>NC_134100.1:81944840-82580032 GCF_000715075.1 Nicotiana tabacum
TTCGCGTAGTCTTTATGTAGATATCTTACTCTGTTACTCCTATACCTACACTTGTTCAGGTTATTTAGTCCAGTAGGTGTCTTGACTGTTCCTCGTCACTACTCCACTGAGGTTAGTCTTGATACTTTCTGGGTACCACCGTGGTGTACTCATACTATACTTCTGCATATTCTTTGTGCAGATCCAGGTATTTCAAAGTCAGTTGATCATTAGCTAGCTGTGCAGATTGTTGCTGTGGAGACTCAAGGTAAACCTGTTGCTGCGTTCACAGGCTTCGGAGTCACATTCTGATTTATATTCACACTGTTTACTTTATTTCAAACATTTAAAATTGTAACAAACTCTGTAGAGGTTATGACTTGTACTACTGGTTTTGGGAATTATAAATTTTTATAAATAATTCCATTTCAAAGTTGTTAGATGTTATTTATTATGGTTATTATTCAGTAAATGTTAGGCTTACCTTGTCCCTAAGACTAGGTGCCATCATGATACCCATCAGAGGGAATTTTGGGTTGTGATAAATTGGTATCAGAGCTCTAGGTTCATAGGTGCTACGAGTCTTAAGCGAGTTTAGTAGAGTTTTGCGAATCGGTACGGAGACGTCTGTACTTATCTTCGAAGGCTACATAACTATTTGGACAGTTTCACTTCCTTTATTCCTATCGTGCGAGTTCATTGGTCTCGGATTTTGAACTTTTATCATTCCATTCTCTCACTGATGGTGAGGACACGAGCTGTAGTTGCTGATGACGTTACCCCCTGAGCAAATGTCGCTAGGGGCAGAGGCCGACGAGGAGCATGTGCCACAGCTAGGACACCTACCAGTGCAGCAGTTGAGGAGCTTCCAGTAGTTCCAGTTGGGAGGCAGGTACCGGAGGCGCCTGCTATTACCCCGGACTTCAGGAGACCTTAGCACAGTTCCTGAGCATGCTTGGTACATTGGCTCAGGCGGGGTTGACTCCGGTTGCACCAGCTATTTCACATACCGGGGGAGGAGCTCAGACTCCTGCCGCCCACACTCCAGAGCAATGAGTTCATGTTGGTCAGGTTCCAGGTGTCATGGCGACACAGCCTGTGGTCCCAGTTCATCCCGTGATTAGGGCAGCAACATCTGAGGAAGAACAACTTAGACTTGAGAGGTACAAGAAGTACTACCCTCATACCTTTAGTGGATTGGCGACAGATGATGCCCAGGGTTTTCTGGAGGAGTGTCACCGCATTCTTCGCACTATAGGTATTGTGGAGACGAGCGGGGTTGCTTTTGTTACATTTCAGCTCAGGGGAGTGGCTTATCAGTGGTGGTGGGCGTACGAGTTAGGTAGCTCGGCCGAGGCAGCTTCACTTTCATGGGTGCAGTTTTCAGAGATATTCCTGAGAGAGTTTGTACCTCAATCCCTTCGAGATGCATGACGCGTAGAGTTTGAGCAGCTGTGTTAGGGAACTATGTCAGTATCAGAGTATGCTGTAAGATTCAGTGATTTGGCTAGGCATGCACCTGCTTTGGTCGCTACAGTTAGAGATCATGTCCGTAGATTCATTGAGGGACTCAGGCATGATATTCAGTTCAGTATGGCTCGGGAGCTAGAGTCGGATATTTCGTTTTATCAGGTGGTAGGGATCGCTCGCGGAGTAGAGGGCATATGGGATCAGGAGAGAGAGGACAAGCGGGGCCATGAGAGATAGGGCAAGCGAGGTCAAGAGAGAGAGGACATGGAGGCGAGGAGGCCTCGTATATCGGAGAGATCCACTGGTCCTTATTTTGGAGGCAGGGTACGACATGGTAGAGGTTTTATGGGTCAGCCAGTTCAGTTTGCACTTCAGGCTTCGCACGGTGTTTCAGGTACTCATGGGTCTCAGAGTACCCGTACCGCACAGTTCCCACAGCCACGTCAGCAGAGAGGTTGCTTCGAGTGTGAAGATACCTTCCACAGGGTGAGAGATTGTCCTGGACTCTGGACATACGTGTCACAGCAGAGTATTCAGGCGAGTAGAGGGTGCCCAAGAGGGGAGGCCCGACCCGTTGATGTGTTTCATATAGTAGGCTAGAGGCCGCTGCGCCAGATGAGGTCATACATGTATGCTTTTGATTTGTTACAGAGGGGCACCATTCGTATTTTATTTCGGTTCTGCTTATCGGGGCGAGTTCCCTTATTAGTTGCTTCATTTATGGGTGAGTTTCATGATTAGTACTCTGCTTACATGTTTACCTATGTTGGGAGATTCTATGAGTGGTAGCCCGTGTCTATCGTTTGTTTTTATTCATTATTGAGAGTTACGAGGCTAGAAGTGAATTCCTGTTGTCCATTATGGTAGGTTTTTATATGATTCCTGACTAATTTGGTTACGATTTGTGATTTGATACTCTACCAGGGTGAGAGTTCAGTAAGTGTTGTGATTTTATTGGCATAATTGAGTTAGTGGAAGATTTCAATTGGTATGATGTGTATTCGGCTTGTAATTCAGAGTTGAGGGTGAGACCCTCGCGATTTCCATGTGATTTGATATGTTTGAGCCGGGCTGCGTGCCGCGGTGGAAGTTATATCACGATGAGATCCTTGTGGTTTGTTATATATCTTGATTCTTTCTTTTTAAATTGATTCGTAGCATGGTTTTGATAGAGAATTGTGCCTGTCGGGCTTGTTTGATATTTCTCTTATGTGTTTCTCTTTTCGTATTTATTCCTTTTCGTCTTGTGCTTATTCGAGTTTAGTTTATGAGGTGTGTTCCCTATGGCGTTAGATGTGACTTGCTGATCCGATTGTATAGTTATGAGGTTTTTGTGTTGCTTGCATGATTATCAGCGTTGTGGAGGTTTGAAACGGGTTGCTAACGGATTTGAGGCTAATTGCCAGTGCCGGTTTTGATTACGGGCAGCTATTGTGATCATAAATGTTATTATGGGTGTGTGTGTGGTGTGTCTCGTTGTGTGGTTATACCTTGCGGGTGTAGTCATGAGTTGCCGAAGCTGGTTGAGACTGATACCGGGTATGGATTTAGAATCAGGTCTTTTGGAGATGAATGGAAGGTGAGAATTTTGACTCTAAGGCTTATCGGTGTTGGTAGAAAGGATAAATTACAGTTGAGATGGTGTCGTCAGGCTTATGTGGATTGGGGTGACGTGGGGTCACCCGCGGGTGTATGTCAGAGGTGTGCATTAAGTGATTTGATGTCTTCGAGGCGATTCTTGGCACGTTCGAGGACGAACGTTTGTTTAAGAGGGGGAGGATGTAACGACCCAGCTGGTCGTTTTGAGAATTTAAGTCCCGTTCGGCGGCGTAAGGTCCTGAGAAGCTCCGTATTATGAGTATTGACTTGTGTGCATGGTCGAATTCAGTTACCGGATGATTCAGAGTCAAATTGGAAGAAGGATTCAAGTTTTGGAAGCTTAAGATGTAAGAGTTGACCAAAATTTGACTTTTAAGTAAACAGCTCCAGAATGGGTTTTGGATGATTTCAACAACTTCGTATGGTGATTTTGGACTTAGGTGTGCATCCGAATTTGGATTTGGAGGTCCGTAGGGTAATTTGAAGCATTTCGGCGAAAGTTAAAAAAGTTGAAGTTTTGAAGGTTGAGAGGTTTGACCAATAGTTGACTTTGGCAATATCGGGGTCGGAATACGATTTTGAGAGTTGGAACAACTCCGTTATGTTATTTGGGACTTGCCTGCAAAATTTGACGTCATTCCAGGTTGGTTTGATAGGTTTCGGCGCGAGTTTTAGAAGTTGGAAGATTTGAAAGTTCATAAGTTTGATTCATGGTGCGATTTGTAGTTTCGGCATTTTTTGATGTGATTTGAGACCCCGAGCGAGTCCATGTTAGGTTATGGAACTTGTTGGTATGCTTGGGCGGGGTCCCGGGGGCCCCGGGGTGTGTTTCAGACGAGTTTCGGATGATTTTTATAGTTTTGAACTGGCCTGGTTCTGGTATTTTTGCACCTGCGACACTTTGGAGCGCAGATGCGGCTCCGCTCGTGTGTGAGTCTGATCGCTTCTGCGGTCAAAAGGGCGTGGGAGCTCGCTCGCTTCTGCGGAGGCCACTTTTGCGGTCCAGTGGTCGCACCTGCGAAGAAGCTCGCTTCTGCGTTTCCCTTTTCGCTTCTGCGGTGCCGCTGATGTGGCTCTAAATCCGCAAATGCGGTTCCAGGCCTGGCTAACTGTATTGGCAGATGCAGACCCTTTCTCGCAAATGCGTGTGCGCAGGTGCGCCTCCTTGTCCGCAGATGCGAAAATCCCGGCAGAATCATTTAAGTTGAGGATTTGGCTATTTTCTTCATTTTTTTGAGTTTTAGACTTCGATTTTGGGAGCTTCCTTGTGGGGTTTTCAAGCAAAATAATTGGGTAAGTGTTCTTCACCTAGAATGTAATATATTACATGATTTTATCTTCATTGTTATCATTTAATTTGTGTTTTGAGTTGAGGATAATGGTGGTTTTTTTTTTGAAGAAAGTTTTCAAAATGAAAAATCATGATTTGAGGGACTAAATGGTATCGGAGTTTTATAATTTTAATATGGTCGAACTCGTATTGGAATGGTGTTCGGGTTTTATAAAATTTATCGGGTTCCGAGGTGCGGGCCCGGGGGTTGACTTTTGGGTCGATTTTTAGATTTTAATAAAGATTGAGTCTTTATGATCCAGAATAGTTTCTTATGAGTTTTATTTGTGCTTGAAGTTATTTTGGTTAGATTTGAGTCGTTCGGAGGTCATTTCACTTGAGAAGTTCATTTTAGAGTATCGATTTGTCTTCCTCGAGGTAAGTATCTTGCCTAACTTTGTGTGGGGGAACTACTCCTTAGGATTTGAGTCTTCTATACTAATTGTAGTCCGCGTACATGAGGTGACGAGTACGTGCTCGGACTTATTTGTGAAAAAATGGTCTTTTAGGGCTCTTAGGCCCTTGTATTCACTAAACGTGTAGTTGTTCTTGTTATGATTACGCTTCTTAATTACTAGTTTCACCTCTACCTGCTTAATTAGAATTAATTGCTTAATGATTCACTCTTATTGCTTAATTGATTCATATGTGCCTTAACTGAAGTTGTAACCTTTCTTTTGCCATGTTATCCTTTCCCTAACTGCTTATCTTTATTTAAAATTATTACTATCTCTTCTGTAATTGTTTAGCCTTAATTGAGGTTATGGTTATCTTTTTGCTGCTTCTTCTTAGCTGAATTTGTTGTATCTCTTTTCTAATTTCCCAACCTTAAAAGAAGTTAGATATCCTATGTTTTAGTTGACTTGTCCTTATTTGGGATTATTCGACTTGTGTTAGCTCCCTCGTTGTTGAACTGTATATTGTGGACCGTTGTTACATAGTATTTCCTTTCTTGTTAAGCTATCCTTATTATGACTAGCATTCCCGATTGTGGCTACTACTTGTTAATTAGTTCCTCCGTTTCTTTGATTTCTGGAATCTCTAAGTTCAATTATTTTTCGTACCTCGTATTATTGTCATTGTTGCTATTGTAGTTGTTATTGTGATGCAAAAGGTTTCTGTCGTACGGTTGTTGTTATTCCGATGCACGAGGTTTCTGCCGTGCGAGTGTTATTGGGTTGCACAAAATTTCTACCGTGCTATTATTACTATTGATATTTGCACATGCGGTGTGACAAGACGGGATATATATATATAGGTTGTGCATGTGGCGAGACAAGGTGGGAACATTGTTATGCACGTGTGGCGAGATAAGGCAGGTACTTACTATATTATTGTACACGTGGCGAGACAAGGTGGGCTATGTCAGAGATTGATTTGTGATGACTTGTGATGGCATGAGGGCATTCTTGTTGTTGATGTTTTTGTAGTGGTACACTTACGTGTGTGAGCTTTATCTTCTGAAAAGTTGTTAGAAAACATTCTACGTGCTGTCCATTTCTTTTCCTGTACTTACTAGCGGGCATGAACTATGCTAGGACACTTGCACAAGCATACACGTAGTTGAGCACTCTTATCGATTAAGAGGTTTTCTTGATATTGTTGAGTATAGATGCACACCCTTGTTTACTTGCCTTCTATGTGAGGATGGCTCTATTTGACACGTGAGTCGTCAGTGTGGTTATGAAGTGTAATTAGGGCACATGATGTCAAGTGTTAGGGTTCAGGTATTGGGACCCGTGAGTTGTGAATAGTATGAGGTTTGGTACCTCGTGGAGTTTATTGACTAAAACCTGGTGTGAAAGCGGTCGTTTTGTTGAGTTGCTATTTGTTCTTTCTTTATCTGTGATTATCGGATTTAGGTTGTATTCCCGTTCATTCTTCTATGACATTATTATGGTGTTCCGCTGATAGTTGTTGTTTTTCCTTCCTTATTGCAATTACTGTATTATTTGCCGCTTCGCGTAGTCTTTATATAGATATCATACTCTGTTACTCCTATACCTACACTTGTTCAGGTTATTTAGTCCAGTAGGTATCTTGACTGTTCCTCGTCACTACTCCACTGAGGTTAGTCTTGATACTTGCTAGGTACCACTGTGGTGTACTCATACTACACTTCTGCACAGTTTTTGTGCAGATCCAGGTATTTCGAAGTCAGTTGATCATTAGCTAGCTGTGCGGATTGTTGCTGTGGAGGCTCAAGGTAAACCTGCTGCTGCATTCGGAGGCTTCGGAGTCACCTGCTGATTTGTATTCACATAGTTTACTTTATTTCAAACAGTTGTATTTAGAAAATTATAACAAACTCTGTATAGCTTATGACTTGTACTACCGGTTTTGGGAATTGTAAATTTTTATAAAGAATTCCATTTCAAAGTTGTTAGATGTTATTTATTATGGTTATTATTCAGTAAATGTTAGGCTTACCTAGCCCTACGACTAGGTACCATCATGATACCCAACGGAGGAAATTTTAGATCGTGACAGATATGTATGTGTATATATATATATATATGCTGGTTAAATAAGAAACCACTAACTAGGAGTATGTAAAATTGTACACCATCAATTCTAATTTGTGTTACATATTGTGCTCCTTACAATTATATTTGTTGTTTCATTATTGACTTTGATTTCTTCTCTATTTCTTAATGTCTAGAGCTCAACTTTTATGTCGTTTACTTACATTTTCTGCAACTCACATCACATATCTATTTTTCTCTGCCCCCTTTGCTTCCAAATATACTCACTGGTACCTGCCATCATTTATGAGAAAATAACACTGTATAACGGCTTTCAAAATAATAGTCAAAAAATATTTTTATATATATATATATATATATATATATATATATATATATATATTTCTGTATGTTATATACAAAACATATATAATTTTTTTACGGTCAACGAATGTAAATAGTTTTTAGTACGGGTTAAAAGTAATCTTTACCCTATCTTTATTGACATATCAGTAAAGAAAGAAAGAAAAACTATACTATGTCTACACATGGAATGTATCTAATATATCTAGTATCCTTCTCCATTTGAATTGCTTTTGGCCTCAAATGCGCAATTGGATTACAATCTCTCATATAGTGTATGGCTACTCTCCTGTGTTGGTGATTTTGAAATCACCGAGCAATTCTTTCCCTCCAAATATAGTATACTAACGCAACAAAAAAACCATCCCAATATCTCTATTCGAGGTCCGTAGTTGTGTGTATTACGTGAAATCCATTCAACTTCCTCATCTTTCACCCAGCCATATCAGTAGAGAGGACCAAATATGTCTGGAGTAATGACACTTAAAGTAAAGGTGTGTTAGTGTTTCTTCATCCCTTGTATTGCATGACACACAGTCACTAGGCACATGTACTTACTCCCATGTCTTGGCAGCAATCCAATTGCTAGCATAAGATGTTCTAATTACAAGGAAATGTTTGCCAATTTTATTTAGTGCATAGGGTAAAAGTATGCTATGCTAAGTAATTGCATAAGAGTGACACGTGGAGTCGAAGACAGAGGACAGCTAAAACCGAAGACAATTGTTCTATTTGTTATCAAAAAGAATGGCGCTCATACAGATGCAATAAATACCTGCCACCCGGTATCATTTAATGGAGAATATTCTACATCATTTAGTACACTGCCCGTTACAAAGAATTTGCCATTTATGCTCACCGTTACACATTGTTCAATGGCCATCATAATTGACATTAAAGAATGGCATGATCCTAGGACCTTGTTCCCTAGGTGCAACTATAAATAGTGAGCTCTGTTATCATTGTAAAGGAGACGAATTTTCTGGCAAACTGACGCTATAATCTATTCAAAGCTTTATACAATTTTAACTTCTTACTTTTTGATTTCATTGTTGTTGTGCCCGGCAGCCTTGCTCTCAGAATTACTGTTTCTGCTATTTCATCTCAATCTCAAGGCTAAGTATTGCACATTTCTTCAATTCTTTAATTATTTCAGGATCAAATTAATTTACTTGTCTAGAAACTACGTATAAAATCAACTGTACCGTTTTACAGGTAAACAGTTTGGCGCCCACCGTGGGGCCTAGACAATCGTGTAATTAAGTTGATCCTTGCCTCTTTAACTAACGTGTTTTGATTATTTGTTCTTAGCAAAAAATCACAAAAAATGGTAGACAATGGTGTTAACAACACACACAATCTTGAGGCCCAAGGAGACCAGCTTCAGCACGAGGATTCAATCAGTAACACCAGTAATGAGGAAAGTGATGCTACGCCGGTCCACGGCAGGCGGTACCCGCGACATGTTTGAGAGGCGACTCCCGATGATGCTGAAGAGGAGCATGTTATTGAAGCGGTAAGGGTCCTGCAAGAGTAACAAGAGGTCATTCTAGGCCATCTCACATGGTAGGATAAGGTTATGACAGAAATAAAGCCGGCATTGTCTGGTGCTTCCAATAATGCAAATGGAGGAGGTCCAGTCCCTCCCGACGGTCCAGGAAGTCAAACAACGCAGAGGGTCGACAACAACACCCCAAGGGGCAAGGTCGGCTCTAATGGTGCCGGAGGGAGTGGTTCCGGTCACAACAATGAGAGTGATCCCTTCAAAAGCGACCTTTTGCGATTTATAAGGGAAGTGAATGGCCGCATGGACCAAATCCCGGGTGCACCACCGGTGCTGAAAGGGCTGGACTCAAAGAAGTATACTTAGTTGCCGTATAAACCAAGTGCAACACCAGAATTGATCCCGAAGCGGTTCAAAATTCCCGACGTGCCGAAATATGATAGGACTTCAGACACTCAGGAGCATACTACCATCTATACAACGGCGGTAAAGGGGAACGATTTAGCTCTCTACGAGATTGAATCTATTTTGTTGAAGAAATTTGGAGAGACTCTCACGAGGGGAGCCCTGACGTGGAATTCATTGTTACCCGAGCATTCCATAGATTTCTTTGAGATACTCGAATTCTTTTATTAAGGCCCATGTTGGGGCAAGAAAGGTGTAGGACCGAAAGGCCGACATATTCAGAATTGCACAAGGAGAGTCCGAGTTATTACGGGAATTCGTCACCCGGTTCCAAGAGGAGAGGATATTGCTCCTGGCTGTTCCAGATGAATGGGCGGCTGAGGCATTCACCAAGGGTGTGAATCCGAGAAGTTCTGATGCTTCCCTGAAATTGAAAGAAAGCTTGCTTGAGTTCCAAGCTACGACCTGGGCGGATGTTCACAATCGGTACAAGTCTAAGATAAGAATTAAAGATGATCAGATTGGCTTCCTGACATCGGCAAAAGGTCAAGAGAAGAATAAAGAAAAACCAAAAGACGATTGCGACACAGATAGACGGTCTTTGAGGGGCCGGTTTTTGCCCTACGAATGGGTCGAAGGACGTGACAGAGGTTTTTAGTCGGCAGACAGGTTCGTTACCGACAGAAGAATTTATCACTGTTGGAACAACAAATCGTTGCAGAACAAAGAAACATCAGGTACACGGGATCCTTCTTACCCTAGGCTATCAAAATACAACTTCAACGTCAGTGTAGTTGAGTTATTATCAGCTATTAGGAACATTAAAGAAGCATGGTTCCCAAAGCTGATGAGGTCCGATCCCTGCCAGAGGGATCCCAATTTGTGGTGCGATACCACAGGACGAATGGTTACTGGACTGGGGACTGCCGACATTTGCGTGAAGAGGTAGCGACACTATTGAAAAATGGCCATCTCAGGGATTTCTTAAGTGACCGGGCCAAGAATAATTATGGTCGTAACCGTAATACACGAATAACTCAAAAACAAGAGAAGACCCCCCACGCCATACGAGTAACATGATCTTCGGGGGGGGGGGGGGGGTGAGGGGAGGGGGAACGAGATCAACAAGGTTACCTTATCGGCAACAAAGATGATGAAGGTGTCAATAACCCATAGCAAGAGACTCCGGCAAGTCGCTGAAGACGACATCACTTTCATGGAGGAGGACGCAGATGTATTGTTGCTACCGCACAATGACGCATTGGTAATTTCTTTAAATGTACTAGATTTTAAAATCAAACGTGTTCTGATGGATCCAAGAAGTTCGACCAATATCATATAATGTAGGGTATTGGAGCAAGCCAAACTTATAGGAAGCATTTTCCAGCCACAAAACTCCTTGCCAGATTCAACCTCGCAAGCGTGACAACCCGAGGAGAGATCCTGTTGCCCACGAATGCCGAAGGGGTGATGAAGATGACCCTTTTCGAAGTTATGGATGGTGATATAGGTTATAAAATTATTCTAGGAAGACCGTGGTTGCACGAGATGATAGCCGTACCATTAACATATCATCAGTTGCTGAAATTCCCAAATCCTGAAGGGATTAAACAGATAAAAGGTGACAAACCGACTGCAAGGGAGATGAATGCAATTTCGGTCTCCAGTTGCAAAGGGAAGGAGCATGCGGCATAGCAATTACGGGAGCCGGCGCCTTCTCCCGAATCAAGTGAAGTTAACCAAGGGAAGAAGCGTCGGAATCTTATCAGGTGCCAAGATACTTTCAGGTACTAGAAGAGACGGATGCAACAAAGTCCACAGCGGAAGAGCTCGAGCAAGTTGCATTGTTTGAAAAGTTCTTGGAGAGGAATTTCCACTTGGGGACAGGACTGCACTCCGAGCTCAGGTCTGGCTTTATTGAATTTCTTAAATATAACGCTGATTACTTTGCATGGTCGCATGCGGATATGACAGGTATCCCAACGGAAGTGGTCGTACACAAGCTAAGCTTGGATCCTAATATCCCTCCGGTAAGACAAAAGAAACGCCCTATTGCGGAGGTCAGGAATAAATTCATCAAAGAAGAGGTAACTCACCTACTTGATATCGGTTCAATTCGAGAGGTAAAGTATCCAGACTTGCTAGCCAATATGGTAGTAGTTCCTAAGAAAAACAATAAATTTCGCATGTGCGTAGATTATAAGGACTTGAATAAGGCGTGCCCAAATTAATCGATCAAATGATTGATGCAACGGTCGAGCACGAGTTAATGAGTTTACTCGATGCTTATTCCAGGTACAACCAAATTAAGATGAGCTCGGAGGATCAGGAAAAGACTTCATTCGTAATGAATTTCGGCACATATTGCTATAATGTGATGCCCTTCGAGCTAAAGAACTCTGGAGCCACTTATAAACGGCTCATAAATAAGATGTTTGAAAAAGAGATAGGGAAAAACATGAAAGTTTATATAGATGATATGCTTGTTAAGTCTTTGATTGCAGCTGATCATCTTAAGCATTTGCAAGAAACTTTTGATATCCTAAGAAAGCATAACATGAAGCTTAACCCTGAGAAAACGCGTTGGGGGTCTGCTCCAACAAGTTCCTAGGATTGCTAGTTTCACAAAGGTGGATTGAGGTAAACCCCTATAAGATCAAAACCATCGAAGACATCCCGGACCATCTATCAAGCGTAAAAGAAGTTCAAAAGCTCACAGAGAGATTAGCCGCTTTGAGCAGGTTTATTTCCCAGTCATCAGAGAAATGCCATTGTTTCTTCGCGCTGCTCAAAAAGAAAAACAAATTCGAATGAACCCCGGAATGCCAACAGGCTTTGAGAGATTTGAAAAGGTACTTGTCAAGCCTTCTGTTACTATCAAAACCGAAGAAAGGTGAAATATTTTAGTCTACCTTGCAGTCTCGGAGGTAGCGGTAAGCGCCATTTTTGTCACGACCCAATTTTCCCTCTGTTGGGTATCGTGATGACACCTAGTCTTAGGGAATAGGTAAGCCTAACATTTACTGAATAACAACCATAATAAATAACATCTAACAACTTGAAATGGAATTCTTTATAAAAATTTACAATTCCCAAAACCGGTAGTACAAGTAATAAGCTCTATAGAGATTGCTACAAATTTCTAAATACAACTGTTTGGAAATAGGTAAAATAGTGTGAATACAAAATAGGAAGGTGACTCCGAAGCCTGCGAATGCAGCAACAGGTTTACCTGGAGTCTCCACAGCAACAATCCGCACAACTAGCTAATGATTAACTGACTTCGAAGTACCTGGATCTGCAAAAAAATATGCAGAAGTGTAGTATGAGTACACCACGGCGGTACCCAATAAGTATCAAGAATAACCTCAATTGAGTAGTGACGAGGAACAATCAAGACACCTACTGGACTAAATAACCCGAACAAGTATAAGTATAGAAACAACAGAGTATAATATCTACATAAAGACTACGCGATATGACTTACAATACAATAATTGCAATAGGAAAGGACAACAACAAGTATCAGCAGAATACCATAATAATGACACAGAAGAATGAACGGAAACACAGCCTAAGTCCGACAATCACAGATAAAGAAAGGACAAGTAACAACTCAACAATACGATAGCTTTCACACCGGGTTTTAGTCAATAAACTCCACGAGGTACCGAACCTCGGACAATCATAACTCACGTGGTCTCAATACCTCAACCCTAACACTTGGCATCCTGTGCCCTCATTACACTGACGACTCGCGTGCCAAATAGAGCTATTCTCACATATAAGGCAAGTAAGCAAGGGTGTGCATCTATACTCAACAATATCAAGGAAACCTCTTATCCGATAAGAGTGCTTAACTACGTGTATGCTTGTGCAAGTGTCCTAACATAGTTCATACCAGCTAGTGAGCATAAGGAAAAGAACGGACATCACATAGAATATTTTCTCACAACTTTCACAAGATAAAACTCACATAGATAAGCGTACCACTACACAAATATCAATAACAAGAATGCCCCCAGGCTATCACAAATCATAATAAATAAATCCCTGACATAGCCCACCCTGTCTCGCCATATGTGCAATAGTAAAGTAAATGCCCGCCTTGTCTCGCCACACATGCATAATAATGTTCCCACCTTATCTCGCCACATGCGCAGACCACATATATATATCCCGCCTTGTCACGTTGCATGTGTAAATATCAATAGTAATAATAGCACGACAGAAACCTCGTGCAACCCCATAGCAAAAAGATGTCAACAAAGGGCACTCCTGAGATACCGTCTTGTAGTCCCAAAAGTAAATGCTCAACAGGGGATCTCCCGAGGTACCTCCTCGAAGTACCAAAAGTAAATATGCAAGACAGGGGGATCTCCCTAGTTACCGCCTCGTAGTCCCAAAGCAAATATGCAAGACATGGGGATCTCCCGAGGTACCGTCTCGTAGTCCCAAAGTAAATATGCAAGAACAATAAGTACAATAACAACAATAACACTAATACAAGGGTACGACAAATAAATCAACCTAGAAATTCCAGAACTCAAAAGGAACAGATGAATTAATTCACGAGGAGTGGCCACAATAGAGAATGCTAGTCATAATAAGAACAACTCAACAAGAAAGGAAATATTATGTAACAACGGTCCACGATGTATAGTTCGCCAACGAGGGAGCTAACACAAGGCGAATAATTCCAAATAAGGACAAGTCAACTAAAATATAGGATACCTAACTTCTTTTAAGGTTGGCAATTAAGAAAGAGATACAACAAATTCAATTAGGGATAAGCAACAGAAAGATAATCAGAGCCTCAATTAAGGATGAACAATTATAAAAGAGATAATTATAACTTCAAATAAAGATAAGCAGTTAGGGGAAAGATAACATGGAAATAGAAGAGATAACCATTTCAGTTAAGGCACAAATGACTCAAATAAGCATCAAGGGCGAATCATGAAGCAATTAATTCTAATTAAAGCAGGTAGAGGTAAAACTAGTAATTAAGAGACGTATTCATAACATAACAACTACATAATCAGTGAATACAAGGACCTAAGAACCCTAAAAGGCCAACTTTCTACAAATAAGTCCGAGTACGTACTAGTCACCTCGCGTACACGGACTACAATTAGCATAGAAGACTCAAATCCTAAGGGGTATTTCCCCCACACGAAGTTAGGCAAGATACTTACCTCGAACCAAGCTCAATCAATCGGTAACAATGCCTTTTCCTCGATTATCCATCTCCGAATGGCCCAAATCTAGCAAAAAACAATTACATATCATTAATACAACTATAATAGACTAATCTAATTAATGAAATCAAGACTTTAACAAAAATTTCAAAAATCGTCCTAAAAAGTCGACCTAGGCCCACATCTCGGAATCGGGTAAAAGTTACAAAATATGAATACCCAATAAACCACGAGTTCACTCGTACCAAAATTATCCAAATCCGATATTAAAATCCCAATCAAAACTCAAAAACTTAGTTGAAGAACTTCTCCCATTCTTTTCCAAATTTCTCAACCAAATGCCTTATTTAAATGATGAAATCAACTATAGATTAGTGGAATATAACCATAAATGAGTTAAGAATCGTTACCCAAAAGCTTCCTCTGAAAATCTCCCAAATTATCACCCAAATCCGAGCTCTCAAAGTCCTAAAAATGAAAATGAGACCAAACCCTCGAAATTCCCTTTTTTCTGCCCAGCGATCTCGCACCTGCAGACCCATAGTCGCACCTGCGATGCCGCACCTACGGAAATCCATCGCAGGTGCGGACTTGACTTACACACCTGGGTATGCTTCTGCGATCAAATGGCCGCACCTGCGAGTGCGCGCCTGCGAACAAATGTCCGCTTCTGCGGACTGCCCCTCCAACTCACTCTCCGCATCTGCAGAACTTCAAGCGCATCTGCGGGCTCGCAGATACGGAACTTCCCTTGCACCTGCGACCCCTGGCCATCTCCTCAATCCAACTTCTGTGCTTGGCCTCTCGCACATGCGTGTCCGCACCTGCGGCCACCCCACCGCAAGTGCGATTACCCCAGAAGCTTGAAAGCTTCAGCAATTACACAAGTCCAAATTTGGATCCGTTAAGCATCCGAAACTCACCCGAGGCCCCCGGGACCTCAACCAAACATACCAACCAGTCCTATAACACTATACGAACTTATTCGAGCCCTCAAATCATATCAAATAACGCTAAAAACACGAATCACTCTCCAATTCAAACTTAATGAACTTGAAACTTCAAAATTTCTACAACCAATGTCGAAACCTATCAAACCGCATCCGATTGACCCCAATTTTTCACACAAGTCATATTCAACATTACGGACCTACTCCAAATTCTGGAATCGGATTCTGACCTCGATATCAAAAAGTCCACTTTCAGTTAAAATCTCCGAAAATTTGACTTTCGCCATTTCAAGGCTAAATGAGCTACAGACCTCCAAAACATAATCCAGACACACCCCTAAGTCCAAATTCACCCAATAAAGCTAACGGAACCAACAGAACTCCATTCAGGAGTCATCTTCACTCAATTCTGAATACGGTTAAAATCCTAAGGCTTAAGCTTCCATTTTAGGGACTAAGTATCCCAAATCACTCTGAATCATCCGATACTTGAATTCAATCATGCATGGTAGTCAATACACATAATACGAAGCTGCTCAGGAGCTTATGTCGCCGAACAAGACTTAAATTCTCAAAATGATCGACCGAGTCGTTATAATTTTAGTCCGTGAGAATGAAGGTATGTAATATCCCATTTATTACGTTAGTAGAATTTTAATGGGAGCAGAAACTCGCTCTCCGCATTTGGAGAAGCTGGCCTTAGCTCTCGTAGTCACCGCTCGGAAGCTGAGGCCTTACTTCCAATGTCACCCAATAGCTGTGGTGACCACCTTTCTCCTGCAAAATATCCTTCACAAACCCGAACTCTCGGGTAGAGTGGCCAAATGGGCCATCGAAATGAGTGAATTCGACATAGAGTATAAACCAAGAACTGCGATTAAGTTACAAGTTTTGGCCGACTTTGTGGTCGATTTAAGTCCGGGATTGCTGCCTCTAGTAACCAAAGAAGCAGTGATGGTGTCAGAATTGATATCAGGGGTTTGGACCTTATTTACCGATGAAACTTCCAATGTAAACGGGTCCGGGCTTGGCATAGTATTAACCACGCCTTCAGGAGAAACCCTAAGGTAGGCCATAAGAACGGTCCCTTTAACTAACAATGAAGCTGTCATGACCCAATTTCCCTATAGGTCGTGATGGCGCCCAACGTCGCCGCTAGGCAAGCCAACGGTGAACTAGCCATGTATTTATTTTTTTAAACATTTTTGGAAATAGTTGATTTTTAATTATCAAATAAGTAAAAGGTGATAAATTTAGTAAAATGAAGAACAAGTGTGGTGAAATAAATACTCTAAATCATCAAGTGTCTACTAGCAAAATTTCAAGACCCGATGTCGCAAGTGTATGAGTTACTAGTAGAATATACAAAACACTAAACTACTGTCTGAATAGAGTAGACAGAAAATAAAAGCAAAAGAGAGAATTCAAGTGCTGCAGGATGGACTCGGAAAGTAGCTCACCACTAAGTCTCGAAGTATCAGGGGTGTGCACCGGGATAACTACTAGATGTACCTGCCTCAGAACCTGCACGATTAGTGAAGAAGTTTAGCATAAGTACATAAATAATATGTACCCAGTAAGTATCTAGTCTAACCTCGAAGAAGTAGTGATGAGGGGTCGACATCGACACATACTATGAGCTAACAATAAAATGCAGGAATTCTAAATAAGCATGGATTATATAAATAATAAATACAACTCAGTAACAAACAATGAATAATAATCCTTTCACTAATAATAAATTCCAATTTAATTTCTGTCGTTAAATAATCATAACCGCTCAAGCCATGAAATAATATCAAGTATAATTAGGCTCCGAGTATTATTACGCACGATTTATGCCGAGGTCGTACGATCCGATCCAAAATATATATACTGTGTGCATTGCCGAAGGTCGAACGGCACGAACCATAGATGCATCTATTAACCTGCCGAGGCGAACGACCCGCTCCCATGAGAGTAGAGGAAATTTTTACCTCACTCGCGGAAATACTTGCGACGCGAGTGAACATGGATTTATCAGAGTTATTATAAAATTCTTCAATTCTTTCCAAACATAAAAAATCCAAACTGGAGACTTTAAATCTTGAAATCCTTAATCTCAGCTCTATTTAAGACAATTAATATGCATAATCAACATAACAATGCAAACAAAGCATGATGTAAATCTAAGAGTACCCGAACATCACATGGACTTTAGCTACGAACGGACTCTCTTCACTTAGTGTATACGTAGCTCCCCACACAAGTAATTCACAATAAATACACCTAAGGGGATGAGTTCTCTCTTACAAGTTTAGACAAGAGACTTACCTCATTCTCAAGCCCACTTTCGATCCCCAAATAAGCTTTAAATCCTCAACTCAGTGCCAAATGACCCGAAACTAATCAAATGTTATATAAATTAATCAATACATGTTCAAAAGTTCACAATTTAATTATTAGAGTAATTACCCAACCCAAATTGGAATATTCCTAAAATTTACCCCCAGGCCCACATGCCCCGATTTCAAAAATTTTCTAAGATAATTGTTACTCATAACCTCATGAACTCAAATATATAATTTTTACCCAATTCCATAACCATTTTCGTGGTTAAATCCCATTTTTATCAAAACCTTGGTTTTTCATCTAAACCCAAATTTTTCACAATTTTACATGTTAAAATCTATCCATAATCTATGTATTAAACTCATATTGTATAGAAATCACTTACCTCAAAGTTCTAGGTGAAAATCCCTCTTCAAAGAGCTCTATATTCGACCAATAAGTGAGAGAAATGAAGAAATGAGCCTAACTCTCAACTTAAATGCAACCCTTTTGCCTAGCGATTTTTCCGCTTCTGCGATTCACTGGCCGCATTTGCAGCTCCGCATCTGCGGAAGGTTCATTGCAAATGCGGTTCTCCCTCTGCTGGCCTAAATCCGCATCTGCAGAGAATGGCTCATTTCTGCGAGACCGCTCCTGTGGCTTACGAGACGCACCTTCGACCATGCCCGCTTCTGCGAACCCCTGACTGCTTCTGCGGTCGCGCATATGCGCCCTCTATGTCCGCTTCTGTAGACCTAGCCCACGTAGCTCAATTGCGCACCTATGACCAACGACCGCTTCTGCGGTGCCGCACCTGTGGCCAACCCTTCGCAGGTGCGAATGCACCAAAAGCCCTGCTGCTTCAGCAGCTTCTCCAAGTCCAAACTTGGTCCGCATATCGTTCGATTAACACCCGAGACCCCGTGGGCCTCGCCCGAACACACCAACAAGTTTGTAAACATTAAACGGACTTGCTCACACCCTCGGAATACGGAAAACAACATTAAAACTAAGGTCGCAATCCAAAACCAATAGGATTAACTTATAAACTTTATATTCTTCCAACTTACTCCGAGCGCGCCAAATCATACTTAAACTACTCGGAATGACAACAAATTTTGTGTTCAAGTCTTAAATCACCATATGGAACTATTCCCGAGCTCGGAATCTCAAACGGACCTCGATAACACCAAAACCTACTCCAAACTAAATTTAAAGAACTTTTAAACTTTCAATAAGCCAATTTTCAACTTTAGGCACCGAAACGCTCCCGGGTCATGCAAAACCCGATCCGAACAGACGCCCAAGTCCAAAATCATAATACAAACCTATTGGTACCGTCAAATCCCAGTTCCGAGGTCGTTTACTAAAAATGTTGTCTCAAGTCAAACTTAACCCTTTTAAGCCAATATTAAGGAACTAAGTGTTCTGATTTCAACTCGAACCCTTCTAAATCCTGAATTAACCATTCCCGTAAGTCATAAAACAGTAAAAGCAAATATGGGGAGTCTTATTTAGGGGAATAGGGATCTAGAAGGCAAAAGGACCGATCGGGTCGTTAAAGATGCACTGTGTGGAGCTTTGATTGTAGGACTCGAACTGGCCCGGGGACTAGATTTTGATGTCATGGAAAATAAATGCGACTCCCAGCTGATGGTAAAATCAGGTCTACAGGATCTTCGAAATCAAAGAGGAGCGCATGCAACAATATGTAGTGAAGGTCCAGGCTCTGCTAGCTCGATTTTGGGAGTGGTCAATCACTCATATCCCGAGGGAAGAAAATGCAGAAGCAGATGTATTATCTAACCTCGGCTCATTAATAAAAATGAAGGGATCAGATTCTGAAATGGTAGTACAGCTCACGCACTCAGTTCTGGATGCAGATAGCTACTATGAGGTAAATATGACTAATTTGGTATGGGACTGGAGGAATGAGATCATCGATTATCTCGAGCACGAGAAGTTACTTGAAGACTCCAAGGTGTCCCCGGCACTGCGCACCAAAGCAGCACGATATAGCTTCAAAGGAGGCCAACTGTACAGGAAATCATTTTAAGGCCCACTGGCCCGATGCTTGAGAGCGTCCGACGCTAATAATATTATGCAAGAAGTCCACAAAGGGATATATGGAAATCATTCAGACGCAGATTCCTTAGTACGAAAACTGGTAAGGGCAGGATATTATTTGCTCAAAATGGAACAAGACACCAAAGCTTTCATGCAAAAATGCGATAAGTGCCAACGCTATGCCCCACTGGTATATCAACTGGGAGAACCATTACATTCAGTTTTATCTCCATGTCCGTTCATTAAGTGGGGAATGGATATCATCGGACCACTGCCGCTGGCCCCTTGTAAGGTAAGATTTCCTTCAATTTTAACTGACTATTTTTCTAAGTGGGTTGAAGTAGGTCCTTATCAGAAGATCGACGAATGTGAAGTGGTGAATTTCTTGTGGGAGAACATAATTTGTAGATTTGAAATACCAAAAGAGATAGCCTGCGATAACGGGCCACAATTTATAGGTGCAAAGATCATAAAGTTCCTTGAAGACTTGAAAATCAAAAGAATCACATCTTCGCCCTATCATCCGAGCGCAAATGGTCAAGCGGAGTCAATGAATAAAGTGATTATACAAAATATCAAGAAGAGGTTGGAAGAGACTAAAGGTAAATGGCATGAGGAGCTGCCTAGAGTGCTATGGGCATACTGAACAATGGCCAAATCAAGAACAAGGGAAACTCTTTTCTCCCTTGTTTATGGAGTGGAAGCCTTAATCCCGGTGGAAGTAGGAGGGCCTACCTTGAGATATTTTCAGGCACTAAGTATTGACTTACAGATACTTCATTGGTATTGCGGTATTCATCTGGTTGATCGACTGCTGATATTCAAAATTTTCTATGTAGAACGGAAGAATTATAGAAGTATTCCTTGTGGGATGATCGTGTATGAGAGATGTGTTAGACATTCGGGCGATAGAGTAGGGATCGGATATGGTGATTCGTGTGTTCTACGGATTGGAGATAAGGAGTTCTCAGAAGCAGATTGTTTTGTGGTTGTGGACTGTGAAGATGTGGCCAAATCTAGCCAGATGATAGTATATGTTATGGTTAGGTCATTGTGGACTTTCAGAGGATTATTTATCTATTTGTGGATAACCAGAGTTGATTTGGGACCCATTGGTAAGCCCAACGAGGATGTGTATTCTACATCGGGTCGGATTGGTCGACTCCGTACTACTATTATTGGGGGATGTGCCATTCGGTTAGGGTTGAGCTTATTCGTGTTCTGATATTATATATGTGTTACTTCTCTATGCTATGAGGGGTTTGATATGTTGGTTATAAGCACACATAGTGCGGTTCTATTTAGGTCTTGTAGCAGGATTTGAGGGAGATGGTTATTGGGGTGTCGAATGATTGATTGCGCCTTGGTTATGTTCTCTCCGGACTGTGGTATATTGTGCTATTTGCTTCTCTGTGGTTATGGTCATACACTTTGGGTATTTGATGTCGAATTGCATGTAGTTGTTGAATTTGAGCATGGTGGCTTGAGATGTTTCATATGGACCCATATTTGGATGGGGTCATGCATTGCAGCTGGGTTATGTCGGGATATGATCCTTTGTGTTAGATTTGTGTTTCTTGGTTCTACTATATAAGATGGGTTTGTAGCATTGCGGTTGTGGTGGTACTTGTTGAACTTGCAGGATGGTTCTCTCATTTGAGTCATTTTCCAAGATTGAGTACATTTAAGTTGTTGCTTATTGGTGCACATATTGCGTGGGTTGTGGTTTTAGGTTGTATTGATGTGGCATATCACTAGAGTGGTTGTGTGATGAGATGAGGTCATCAGACCTAGAATGGGTGCTATCGAATTTGTTTGCGGTATATTTGAAAGGATAATGTCGCTGATCGACTTAGGAATTGGCTATAGGTCTTGTCAAAGGACAAGGAGCTCCATGGCTTATTGGTCTGATGAATGGCTGTGAGTTTCTGCGTGTTTCTTTCATCATCAGCAATGTACACAAGTTTTAGGATGAGGTTTTGTTTGATACGAGGTTTATTACCGGTGTTGGGTTGTTTTGAGCAGCCACCATAATCAGAAATGTTGCTACGAGTATGCGAGTTGTGTGGTATGTCATGTGATCACATCTTGGGTTATGATTATGGCTTGATACAACTTGTTCAGACTTATACAGTATGTGGATGCGGGGTTCGAGTCTTGTGGGAAATTTTACAAGTTGGAAATTGGATTATGTGGTTTACAGGCTGAGGTTGAAGTAACGATCTTTAATTATGTTGTGTTGTCGGGCCTATATTGAATAGGGTGATTTGGGATCACCCCCGAGTATATGCATGGTAAGGATACACGACGATTTGATAGCTTTTGGAACAACTCTTGGCACGTTCGAGGACGAACGTATATTTAAGTGGGGGAGAATGTAACGACCCGACCGGTCGTTTAAGTGTTAGTGTTCCTTCCTGCTATTTGAAGTCTTGAGTAGCTTCGTATGATGTATTATGACTTGTATGAATCGTCGGTCCTGGTTTTTCAGGTGATCCGGAAGTGATTTGGAAGAATGAATTTCACGTTTGAAGCTTTAATTGGAAGAGTTGATTAAGTTTGACCTTTTATGAATTTGACCCCGGAGCAGAGTTTTGAGCGAAACTAGTATGGTTGGACTCGTAATTAAATGGGTTGTCGGATTTTATAAGTTTTATTGGGTTCCGAGGCCCGACCCCGGGTTTGACGTTTTGGCCGATTTTGGGCTTTTGTTTAAGGATTCGACCTTTATCATTTGGAATTGTTTTCTTATGTATTAATTGATGTATTTGAGTTGCTTTTGGCTAGTTTCGAGCCGTTCAGAGGTCGGTGCGCACGGGATGACATTTTTGGAGCATCGCTTGGCTTGCTCGGTATTGGATTTGGCTTGTTCAAGGTAAGTAACACTTCTAAACTTGGAGCTGAGAGTATGAACCCTTATTATACGTATTATGTGATTTGTTTGGAGGTGACGCACATGCTAGGTGACTGGTGTGTGGGCGTGCACCATAGAAATTTAGATTCGGTCGATTTCGTAGAGCTGTTTAGCCAATTGACTTGTATTTTCCATGTATTTTTTATGTGTTAGAGAAATTGAGATGCGACTTAAGTTAGAAATCATTCTTAGGCAAATGCTGGTTTTATTGGGACCCACTGAGGTCATTCCTGTTGTCGAATTATAGGTTTAAATTGTAATTTCGTACTCAGTCATGTTCGTTCATTGCATATCATATCTCAATTTCTGTTGCTATTTATTGATACATCATATCATCATTTTGGGCTAGTCTCATGACATTATGAGCCCGGGAGAGTGGAGAGATTGATGACTGAGTGAGGCCGAGGGCCTGATTATGAGTGATATTTATGGGATCGGGCTGCATGCCGCAACATGTTTTATTGATTTATGCTTGGATTTGGCTTATTATAGCATTTGGGCTGAAGGAACCCCTCCGGAGTCTGCACACCCACAGTGAGCACAGTTGATATTATATTGGGGGATGGATATTCCCTGGGCATGGATCTTGCCCAATTATTTATACTGAGGGATGGATCTTCCATGGGCATGGATCTTGACTAATTATTTATATTGATGGATGGATCTTCCCTGGGCTGGATTGGCCCTATACAGTACTGAGTGACTGCATGTTAGTTATCATTATATATATATATATATATATATATATATATATATATATATATATATTTGGGATGGATCTTTCCTGGGCTGGATTGGCCATATACAGTACTGAGTGATTGTGCGTGAGTTGTCATTTATATTTGGTCTGGATCTGCCCTATACAGTCCCGAGTGAATAAGTGTGCTGAATATTGAGCGTGATGAGTGGAAATGCGAGACAGTGAGATTGAGTACTCTGAGAGTGTGAGTACATGAGTTCATCACTATGCTGCATTGCATTAGACATCCATACTTGATATGTAGGCATAAAGAAGTATTTTTCCTCATGCCATGTGATAATGAAATTTCTTATCTGTCATTAAAGTTTTTGAGAAAAATCACAAATTTTAGACTTACTCATATTTTCGGTGATTTCAGCAAAAGATTTGAGTTTTACTGTTATACTTGAAAAGAAAATATTTATTTTCTGGAATTGTATACGAGTTGAGCATTTATTTATTGAGATAGTTCTTGTACCATATTTATTATATTGTTATGAAATATTGCTGGTTATTGGAGTTGAACTCTGACCTTTGTCCCAGCTCGTCACTACTTTCAACTTAAAGTTAGGTTTGTTATTTATTGAATATATGGGGTCAGTTATACTCATACTACACTTCTGCACCTTGCGTGCAGATTTTCGACGATGATGTTGCTGTGTATGACGGAAGCTAGCATTGAAGACGTACCTGTGTTCTAGTTACAACTGCCTCTTGTTCATGGTAGCCCTAGACTTATGAAAATCTGTTTATGTACATTCAGGCAGATGATGTATTTATTTCATACTAGCTTTGTAAACTCTAAATCTTAGAAGCTTATGATTTGTACTACCAGTCCTTGGGAATTCTTGTATAACGGTTCAATTGTATTATCATTTCTTCTCTTAATAAATATCATTTGAACTGGGTTGTTGTTAACTGGCTTACCTAGCAGGTTAGGTTAGGTACCATCATGACTAGTTGGATTTTGGGTCGTGATATTCTGGCAAGGTTTTTAACGAGGCATCAACGGAAAGCATACTTTTGAGAAGGTTTCAACAGTAGCAATAAGACCTTTAATAGCAAGGCATACAAGCAAAGAACCACTCCGGAGCGGTTAGATAATCTTTGACTCGATAGCATAAATCCCACCAGGAAATTGAGTTTGCTATCAAGCAAAGGTTACCCGACCGTTCACAAGTGCAAACCACTAGAGGATTGTTAGATAGTCTTTGGCTTTATAGCATAAATTCCTAAGGGGAAGCGAAGTTTTTTACCGAACTGAAGATTATCTAGCAATTCATTAGTTGAAACCTCGAAGATGCAAAACTTCCTGTGTTCCAATTCACATTCTTCGCATTCGAACACTGGGGGGAATGATATGAGGATACGTCAACAATGACTGCCACGTCGACCGAAATACGAAAATCAGAAACATAATTATGTCATCGGGACCGGGGACTGCGCAACCAGCCTCGTAGAAACTAGTTGTATAAGCTAGCCACAAGAAATGGCAATTTATTTTTAGCATAACGAATGCTTATGTACTTTTTGAAAATGGAAGGAATAAAGTAAAGTCCTTTTATTTCTATCTTGTTTCTTGTTTGAACAATGAATTAATTTTATCATTTGAAAGTTAAACGAGTACTTCAAATGCTAGTGCCGTAATGAACATGAGACGTCCTTTTCAAGAGCACCGTAAACATAAGAGGGCCCTCTTTTATAAAAACCCTCACGATAAAGGGTTGATTTCAGAAGAACTTGTTCACGAAATCCAAATGCTTTTTGGGAAAAATACACCCAAGGCCTTACATAAGACGCAAACAGTAAAACTTGCGCAAAACACTTAAGCAAAGAAGAATGCAAAGATTAAAACTTGCATAAATGTTCAAACAAAAGAAGACTCATGCAATACTTGAGCAAAACATGTTTTTATTTACAATAAACGTCGCTATATGGAACATATACAAAAGTTACGAAAAGAAAGGAAAATCTAAACTGCTTCATCTCTGGAACTCGGAGGAAGAGAAGTGTCTGCACCCCCAGGGGAAGTGGGTAGATCCACCGATCGCGTAACATCTTGTCCCTCATCAGCTTGGCCTTCAACATCTTCGCCTTCTGGTTTCTCTTCAGTTTTCGATGTTTCAAAAAACCAGAAGAACCAGAAGCATCAGGCCCTGCCGAGAGACCTCTTTTAGCAGCTGACTCAGGCTCACGGGCTTTAGCGATTTTAGCATCAAAGTCAATTATACCCGCTTTAGCCTCTTCCAAGGTTTTTCTCCTCATGTTGTACATAACATAAGTTTTCTCAAGAATGAGGGAAGCGTCTCGATGCTTGATCAGTTCTTCCTTAAGTTGGATAACCTCGGCAGAAAGGTTTTCCTGGGCGGATCGAATGGACTTGAGGCTAACGTTGAGTTTGCGGACAATAGAGCTGAAAATTCTATTATGCTCAATAGTCATCTTATATTTCTCATCCAATTGGGCATATTTCACCCCCACATCAGCAAGATCTTCAGTTTTGGAGTTCAAGGCTGCCTCTAGGTTGTTCAATCTCTCAGTGAAGGCAGCCTCGTGATCGGTTGCAGCAAGAACCACACTATTGACTTCAGCCCATTTATCCTTAGTCTCATCAAATTGAACCCTCAACGGACAATTCTCTTGGCTAAGGTTTTCCACTTCTTGATCGCTTTGTTGCAAACGAGTCTCCAACACAACGTCCTTAGTAACTCTGATTTCCAATTCTGAGAGGTGAGTAACAGTTTGATCCCATTCGGAGGTAAGTTCTTCTTTTTCCTGAATCAACCTTTGGAGGCCCTCAGAAGCAAGGAAATTGGCCTTCAAAACAAGAAAGGCGAACTCAGTATATTTTATTCAATCAAGAAAGGAAATGAAGAATGTACCGCTGCGGCGTTGTGTATGGCATTGTTCAACAAGCACTCTCCCGAGAGAGCCTGTATCTTTTCCCATTCATTTTCTAAAGATAGTTAGCAAGTTCCACCGGTCGGGATAACAAATTGTATCCGATGGAGACTGAGAGAGTAACTCTCCTCCTCCTTTGCAGATCTTCTGAGGGGGCATCATAATTTTACCCCAAATTTTCATGAACTGGAGACTCGGGAAGAGGAACATCCTCTTCTCGGATAAATGCGGCCGGTGGAGATGATGTAGCAAGTGCTAGTGGAAGAGTTGATGAAGATGGAGATGAAGCTAATAGTGTTGAAGAGTGAGAAGCAACTGCGACAAACGCAATGCTGGTTGTTGGTTGCTCGTTAACTGAAGACAGCAAGGACCCGATACTGAGCCCCACAATACCGGGCACAACGACTGGGATCTGAAAATGGGAGTTGGCATTTTTCACCATTTCATATTCCCCCCAGAGCGCACAAACACCGTCCTTGGTTGGTGACTAACTCAACAGATTGAGCGGTCTATTGGGTTGAGGAAGGTCGTCGTCTTCTATGTAGAGAAGCTCCCTTCTCGCTAGCTTTTCCATCACCGTTAATCATCACGGTATCTATTGCCGGCCCGGGCAAAGGGCTTGTCACCATGACTTTCGGAGATGACTTGGGGGCAACATTCTTTTCCCTCTTATTCTTACCCCCGGCCGCTGAGGAACGCCTTCTTTTTGGTTGCTTGTTCTCCGGCCGAGGAATCCGAGAAGAAGCACTTGCACCAGAAGCAAGCCCGGAGATGCCTGTTTGTGAAAGTTCTTTCTGCAGCAGCCTCACTGCATCAGCAGGATTAGCCAAAACATCCTCCTCGAGGATGACAACTGAGCCCTGGGATAGACCTACATTCAATAGGAGAGAAGAATTATATAACTTTCTCATAAGAAAAGGTAACGATAAAATGAGTTCAACTTACCATGATTTTTGGCCTTCCACCCATATTTCAGGGACAGTTCTTTCCAAGAGCAGGTTATGGATATAGTAACGTCCAAACTTTTCTGAACTCATTGGTCTAAGCCTTCAACCCTAGGGGAACCCACCGAGTCGCTGAGGCAGGTAAAGGAAGAAAAGTTAATAATGACGAGGAAAGGATCTTTAACAAGAGTGGAAGCAAACTGTATGCTTATGAGTGCGGTTCCACAACTCCGGGAAGGAAGGAGCCGAGGTCGGGATGAATTTAGTGGTGGCTACTTAAACAAATTATTCCATCCACCCATGATCGTTATCATCATCCATGCTGTATAGCAGTACATGGTGGCCTCGCTTGCTAAAGTTAATCATCCCCCCACGAAAGATCTTGGGGGAATAAAGGTTCATAATGTGAGCTAGGGATAGCTCCTCCCCAGTTTCTTGGCACAGGCGCTGAAGGCAAGCAATCATCCTCTATACGGAGGGACTCACCTGCGCCAAACATACTTGGTAGGGGAGGCAAAACTCCGCAATAACAGAGTCAAGCTCTCCGCTCAGAGAAAATATCCCCAAAGTGAAGGGATACGTATAGAAGTATGTAAAACCCTTATTGGGTTATGTTACCCGCTCCGCCAGATCAGGAGCAATAATGTCTAAATCTTGGCAACGATAATCTTCCTTCACAACAAGAATGCTGGAAGGACAGATGGAAGAAGGATATCTGCTAACGGCCCATGTACGAGGGCTAACAGAAGGAAATTTCTCTTCGAAGTCTTTAGTTGTGACAAAACTTCTAGGGATGATGGTGCTCACTATAGGAGGAGTGACTTCATCGGCTTTGTTCTTGTTCTTTTAGGAACTAGTATTTTGTGAAGAAGAAGCCATTATATGTTACGGAAGAAGGAAAATCTTTTTTCGTATGAGGAGAGTTAAAGAAAGGTTGAAGAACAGAGTACAAATTGAATGAAGAGAGATTGAGAGAGTTTTGAGAATTATGGGGGTATGAATAAAGGAGATTGATGCGTATAAGTAAAGGTTTAGGCGGCTAAGTTCGTGGCCATAATTACCTCGATAACCGGCAAAGGTTATGCTCAATCATAGAATGACGCGTGTTTGAGGCATTAAATGCGGAGAGATGTGCATCTAATCAACCGTCAAAAGCTTTTCAGAGGGGGTCAGAGAAATTCCCGCCAAAAAGAATATTTCTACCAACTTTCCGGTGACACAAAGTTATGTCACCAGAAAGTAGGAGGACTATCTGTATAGGGTAAAAATATGCTATGCTAAGTAATTGCATAAGAGAGTGACACGTGGAGCCGAAGATAGAGGATAACTAAAACCAAAGATAATTGTTCCATTTGTTACTGGAAAGAATGATGCTCATAAAGATGCAATAAATACCGGCCACCCAATAGCATTTAATAGAGAATATTCTACAACATTTAGTACACTGCCCGTTACAAAAAAATTATCATTTATGCTCACCGTTACACATTCTTCAATGGCCCTTATAATTGACATTAAAGAAAGGCATGATCCTAGGACCTTGTTCCCTACGTGTAGCTATAAATAGTGAGCTCTGTTATCATTGTAAAAGAGACAAATTTTTTGGCAAACTGACGCTATAATCTATTCAAAGCTTACCTTCTGACTTTTTGATTTCATTGCTGTTGTGCCCGAAAGCCTTACTCCCAGAATTACTGTTTCTGCTATTTCATCTCGATCTCAAGGCTAAGTATTGCATATTTCTTCAATTCTTTTATTATTTCAGGATAGAATTAATTCACTTGTCTAGAAACCACGTATAAATTCAACTGTATCATTTTACGGGTAAATATTTAGCCAATCAACTCGTAAAAGAATGTGAACACCTAATTACTAAATTAATCTAAGCCCGTCCCCTCTTTCAATTCAAATCATCATCGATCTTTTTTGCGCAAATGATTTTCTTCTATTAGGAATAATATAGCATGAATTCAACTGGGGGTGTCAAATGGATAAGATATCTGGGCTTGGGCCAAATTTGACAGCCCTAAATTCAACTATTCAACGATAATTCCAAGACAAGCAACCCTCCAAAGCAGTAAATTAAAAGAGGAGTATTTAAAAAAAAAGAGAGGAGTATTGTCAAAAAGCTAGCTAATTAATAAAAGCAATTAAATATCCAACCACTTAGCAATTAATAATACACATATCATACTATATTATAAGTATGAACACTCTTAGATGAAGTTAGTTTACTAAAATGTCCTTAAAAAACTGAATGACCAAATTACCTTCTACCTAAAATTAAAATTACCTCTCACTAAATGATATTTTGTACTTAATGTTGTAGTAATAAATAATTCACAACATTCATGAAAGAAATAATTCCAGTTGGGTTGCTATTGACACTACAAATTTACAGTTAATTCATTGTATTTATATGCTTTCGTGTTGGATTGAAGAAAACTTTTTATAAAATTGCAGATGGACTCCGTGCAATGTCATTTAAAAAGTAAACTTTTAGATCGTGGAATGAAAAATATACTTTAAGCCTCTCTGGAGTACTTCAATCTCATCCATCAGCATGTTCATCTCCCTTTTTGGGTCCTAACGAACACAGTATAAATTCATCATATCGTATCATAATAATATAATCATCATACTATTATATTATATTATTATATTTTACACAATACTAAAAGTGGGAAGCTTCAAATATCAACCTTGAATGAGATCAAAGAATTTTGTGATGTCGGATAACCAGTGAAGACACATCTCACAACTCTAGGATCCAATTTCTCATGAGAGGTCCATTATCAAATGTCCATGTAAATTTAATAGACCTTTTTACTCTATATCAAAAGCCAAATAACTATTTTTCATTCAATAACAAAAATGTAATTTCAAATGTTAGATGTTAAGATTTTAAAGTCTAACTTGGAATGTTCTGGAAATTTTATTAAGTACTTCAACATTAAAATACTAACAACGTACTATAAGGTGTTCTTTCACAACTAGAGATTATAAAATATTAAATATGCAATTAATAGCTCATCTTGAAAACAATAAAACACAGTGGGAATAACGAAGTGTCGGAGGTTACGTACGTTAGCAAGAAAGGAAACTAAAAAGGCACGGATTTATTGGATTAATTATTGGCTTAAATTATAGTCTTTTTCGTGGGGGTTCATTCATTCTCATTAGATTGCAATGACGTCTCAAAATTCTCCTTTTTGCTGCTCTAGATTTCATTCATTTGTTTTATGTGCTCCAAAGTGTTTGGTCTGTTGTACAAAGTAAAAAATCATGGTGTTGAAAAAATTTTGTTCACGCAATTTAGAAGTTTTATCTGGGTAAGATAAGGCCTAACGACGTTGTTTTATCTTATTTTTGTCTTCTCTTTGGCGTTATTTGTGTATTTGAAGAATTTATCAAATGGTATCTTTGCTGCTTCGTTGTTTCTACTCAACTATTTTCACCATGTTGTCGATCAATTGTCATCAATCTTACCATTTGAGGGGTGATTCTGAACTCTTAAACTTTTTATTGCTGATGAACACCCAAGGGACTCTTCCAAATTCATAGCGCTAAAGTCATTCTTTCTTAACATCAGTTGAGTATCTATCAAAATTAAGACAATTGAAACAGGCTCTTATAACTTTTCTGTGTTGCCATATTAAGGGTTTATCTTCTAGGCTATAGGGGAGCATTAGAGATTTGTTAGGGTGAAGAAGATATTCATGGCATATCTTTTTTTCATAGAATTACTTATGAGGCGTCCAGCACAACATTTGTTTGTAATTGTCACCATCCAAAAATTTCACCTGTCGTGATTGCGCCTATCTCAATACTAGGCAACCTGACAATTCCAATCAAACACAATATCTTTTAAGTTTGAAAATATAATATTTAAATTCAATACAAAATCTCATTAATACCGACATAAAATACTCCCAAAACCTGGTGTCACTGAATACATGAGTATCTAAATGAATACAAATATGACTGATAAAAACACTGTCTGAAAATATAGAACAGTACAATAACTAAAAGAAAGAGAGTCAAGGTCAGCGGACTCCAGGCAGCTACCTTGATAGTCTCCAACTAATAGTACTTTGAGATCTAACAATCGTCGTGTCCGAAAGCACCTAGATCTGCACACAAGGTGCATAGTATAGTATGAGTACAACCAACTCAATAAGTAACAAGACTAACCTCTAGGCTGAAAGTAGTGAAGAGCTCCACAAGTATAGTCCAGTGTAGAAATAACGGTACAGAAATGTAGGCATGCTTTCAAGTTCGACAGTTAAACTCAGTACAAGTAAGATATATCAATAATGCATGATATGAGGAATATGACATCTCAGTGAAAAATCTCGTATACTCACTGTAATAACCCGACATGTCATTTTGCTTTTATAGAATCCCGTTCCCCTAAACAAGACTCCCTGTATATGCTTTTACTGTTTTATGACTTGCGGGGATGGTTAGTTCGAGATTTGGAGGGGTTCGGGTTCAAATCGGAACACTTGGTTCCTTAAGTTGGCCTTAAAAGGCTAAGTTTGACTTTGGTCAACATTTTAAGTAAACGACCTCGAAATTGAGATTTGACGGTTCTAATAGATTCGTATAGTGATTTCGGACTTGGGTGTATGCTCGGACCGGGTTGTGGATGACCCAGGAGCGTTTCAGAGCCTAATATCGAAAGTTGGTTCCTTGAAGGTTCTTGAAGTTCTTTCAATTTGGTTTAGAGTAGGTTTTGGTGATATCGAGGTCCGAATGGAATTTTGAGATCGGGGTTAGTTCTGTAATGTCATTTAAGACTTGCACGTAAAATTTGGTGTCAATCCGCGTAGTGTAAGTATGTTTCGGTGCTTCGGGAGTAAATTGAAGAACTTAAAGTTCATATTGTTTTTGATCCAATTGGTTTGGGGTGTGATTCATAGTTTTAATGTCATTTTGGACGTTCCGAGAGTTCGAGCTGGTCCGTTTTTTAATTTCAAACTTGTCGGTATATTTGGGCGGGGTCTCGGAGGCCCCAGGTATCGATCGGACGAGGCTCGGACAAAGTTGAAACTTGGGAGCAACAACTGAAGTTCCCAGCTGCTGGTGTAATCGCACCTGCGCTTGGCTAGCCGCAGGTGCGAGCTCGTAGGTGCGATCCAAGAGCCACAGAAGCTAGCAAGCCAAGGCTGACTAGGATCCGCAGGAGCAAGGTGTTTGGCGCACCTGCGCGTGACTCTGACCGCAGAAGCGGCTGTGTCCGTAGGCGCGAAAGAGTCGGCTGCAGGAGCGGTAGCGCAGGAGCAGCCCTGGCTCCATAGGTGCGATGGGCGAGTGGTCAGTCTAGTTCCGTAGAAGTGGACATTTTACCGCAGAAGCGGTCCTGCAGAAGTAGAAGTCCCTCCGCAGGTGCGAAAACCGTTGAAGGAAGAATCCTTCATTTAATACGGGAGTTAATCATTTTGACTCATTTTATTCTATTGTTGGGTGATTCTTGGAGCTCTTAGAGAGGAGATTTTCATCTAACACCTTGAGGTAAGTAATTCCTACCAAATATGAGTCAAATCCATAACTTATGGGTAGATTATAACATGTAAATTAGTAGAAATCATGGGCTTAGGAGAAAAACCTAGGTTTTTTGATAAAAATGAGATTTAATCATGAAATTCGTTATGGAATCTAGTAAAAATCATATATTTGAGTTCATGAGATTATGAGTAACAACTTTCTTTAAAAATTTCCGGAATCCGAACACGTGGGCCCGGGGTGAATTTTAAGAATCTTACATTTAGGGTTGGGTAACCTCTTTAATAGTTGGAATACGAACTTTTGAGCACGTATTGATTAATTTATGTACTATTTGATTAGTTTTTGGTTGATTTAGCACCGAATTGAGGGTGTGAGCATATTTTTGGACCGAGAAGTAGGCCTTGAAACGAGGTAAGTCTCTTTTCTAACCTTGTAAGAGGGAATTAACCCCATAGGTGAACTTAATCATTATGTACTTTTATTTGTGGTGGCTACGTACGTACGAAATGACGAGAGTCTGTGCGTAGCTACTATTCATCCTTATGTCCGGGTAGATTTAGTCTTACACCATATTTCTTTTGTTGATACCATTACTTGTTTATGCTTACTAATTGTTTGGATTAAAGAGGAGGTTGAAGATTTCAATATTTTAAAGGTTCCTAGCTGAATTTCTTATTTTGAAAAAGAATTAAGAAATATTATGATAACTTGAGAAAATCTATATTCAACCGCTTCGCAAGTATATTCCGCGATCGGGGTAAATTTCCACAACTCTCATGGGAGCGGGCCGTTTGCCTCGGCAGGTTAATTGACGTATCTATGGTTCGGACTGTTCGACCCTCGACAGTGCAAGATATATTTATATGTATATTTGGATCGAGCCGTACGTACTTGGCATAATTCATGCGTAAAGATATTGGAACCCCTTTATATTTAAAATTGTTCTATGGACTTGAAAGGTGAAAGGATTAGACGAGAGAAATGACTTGGTTCTTACTTGAAATGAAAGGATTTTTTACTTATTTTCCTGCTCTGAGTTCTATTCTCATTTTATATATCATGTTTAATTAGAACTTCATACTATTATATTTTTGGTCCATAGTAAGTGTCGAAGTCGACCCCTCATCACTACTTCTTCGAGGTTAGACTAGATACTTACTGGGTACATGTTGTTTATGTACTCATGCTACACTTCTGCACTTGATGTGCAGGATCTGAGTCAGGTGCATCTGGTTATCAGTTCGGCGCGCACGCTTGACTTCTGGTCTGAGACCACACAGTGAGCTGCCCTTTCGAGCCGTTCAGCAGCAGCCGAAGTCTCTCTTTTGATTTATTTTCTGTCTATTCTATTTCAGACAGTAGAGTAGAGATCTTTTGTATATTCTACTAGTAGCCCACACACTTGTGACACCAGATCTTGGCACACACTAGTAGACTTGTGATTTTGGTTTTACTTCTATGGCCATAAGTACATTCAGCTGCTTTTATTTTATTAGTTTAAATCTGTTTTCTTACTAAACCTATTAAATTAAGAAAAGTTATTTACTTGGGAAAAACTTATTAAAATGGGAAAAATATTAGATTGTTCACTGTTGGCTTGCCTAGCAATGGTGTTGGGCGCCATCACAACCTAAAATGGAATTGGGTCGTGACAACATGGTATCAAAGCACTAGGTTCACATAGGTCTCACAAGTTATGGGCAGACCTAATAGAGTCTTGCGGGTCGGTGTGGAGACGTATGTTCTTATCTTGGAGAGGCTATAGAGTGTTAGGAAACTACTCTTTATTCATCTCTTATTGTGCAATTGATGGTGTACTAAGTTTCTTCTCTTACTCTCTCACAGATGGTGATGTCACGACCCAAACCGATGGGCTGCGACGGGCACCCGGTACCTTACTCAACTGAGTAATAAAATAACGTATCTTTTCGTATCATACTATCATAGATAACTGAGCCAGAGACGCTGCCGTGAGATAAGTAGAATACAATATGAAATACCAACTTATACATAAGATATACGGGCATATAAGACCAAAATAGCCACTCGTATACTGAACATAGGCCGACAAGGCCATACAATCTTACACGTACACGATATCTGTCTACAAGCCTTTATGAATACATATTTGTCATAAAAGTCGGGACATAGCCCTGCCATACCAAACAATACAAGTCTAAATCATACTAACCAAACAAGCAACTCCGGAGCAAATGGAGCGCACCAACACCTTTCGCTGAGCTGATAGCTTACTTGGAGGGCTCATAACCTGTCTATCGGGACCAGCGGGCATGAAACACAGCATCCCCAGGCAAAAGGAACGTCAGTACAAATAATGTACCGAGTATGTAAGGAATGAAAATCAGTAAATAATAGACATGATAGAAACATGGAGTAAAAGACTCAACATGTAAATCTGAATAACTCTGTGAATCATTGATATTTACAATGACATGCATATGCGTATAAATGTCATACCATGCATAGATATATGCGTTCATAACATCATCAAGCCTTTGAGGGCATCCCATCATATCATCTCTGCCACTATGGGCAAATCATCAACGTATACCAGCTGATCAGGTGCTGTTGCGTATATAACGCCATAACCTTTTTGCATATCCCATATACATATAATAATGTACATGTATAAATGCATGAAATGCATAAGAAATACGTTAATAAGATTTCTCGGAATGTCATAAAAATCAATATGCCTTTCGTATAAACTTTATCAAATACGTATTTTTCTGTGACCCATGAACAGAAGATATAATAATAATTCACATGGGGAATCAAGAATATAGACACCCCTAGTATTTCTATGAATAGAGTAATTTATGAAAGTTACGTATTTTTCTCGTTTCATTTATATTATTTGGAGCATGCCAAAAAGAAAGAAGGGATAGCCTTAACATACCTGAACCGATTCTCTTGACAATCCCTCTAACACACGTCTTTTGCAAAGAACACGTAACGGTGGATCGAATTAAGGAAAAATCCGTATGATATTCTTGAGAGAGATTGCACTGTATTTCCTTAGCATTGCAAATCCCGTTGTTATTACGCAGTATAACTTCGTATGAAATTCTTGAAGCAAATCACGTTGCTATTGAAAATATGATCTTTGCTGAAGCATTTACGTTGCTATGAAGATGGATATATCTCTCTTTTGATTTTGATCCTAATTTTGTATAACGTTTCTTTGCTGAAGTGCATCCGTAACTTTTGGAGATGTAAGTATCTTATTTTGTGAATTAAAGAAGCTTTTAAGCCGTGGTGGTGTGGGCCCTACTTTGATAAGCATGACTTGGCCACAAAGTCCTCAAAATGAGCCACCTATTTTAATGACTAAAAGTCATTACTTGGTTTTTAAATCAAGACCCCTTGGCTGCCACGTTGGGAGCATTTAACTTTATTCACATTATGCTTAATTAATTAGGTAATATCCCATTACCCAATAATTAATCAATTACCCATTTAATTAATAATTATCTCAAATTACTTAAAATACTACTCACTTTTAACACACTTTATACACCTTACTATCATGATCATATGGTACCTTGTATGGTACTAGTCCATAAATACGGGGTATTATAGCTTGGACCGTATTTTATCCCAAAATGTCAAACTTCGCCGAAACTCATTTTCTTCGGTTCGCTTATCCTTTCACCTTCACGAATTTACTTATCACTTTCTTGAAATAGTATGACACTAATAATCTCAAAATAATCACATTTTCGAGCTTTCATCAATTTACTTATTATTACACCCCATGTGTTCATACGTGAAAGTATGCCATAAGTAAATTGATAGAAGCTCGGAAATGAGATAATACATCCCGCATTTTCGTATGTTAAAAGTTTCGTCGTAAGCTAATCGACGTAAGTTCGAGAATGAGATTATTTTGAGATTATAAGCATTAAGCTATTTCAAACAAGTGATAAGTAAATTCGTGAAGGTGAGAGGGTAAGCAAATCAAAGAAAATAAATTTTCGTCAAAGTTTAACATGTTGGGATAAAATACGACCCGAGCTAAAATACTCGGTATTTATGGATTAGTGCCATACAAGGTACCACCACCATGATAGTGAGGTGTATAAGGTATGTTAAAAGTGAGTGCTATTTTAAGTAATTTGAGATAATTCTTAATTATTAGGTAATAGGATATTACCTAATTAATTAGAAAATTATGTGGATAATTGGTTAATTATTGGATAATGGGATATTACCTAAATAATTAAGAAATATTTGGATAAGACTAACCCTCCCCCACGTGGCAGCACCCCTATTCCCATGAATGACTCTTAAGTCATTAATATATGTGGCAAGGTTAGAGAATTGGACAAGTCTTAAAGTGAGTCACCTATTAGTTTAGAAAAAAAGAACCATTTATGTCTTAAAGACACGAGACTCACATCTTTTTTTTAATTAATGTGAGATTTCCAAGAATCTTCAAGAATTCAAAATGTGATATTACATAGCGTCTACAAAATTTCAAATCAGACGCTACACTCAATCCAGCAAGTTTTCAATAAAATTTCTTACGAGAATTATTAGTACCTTAGCGACGAAAGTTTTTGCGTTTCTAAAGGAGTACGGTATAATCCTTCTCAAGAATATCACATGAATATTTTCTACTCCAGGTATGTTAAGGTTATCCCTTTTTTTTTTTTTGGCATGATCAATACAATACAAACAAAACGAGCAAATGCACAATTTTCATAAATAATTCTATTCATAGAAATATTAGGGATGTCTATATTATTGATTCCCCATGTGAATTATTATTATATCTTCTGTTCATGAGTCTCAAAAAAATACATATTTGATAAAATTTATCCGACAGGCATATTATTTTTATGACATTCCGAGAAAAGATTATTAACGTATTTCTTATGCATTTCATGCATTTATACATGTACATTGACCCATGACCAGATGGCGTTATATATGCGTATATTATATGTATATGGGATATGGGAAAAGGTTATGGCGTTATATACGCACCACCACCTGATCAGCTGGTATAAGTTGATGATTTGCCCACAGTGGCCGAAATGATATGATGGGATGCCCTCAGAGGCTTGATGATGTTATGAACATATATACCTATGCATGGTATGACATTTATACGCATATGTATGATATTATAAAAAATGAAATGATTCACAGAACTATGCAGACGTACATGTCGAGTCTTTTACTCCATGTTTCTATGATGTCTATTATTTACTAATTTTTATTCCTTACATACTTGATTCATTATTTGTACTGACGACCCTTTTTCCTGGGGACGCTACGTTTCATACCCACAGGTCCCGATAGACAGGTCGAGAGTCCTCCAAGTAGGCGATCAACTGAGCGGAAGATGTTGGTGCACTCTATTTACTCCGGAGTTACTTGTTTGGTTAGTATGATTTAGATGTGTATTGTTTGGTATGGTGGGGCTCTGTCCCGACCTTTATGACATTTCTGTACCCTTAGAAGATTGTAGACATATGTCGTGTATGTGAAAGATTGTACGGCCTTGCCGGCCTATGTTTTGAGTTTTTAAATGGTCACGTTGTCCTATTAGGCCCGTATGTCACGTGTATATGATGATGTAATAAGAAAGATATGTTACGCTGGTACTCCGTTGAATAAGGTACCGGGTGCCCATCGCGGCCCATCGGTTTGGGTCGTGACAAAAGTGGTATCAGAGCAGTTCTATCCTAGGGAGTCTACAAGCCATGTCTAGTAGAGTCTTGTTTATGGGTGTGTTGTGCACCACACTTATAAGCAGGGGGCTACAGGGCATTTAGGACTGTCACTCTTTCTTCTTACTCTAGATCGTGTGGTAGAGCTCAGTTGTAGGAACTCAATTTCCTAAACTCTATCTTATTCCTAATATGACGATGCCTACGTCTAGAAAGACAGTTGGTAAGAGATTGCATGTGGTTATGAAAGAGTTGAGCTAGAGGAACTCGATTTTACATGATGCTTATGATGGATAAATGAAAGGTCTTCAGTAGATCATGTGTGTACTAAGACGTGTAAGCCTTTTAAATAAGGAGCCTTAAGGCAGGAATATCTATCCACCCCTATGGTGAAAGGCAATGAGAGATTCAGAAGATAGATACAAGTTTCAATATGTAAAAGAAGCAAGATGAAGGAGGATATGAGGCGCCCAGTTAACGAAAATTATCTGTATTTATAATTCAGGCAGAGGAATATAAGCCTTTTGAGTTACCTTCAACAATAACAGTGGTATGCACAATTGGCCACACCCATCTCATTTATGCCCTATGGGGGCTAACAGAATTAGTATAAGAGAAGCAGGATGTCAGGATCTAGCTGGGGTTAGGGTAACCCAAAATGGTGGATGAATTATTAGTGTTAGCTGACATTTACGAAGGATATTGCAAATGTGCTAATAGATCTCCTTGTGACACACCCAGAGGGTGCACTCTAAAATAGTACAACTAGATATGAATACTACAAAGATAGGAACTGAAAGCCTTGAAGGAATAAATATTACCTTAGTGTAGCTCCCGTCCCTAGTGGAGAAAGAATGTTAGGCAACCTAAAGAGCCAGTAGATGAAGCAAGGGGAGCTAAAAGCAAAAGAATGTCTTATTCGAGTTTTCAGAATAAAGTGATAGACATAAATGCTTGCGGAAAATAAGAAGAGAGTTAATGAAGCATTATGAGTAAGATGTGATACATGGATGACAACAGTAGATCAAAAAGATGACAGTATTACAGAGTCTATAGTCAAGTGAAGGAAAGGACGAGAGACAATAGGCCTTGAGACAACAAAAGAGTATAGGCCATAAAGTCATATTCTCATTTCGAGAAATACGTTCGTGATGCTAACGTAATTACCAGAAGAAAAAAATTAGACCTCTAAGTAATAGAAATCAATATGGACTGGTGAACAAGATAAACTAAACATGAATTAAGGACTGAGTGATTTGATAATGGTCGGCATCATGAGAATTTTAGATTTGCGTTCCAGCGATAATCGAATGGACAATAGAAGAAGATTCATAAGAAATTCAGAGAAAGGTCATTCAAGAAGATGCTTCTCTAAAACAAGCAATGTGAGCAAAGTTAAGCTTAAGGGACTGTATGTGCCAATTACACTAAGTGTCACCATCGTGAGTAAGGAATTTTGTTATCCTTGGTACAGAAAGATTACCGCAAGGCGAGTAAGGGTCATAGATGATGTGAAAGGGCGTCTAAGATGATGAGGTAAAACATCTATAGGTAGGTCATCAAAGCTCCAACTCTTAGTGCTCCCCTGAAGGGGGGAATATGGAGTGATGTGGCATTAAGTCAGAATTAAGTGGTTCTAATAATTATGAAATGGTAAAGGAAGAATGCGATGAAAATGAAAAAGGAGTGAACTTGCACTTACCTAATCCTACAAATATGCTATGATTCCAGAACATTATGCAAGCACGACGTCAAGGAGGGGAAGTAAGGGTTTCTGCCCGAGATGTTATTGATAAATAAGGAGCCAGTGCGAGACGTAAGTTAATGCAAAGGAAATAACCCAAGGAAGATTACGCGAAATATTGATATGAGAATGAGCCAACGAGTAGTTAGTAGTTGATCCAAAAAGAGCCTAGTTATGGCTAAACAAGAGGACACAGACAAATCAACAGATTGTACAAGATGAAGATAGTGAACCCCCATATGGGGAATTCAGTCTCGCAGATATGACATTGTGATACTTGAGAAATATTCAAATATGAGTCGGGGTAGTAAAGGTACCGTATGAGTATTATGGAAATAAAAGAGAGTCCCACTGGGAAGACAGTCAAAATATCAGTTCAGAAGCAGCCCTACAAGCATAAGGGCATAGAGGTAAATAACTACAGATAATTATAGGCAAGGAGGGACATCAAAAGGTCCGTCGAGTATACGATGTAATAAGCTCGTAGCTTTATAAGAGTTAGAGGGTCCTCCCTAAATACGACAACGAAAGACTAGCTGAGGAAATAAGGAAGAAGGCTTCAACCTAAGCACAGTAACCTAAAGAGGAAATGGTCATGTAAAAAAAAAAACAGTCTCACTACAACATTGTATGCACTCCATAAGGAAGTGGTACCTACCGTAGCTAAGGAACGGGAAGAAAAATTAAAAGTAATATTCGAGATCATATGAGTTTCACGAAAATTTTGGCATGCGTGGGAACTAAGATAAGCCAAGTATACATGCAATAAGTGGCAGAACGACCAGGAAAAGTAATAGCTTATGTTTAAAGGAAGCTTAGAGGGAACAAAAGGGATTATGCACTTAAGACCTCTGAGTGATATCCATGCACCATATATGTTGACGTTTATATAACCGTAGAAGACTCCAGTATAAGTTAAAAGAAAGAATTGAGCCTAGGGCATAGACAAAGGATTGAATTATTAGAAGATTATGTCATGGATATTTCATAGCACCCATAAAAGGCTAAAGTAATAACTAATACCGTGAGCCACAGATCGGAAGATAGCTTAAGCCTACATAAAGGCTGATTAGAAGGAAGAAGAAACTAAAGAGTTACATCAACTAAGTAAAACAGAGTTTGATTATTAGACCCAAAAAATTATAGAAATCGTGATTAAGAACATTGCAGACTTACTCTAAATATCAGAGGTACAAGAGAGATAGTACAACAACCATATTCTATAACGGGATCTGTATGAAGCTCCCACGGAATTGTGCATGCCCCAAAGGTGCAAGTATTACAATAGAGCTTCAAGTTGTGGATGTGAATCATACCTATGCAGAAGGAAAGTTAAGAAAGAGATAGAAGACGTGATGCGATATTTTAAGGTAAGTAAGGTAAAGGTGAACAACGTACAAGATACTCAAATACAAAGGGTTGTGAATAGTCCATACTTCAGATAGAAGGCTAGAAGCACGGAGATTCAATATCCAGGAATGATAACAACGTCGCCAGTGGCATGTCTTCCAGCCTATGATTTCTAGGTATCGAGAAGCCTGGTTAAGAGAGTAAAGAAGAGTTAGAGACGATGTGATGTCTCACTTGATATTCCAAAATAACATAAGAAAATCTATGGTGCAAGCAAGTTGAAGGAGGGTTGCGAGTAGTATAAATAGATATGTATAGGTCGCAAGCTAAAGTATAGTAAAGCGACAAGGTCTTATGACAGGAGTAAGGATAAGAAAGAGCGAGTGAAGAGGTGACAAGAAATGTATAAGTCCTAAGGATTAAGCCCATGAAAATAAGGGAGATAATGGTTTCTCTCAGTTATAGAAAGAAGCTCAGTATAGCCTGAATAAACTCAAAGGAGTCTAAGACTAATAGCATTTAAAAGAGATGGAATGTTGCCCTGGTAGTAAAATGAGGGTATACTTGTGATAAATGAAGGATGACGTTTGGACCTTTGATTGAGTGATGATTTGAAGGGATTTCATGAATTGTACAGGATTAAAATACCCACGTAAGTGAGTCACATTGGGATGCTATAAAGTACGGTTATTGAAGTACATTATCGCCGCTAAGTGGATCAGGAAAATCACTTCAAATATTCCCCGACGAGACGTGAGCCCTAGCAACAGTGTTACATAAGAGGTCAAGTTATCAGTGGTAGATTATGGATCAACGTTAAGGTGAATCGACAATAGATGGATAAAGTTACAATGTATGAGAGGAGATAAGGATTCCATCCTTTCGATGAACAATAATAAGGAAGCATTGAAGGACATGGATTTATACATCTATGATAAGAAGCAACGAAAGTAACGTGGAGTTCGGTAGCAGACCTCAGTAACGATAAATCGAAGTAAAAGTTATGGAATAGTATGACCTACCTAGATGCAGTAAAGTCATACGAATGGATAACCGGATCTATGAAATAAGATATAGCAATATTTGTAAGTTCAACAAAGTATCGAGCAAAGAACTTCAGTATGCCTATAGATGCCAGAGAGACATCTTATCAAGCTCTGTATATGCTTACAAAGTGAGGCCTAGAGATTGGCTAAAAGCAAAAAGGAGAGAATAGTTGTATAGGCGCACATACAAGGGCAAAGTCGTACAGACTGCATGACAGAAGGTAGCAACAGTTACGAGATTGGAAAGATTTCGACCACAAGTCGTGGTGTGAGCAAGAGGCCTAAAGGGGGGAATTCCCTGGCCTTTGGATTTATTCAAAGAACAGTTGCCTAAATGGCAAGGAGAATATTAAAGTATTCGGAAGACATAAGTTATGAAAATTATAAGTGCATCAGTCAATATTCGAGGACGAATATTTTAAAGGGGGAAATAATGTTACACCCCATATTTTTGTACGTGAAAGTATGCCATAAGTAAATTGATAGAAGCTCAAAAATGAGATAGTACATCTCGCATTTTCGTATGTTAAAAGTTTGGTCGTAAGCTAATCGACGTAAGTTCGAGAATGAGATTATTTTGAGATTATAAGCATTGGGCTATTTCAAACAAGTGATGAGTAAATTCGTGAAGGTGAGAGGGTAAGCAAATCAAAGAAAATAAATTTTCGTCAAAGTTTAACATGTTGGGATAAAATACGGCCCGAGCTAAAATACTCGGTATTTATGAACTAGTGCCATACAAGGTACCACCTGACCATGATAGTGAGGTGTATAAGGTATGTTAAAAGTGAGTAGTATTTTAAGTAATTTGAGATAATTCTTAATTATTAGGTAATGAGATATTACCTAATTAATTAGAGAATTATGTGGGTAATGGGATATTACCTAAATAATTAAGAAATATTTGGATAAGACTAACCCTCCCCCATGTGGCAGCACCCCCTATCCCCATGAATGACTCTTAAGTCATTAATATATGTGGCAAGGTTAGAGAATTGGACAAGTCTTAACGTGAGTCACCTATTAGTTTAGAAAAAGAGAACCATTTATGTCTTAAAGACATGAGACTCACATCTCCTTTTTTTTAATTAACGTGAGATTTCCAAGAATCTTCAAGAATTCAAAATGTGATATTACATAGCGTCTTCAACATTTCAAACCAGACGCTACACTTAATCTAACAAGTTTTCAACAAAATTTCTTACGAGAATTATTAGTATCTTAGCAACGAAAGTTTTTGTGGTTCTAAAGGAGTACGGTGCAATCCTTCTCAAGAATATCACATGAATTTTTTCTACTCTAGGTATGTTAAGACTATTCCTTCTTTCTTTTTGACATGATCAATACGATACAAACGAAACTAGCAAATGCACAGTTTCCATAAATGACTCTATTCATAGAAATATTAGGGGTGTCTATATTCTTGATTCCTTATGTGAATTATTATTATATCTTCTGTTCATGGGTCTCAGAAAAATACGTATTTGATAAAATTTATCCGACATGCATATTATTTTTATGACATTCCGAGAAAATCTTATTAACGTATTTCTTATGCATTTCATGCATTTATACATGTACATTGACCCATGACCAGATGGAGTTATATACGCGTATATTATATGTATATGAGATATGGAAAATGATTATAGCATTATATACGTACCACCACCTGATCAGCTGGTATACGTTGATGATTTGCCCACACTGGCCGAAATGATATGATGGGATGCCCTCAGAGGCTTGATGATGTTATGAACGCATATATCTATGCATGGTATGACATTTATATGCATATGCATGACGTTATAAAAAATGAAATGATTCACAGAGCTATGCAGACATACATGTCGAGTCTTTTACTCTATGTTTCTCTCTTGTCTATTATTTACTGATTTTCATTCCTTACATACTCGGTACATTATTTGTACTGACGTCCCTTTTGCTTGGGGATGCTGCTTTTCATGCCCGCAGGTCCCGATAGACAGGTCGAGAGTCCTCTAAGTAGGCGATCAGCTGAGCGGAAGATGTTGGTGCACTCCATTTACTCCAGAGTTTCTTGTTTGGTTAGTATGGTTTAGATGTGTATTGTTGGTATAGTGGGGCTCTATCCCGACTTTTATGACATTTCTGTACCCTTAGAGGCTTGTAAACATATGTCGTATTTGTGAAAGATTGTACAGCCTTATCGGCCTATGTTTTGAGTTTATAAATTATCATGTTGGCCTATTAGGCCCGTATGTCACGTGTATATGATGATGTAATAAGAAAGATACGTTATGTTGGTACTCGGTTGAATAAGATACCGGGTGCCCGTCGTGGCCCATCGGTTTGGGTCGTGACACTTATGGCATACTTTTACGTACGAAAATATGGGGTGTAACATTATCCCTCCTTCTGGAACATTCGTCCTCGAATATTGACTAATGCATTTGTCATAATCTATAGATCTTGTGAATACTTTAATACTCTTCTTTCCATCTAGGTAATTGTTCTGTGAATAAATTCAAAGTCCAGGGTATTCCCACATGTAGGTCTCTTTCTCATACCACAACCTGTGGTTAGAATTCTTCCAATCTTGTAATTCTTACTACTTTCTGTCATGCAGCTTGTACGACTTTTTCCTTATATGTGCGCCTATGTGACTCTTCCCTCCAGCCGTTAGCCAATCTCTAGGCCTTACTTTGTAAACATATACAGAGCTTGACAAGATGTCCCTCTGGGCATCTATAGGTATACTGAAGTTCTTCGCTCTGTACTTTGTTGAACTTGCGAATATTGCTATACCTTATTTCACAGATCCATTATCCATCCGTATGATTTTAATGCATCAAGGTAGGTCATATTATACCGTAACTCTTACTTCGATTTATCGTTACTGAGGTCTACTAGCAAACTCCAGGTTACTCTCGTTGCTTATCCTATATGTATAAATCTAAATCCTTTAACGCTTCTTCATAACTGTTTATCTTAAGAGTGATGGCCTAATCTCATCTCATACTTTGTAACTTGTATCCATTAATTGTTAATTCACCTCAATATTAATCTACAATCTACCACTTGAAGACTTGAAGCTTCTTACGTAATACATTACCGCTAGGGCCCACGTCTCATCGGGAACGTCTGAAATGGTTAGACTGATCCACCTAGGGCGATGCCATACTTCCACAACCGTATTCTATAGCATCCCAATGTGACTCACCTTACATGGGTATTTTAATCCCGTACAATTCATGAAATCCTTTTCAAGTCATTACTCAATCGAAGGCCCAAATGTCATCCATTTTCTATCACAATTACACCTTTATTCTACTACCAGGGCAACATTCCATCTCTTCTAAGCACTATTAGTATTAGACTCCTTTGAGTTCATTCCGGCTATACTGAACTTTCTATAACTTAGAGAACCCATAAACTCTCTTATTTTCATTGGCTCAGTCCCGAGGACTTATCCATTTTCGTCACCTTCTCACTTGCCCTTTTCTTATCCTTACTCTTGTATTTCTAAAACCTTGTCGCTCTACCATACTTTATCATGCGATTTACACATATCCATTTATACTACTCGTAAACTTCCTTCAACTTGCTTGCACCACAAATTTCTTTATGTTATTTTGGAACATCAAGCGAGACATCACATCATCTTAAACTCTTCTTTACTCTTTTAACTAGATCTCTCGATACCTAGAAACCATAGGCTAGGAGGTATGCCACCAATGACACCGCTATCATTCCTGGATATTAAATCCCAATGCTTCTAGTCCTTTATCTGAAGTATGGATTATTCGCAACCTTATGCATTTGAGTATCTCGTACGTTGTTCACCTTTACCTTACTTACATTAAAATATCCCATCATATATTCTATCTCTTTCATGACCTCGCTTTCACACAGGTATAATTCACATCCCCAATTTAAAGCTCGATTATAATACTTGCACCTCTGGTGCATACACAATCCGATGGGAGCTCCATACTGACTTTTTATGAGGCTGGTACTCTTCTAACTACTTTCTTGTAGAGCCGTTATAGAATATGGCTACTGCACTATATCTCTTGTACCTCTGATATTTAAGAGTGATCCTTCAATGTTCTCAATCACGAGGTCTATAATTTTCTGGGTCCAATAATCAGACTCCTGATTTACTACGTTGATGTAACTCTTTAGTTTCCTCTTCCTTCTGATCAACCTTTATGTAGGCTTAAGCTATCTTCCGATATGCGGCTCATGGTATGAGTTATTACTTTAGCCCTTCATGGACGCTATGGAATATCCATGATACAATCTTCTAACAACTTAATCCTTTGTCTATGACCTGGGCTCAATTCTTTCTTTTAACTTATACCAGAGTCTTCTACGACTTGTATAATTGTCAACATATATGTTGCATGGATAATACTCTGAAATCTTAAGTGAATTCATAACGTAACTCACTCTGGATCACTGATCAAATAATTTCTTTCGTTCCTTCTCCACTTTCTTTAAATGTAAGCAATTACTTTTCCTGGTCGTTTTGCCACTTGTTGCATCCATACTTAGCTTATCTTAGTTCCCATGCATGACGAAATTTTTGTGCAACTCATATGATCTCGAATATTACTTTTGATTTTTCTTTCCATTCCTTAGCCACAGTAGGTGCCACTTTCTCATGGAGTACATGTAATATTGTAGTGAGACTATTTTTACATGACCATTTCCTCGTTAGGTCATTGTGCTTAGGTTGAAGCCTTCTTCCTTATTTCCTCAACTAGTCTTTCATTGTAGTACTTAGGGAAGACCTTCTAACTCTTGTAAAGCTGCGAGCTTATTACATCGTATACTTGATGGAATTTTTGATGTTCTTCCTTGCCTATAATTATCCGTAGTTACTTATTTCCACGCCCTTGTGCTTGTAGGGTTGCTCATGAACTGAAGTTTTGACTGTCTTCCCAGTGGCATTCTCTTTTATTGACCTTTAACTACCCCAACTCCTATCTAAATATATCTCAAGGATCACGATGTCATATCTGCGAGACTGAATTCTTATGTTGGGGTTCACTATGTTTATCTTGCACGATATGTTAATTTGTTTGTAACCTCTTATCTAGCCATAACTAGACTCTTCCTGAATCAACTACTAACTGCTCGTTGGTCCATTTTCATATTTGTATTCCGCGTAATCTCTCTTGGGTTATTCCCTTTGTCTTAACTTACGTCTTGTACTGGCTCCTTATTTATCAATAATATCTCGGGTAGGAACCCTTACTTCCTTTCCTTGACATCGAGTTTGCATAATGTTCTGGAATCATAGCATATCTGTAGGCTTTGAATAGGTGCAATCTTATTCCTTTTCTCATTTTTATCGCATTCTTTTACCATTCCATAGTTACTAGAACCGCTTAATTCTGACTTAATGCCACATCACTCCATATTCCCCACTTTAGAGGAGCACTAAGATTTAGTATTACGATGATCTACGTATAGATGTTTTACCTTCTTATATTTGGCATCTTTTCACATAATCGATGATCCTTACTCGCCTCGCGGTAATCCTTCTGTACCAAGGATAACGAAATTCCTCGCTCGCGAGGGTGACACTTAGTGTAACTGGCACATACAGTTCCTTAAGCTTAACTTTACTCACCTTGCTTGCTTTGGGGAAGCGTCATCCTAAATGAACTTTAAAGGGTATTCTTCAGTCGTCCATTCTATTATCGCCAAAATTCTCATGATGCCACTCAGTCCCTAGTTCATGCTTAGTTTATCTTGTTCATCAGTCCATGCTGATTTCTTATTACTCTGGGGTCTAACTTTTCCTTTTGGTAGTCGCGTTGGAGTCACGAACTTATTTCTCGAAATGAGGATATGACTTTATGGCCTATACTCTTTTGTTGTCTCAAGGCCTGTCACCTCTCATCCTTTCCTTCACTTGACTATAGATTCTGTAATACTATCATCTTTTAGATCTACCGTTGTCATACATGTATCACATCTTACTCATAATGCTTCATTAACTCTCTTCTTATTCCCCGCTAACATTTATGTCTATCACTTTATTCTGAAAACTCGAATAAGACATTCTTTTGCTTTTAGCTCCCCTTGCTCCATCTACTGGCTCTTTGGGTTGCCTAACATTCTTTCTCCACTAGGTACAGGAGTCACACTAAGATAATATTTATCCCTTCTAGGATTCCAGTGCCTATCTTTGTAGTACTTGTATCTAGCTGTACTATTTTAGAGTACACCATCTGTGTGTCTCACAAGGAGATCTATTAGCACATTTGCAATATCCTTCGGAAATGTCAACTAACGCAAACAATCCATCCATTATTTTGGGTTACTCTAACCCCATCCGGATCCTGATATCCCGTCCTTCTCTTAAACTATACATGTCAGCCCCCATAGGGCATAATTGGAATGGGTGTGACCCATTGTATATTTATCCGTTACTGTTGAAAGTAACTCAGAATTCTTATAATTCTCTGCTTGAATTGTAAATACTGTTAACCTTCATTAACTGGGTACCTCGTATCCTTCTTCACCTTGCTTCTTTTGCATGCTGAAACTTGTGTCTACCTTCCGATTCTCTTATTCCTTTTTACCGTAAGAGTGGATAGATATTCTTGCCTTAGGGATCCTTATCAAGAAGCTTACACATCTTAGTACACACATGATCTACTGGAGACCTTACATTTACTCATGATAAGCATAATGCAAAATTGAGTTCCTCTGACTCAACTCTTCCATAGCCACATTCAATACCTTACCAACCGTCTTTCTCGATGTAGGCATCGTCGTATTATGAATAAGACAGAGTTTAGGAAATTTAGTTCTTACAACTGAGCTCTACCACACGATCTATAGTAAGAAGAAAGAGTGATAGTCCTAAATGCCCTGTAGCCTCCTGCTTATAAGTGTGGTGCACGACATACCCATAAACAAAAATCTACTAGACACGGCTTATAGACTCCCTAGGACAGAACTGCTCTGATACCACTTTTGTTAGACCCAAATCGATGGGCTGCGATGGGTACCCGATACCTTACTCGACCGAGTACAACAATAACGTATCTTTTCGTATCATACTATCATAGATAACTAAGCCGGAGAGGCTGCCGTGAGATAAGTAGAATACAACAAGAAATACTAACTTATACATAAGATATACGGGTCTATAAGACCAAAATAACCACTCGTACACTGAACATAGGCCGACAAGGCCATACAATATTTTACGTACATGACATCTGTCTACAAGCCTCTAAGAATACATATTTGTCATAAAGGTCGGGGCATAGCCCCGCCATACCAAACAATACACGTCGGGACACACCTTTCGCTAAGCTGATAGCTTACTTGGAGGGCTCATAACCTGTCTATCGGGACCTGCGGGCATGAAACGCAGCGACCCCAGGCAAAAGGGACGTCAGTACAAATAATGTACCGAGTATGTAAGAAATAAAAATCAGTAAATAATAGACATGATAGAAACATGGAGTAAAAAACTCAACATGTAAATCTGAATAACTCTGTGAATCATTGATATTTACAATGACATGCATATGCGTATAAATGTCATATCATGCATAGGTATATGCGTTCATAACATCATCAAGCCTCTGAGGGCATCTCATCATATCATCTCAGCCACTGTGGGCAAATCATCAACGTATACCAGCTGATCAGGTGGTGGTGCGTATATAACACTATAACCTTTTACCATATCCCATATACATATAATATACGCGTATATAATGCCATCTGGTCATATGTCAATGTACATGTATAAATGCATGAAATGCATAAGAAATACGTTAATAAGATTTCTCGGAATGTCATAAAAATCAATATGCCTTTCGGATAAACTTTATCAAATACATATTTTTCTGAGACCCATGAACATAAGATATAATAATAATTCACATGGGGAATCAAGAATATAGACACCCCTAGTATTTCTATGAATAGAGTAATTTATGAAAGTTGCGTATTTTGCTCGTTTCATTTATATTATTTGGAGCATGCCAAAAAGAAAGAAAGGATAGTCTTAACATACCTGAACCGATTCTCTTGTCAATCCCTCTAACACATGTCTTTTGCGAAGAACACGTAACGGCGGATCGAATTAGGGAAAAATCCGTATGATATTCTTGAGAGAGATTGCACCGTACTCTCTTAGAATTGCAAATCCCGTTGCTATTACGCAGTATAACTTCGTATGAAATTCTTGAAGCAAATCACGTTGCTATTGAAAATATAATCTTTGCTGAAGCATTTACGTTACTAAGCAGATGGATATATCTATCTTTTGATTTTGATCCTAATTTTGTATAACGTTTCTTTGCTAAAGTTCATCCGTAACTTTTGAAGATGTAAGTATCTTATTTTTTGAATTCAAGAAGCTTTTAAGCCTTGGTGGTGTGGGCCCCACTTTGATAAGCATGACTTGGCCACAAAGTCCTCAAAATGAGCCACCTATTTTAATGACTAAGAGTCATTACTTGGTCTTTAAATCAAGACCCCTTGGCTACCACATTGGGAGTATTTAACTTTATCCACATTATGCTTAATTAATTAGGTAATATCCCATTACTCAACAATTAATCAATTACCCACATAATTATGAATTATCTCAAATTACTTAAAATACTACCCACTTTTAACCCACTTTATACACCTTACTATCATGGTCATATGGTACCTTGTATGGTACTAGTCCATAAATACGGGGTATTATAGCTTGGACCGTATTTTATCCCAAAATGTGCCGAAACTCATTTTCTTCGTTTCGCTTACCCTTTCACCTTCACGAATTTTACTTATCACTTGCTTGAAATAGTATGACACTATTAATCTCAAAATAATCTCATTTCCGAGCTTTGAGGAGGGCACTGGCCCGAGGTAGAGGATGAGGATGTCCCAGAGTTGCCCTACTTGCACTACCAGCCGATCCAGTGGAGGATCTCTTTAATGAGGAGCAGGGCGAGGTGCCCGCAGCAGAGCCTGCCCCGGTTGATTTCTTGTCAGCACCGGGCTTTCAGGAGGTTATGGGCTGTATGCTGCGGTTCATGGATTCTATGACCCAAACTGGTTTATTTCCAGCAAACCCAGCCACATCTCAGACGGGAGGGAGAGCACTGACCCCTACTGCTCAGGCTCCTGGGCATGCAGCTGTAGTATATCAGACTCGGGCACACTACCCATAGGTGGGGGCCATCCAGTTATAGTAGTTGTACCTGAGCCCAGACCAGCTACGACGGGCGAGCCACAAAAGCTATTGGATAGATGGACCAGGCTTCATCCTTCGGCCTTTGGGGGTGAGCAACATGAGGATCCCCAGGTCTTCATTGATAGGTGCAGGGACAAACTGCACAACATGAGCATATTGGAGTCTCACGAGGTGGATTTCACTACCTTTCAGTTAGAGGGCAGAGCACGTAGGTGGTGGAAGTCTTATCTCCTTGGCAGACCAGCAGGTTCTCCTCCCATGACTTGGGACCAGTTCACATGCCTATTCTTGGACAGAAATATTCCGCCCTCCCAGAGGGAAGAGTTGCGAAGTTAGTTTGATCAGCTCGAGCAGGGTTAAATGTCAGTGACCAACTATAAGGCGAGATTCTCTGAGTTATCCCGCCATGCACTTATGATACTTCCTACTGACGCAGAGAGGGTGCAGAGGTTTGTTGTGGGGTTGCACTCTAGTATTCGGGCTAGTATGGCTCGGGAGGTTGAGATAGGACTTCTTATCAGTTGGTAGTGGAGATTGCTTGGAGGATTGAGGGTTACCGCAGAGGGGTAGAAAGCAGATACAACGGGACAAGAGATACCATTTTTCTGGAGAGTTCAGAGGTGCCCCAGCTGGGGGAAGAGGTCATTTTGTGAGGGGTCAACCCAGCAGGCCCCTATATTCAGCACCACCACCTCATCAGGGTATTCCAACGCGACCCTACTTCAGTTCTATGCCGGAGAGTTCTTACCGCCCGCCAGCTATTCAGGGTTCTTCCAGTGGGTACTCCGGTCATCAGGGCACTTCCAGTGCCTATTTTAGTGCCATGCCAGAGAGTTCATAACTCCCACCCGCTCTTTAGGGTTCTCCCGGTGGGTATTCGGGCCATCAGGATCAGACTTCAGGGCAACAGTCCACCGCTCTGAGAGGTTGTTATGAGTGCGGGGATCCCGGTCACATGAAGAGACATTGCCCCAAACTTTGGGGCAAGGCAGTGCAACAGGGTCAGCAATCCATGATTACAACACCAGTAGCCGCACTGGCTGTCCGGCCACCCAGAGGCGGAGGGCAGGTTGGTAGGGGCCATCCCAGAGGTGAGGGTCAGGCAGGCGAGGTCCAGCCAGGTGGCGCTCCAGCTAGATTCCATGCTTTTCTGGCCAGACTAGATGCAGTGGCCTCAGATGCCGTGATCACAAGCATTATTTCTGTTTGCGATAGGGAAGCTTCAGTACTATTTGATCCAGGGTCTACCTATTCGTATGTGTCATCTCTGTTTTCTCATTTTTTGGATATTCCTCGTGAGTCTTGAGGTACTCCTATTTTTGTGTCCACTCCTGTAGGCGATTCTGTTGTTGTGGATCGGATCTATAGGTCCTATGTGGCCACATTCTATGGATACGAGACTAGAGCGAATCTTCTGTTGCTTGATATGACTGACTTTGAGGTCATCCTGGGCATGGACTAGCTATCCCTATATCACGCCATCCTTGATTGCCATGCCAAGACTGTTACCTTAGCGATGCCAATGTTGCCTAGATTGGAGTGGAACGGTTCATCTGTCAGTACATCTAGTCTCGTTATCTCTTTTATGAAGGCTCAGCACATGGTCGAGAAGGGTTGTTTGGCTTATCTAGCCTATGTTAGGGCTGCTACTGCAGAGTCTCCAAAGATTGATTCAGTACTAGTAGTCCGGGAGTTCTCCGATGTGTTTCTTTCTGATCTTCCAGGCATGCCACCAGATCGTAATATCGACTTCTGTATTGACTTGGCTCCAGGTACCCAGCCTATATCTATCCCACTGTACCGTATAGCTCCGAAAGAGTTGAAGGATTTGAAGGAGCAACTTGAGGAGTTGCTATCAAAGCGGTTCGTCAGGCCAAGTGTATCACCTTGGTGCCCAGTGCTATTTGTGAAGAAGAAAGATGGGACTATGTGAATGTGCATTGATTACCGCCAGTTAAACAAATTTAACATCAAGAACAAGTTCCCGCTGCCGCGTATTGATGATTTGTTTGACCAGTTGCAGGGTGCTAGGGTGTTCTCTAAGATCGACTTCAGGTCGGGGTACCATCAGTAGAAGATTCAGGAATCAAATGGTTCGAAGACTGCTTTCCGTACTAGATATGGCCATTATGAGTTTCTGGTGATGTCCTTCGACTTGACTAACGCCCTAGTGGCATTTATGGACTTGATGAACAGGGTGTTCAGGCCTTACATTGATTCGTTTGTCTTTGTCTTCATTGATGAATTTTTTTGATTTACTCACGTAGCATGGAGGAGCATGAGCAGCACTTGAGAGTGGTGCTTCAGACCTTACGGGAACAGAAACTATATGCTATGTTCTCCAAGTGTGAGTTTTGGTTAGATTTTGTGGCATTCTTGGGGCATGTTGTATCAGGCTAGGGTATTAAGTTGGATCCCAAGAAGATTTAGGCAGTTCAGAGTTGGCCTTGTCCTACTTCGGTGACTGTGATCAGGAGCTTCTTGGGGTTAGCAGGTTATTATCGCCGGTTCGTGGAGGGCTTCTCATCTATTGCAGCACCTTTGACTAGATTGACCTAGAAGGGTGCTCAGTTTCGTTGGTCCGATGATTGTGAGACGAGCTTCCAGAATCTCAAGATAACTTTGACTACAACACGAGTCCTAGTGTTACCTTCCAGTTTGGGGATGTGCACTATGTATTGCGACACTTCACGCATTGGCTTGGGTTGTGTATTGATGCTGGAGGGGCGAGTTATTGCATATGCTTCATGCCATCTGAAGCTCCATGAGAAGAATTATCCTGTGCATGATTTGGAGTTGGCCGTGATTGTTCATGCTCTTAAGATCTGGAGGCATTATCTTTATGGGATGTCCTGTGAGGTTTACACTGATCATCGAAGCTTGCAGCATTTGTTCAAGCAAAGGGATCTCAATTTGAGGCAGTGTAGGTGGCTTGAGTTACTGAAGGACTATGACATCACCATTCTTTATCATCCGGGCAAGGCATAAGTGGTCGCGGATGCCTTGAGCAGGAAGGCAGAGAGTATGGGTAGCTTGGCATTCATTTCAGTGGAAGAGAGACCACTAGCCTTGGACATTCAGTCTTTGGCTAACAGACTTGTGAGGTTGGATATTTCAGAGCTCAGCGGAGTTCTTTAATGCATCGTTGCCCAGTCCTCACTATTGGAGCAGATCAAGGCTCGACAGTTTGATGATTCGCACTTGATGGTTCTCAGAGAGATAGTACTGCAGGGTAGTGCCAAGGAGGTTTCTATCAGTGAGGATGGTGTTCTGAGAATCCAGGGTCGTCTATGTGTTCCAAATATTGATGGTTTGAGGGAGAGAATTCTAGAGGAGGTGCACTATTCTCGATATTCCATTCATCCAGGTGCTACGAAGATGTACCGCGACCTGAGGCAGCATTATTGGTGGCGGCGGATAAATAAAGACATAGTTTAGTATGTAGCCAGATGCCTAAATTGCCAGCAGGTTAAGTATGAGCACCAGAGGCCAGGAGGCCTACTCCAGCAGATGACTATACCTGAGTGGAAGTGGGAGCGCATTACTATGGACTTCGTAGTTGGGTTGCCGCGGACCTTGCGGAAGTTTGATGCAGTTTGTGTCATTGTAGACCGATTGACCTAGTCGGCACATTTCATTGCATGGTGTGCCTATTTCCATCATATCAGACAGAGGTCCTCAGTTTACTTCGCATTTCTGGAGAGCAGTAGAGTTGAGCATCACATTTCATCCACAGACCGACGGGCAGTCAGAACGGACCGTTCAGATCTTGGAAGACATGCTTAGAGCATATGTGATTGACTTTGGGGGACAGTGGGATCAGTTCTTGCCTTTGGCCGAGTTTTCTTACAACAACAGTTACCAGTCTAGCATTGAGATGGCTCCATTTGAGGCTTTATATGGTCGGCGATGTCGTTCCCCCATCGGGTGATTTTAGCCCGGCGAGGCTAAGTTATATAGTACTAATTTGGTGAAGGATGCCTTGGAAAAGGTAAGTTTATTCAGGAAAGACTTCACATAGCACAGTCCGGATAGAAGAGTTACGCGGACTAGAAGGCACGTGATTTATCATTTATGGTAGGCGAGAAGGTTCTCTTGAAAGTCTCGCCGATGAAGGGGATCATGAGATTTTGGGAAGAAGGGAAAGTTGAGCCCAAGGTTTATAGTCCCATTTGATGTGTTGAGACGAGTTGGAGAGGTTGCTTATGAGCTTGCTTTGCCTACCAGTCTATCGGGAGTTCATCCGGTCTTCCACGTATCTATGCTCGGAGGTATCATGCCGACTTGTCACATGTGTTAGAAATCAGCATGATTCAGTTAGATGAGAGTCGGGGTTATGAAGAGGAGCCAGTTGCTATTGTTGATAGGCAGGATCGCCAGTTGAGGTCCAAGAGGATTTACGCGGTAAAGGTTCAGTGGAGGGGCAAACCAGTCGAGGAGGCAACTTGGGAGTCCGAGGAGGACATGCAGAGCAGATACCCACACTTATTTAGCACTCCAGGTATGATTCTAGACCCATTAGAGGACGAACGTTTGTTTAAGAGGTGGAGAATCTAATGACCCGACCTGTCGTTTTGCTTTTTTTAGAACCCCGTTCCCCTAAAAAAGACTCACCGTTTATGCTTTTACTGTTTTATGACTTGCGGGGATGGTTAGTTCGAGATTTTGAAAGGTTCGGGTTGAAATTAGAACACTTGGTTCCTTAAGTTGGCCTTAAAAGGCTAAGTTTGACTTCGATCAACATTTTGAGTAAACAACCTCGGAATCGGGATTTGACGGTTACTATAGGTTCGCATGGTGTTTTCAGACTTGGGCGTATGCTCGTACCGGGTTGTGGATGACCCGGGAGCGTTTCGGCGCCTAATATTGAAAGTTGGTTCCTTGAAGGTTCTTGAAGTTCTTTCAATTTGGTTTAGAGTAGGTTTTGGTGATATCGAGGTCTGAGACAACACAGTGAGCTGTTGTTCTGAGCCATTCAGCAGCAGACGGAGTCTCTCTTTTGATTTGTTTTTTGTCTATTCTATTTCAGACAGTAGAGTAGAAATCTTTTGAATATTCTACTAGTAGCCCACACACTTGTGACACCAGATCTTGGCACACACTAATAGACTTATGATTTTGGTTTTACTTCTATGGCCATAAGTGCATTCACCTGCTTTCGTTTTATTAGTTTAAATTTGTTTTCTTACTAAACCTATTAAATTAAGGAGAGTTATTTACTTGGGAAAAACTTATTAAAATGGGAAAATCATTAGATTGTTCACTGTTGGCTTGCCTAGAAATGGTGTTGGGCGCCATCACGGCCTAAAATGGAATTGGGTCGTGACATCATGGTATCAGAACACTAGGTTCATGTAGGTCTCACAAGTTATGGGCAGGCCTAATAGAGTCTTGCAGATCGGTGCGGAGACGTCTGTACTTATCTTTGAGAGGCTATAGGGTGTTAGGAAACTACTCTTTATTCATCTCCTATCGTGCAGTTGATGGTGTACTAAGTCTCTTCTCTTACTCTCTCACAAATGGTGAGAAAGCGCGCAACAGATGTTCCGGACCCAGGAGGAGCTGCTCCCCTTGCTGCTAGAGGCCGAGGCAGAGGTCGGGGGAGGGCACCGGCCCAAGGTAGGGGACAAGGACGTTTTAGAGTTGCCCCAGTTGCACTACCAGCCGATCCAGTAGAGGATCTCTTTGATGAGGTGCAGGGCGAGGTGCACGCAACAGAGCCAGCTCCGGTTGATTTCATGTCAACACCGGGTTTTCAGGAGGTCATGGGCCATATGCTGCGGTTCATGGATTCGATGACCCATGCGCGCGAAAGAGTCGGCCGCAAGAGCGGTTGCGCAGGAGCGGCCCTGGCTCCGTAGGTGCGATGGGCGAGTGGCTAGGTCAGTTCCACAGAAGCAGACTTTTGACCGCAGAAGCGATCCCGCAGAAGCGAAAGTCATTCCGTAAGTGCGAAAACCGCTGAAGGAAGAATCCTTCATTTAATACGGGAGTTAGTCATTTTGGCTCATTTTAGTCTATTGTTGGGCGATTCTTGGAGCACTTAGAGAGGGGATTTTCATCTAACACCTTGAGGTAAGTAATTCCTACCAAATATGAGTCAAATACATTACTTATGGGTAGATCATAACATCTAAATTAGTAGAAATCATGGGTCTAGGAGAAAAACCTAGGTTTTTGATAAAAATGAGATTTAATCATGAAATTCGTCATGGAATCTAGTAAAAATCATATATTTGAGTTCATGAGGTTATGGGTAACCACTTTCTTCAAAAATTTTCGGAATCCGGGCACGTGGTCCCGGGGGTGAATTCTAAGAATCTTATATTTAGGGTTGGGTAACCTCTTTAATAGTTGGAATACAAACTTTTGAGCATGTATTGATTAGTTTATATACTATTTGATTAGTTTTGGGGTGATTCGGCACCGAGTTGAGGGTGTGAGAACATTCTTGGACCGGGAAGTAAGTCTCTTTTCTAACCTTGTAAGAGGGAATTAATCCCATAAGTAAACTTAATCATTATGTACTTCTATTTGTGGGGGCTACGTACGTACGAAGTGACGAGAGTCTGTGCGTAGCTACTATTCATGCTCATGTCCGAGTAGATTTAGGCTTACACTATGTTTGTTATTGTTGATATCGTTGCTTGTTTATGCTTACTAATTGTTTGGATTAAAGCGGAGGTTGAGGATTTCAATATTTTAAAGGTTCCTAGCTGAATTTCTTATTTTGAAAAAGAATTGAGAAATATTATGATAACTTGAGAAAATCTATATTCAACCGCTTCGCAAGTATATTCAGCGAGCGGGGTAAAATTTCACTACTCTCATGGGAGCAGGCCGTTCGCCTCGGCAGGTTACTTGACATATCTATGGTTCAGGCCATTCGACCGTCGGCAGTGCACATTATATTTATATGTATATTTGGATCAGGACGTACGTCATTGGCATAATTCGTGCATAAAGATATTGGAACCCTTTTATATTTAATATTGTTCTATGGACTTGAAAGGTGAAAGGATTAGACGAGAGAAATGACTTGGTTCTTACTTGAAATGAAAGGATTGTTTACTTATTTTCCTGCTCTGAGGTCTATTATCATTTGATATATCATGTTTAATTAGAACTTCATACTATTATATTTTTGGCCCATAGTAAGTGTCGAAGTCGACCCCTCGTCACTACTTCTTCGAGGTTAGACTAGATAGTTACTGGGTACATATTATTTATGTACTCACGCTACACTTCTACACTTGATGTGCAGGATCTGAGGAAGGTGCAGCTGGTTATCACTCCGGCGTGTACGGTTGACTTCTGGTCCGAGACCACACGGTGAGCGGCCCTTCTGAGCCGTTCAGCAGCAGCCAGAGTCTATCTTTTGATTTATTTTCTGTCTATTCTATTTGAGATAGTAGAGTAGAGATCTTTTGAATATTCTACTAGTAGCCCACATACTCGTGATACCAGATCTTGGTACACACTAGTAGACTTATGATTTTGGTTTTACTTCTATGGCCATAAGTACATTCACCTGCGTTCGTTTTATTATTTTAAATCTGTTTTCTTACTAAACCTATTAAATTAAGGAAAGTTATTTACTTGGGAAAAACTTATTAAAATGGGAAAATCATTAGATTGTTCATTGTTGGCTTGCCTAGCAATGGTGTTGGGTACCATCACGGCCTAAAATGGAATTGGGTCGTGACAACATGGTATCAAAGCACTAGGCTCACATAGGTCTCACAAGTTATGGGCAGGCCTAATAGAGTCTTGCGGATCGGTGTAGAGACATCTGTACTTATCTTTGAGAGGATATAGGGTGTTAGGAAACTACTCTTTATTCACCTCCTATCGTGCAGTTGATGGTGTACTAAGTTTCTTCTCTTACTCTCTCACAGATGGTGAGAACGCGCGCATCAGATGTTCCGGACACGGGAGGAGCTGTTCCCCCTGTTACTAGAGGCCAAGGCATAGGCCGGGGGAGGGCACCGACCCGAGGTAGGGGATGAGGACGTCCCTGAATTTCCCCAGTTGCACTACCAGCAGATCCAGTGGAGGATCTCTTTGATGAGATGCAGGGCGAGGTGCCCGAAACAGAGCCAGCCCTAGTTGATTTCATGTCAGCACCGGGCTTTCAGGAGGTCATGGGCCATATGTTGCGGTTCATGGATTCGATGACCCATGCTAGTTTATTTCCAGCAGACCCAGCCACATCTCAGGTGGGAGAGGGAGCACAGACCCCTACTGCTCAAGCTCATGGGCATGCAGCTGCAGTATATCAAACCCCGGGCACACTACCCGTGGGCGGAGCCCAGCCAGTTGCATCAGCTATCCAGCAGAAGTTGAAGGAAGAATACTTCATTTAATACGTGATTTAGTCATTTTGGCTCATTCTATTCCATTGTTGGGCGATTCTTGGAGCTCTTAGAGAGGGGATTTTTGTCTAACACCTTGAGGTAAGTAATTCCAACCAAATATTAGTCAAATACATTACTTTTGGGTAGATTATAACATGTAAATTAGTAGAAATCATGGGTCTAGGAGAAAAACCTAGGTTTTTGATAAAAATGAGATTTAATCATGAAATTTGTCATGGAATCTAGTAAAAATCATATATATGAGTTCATGAGGTTATGGGTAACCACTTTCTTCGAATATTTCAGGAATCCGGGCACGTGGTCCTGAGGGTGAATTCTAAGAATCTTATATTTAGGGTTGGGTAACCTCTTTAATAGTTGGAATACAAACCTTTGAGCATGTATTGATTCGTTTATACACTATTTGATTAGTTTTGGGTTGATTCAGCACCGAATTGAGGGTGTGAGCACATTCTTGGATCGGGAAGTAAGTCTATTTTCTAACCTTGTAAGAGGGAATTAACCCCATAAGTGAACTTAATCATTATGTACTTCTATTTGTGGGGCTATATACGTACGAAGTGACGCGAGTCCGTGCGTAACTACTATTCATGCTCATGTCCGGGTAGATTTAGGCTTACACCATGTTTGGTTTTTTTGATACTGTTTCTTGTTTATGCTTACTAATTGTTTGGATTAAAGCGGAGGTTGAGGATTTCAATATTTTAAAGGTTCCTAGCTGAATTTCTTATTTTGAAAAAGAATTGAGAAATATTATGATAACTTGAGAAAATCTATATTCAACCGCTTCGCAAGTATATTCCGCGAGCGGGGTAAAATTTCACTACTCTCATGGGAGTGGGCCGTTCGCCTCGGCAGGTTACTTGACGTATCTATGGTTCAGGCCATTCGACTGTCGGCAGTGCACATTATATTTATATGTATATTTGGATCGAGACGTACATCATTGGCATAATTCGTGCATAAAGATATTGGAACCCCTTTATATTTAATATTGTTCTATGGACTTGAAAGGTGAAAGGATTAAACAAGAGAAATGACTTGGTTCTTACTTGAAATGAAAGGATTGTTTACTTATTTTCCTCCTCTGAGTTCTATTATCATTTTATATATCATGTATAATTAGAACTTCATACTATTATATTTTTGGCACATAGTAAGTGTCGAAGTCGACCCCTCGTCACTACTTCTTCGAGGTTAGACTAGATACTTACTGGGTACATGTTGTTTATATACTCACGCTACACTTCTGCACTTGATGTGCAGGATCTGAGTCAGGTGCATCTGGTTATCAGTCCGGCGTGCATGCTTTATATCAAGGTCCGAGACCACACGGTGAGCTGCCATTCCGAGCTGTTCAGCAGCAGCCAGAGTCTCTCTTTTGATTTATTTTCTGTCTATTGTATTTCAGACAGTATAGTAGAGATCTTTTGTAAATTCTACTAGTAGCCCACACATTTGTTACACCAGATCATGGCACACACTAGTAGACTTGTGACTTTGGTTTTACTTCTATGGCCATAAGTACAATCATCTGCTTTCGTTTTATTAGTTTAAATCTGTTTTCTTACTAAACCTATTAAATTAAGAAAATTTATTTACTTGGGAAACTTATTAAAATGGGAAAATCATTAGATTGTTCACTGTTGGCTTGCCTAGCAATGGTGTTGGGCGCCATCACGGCCTAAAATGGAATTGGGTCGTGACAACATGGTATTAGAGCAGTAGGTTCGCGTAGGTCTCACAAATTATGCGCAGGCCTAATCGAGTCTTGCAGATCGGTGCGGAGATGTCTATTCTTATCTTCGAGAGGCTATAGGGTGTTAGGAAACTACTCTTTATTCATCTCCTATCGTGCAGTTGATGGTGTACAAAGTTTCTTCTCTTACTCTCTCATAGATGGTGAGAACGCGCGCAACAGATGTTCCGGACTCGGGAGAAGCTGCTCCCCTTGTTGCTAGTGGCCGAGGCAGAGGCCAGGGAAGGGAACCGGCCCGAGGTAGGGGACGAGGACGTCCCAGAGTTGCCCCAATTGCACCACCAACCAATCCAGTGGAGGATCTCTTTGATGAGGAGCAGGGCGAGGTGCCCGCAGCAGAGCTAGCCCCGGTTAATTTCTTGTCAGCACTAGGCTTTCAGGAGGTCATGGGTTGTATGCTGCGGTTCATGGATTAGATGACCCATGCTCATTTATTTCCAGCAGACCTAGCCACATCTCAAGCGGGAGGGGGAGCACATACCTAACTGCTCAGGCTCCTGGGCATGCAACTGCAGTATATCAGACCTCGGGCACACTACCCGTGGACGGAGCCCAGCCAGTTACAGCAGCTGTACCTGAGCCCAGACCAGCTGCGACCGGCGAGCCGCAGAAGCTACTGGATAGATGGACCAGGCTTCATCCTCTGGTAGGTGCAGGTATAGACTGCACATCATGAGCATATTGGAGTCTCACGCGGTGGATATTACTACCTTTCAGTTAGAGGGCGTAGCACATAGGTGGTGGAAGTCTTATCTCCTTGGAAGACCAGCAGGTTCTCCTCCCATGACTTGGGACCAGTTCACACGGCTATTCTTGGATAGGTATATTTCGCCCTCCCAGAGGGAAGAGCTACGGAGTCAGTTTGAGCAGCTCGAGTAGGGTCAGATGTCAGTGACCGACTCTGAGGCGAGATTCTCTGAGTTGTCCTACCATGCACTTATGATACTTTCTACCGACGCAGAGAGGGTGCAATGGTTTGTTGTGGGGTTGCACTCTATTATTCGTGCTAGTATGGCTAAAGAGGTTGAGATGGGGACTTCTTATCAGTTGGTAGTGGAGATTTCTTGGAGGATTAAGGGTTATTGCCAGAGGGGTAGAGAGCAGATACAGCGGGACAAAAGATCCCATTTTTTTGGAGAGCTCAGAGGTGCCACAGCTAGGGGCAGAGGTCATTTTGGGAGGGGTCAACCCAACAGGCTCCCATATTCAACACCACCACCTCATCGGGGTGTTCCAGCGCGACCCTAATTCAGTGCTACACCGGAGAGTTCTTACCGCCCGCTAGCTATTCAGGGTTCTTCCAGTGGGTACTCCGGTCATCAGGGCTCTTCCAGTGCCTATTTCAGTGCCATGACATAGAGTTCATACCGGCCACCCGCTCTTCAGGGTTCTCCCGGTGGGTATTCGGGCCATCAGGGTCAGATTTCAGGGTAGCAGTCCATCGCTCCGAGAGGTTGTTATATGTGCGAGGATCCTAGTCACATGAAGAGACATTGCCCAGACTTCAAGGCAAGGCAGTGCAGCAGGGTCAACAACCCATGATTACAGCACTAGTAGCCGCACCAGCCGTACGGCCACCTAGAGGCGGAGGGCAGATTGGTAAGGGCCGTCCTAGAGGTGGAGGTCAGGCAGGTGGGTTCCAGCCAGGTGGCGCTCCAGCCAGATTCTATGCTTTTTCGGCCAGACCAGATGCAGTGGCCTCAGATACCATGATCACTGGTATTATTTCTATCTGCGGTAGGGAAGCTTCAGTACTATTTGATCCAGGGTGTACCTATTCGTATGTGTCATCTCTGTTTGCTCATTTTCTAGATATTCCTCGTGAGTCCTTGGGTACTCCTATTTGTGTGTCCACTCGTATGGACGATTCTGTTATTGTGGATCAGATCTATCAGTTCTGTGTGGTCACATTCTGTGGATATGAGACTAGAACGGATCTTTTGTTGCTTGATATGACCGACTTTAAGGTCATCCTGGGCATGGACTGGCTATCACCATATCATGCCATCCTTGATTGCCATGCCAAGACTGTTACCTTAGCAATGCCAAAGTTGCCTAGATTGGAGTAGAAGGGTTCGTCTGTCAGTACATCTAGTCTGGTTATCTCTTTTATGAAGGACCGACACATGGTCGAGAAGGGTTGTTTGGTTTATCTAGCCTATGTTCAGGATGCTACTGTAGAGTCTCCAGCTATTGATCCAGTACCAGTAGTCCGGGTGTTCTCCGATGTGTTTCCTTCTGATCTTCCAGGCATGCCACCAGATCGCGATATCGACTTCTGTATTGACTTGTCTCTAGGTACCCAACCTATATCTATACCACCGTACCGTATAGCTCCGAAAGAGTTGAAGGAGCAACTTGAGGAGTTTCTAGCAAAGAGGTTCATCAGGCCAAGTGTATTACCTTGGGGTGCCCCAGTGCTATTTGTGAAGAAGAAAGATGGGACTATGCGGATTTGCATTGATTACCGCCAGTTGAACAAAGTTACCATCAAGAACAAGTAACCGCTGCCGCGTATTGATGATTTGTTTGACCAGTTGCATGGTGCTAGGGTGTTCTCTAAGATCGACTTCAGGTCGAGGTACCATCAGTTGAAGATTTGGGACTCAGATGTTCGAAGACTACTTTCCGTACTAGATATGGCCATTATGAGTTTCTGGTGATGTCCTTCGGCTTGACTAACGCCCTAACGGCGTTTATAGACTTGATGAATAGGGTGTTCAGGCCTTACATTGATTCGTTTGTCATTGTCTTCATTGATGACATTTTTGATTTACTCACGTAGCATGGATGAGCATGAGCAACACTTGAGAGTGGTGCTTCAAACCTTGTGGGAACATAAGCTATATGCTAAGTTCTCCAAGTGTGAGTTTTGGTTAGATTCTGTGGCATTCTTGGGGCATGTTGTATCAGGCGAGGGTATTAAGGTGGATCCCAAGAAGATTGAGGCAGTTCAAACTTGGCCTCGTCCTACTTCGGCGGCTGTGATCAGGAGCTTCTTGGGGTTAGCAGGTTATTATCGCCGGTTCATGGAGGGCTTCTCATCTATTGCAGCACCTTTGACTAGATTGACCTAGAAGGGTGCTCCATTTCGTTGGTCCGATGATTGTGAGGCAAGCTTCCAGAAGCTCAAGACGGCTTAGTGTTACCTTCCAGTTCGGGGATGTGTACTATGTATTGTGACGTTTCACGTGTTGGCTGGGGTTGTATATTGATGCAGGAGGGGCGAGTTATTGCATATGCTTCACGTCAGCTGAAGCCCCATGAGAAAAATTATCATGTGCATGATTTGGAGTTGGCCGTGAATGTTCATGCTCTCAAGATCTTGAGGCATTATCTTTATGGGATGTCCTGTGAGGTTTACACTGATCATCGTAGCTTGCAGCATTTGTTCAAGCAAAGGGATCTCAATTTGAGGTAGCGTAGGTGGCTTGAGTTACTGAAGGACTATGACATCACCATTCTTTATCATCCGGGCAAGGCGAAAGTGGTCGCGAATGCCTTGAGCAGGAAGGCAGAGAGTATGGGTAGCTTGGCATTCATTTCAGCGGAAGAGAGACCACTAGCCTTGGACATTCAGTCTTTGGCTAACTCACTTGTGAGGTTGGATATTTCAGAGCTCAGCCGAGTTCTTGAATGCGTCGTTGCCCGGTCCTCACTATGGGAGCAGATCAAGGCTCGACAATTTGATGATCCGCACATGACGGTTCTCAGAGAGACAGTACTGCAGGGTAGTGCCAAGGAAGTTTCTATCAGCGAGGATGGTGTTCTGAGACTCCAGGGTCATCTATGTGTTCCAAATATTGATGGCTTGAGGGAGAGAATTCTAAAGAAGGTGCACTGTTCTTGATATTCCATTCATCCAGGTGCTACGAAGATGTAGCGTGACCTGAGGCAGCATTATTGGTGGCGGCGGATGAAGAAAGACATAGTTTAGTATGTAGCCAGATGCCTAAATTGCCAGCAGGTTAAGTATGAGCACCAGAGGCCAGGAGGCCTACTCCAGCAGATGACTATACCTGAGTGGAAGTGGGAGCGCATTACTATGGACTTCGTAGTTGGGTTGCCACGGACCTTGCGGAAGTTTGATGCAGTTTGTGTCATTGTAGACCGATTGACCTAGTCGGCACATTTCATTGCATGGTGTGCCTATTTCCATCATATCAGACAGAGGTCCTCAGTTTACTTCGCATTTTTGGAGAGCAGTAGAGCTGAGCATCGCATTTCATCCACAGACCGACGGGCAGTCGGAGCGGATAGTTCATATCTTGGAAGACATGCTCAGAGCATGTGTGATTGACTTTGGGGGACAGTGGGATCGGTTCTTGCCTTTGGCCAAGTTTGCTTATAACAACAATTACCAGTCCAGCATCGAGATGACTCCATTTGTGGCTTTATATGGTCGGCGATGTCGTTCCCCCATCGAGTGGTTTGAGCCCGACGAGGCTAAGTTATAAGGTACTGGTTTGGTGAAGGATGCCTTGGAAAAGTTAAAGTTGATTCAGGAACGACTTCGCATAGCACAGTCCAGACAGAAGAGTTACGCGGACCAGAAGGCGCATGACTTATCATTTATGGTAGGCGAGAAGGTTATCTTGAAAGTCTCGCCGATGAAGGGGATTATGAGATTTGGGAAGAAGGGCAAGTTGAGCCCACAGTTTATTGGCCCATTTGAGGTATTGAGACGAGTTGGAGAGGTTGCTTATAAGCTTGCTTTGCCTACCAGTCTATCGGAAGTTCATTCGATCTTCCACGTGTCTATGTTCCAGAGGTATCATGCCGACTTGTCATATGTGTTAGACTTCAACACGATTCAGTTAGATGAGAGTCTAGGTTATGAAGAGGAGCCAGTTCCTATTGTTGATAGGCAGGATCACCAGTTGAGGTCCAAGAGGATTTTCACGGTAAAGGTTCAGTGGAGGGGCCAACCAGTCGAGGAGGCGACCTGGGAGTCCGAGAAGGACATGTAGAGCAGATACCCACACTTATTCAGCACTCCAGGTATGATTCTAAACCTGTTCGAGGATGAACGTTTGTTTAAGAGGTGAAAAACGTAACGACCTGACCGGTCATTTTGCTTTTTTAGTACCCCGCTCACCTAAACAAGACTTACCGTATATGCTTTTACTGTTTTATGACTTGCAGGGATGGTTAGTTCGAGATTTGGAAGGGTTCGGGTTGTAATCAAAACACTTGGTTCCTTAAGTTAGCCTTAAAAGGCTAAGTTTGACTTGGTCAATATTTTGAGTAAATGACCACGGAATTGAGATTTGACGGTTCCAATTGGTTCATATGGTGATTTCGGACTTGGGTGTAGCTCGGACCAGGTTGTGGATGACACGGGATTGTTTCCGCGCCTAATATTGAAAGTTGGTTCCTTGAAGGTTCTTGAAGTTCTTTTAATTTGGTTTAGAGTAGGTTTTGGTGATATTGAGGTCCGAATGGAATTCCAAGACCAGGGTTAGTTCCGTAATGTCATTAAGACTTGCACGCAAAATTTGGTGTCAATCCGAGTAGTGTAAGTATGTTTCGGCACTTTGGGATTAAATTGAAGAACTTAAAGTTCATATTATTTTGCTCCAATTGGTTTGTGGTGTGATTCTTAGTTTTAATGTCATTTTGGGCATTTCGAGAGCTCGAGCGGGTTCGTTTTATGATTTCAAACTTGTCGGTATATTCGGGCGAGGCCTCGGGGGCACCAGGTATCGATTGGAGGAGGCTCGGACCAAGCAGAAACTTGGGGGCAATAGCTGAAGTTCCTAGCTGCTGGTGAAATCGCACCTGTCCTTGGCCAGCTGCAGGTGCAAGCTAGGAGCTTTAGAAGTGAGAAAGCCAAGGTTGCCCAGGATCCGCAGGAGCGAGGAGTTTAGCACACCTGCGAACATGCAGGTGCGATGACTCTAACCGCAGAAGTGACTGTGTCCGCAGGCGCGAAAGAGTCGGCCGCAAGAGCGGTTGCGCAGGAGCGGCCCTGGCTCCGTAGGTGCGATGGGCGAGTGGCTAGGTCAGTTCCACAGAAGCAGACTTTTGACCGCAGAAGCGATCCCGCAGAAGCGAAAGTCATTCCGTAAGTGCGAAAACCGCTGAAGGAAGAATCCTTCATTTAATACGGGAGTTAGTCATTTTGGCTCATTTTAGTCTATTGTTGGGCGATTCTTGGAGCACTTAGAGAGGGGATTTTCATCTAACACCTTGAGGTAAGTAATTCCTACAAAATATGAGTCAAATGCATAACTTATGGGTAGATTATAACCTGTAAATTAGTAGAAATCATGGGTTTAGGAGAAAAACCTAGGTGTTTTTTTATAAAAATGAGATTTAATCATGAAATTCTTTATGGAATCTAGTAAAAATTATATATTTGAGTTCATGAGGTTATGGGTAACAACTTTCTTCAAATATTTCCGGAATCTGGGCCCGTGGTGAATTTTAAGAATCTTACTTCCTCTTTAATAGTTGGAATACGAACTTTTGAGCATGTATTGATTAGTTTATATACTATTTGATTAGTTTTGGATTTATTTGGCACCGAATTGAGGGTGTGAGCACATTCTTGGACCGAGAAGTAGGCCTTGAAACGAGGTAACTCTCTTTTCTAACCTTGTAAGAGGGAATTAACCCCATAGGTGAACTTAATCATTATGTACTTCTATTTGTGGGGGCTACGTACGTACGAAGTGATGAGAGTCCGTGCGTATCTACTATTCATCCTTATGTCCGGGTAGATTTAGGCTTACACCATGTTTTACTTTGTTGATACCGTTGCTTGTTTATGCTTACTAATTGTTTGGATTAAAGCGGAGGTTGAGGATTTCAATATTTTAAAGGTTCCTAGCTGAATTTCTTATTTTGAAAAAAAATTGAAAAATATTATGATAACTTGAGAAAATCTATATTCAACCGCTTCGCAAGTATATTCCGGGAGCGGGGTAAATTTCCCGCACTCTCATGGGAGCGGGCCGTTCGCCTCGGCAGGTTAATTGACGTATCTATGGTTCGGGCCATTTGACCCTCGGCACTGCACAATATATTTATATGTATATTTGGATCGGGCCGTACGCCCTTGGCATAATTCGTGCGTAAAGATATTGGAACCCCTTTATATATAATATTGTTCTATGTACTTGAAAGGTGAAAGGATTAGACGAGAGAAATGACTTGGTTCTTACTTGAAATGAAAGGTTTGTTTACTTATTTTCCTGCTCTGAGTCCTATTATCATTTTATATATCATGTTTAATTAGAACTTCATACTATTATATTTTTGGCCCATAGTAAGTGTCGAAGTCGACCCCTCGTCACTACTTATTTGAGGTTAGATTAGATACTTACTGGGTACATGTTGTTTATGTACTCACGCTACACTTCTGTACTTGATGTGCAGGATCTGAGGCAAATGCATCTGGTCATCTGTCCGGCGCGCATGCTTGACTTCTGGTCCGAGACCACATGGTGAGCTGCCCTTCCGAGCCGTTCAGCAGCAGCCGAAGTCTCTCTTTTGATTTCTTTTCGGTCTATTGTATTTCAGACAGTAGAGTAGAGATCTTTTGTATATTGTACTAGTAGCCCACACACTTGTGACATCAGATCTTGGCACATACTAGTAGACTTGTGATTTTGGTTTTACTTCAATGGCCATAAGTACATTCAGCTGCTTTCCTTTTATTAGTTTAAATCTGTTTTCTTACTAAACCGATTAAATTAAGGAAAGTTATTTGCTTGGGAAAAACTTATTAAAATGGAAAAATAATTAGTTTTTTTTACTGTTGGCTTGCCTAGCAATGGTACTGGGCGCCATCACGGCCTAAAATGGAATTGGGTCGTGACAACATAGTATCAGAGCATTAGATTCACGTAGGTCTCACAAGTGGAAGCACATTACTATGGACTTTGTAGTTGGGTTGCCGCGGATCTTGCAGAAGTTTGATGCAGTTTGGGTCATTGTAGATCGATTGACCAAGTCGGCACATTTCGTTGCAGGGTGTGCTTGTTTCCATAATATCAGACAGAGGTCCTCAGTTTACTTCACATTTCTGGAGAGCAGTATAGAGTGAGTTGGGGACCCGTGTAGAGCTCAGCACCGCATTTCATCCACAGACCGACGGGCAGTCGGAGCGGACAGTTCATATCTTGGAAGACATGCTCAGAGCAAGTGTAATTGACTTTAGGGGATTGTGGGATCGGTTCTTGCCTTTGGTGAAGGATGCCTTGGAAAAGGTAAAGTTTATTCAGGAACGACTTCGCACAACACAGTTTAGACAGAAGAGTTATGCGAACCAGAAGGCGCGTGACTTATCATTTATGGTAGGAGAGAAGGTTCTCTTGAAAGTCTCGCCGATGAAGGAGATCATGAGATTTTGGGAAGAAGGGCAAGTTGAGCCCAAGGTTTATAGGCCCATTTGAGGTGTTGAGACGAGTTGGAGAGGTTGATTATGAGATTGCTTTGCCTAACAGTCTATCGAGAGTTCATCCGGTCTTCCATGTGTCTATGCTCCGGAGGTATCAGGCCGACTTGTCACATGTGTTAGACTTCAGTACGATTCAGTTAGATGAGAGTCTGGGTTATGAAGAAGAGCCAGTTGCCATTATTGATAGGCAGGATCGCCAGTTGAGGTCCAAGAGGATTTCCACGGTAAAGGTTCAGTGGAGGGGCCAACCAGTCGAGGAGGCGACCTGGGAGTCCGAGGAGGACAAGCAGAACAGATACCCACACTTATTCATCACTCCACGTATGATTCTAGACCCGTTCGAGGATGAACTTTTGTTTAAGAGGTGGAGAATGTAATGACCCGACCGGTCATTTTGCTTTTTTAGAACCCCGTGCACCTAAACAAGACTCACCATATATACTTTTACTATTTTATGACCTGCGAGGATGGTTAGTTCAAGATTTGGAAGGGTTCGGGTTGAAATCGGAACACTTGGTTCCTTAAGTTGGACTTAAAAGGCTAAGTTTGACTTCGGTCAACATTTTGATTAAACAACCTCAGAATCAGGATTTGATGGTTCCAATAGGTTTGTATGGTGATTTCGGACTTGGGCGTATGCTCGGACCGGGCTGTGGATGACCCGGGAGCGTTTCGACGCCTAATATTGAAAGTTGGTTCCTTAAAGGTTCTTGGCATTCTTTCAATTTGTTTTAGAGTAGGTTTTGGTGATATCGAGATCCGAATGGAATTTCGAGACCAGGGTTAGTTCCGTAATATCATTTAAGACTTGCACGTAAAATTTGGTATCAATCTGAGTAGTGTAAGTGCGTTTCGGCGCTTTCGGAGTAAATTGAAGAACTTAAAGTTCATATGTTTTTGATCCAATTGGTTTGGGGTATGATTCTTAGTTTTAATGTCGTTTTGGGCGTTCCGAGAGTTTGAGCAGGTCCGTTTTATGATTTCAAACATGTCAGTATATTCGGGCGGGGCCTCGGGGGCCCCAAGTATCGATCGGACAAGGGTCGGACGAAGCTGAAACTTGGGAGTAACAGCTGAAATTCCTAGCTGCTGGTGTAATCGCACCTGTGCTTGGCCACCCGCAAGTGCGAGCTCGCAGGTGCAAGCCAGGAGCCACAGAAGCGAGCAAGCCAAGGCTTTCCAGGATCCGCAGGAGTGAGGAGTTTGGCGCACCTGCGAACATGCAGGTGCGATGACTCTGACCGCAGAAGCGGCTGAGTCCACAGGCGCGAACGAGTCGGCCGCATGAGCGGTTGCGCAGGAGCGGCCCTGGCTCCGTAGGTGAGATGGGCGAGTGGCCACGCCTGTTCAGCAGAAGTGGACTTTTGACCGCAGAAGTGGTCCCGCAGAAGCGAAAGTCCCTCCGCAGGTGCGGAAACCGCTGAAGGCAGAATCCTTCATTTAATACGGGACTTAGTCATTTTGGCTCATTTTATTCCATTGTTGGGCGATTCTTGGAGCTCTTAGAGAGGGGATTTTCATCTAACACCATGAGGTAAGTAATTCCTACCAAATATGAGTCAAATACATAACTTATGGATAGATTATAACATGTAAATTAGTGAAAATCATGGGTTTAAGAGAAAAACCTAGGTTTTTGATAAAAATGAGATTTAATCATGAAATTCATTATGGAATCTAGTAAAAATCATATATTTGAGTTCATGAGGTTATGGGTAACAACTTTCTTCGAATATTTCCGAAATCCGGGCACGAGGGCCCGGGGGTAAATTTTAAGAATCTTACATTTAGGGTTGGGTAACCTCTTTAATAGTTGGAATATGAACTTTTGAACATGTATTGATTAGTTTATATACTATTTGATTATTTTTGGGTTGATTCGGCTCCGAATTTATGGTGTGAGCACATTCTTGGACCGGGAAGTAGGCCTTGAAACGAGGTAAGTCACTTTTCTAACCTTGTAAGAGGGAATTAACCCAATAGGTGAACTTAATCATTATGTACTTCTATTTGTGGGCGCTACGTGCGTATGAAGTGACGAGAGTCCGTGCGTAGCTACTATTCATGCTTATGTCCGTGTAGATTTAGGCTTACACCATGTTTTTCTTTGTTGATACCGTTGCTTGTTTATGCTTACTAATTGTTTGGATTAAAGCGGAGGTTGAGGATTTCAATATTTTAAAGGTTGAGGATTTCAATATTTTGAAAAAGAATTGAGAAATATTATGATAACTTTAGAAAATCTATATTCAACCGCTTCACAAGTATATTCCGCGAGCGGGGTAAATTTCTATTACTCTCATGGGAGCGGGTCGTTCGCCTCGGCAGGTTAATTGACGTATATATAGTTCGAGTCGTTCGACCCTCAGCAGTGCACAGTATATTTATATGTATATTTGGATCGGGCCGCACGCCCTTGGCATAATTCGTGCGTAAAGATTTTGGAACCCCTTTTATATTTAATATTGTTCTATGGACTTGGAAGGTGAAAGGATTAGACGAGAGAAATGACTTGGTTCTTACTTGAAATGAAAGGATTGTTTACTTATTTTCCTGCTCTGAGTTCTATTATCATTTTATATATCATGTTTAATTAGAACTTCATACTATTATATATTTGGCCCATAGTAAGTGTCGAAGTCGACCCCTCGTCACTACTTCTTCGAGGTTAGACTAGATACTTACTGGGTACATGTTATTTATGTACTCACGCTACACTTCTGTACTTGATGTGCAGGATCTGAGGCAGGTGCATCTGGTTATCAATCCGGCGTGCATGCTTGACTTCTGGTCCGAGACCACACAGTGAGCTGCCCTTTCGAGCCGTTCAGCAGCAGCCGAAGTCTCTTTTGATTTATTTTATGTTTATTCTATTTCAGACAGTAGAGTAGAGATCTTTTGTATATTTTACTAGTAGCCCACACACTTGTGACACCAGATCTTGGCACACACTAGTATACTTGTGATTTTGGTTTTACTTCTTTGGCCATAAGTACATTCATCTGCTTTCGTTTTATTAGTTTAAATTTGTTTTCTTACTAAACCTATTAAATTAAGGAAAGTTATTTACTTGGGAAAAATTTTTTAAAATGAGAAAATCATTAGATTGTTCACTGTTGGCTTGCCTAGCAATGGTGCTGGGAGCCATCACGGCCTAATATGGAATTGTGCCGTGACACTCACGATCACTAATCACTTGGTCACTCGGTACTGTTTATGGCCAATCTAGCCTAGGGATATTCCATCCCATATATATATATGCATCGACTGACAGTCAGTCACTCAGTACCGTATAAGGCCAATCCAACCCTGGGGTAATCTATCCCCAAATGTAAATGACTCGGACAAGATCCATGTCCAGGGAAAATCTATCACAAATATAAATAAGTAAGGCAAGTCCATGCCCTGGGAATTCCATCCCGTATATGGTGATATAAGCCTATATGGTCTGCTCCAGGCGGGCAATCCCGATCCATATAATAATAAAGTCGATATGGCCTACTGCAAGCGGGGCAGTCCCGTTCCATATAATAATAATAATATATATAAAGCTGATGTGGCCTGCTGCAGGCGGGCAGTCCCGATCCCATAAATATCCTCACAATGGATGAACATGACTGAGTATGAAATATATATTTTTAAAACAATTAAATTCAACAGCAACACGACCATGTGGGTCCCAAAATATCAGCACGTAGCCTAATCATGATCTTTAATACGAGTCTCGGCTCAATTTCCTACCACATGGAGAATGCGAATAATAACATGATTCTTTAATTTTACACCTTCACAGGATTTATTCAAGTCACAATTTCTATGGTGCACGTCCGCACGCTCGTCACCTATCGTGTGCGTCACCTCTAAACAATTTATATAATACCAAATTCGTGGATTCATACCCTTAGAACCAAGTTTGGAAGTATTACTTACCTCAAACTGTGTAATTTCTTACTCCGCTATGCCCTTGCATCGTGAATTGGTCTCCAAAAGCCTCGAATCTAGTCATAATTAATTTGATTCAGTCAATACAATTTATTGGAGTTAATTCCATATGAAAATACTAATTTTCCAACAAAATCCGAAATTTAACTCAAAAATCGCCCGCGGAGCCCATGTCTCAGAACCCGACAAAAGTTATAAAATATGAACGCCCATTCGACCATGAGTATAACCATACAAATTTTATCAAATTCTGACATCAACTCGATCTCCAAATCATCAAATCTTATTTCCAAATCCCTAGGTCCAAATTCCCGATTTACACCTCAAAAATACGTAATCTAGTCAGATTATTCAATGCTAATTCAATATTATGGAGTAGAAATGATCACATACTTGAAAGTCCAAAAATGGAAAAACTCGGAACCCCTTCGAAATGTATACTGCCAGGGGTTCCGCATCTGCAGTATTTTAACCGCTTCTGCGCAACCGCTTCTGCGGTCGACTAGTCAGCTTCTGCGGACACGCTTCTGCGGTGCGTCCAAATTGCCCCTTCCGCTTCTGCGATGGTTCTTGCGTACCTGCGGTGTTGCACTTGCGATCAAAGTTTCGCAGGTTTGGTTACACCAGAAGCAAAATTCCTAGATTTTCCTAAGTCCAAATTTTCGATCCATTAACCATCTGAAACTCACCCGAGGCCCCCGAGACCTCAACCAAATACACCAACAAGTTCTAAAAAATTATACAAACTTAGTAGAAACCTCAAATCTTATCAAACAATGCTAAAATCACAAATCACACCCCAATTCAAGCTTAACGAAAACTAACGAATTCCAACTTCTACCTTCGATGCCGAAACCTATCAATTCAATTCCGATTGACCTCAAATTTTGCACACAAGTCATAAATGACATAACAAAGCTATAAAAATTTTCAGAACTGGATTCCGACTCTGATATCAAAAAGTCAACTCCTCGATTAAAATTCCAAACTTAAATTTCTATTTTAGCCATTTCAAGCCTAATTTAGCTACGGGCTTCCAAATAATTTTTTGGATACGCTCCTAAGTCCAAAATTATCATACGGAGCTATTAGAATCATAAAAACTTTATTCTGGAGTCATTTACACATAGGTTGACATCCAGCCAACCTTTTCAACTTAAGTTTTAAACTTTGGAACTAAAGTTTCCATTCATTCCGAAATCTCATCGGACCCGAACCAATTACCCCGGCAAGTCATATAACAATTGTAAAGCACAAATTGAGCAGTAAATAGGGGAACAGGGCTGTAATATTTAAAATAACCGGCCGGGTCATTACAATAATAAAAAGAACCTTTATATAACATTGTTAATATTATTTAAACGTGCTTCAATATTACTTTCTCATTGAAATACTGTATTTTTGTAACGGTCCGACCGGTCGTTTTGAGCTCTAGCGCATCGTTCGACGGTTTGAGGCCTTGAGTAGCTTCACTTCATATATTATGACTTGTACGCATAGTCAGAATTGAATTTCGTAAGTTCAGAGTTGATTCGGATGGAAAATTCTAAATTCGAAAGTTTTAAGTTGGAAGAATTGGCTAAGGTTTGCTTTTTGAGTAAACGACCCCAGAATCGGGATTTGAGGGTTCTAATAGGTTCTTATGATGATTTCGGACTTGGGCGTATGTTCGGGTTGACTATCGGGTGGTCCGGGAGCATTTCGGCGCCTATTATGGAAAGTTGGCATTTTGAAAGTTTAAGAATTTCTAAAGTTTGACTTGAAGTGAATTTTGGTGTTATCGATATCCATTTGGGGTTCCGAGCCTTGGAAAAAGTTTTTATCGTGATTTATAACTTGTACGTAAAGTTTGGCGTCATTCCGGAACATTTAAGTATGATTCAGATGCGTTCGTCGAAGTTTGGATATTTGAAAGTTTAAAGAAGGATTTTGATCATCGATTCGTAGTCTGGATGTTGTTTGGTGTGATTTGAGGCCTCAAGCAGGTTCGTGTCATGTTTTAGGACTTGTTGATATGTTCGGTCGGGGTCCCGAGGGGCACTAAACCTTTATTAGTGCATAAATTAGTGGTTTTGGACCATTTCTAGGTCATTTTTAATTGCTAGTTTTTGGCTACAGCAGTGTGCATCATGATCGCGGACATTGGATGGTGTTCGCGAAGAGAAAATTGGGAGAAAGGGGTCTATGAATCGCGTTCACGAAGAAGAAATTTCTGTTGCACAGGGCTGGCTTTGGAAGCTTATATCTTGCAATATATAAGGAATTTGGAGATGATCTAAAAATGAATAATGTAGCTCTTGGTGTCTAGTTTTCAGAAAGTTAAACCATTTATGACCATTATACTAGAGGTTGTATGGAGGAGTTGGGCAGCTTGTTCTTCGCAATCGCGATTGATTTTCTGCAATCGCGAAGGGCAATTTTGAGCTGAGAAAAGTTGTGCTTCGCGATCGCAAATCATTTTCTGCGATCGCAAAGGGTAAATACCTGGGCAGAAGCTATATTTCGGGGGTTTGGATCATTTTCACCTCACTCCTTCCATGAAAGCCGACTTTGGGGCGATTTTGGAGGGCCATTTTCATCATCAAACTTTAGGTAAGTGATTTCTACACCCTCTGAGTTAAATACATGGTTTAAATGTGGATTAAAACATGAATATTTATGGAAATTGTGGGATTTTAAGAGCAAAAACCTAGAATATGGTACCATTTTTGGATGTTGACCATGAAATTGGACGTGGAATTGAGAATAAAATATATATTTGAGTTCGTGATGTAATGTATAAAGTTTATCTTCAACAATTTTCAAAATTCGGGCACGTGAGCCCAAGGGTTGACTTTGTTGACTTTTCGAGCGGGGTTGAGAATTATTATAAATTGTTAAATTATACGCATTGGAGTATATTTTGATTGATTTGCACGTTGTTTAACTAGTTTCAGAACATTTGGCTTTGAGTTGAGGTGTTAGAGAGGCGTTGGAGCCAATTATGGAACTTCAGAGCAGGGTAAGTCTTCTGTCTGACCTTGTGAGGGGAAACTACCCCTAGGTGATGTAATTGTTATGTTCTACTAGTTGTGGATGCTACGTACGCACGAGGTGATGAGAGTCCGTACGTAGCTAAAGCATGTTTATGTCCGGGTAGACTTAGAACTTTATCATGTAATATTTGAATTATTTGAACTCATTTTGCTGGCTTCATTAATTGAATTTATAATTAAAATTGATTTAGAAATACATTTATATATTAGGCCGGGCCTTATCACCCTGAGTTGTTGGCAAGTTATTTGAGAAATGGTAAAGGTTATATTCACTTTATGCTCATGTACTATATTGTAAGCACGTGTCTCGTAATTCGGTAATTTCCTTCCTTTCTTGTGGAGTAGGCCGAATACCTCGGCAGTATAATAGATGCATTTATGGTTCGTGCCGCTTGACTCTCGGCAGTGTACACATTATTCTGGATCGGTCCAAACGACCTCGGCATAATCGTGCGTTATTTTGCTGGAAGTTTGAATATTCACGAGATTTTCCTTCCACTGATGCCTGGCATTTTATATAGTATTTCTTATCCATTTGATACTGGTACTTGATACATTTGAGCTGTTGAGGTAGAATACAAGACTCAGAAATTTATACCTTTAAAAGAAAATTTTGGAAGATTATTTAACTTACAAATTTACCCCATTATTGATGTATGCTTCATATTTGCTTATGATTTATTATATTTCTTTATTGGACCTCTAGTAAGTGTCGATGTCGACCCCTCTTCACTACTTCTCCGGGGTTAGGCTAGATACTTACTGGGTACACGTTGATTTACGTACTCATGCTGCACTTCTGCACTAAATGTGCAGGATCTAACAAGTTTATTTGGTAGTCACCTTGGCGCATAGGCACAACTGCTGAGGGAAATTTATGGTGAGCTGCAAATTTCAGGCTATGTATCGCAGCCCACAGAGTCCCCATCATATTACTTACTTTATCCTGTCTTATTTATATTCCAGACAGATATTGTATTATTATTGTACTCCTTAATAAATGCTCATACACTTGTGACACCAGGTTTTGGGATATTCTAGTTGATGACTACAGATTTGTATATTATTATCACCTTTCATTTCTTTTTTTCAGACTACTAGTTATGTACGTACCTGTGATTTTAGAGGTGTAAATCTCCTTACTTAACTACAATTATGATTTCGAAAATAATAAAATAAATAATGAAGTTGTTAGTTCACCGTTGGCTTGCCTAACGGCGATGTTGGGCACCATCGCGACCTATAGTGGATTTTGGGTCGTGACATTGAAGGACATTAAATTGTTGGTCCCTCTTTTTTAGCTGAACTTGAAGTGTATCAAATTGTTTATCTCTCTTTTGTTCTCTAGCCTTTGTCTCTTCAAGCTCTGCTGTCAGCTTTGTGATATTCTTCTCCATAGCCGAGAGAGTCGACCTATCAATTGCCTCGCCCTGGGCGGAAGTCCCTATACCTTACAATCCAGCCCTGTAGCGTTAAAATGATCTCTCTAGAAGGCCGTATGCTATCCCCTTTTTAGGACCACTGACAACATCCAACCATATTTTCTGCGCTTTTTCGTCTGAAAGGGGTGGTCGCTCGCCTTGCTCATTCGGTGGCAAGCTATGAGTGTACTCCTCCACATTAGTCTTGTAGCGACCCTTTATTTAGATGATAGAAAATTATTAACTATATAATATTATTAACATTAATTTCAAGTTATAGTAGTTATGAAACTTACATATATAGTCTTCGCCCGGTCCTCAACCCATCTAGTTGGATCTGTCGGTGCCTTCTTCTTTCAGATGTGAGTCTCCATGAAGAACTCATCATGAGTCATCTTCCTCCCATATTTTTTTCCTACAAATATAATAAAACGTGTTAATTAAATTAAAATATATAAATATAGTTCGATAAAAATAGATTTAAATATTTTAAGAAATTACCAGTAGTCTCCTTGCAGTTCCCATGCTCCTTGCACCCACACAGTGCAAGGAGCCACGCTTCTCAGATGCTCGGGCCTTCTTTCCCCGTTCACTCCTCTTCTCGAATTTTTCAGTGGTCCACTTCCTCAGCAGATCCTCCCATAAATGTGGTAGAACCCATGAAGGCTTCTTGCTCTTTTTCCGAGCAGAATAGAAGGAATCAGATAGTCTCTTACGGTATCTGAACTCAAAATTTGCTAGAATGATACTGTTATGACGGTCCTCCCAGGCACATTTAGTCTGCAAATGAAGAGTGTAATGTTAGATGAAAATAATTTTAATATAATGGTTAAATAGATAAGAATTGTATTAAAACCTTAAATTGGTTGGCAATTTGCTCCACGAGCTCCGGTGAAAATTCACTCCAAGTCGCATAGGGTGCATCATACAACCGGCCAAGAGCTTCAGTGATTATCTTTGTAGTTTGATAACTAGGTATGAACCTGCAACATAGCAATAACATTAAATAAACATGACTAGCTATTATAATTCAACAAAAACAAAGAAGTAATAAATAAATCTCACCCATTGCCCTCGGGCCTGATGATCATCCTATGATAACGATCATACCACACTTCCTCTGGTCCTCTAAATCATCATCCTCCAATGAATCTGAAGCGTGCGTAGAAGGGGAGGAATATGGCTCAGCCATACTATCCCGAAGGCGAAGTCTATAAATGCTAGGAGACGAACTCCGTGTAGAGAGAGAGGAGGTCGCATATGAAGATGGATGCGATTTAGACCTCTGCTGCAATCCGGGTGGCAAAAATCTAGATGGGTGCGATCCAGCTGGTGGTGAAGCAAATGGAGCAGATGATGGGCGTATCACCACATGGAAATTTTGACTGCTGACTCGGTGGACCCATGTAACTATATGCAGGATCATGTGGAGGAAGCGGGGTATATCCCTATGGTAGAGAATGGTAAGAATACTACTGGGAGGGCGAATGGTAGGTAGCCTGATGAGTAGATGGATGTGGTGGAAACGATGTGTGCCTAGAAGATTGCTACCGGCCATTAGCAACGGAGGGATGCAAGTGTGGAGTGGAAGGAAGCGAGGGTGTAGCACCATCCTCACGATCAATAGGCCTCTTATCCTTCCTAGACCTACCTCGACCCCTACTGGTCATCTGCATAAATTAAAGAAAATGTTAGAATTGAGAATATAAATCTATATAAGTTAAAAGCGCTTGAAAAAACTAACATGATATTCGTCTTCGAAGTATCCTTCCTCGTCCGAAAATTCTTCCTCTTCACTTATTTCATTTTCATCAGGTGATTCTTCTTCCTCATTTTCTATGATTGTTATTTCCTCTATATCAACTTCTTCTAATATGCGTTGAGGATACTCCAAGTCATTTTCTAACTGATCATCCACCATTTGGTTAACACTTGAGGTATCATTTTGGCAAGCAACATCTAGCACATTCTCAACTTCTACCCTACCAACAAGCTTAGTTTTGATTACAACCAACCAATCAGCCTTGTGCCTCCGCAATGCATATGGAGCATAATACCCTTGCCTAACTTTTTCTACAATTATAAAAAGATCATAGCGATCATACTCCCTCTTTTAATTAACCTCAATTATGTTGTACTGCGAGGGTACATTGTACCTCTTTTAGGTGTTGGGTCAAACCACTTGCATTGAAAAAGTATGATGTTCTTATTTGGCCAACCTCAATATGATAATTCTAGAATCTCTTTGATCACACGATAATAATCATATTCTCCATCCTGGTTGCCTTCACCATCTTTGATACACATTCCACTGTTATTGATTTTTTATACTTGGAGCATTACTCGGTGTGAAATTTGTAACCATTCACAAAATACTTAGACATAGTTGTAACCGTATGTCCAGATCCCCAAGATATATATTTCAAAAATTGATTAACACCGTTGTTTGGATTATTGACCTATATGTAGTGTTAAATAAATCACAAGTAAGAAAGTATGTAATATGCACTTACACACTCTTTAAACCATGCCTCAAATGTAGAATATACAATATCATGGCCAAATTGACTCACGAAGTCAGTGAGTGACACATTGAAAATTTTGTTAATTGCATCAACCGAATTAAATAATAGTCCATGTAAGTTAATCTTACGTCAACACTTACTTAAGAAAGGGTTGAACTTCTGTACAATTTAGCAGCACATGATTTGAAGCTGATTTGTACTCCATACTACTTAGGCCCCTTTTTGATCGATCTTTAGAACCTCGGCCTGGTTGATTGAATATAGACATTGGTGGATATAATGGATCATTCTCAATCACGACATTGTGCCGATTGGGCCTATTTCTAGCACATGGCACATGACTGTCAAAGTAGTAAGAACAAAAATGGACAGTTTCCTTTGCAAGATAGGCTTCGCATATGGATCCTTTAATCCTATTCCTCTGTTTAACAAATTATTTACACTTGCCTATAGTCCTTCACATTGTCATATTAGACGATAATTTTAAAGAAAATTACAAGAACGAATCAAGGTTTGATCATTACCTCTCGAATGGATATATCCCTGCATTGAACCGGCCCTCCAAGTCACACCTCGTGTACAAGGTGAATTGGAAGGTGTTCCATCACATCAAAGAAACCACATGGAAAAATCCTTTCCGCTTATTACTGATTATAGGAATGTTCTAATTCATTTGAAATAGGTTTTCTTCCCTTAATATGGTATAACATTGGTCTTTGAAGAACAAACTTATCTCTGTGATGGGTTTTCAGATATTTTCAGGTAAACCATAAAATGCAATAGGGATTAAGGTTTCCATGAAGATATGACAGTCATGACTTTTCATATGAGTTAGCTTTCCTTCAACCATATCAACACGTTTTTCCAAGTCCGAAGAATAGCCCTCGGGCATCTTTAGGTTTGTAACCCACTTATAAATATGTCGTCTTTGTTCCAAAGTGAATGTGTAGTTGGCCTTGGGCTTGAACACCTTATCATTGTTCGCAGACTGCCAATGTAATTTAGGTCGCCTGCAATATTCTTGTAAGTCTAGTCTAGCCTTCGGGTTATCTTTTGTCTTATTCTTATCATCCATTACTGTGTTGAACAAATTGTCAAAATAGTTCTTCTCAATATGCATGACATCAAGATTGTGTCTGAGAAGATTATCCTTCAAATATGGCAACTCCCAAAATAAGCTCTGTTTGGTCTAGTTATGAGTAACACCATATCCAGGAGATCTAGAAGGTGGGGCCTCGGTAACTTTAGTGAAGTTTTGAACCCTCTCCCATATTTTCTCACCGGACAAAATTGGAGGTGGCAAATCATGTTCAGCTATATTCTTTTTGAATGCATTCTTCATCCTTCTGAACTCATGATCAACTGGCAAGAACTGAAATGGTTCGAGTGACATTGCATGCCTAATAAATTCATTAACCCCTTCTATAAATTCCTCCCTAAATAACCGACGATTAGGATAATTTCTATAATACATCCAACTACGATACTCCATCTACACAGAGAACAAATAAATTGCATGTTATATTAATTGAGTATTCAAATTAATTTATAGTTTAAGTGTATAAATTTCATAAATAATTGATATTGTCGTTACAAATTAATTTATACATTAAATAATTTAAGTGCATAAATTTGCGTTTTATTAATGCATAATCAATGTAGTTCAAACCACATAATTAAGAGCAATAAGTTCATAATTTAAGGTTCCATAAACCCTAGTTTATATAATTTACAACCCACAAATTAACTATTAATCATAATCAAATAGACTACTATTAGTGCATAATCGATTCGAGTTACAATGTAGTTAACTTTAATTATAATGTACTTAATTCTAAATCTAATATAGTTCAAACAACAAAATTAAGAGCATTCAACTTCATAAATTAAGAGCACTAAACCCTAGTTTATATAATTTATTGTGATGACCCAAAAGGTCATCTTATATTTTAGAACTCGATTCTACGCTCTTAAGCCTTAAAAGTCTCACCTTCACACTCCTCAATTTGCGTGCGCAATCCGGGTGTGTTTTCGGAAAGATTTTATGTTGAAAATTGATGAAATTAAGAATTTTTGCCTTAAAATTTAATTTTAGTTGACTTCAGTCAACGTTTTGAGTAAACAGACCCAGGCCCGTATTTTGACAGTCATGGTGGGTTCGTATCGAAATATGGGACCTGGGCGTATGCCCGAATTAGAATTCGGAGATCCCTAGCTCGAGTTATGTATTTTTGATAAAAATTAAAAGTCTGAAAATTTAATTATTTTTAAGAATTGATTGACGTTTGGCATTGTTAGTACCGGGTCCGTATTTTGGTTGCGGAGCCCGGTGTTCATTATAATATTTAAGACTTGTCTGTAAAATTTGGTGAGAAACGGAGTTGGTTTGACGTGATTCAGACGTCCGGTTGAGAAAATAGAAATTTTAAAGCTTTCTTAAAAATTTCATTGGATTTGGTACTAAATTCGTAGTTCTAGGTGTTATTTTGGCGATTTGATCGCACGAGCAAGTTCGTATGATATTTTTAGACTTGTGTGCATGTTTCATTTGGAGCCCCGAGGGCTCGGGTGAGTTTCGGATAGGTTACAGGATGTTTTGGACTTGAAAAATCTGATATTTTTGCTGCAACAGCTATTCTGGTATGTTCCTCTTCGTGTTCGCGAAGGTACTCTCGCGAACGCGAAGGGTAAGCTGGTCAAGGTGAGTTTTTACTCTTCGCAAACGCGAAGGGTTGGTTGCAAACGTGAAGCGATGGGGGCTTTACCCTTCGCGAACGCGACCAGCTCATCACGAACGCGTAGTGTTAGGGACCTGGGGGAGGGGTCAGTATTTCCTTCATCGCGAACGGGAGAAAGATCTCGCGAACGCGAAGCCCAGGGGGGAGTAGCCTTCAACTTTTCAAAAACCAAACGGGCTAGAGGCGATTTTCAAGCTATATTTTCTTCCCCAAAGTGTTGGTAAGTGATTCTAAACCATTTTCTTTCAATTACCCATTACATTTCCTGAATTATCAACCTAAAATCTAGAGTTTTCATGGTAGAATTAGGGGTTTTGAGTAGAAACTAGGGATTTCGAAAATTTGGGGATTTAGACCTCAAATTGAGGTCGGATTCCAAAATCAATTATATATCCGGGCTAGGGGGTGAATGGGTAAATGGATTTTGGTCCGAACCTCGAGTTTTGACCAAGCGGGCCCGGGGTCGATTTTTGACTTTTTGGAGGAAAATTTGGGAAATCTAAATTTATGCAATGTAATTGATTTCTTTTAGCAATATTTGATATTATTGAGTCATTTTTTGAATAGATACGAGTTGTTTGGAGGCCAATTCTAGTGGAAAAGCTGTGGTTGAGTATTGAGTGATCTTTGGAACGAGGTAAGTGTCGTGGTTAACCCTGACTTGAGGGAATTAGGAACCTCAGACTATTTGCTATGTGAAATTCATGTGAGCGGCATATATGTGAGGTGACGAGTACTTATGCACTGCCAATTTACCTGTTTTTCCTGTTTCTTCCATTTTTCTTATATTGTCTCTTTCCCATGCCTAATTGCTTCAGGTTTAGTCTAATATCGTTAAATTAATCATTCTTATCATGCTTACGGATCTTTTGGTGATAATTGAGTATTTATTTCGAAGTTGAGATTGATATTGTGGAATCAAAAGTTAAAGTAAGGCTTGTACTTGTTATTCTATCTCCCTGTTGTTATTTATTCATTGCATTATGGTAAGGGAGAGTGTTAATGCACGAAGGGTGATGCCGTGCCATATTGTCAGTATTAATGCACGAAGGGTGATGCCGTGCAGTATTGTGAGTGTTAATGCACGAAGGGTGATGTCGTGCCATGATATGAGAGTTAATGCACGAAGGGTGATGCCGTGCCGTATTGTGAGTGTTAATGCACGAAGGGTGATGTCATGCCATGATTTGAGAATTAATGCACGAAGGGTGATGCTGTGCCGTTTCTATTAATTTTATGGTGAGGTTGAGAGTAAAATCACGAAGGGTGATGCCATGCAATTTGTTTTCCTTTACTGTATTCGTTGTTCTTGTTGATTCATAGTACATTGGTTATTTTAGTCATTATTCTACTGTAGTTCTTTATCTCGTATTTCCCTCAGCATGTTCCCCCTCCCGATATTACCTGTCTAGCTTTTCATTGATGTTACTTGTATATACACAGTTAAAATGTATAGGTTGATTTGTAGGAGCCTTGTCTTAGCCTCGTCACTACTTCGTCGAGGTTAGGCTCGACACTTACCAGTACATGGGGTCGGTTGTACTGATATTGCACTCTGCACTTCCTGTGCAGATTTTGGTACCGGCTCGGGTTGATCGAGATTTTAGCTGTTGGACTGCTATCCGGAGACTCAAGGTCTCGTCGTTCACAGACCTTGAAGTCCCCGTCTATTTTTTCTGTTTTACTGTTTCTTTTATTCAAACAGTTATATTTCTTCCAGACTATTACTTGTAGTGAATTCTAGAATGCTCGTGAATTGTGACTCCAGATCCGGGTAGTAGTAATTAAATGCAGTCTTTATATTATTCCGCACTCACTATATTTCATCTTAGCTAATTGTCGTTATTTACTGAATGGAATAAGGATCGGTTTAAATGATTTTCTAACGTTGGCTTGCCTAGCAAGTGAAATGTTAGGCGCCATCACGGTCCCGACGATGGGAATTCCGGGTCATGACAAGTTGGTATCAGAGCACTAGGTTGCCTAGGTCTCACGATTCATGAGCAAGCTTAGTAGAGTCTGGAGGATCGGTACAGAGATGTCTGTGCTTCTATTCCAGAGGCTATGAAGTTTAGGAACAAATTTCACTTATATTCTTCTCTGTCGTACGATTTTGTTTTCTCAATACTGATTGAACTCTTCTACTCTTATTCTCTCGCAGATGGAAAGAACACGTACCGCTTCCTCAGCTGAGCAGCAGTAGAGCCCCCTGTGGCAGCTCCTACGAGGGGCAGAGATCGAGGCCGAGGCAGGGGCAGAGCTCAGCCTAGAGCTCGTGCAGCAGTACCAGTAGTGGAGCCTCAGGTAGAGTTGGGTGAGGAGGTTCCAGCCCAGACTGTTCCTGCCGTACCAGCTCAGGTTCTGGAGGGGTTCATTGCCACCCCAGTACTTCAGGACGCTTTGGTCCGTTTGGCGGGCCTTATGGAGAGTGTGGCCCAGACTGGCATATTTCCCATGGCACCAGCCATCTCTCAGGCTGAAGAAGAGGCCCAGACTCCCACTACTCCCGCTCTGGAGCAGATAACTCCCCAGTATCAGTCTCCAGCATCTCATCCAGTTGGATTAGTTCAGCCGGTTGTTGCGCCACCGACCGGTGATGGGTTAGCTATGTATTCTAAGGCTTTGTGGAGATTGGACAGGTTTACCAAGCTCTTCCCAGTTCACTTATGTGGTGCTCCTTCAAAGGATCCCCAGGAGTATCTGGACAGCTATTGCGAGGTTCTACGGAACATGGGTATAGTGGAGACCAATGGGGTTGATTTTGCTGCATTTTAGATGATTGGTTCTGCCAAGAAATGGTGGAGAGATTATTTGTTGACCAGACCAGCTGGGTCGCCTGCTCTTACTTAGGACCAGTTCTCTCAGCTCTTCCTAGAGAAGTTTCTGCCTATCACATTGAGAGAGGAGCATCGCCGTCAGTTCGAGCGTCTCCAGCAGGGCAGTATAACTGTTACTCAGTATGAGATCCGTTTTGTGGATTTGGCCCGTCATGCTATTCTTCTACTTCCCACCGAGAGAGAGGGTGAGGAGGTTTATTGACGGACTTGCTCAGCCTATCAGATAATAGATGGCTAAGGAGACTGGGAGTGAGATTTCTTTTCAGGCGGCTGCTAATGTTGCCAGACGAGTCGAGATAGTTCTTGCTCAGGGAAGTCAGGGGTCTAACAAGACACCTCATCATTCTGGTGATTTCAACGGTGCCTCATCTAAAGGAATGGGTACTTTTAGTAGAGGCCATCCTCCCAGGCCATTTCATTCAGCACTCCAGGCATCCTACGGTGCCTCAGGTGATCGTGGCCCTCAGATGCATTATTCCGACCAGCTAGCCTACAGTGCACCACTAGCTCCTATTAGTGCACATCCACTCCAGAGTTATCAGGGTGGTTACGCAGGTCGATAGGGTCAGTTTCAGGGTCAGCAGTCTCAGCAGCCGAGGTCATATTATACTTGTGGTGATCCGAGGCACATTGCTAGATTTTGCCCTCGGACATCGGGCAGCTCACAACATCAGGGTTCTCGTGCCATGGTTCCGGCACCACCTGCTCAGCCAGCCAGAGATAGGGGTTAAGTAGCTAGAGGTAGGGGCCAGATTGTTAGAGGTGGAGGTCAGGCCGTTGGAGGTGGAGACCAACCAGTTAAAGGTCGTCCCAGGGACGTAGGTCAGAGTTGTGAGGCCCAACCCCAATGTTATGCTTTTCCAGCCAGGTCTGAGGCTGAGTCATCCGATGCTATTATTACAGGTACTGTTTCAGTTTGCAGTAGAGATGCTTCAGTTTTATTTGATCCGGGATCTACTTACTCCTATGTGTCATCCTACTTTGCTTCATATTTGGTTGTGCCTCGTGATTCTTTGAGTGCTCCCATGTATGCGTCCACACTTGTGGGAGATGCTATTGTTGTAGATCGTGTTTATCGTTCATGTGTAGTCACCATTGGGAGTCTTGAGACTCGTGTAGATCTTCTACTTCTCGATATGGCTAATTTTGATGTCATTCTGGGTATGGATTGGATGTCACCTTATCATGCCATATTAGATTGTCACACCAAGACGGTGACCTTAGCCTTTCCATGTTTGCCTCGATTAGGGTGGAGAGGGACTCCTGGCCATTCTACCAGCATGGTTATCTCTTATGTGAAGGCTCGACATATGGTCGAGAAGGGGTATCTATTTTATTTGGCTTATGTCCGCGATTCTAGTGCGGAGATCCTTCCATGGATTCAGTGCCGGTTATTCGTGAGTTTCCAGAGGTGTTTCCTGTAGATCTACCGGGGATGCCACCCGATAGAGATATTGATTTCTGTATTGATTTGGCTCCGGGCACTCAGCTCATTTCCATTACGCCATCCCGCATGGCCCCTCAAGAGTGGAAAGAATTGACGGAACAGTTGCAAGATTTGCTTGATAAGGGCTTCATTAGACCTAGTGTCTCGCCCTGGGGTGCACCTGTGTTGTTTGTGAAGAAGAAAGATGGATCGATTAGAATGTGTATAGATTATCGGCAGTTGAACAAGGTCACCATCAAGAACAAATATCCATTGCCGAGGATTGTTGATTTATTTGATCAGCTTCAGGGTGCCCAGATAGTTTCGAAGATTGATCTGAGATCTGGCTACCATTAGTTGAGGATTAGGGCATCCGATGTCCCTAAGACAGCTTTTCGGACTCGGTATGGGCATTATGAGTTTCTAGTGATGTCATTTGGGCTGACAAATGCCCCAGCAGCATTCATGGATTTGATGAACCGGGTGTTCAAGACCTACTTGGATTCCTTCGTGATTGTGTTTATTGATGATATCTTGATATACTCCTGCAACTGAGAGGAGCATGAGAAGCATCTTCGGATCGTTCTTCAGACTCTGAGAGACATCCAGTCATATGTTAAGTTCTCAAAATGCGAGTTTTGGTTGAGTTCAGTTGCTTTCTTAGGTCACGTTGTATCAGCAGAGGGAATTCCGATGGATCCTAAGAAGATTGAGGCAGTTCAAAACTGGCCTAGACCCACATCAGCCACAGAGATCCGTAGTTTCTTGGGTTTGGCGGGCTAATACCGTCGATTCGTGGTGAGGTTTTCATCCATAGCAACCCCGTTGACCAGGTTGACCCAGAAGGGTGTCCCGTTCAGGTGGTCAGACGAGTGTGAGGTGAGCTTCCAGAAGCTCAAGACAGCTTTGACTACGGCACCGGTATTAGTGTTACCCTCAGGTTCAGGATCTTATACAGTATATTGTGACGCATCCCATATTGGTCTGGGTGCGGTATTGATACAAGGTGGCAAGGTTATTGTATATGCTTCATGGCAGCTGAAGGTTCACGAGAAGAATTATCATGTTCATGATCTAGAGCTGGCAGCCATTGTTCACGCGCTGAAGATTTGGAAGCACTATCTTTATGGCGTGCCCTGTGAGGTATTCACGGATCATCGGAGCTTACAGTATTTGTTCAAGTAGAAGGAGCTCAATTTGAGGCAGAGGAGGTGGTTAGAGCTATTGAAAGATTATGATATCACCATCTTGTATCATCCCGGGAAGGCCAATGTGGTGGCCGACGCCTTGAGTAGAAAGTCAGCTAGTATGGCTAGCCTTGCATATATTCCAGTCGGTGAGAGACTACTTGCATTGGATGTTCAGGCCTTGGCCAACCAGTTCGTGAGGTTGGATGTTTCGGAGCCCAGCCGTGTTCTAGCTTGTACAGTTGCTCGGCCTTCTTTGTTTGAGTGTATCAGAGATTGGCAGTATGACGATCCTCATTTGCTTGTCCTTAGAGACATAGTGCGGCACAGTGGTGCTAAGATGGTTGCTGTTGGAGATGATGGAGTTTTGAGGATGCAGGATCGTATTTGTGTGAATGTGAATGGACTTCGTGAGTTGATTCTTGAGGAGGCCCACAGTTCTCGGTATTCTATCCATCCAGGTACCGCCAAGATGTATCAGGACTTGCGACAACATTATTGGTGGAGGCGAATGACGAAGGATATAGTTGCTTATGTAGCCCGGTGTCTAAATTGTCAGCAAGTAAAGTACGAGCATTAGAGACCTGGTGGTTTGCTTCAGAATATAGAGATTCCTGAGTGGAAGTGGGAACGTATCACTATGGATTTCGTTGTTAGACTCCCATGGACTCAGAGGAAGTTCGATGACGTTTGGGTCATTATGGACAGGCTGACTAAGTCAGCGCACTTCATTCTTGTTGCAGTTTCATATTCTTCAGAGTGGTTCGCCGAGATTTATATCCGCGAGATCATCCGTCTTCACGGTGTGCCCGTTTCTATCATTTCTGATCGAGGTACGCAGCTCACCTCGCACTTCAGGAGAGCAGTACAATGTGAGTTGGGAACACGGGTTGAGTTGAGCACAGCATTTCATCCTCAGACGGACGGACAGTCCGAGTGCACTATTCAAATCTTGGAGGTTATGCTCCGCGCATGTGTTATAAACTTCGGAGGATCGTAGGATCAGTTCTTGCCCCTTGCAGAGTTCACCTACAACAACAGCTACCAGTCGAGCATTCAGATGGCTCCCTTTGAGGCACTATATGGTAGGCGGTACCGGTCGCCAGTTGGGTGGTTCGAGCCGAGGGAGGCTCGGTTGTTGGGCACAGACTTAGTACAGGATGCCTTGGATAAGGTCAAGATTATTCAGGATTGACTTCGCACAGCTCAGTCCAGCAGAAGAGTTATGCCGACTGCAGGGTTCGTGATGTTGCATTCATGGTCGGAGAGAGAGTGTTGCTTCGGGTATCACCCATGAAGGGTGTAATAAGGATCGGAAAGAAGGGCAAGTTGAGCCCTAGGTATATCAGACCTTTTGAGATTCTGGAGAGAGTGGGAGAGGTGGCTTACAGGCTTGCGTTGCCACCGGGGTTATCAGCAATTCATCCAGTGTTCCATGTGTCCATGCTTCGAAAGTATCATGGCGATCCATCCCATGTGTTAGATTTCAGCTCTATCCAGTTGGATAAGGATTTGACTTACGAGGTGGAGCCGGTGGCTATTCTAGCCCGGCAAGTTCGCCAGTTGAGATCAAAGAGTTACCCTTCAGTTCGAGTGCAGTGGAGAGGTCAGCCTGTTAAGGCAGCTACTTGGGAGTCCGAGTCCGATATGCTGAGTAGATATCCCCATTTTTTCACCAGCTCAGGTACTTTTCTATGTCCGTTCGAGGACGAACAGTTGTTTTAGAGGTGGAGAATGTGATGACCCAAAAGGTCATCTTATGTTTTAGAACTCGATTCTGCGCTCTTAAACCTTAAAAGTCTCACCTTCACCCTCCTCGATATGCGTGCACAGTCCGGGCGTGTTTTCGAAAAGATTGTATGTTGAAAATTGATGAAATTAAGAATTTTTGCCTTAAAATTTGATTTTAGTTGACTTCAGTTAACGTTTTGAGTAAACGGACTCAGGCCCATATTTTGACGGTACCGGTGGGTCCGTATCGAAATATGGGACCTGGGCGTATGCCCAGAATCGAATTCGGAGGTCCATAGCTCGAGTTATGAATTTTTGATGAAAAGTAAAAGTCTAAAAATTTGATTATTTTTAAGAATTGATTGATGTTTGGCATTGTTAGTACCGGGTCCGTATTTTGATTGCGGAGCCCGGTACAGGTTCATTATAATATTTAAGACTTGTCTGTGAAATTTGGTGAGAAACGGAGTTGGTTTGACGTGATTCGGACGTCCTGTTGAGAAAATAGAAATTTTAAAGCTTTCTTGAAAATTTCATTGGATTTGGTGCTAAATTCGTAGTTCTAGGTATTATTTTGGCGATTGGATCGTGCGAGTAAGTTAGTATGATGTTTTTAGACTTTTGTGCATATTTGATTTGGAGTCCCGAGGGCTCGAGTGAGTTTCAGATAGGCTACAGGATGTTTTGGACTTGGAAAATCTGATATTTTTGCTGCAGCAGCTGTTCTGGTATGTTCCTCTTCGCATTCGTGAAGGTACTATCGCGAACGTGAAGGGTAAGCTGGTCAGGGTGAGTTTTTAATCTTTGCGAACGCGAAGGCTTGGTCGCGAACGCGAAGCGATGGGGGCTTTACCCTTCGCGAGTGCGACCAGCTCATCGCGAACGCGTAGTGTTAGGGACCTGGGGGAGGGGTCAGTCTTTCCTTCTTCGCGAATGTGAAGGCCGGGGGGGGGGGGGAGGGGGAAGTAGCCTTCGCGAACGCAAAGTGGGACTCGCGAACATGTAAGCTTGACAACTCTGCTCTTTGTTAACGCGACAGTGTCCACGCGAACGTGATGAACACTGTCGCCCAATTCATAAAACAGTCCCAAAACGGGACTTAAGCCATTTCTTCAACTTTTCAAAAACCAAACGAGCTAGAGGCGATTTTCAAGCTACATTTTCTTCCCCAAAGTGTTGGTAAGTGATTCTAAACCATTTTCTTTCAATTACCCATTACATTTCATGAATTATCAACCTAAAATCTAGAGGTTTCATGGTAGAATTAGGGGTTTTGGGTAGAAACTAAAGATTTCAGAAATATGGGGATTTAGACCTCAAATTGAGGTCAGATTCCAAAACCAATTATATATCCGGGCTCGGGGGTGAATGGGTAAATAGATTTTGGTCCGAACCTCGGGTTTTGACCAAGCAGGCTCGGGGTCGATTTTTGACTTTTTTGAGGAAAATTTGAGAAATCTAAATTTATGCAATGTAATTGATTCCTTTAGCAATATTTGATATTATTGAGTCATTTTTTGAATAAATACGAGTGGTTTGGAGGTGAATTCTAGTGGAAAGGTTGTGGTTGAGTATTGAGTGGCCTTCGGAATGAGGTAAGTGTCGTGGTTAACCCTAACTTGAGGGAATTAGGAACCTCAGACTATTTGCTATGTGAAATTCATGTGAGCGACGTATATGTGAGGTGACGAGTACTTATGCGCCGCCAATTTACCTATTTTCCTGCTTCTCCCATTTTTCTTATATTGTCTCTTTCCCATGCCTAATTGCTACATGTTTAGTCTAATGTCGTTAAATTAATCGTTCTTATCATGCTTACGGATCCTTTGGTGATAGTGGAGTATTTATTTCGAAGTTGAGATTGATATTATGGAATCAAATGTTGAAGTATTGCTTGTACTTGTTATTCTATCTCCATGTTGTTATTTATTCATTGAATTATGGTAAGGGAGAGTGTTAATGCACGAAGGGTGATGCCCTACCATATTGTCAGTGTTAATGCACGAATGGTGATGCCGTGCAGTATTGTGAGTGTTAATGCATGAAGGGTGATGTCGTGCCATGATATGAGAGTTAATACACGAAGGGTGATACCGTGCGGTGATATGAGAGTTAATGCACGAAGGGTGATTTGTGCCGTATTATGAGTGTTAATGCACGAAGGGTTATGTCGTGCCATTTCTATTTATTTTATGGTGAGGTTGAGAGTAAAAGCACGAAGGGTGATGCTGTGCAATTTATTTTCCTTTACTGTATTCGTTGTTCCTGTTGATTCATAGTACATTGGTTGTTTCAGTCATTATTCTGCTGTAGTTCTTTATCTCCTATTTCCCTCAGCATGTTCCCCCTCCTGATATTACATGTCTAGCTTTTCATTGTTGTTACTTGTATATACACGGTTAAAATGTACAGGTTAATTTGTAGGTGCCTTGTCTTAGCCTCGTCACTATTTCATCGAGTTTAGGCTCGACACTTACTAGTACATGGGGTCGGTTGTACCGATGTTGTACTCTGCACTCCCTGTGCAGATTTTGGTACTGGCTCGAGTTGATCGAGATTTTAGCTGTTGGACCGCTATCCGGAGACTCAAGGTTGATCTGTCGGCGTTCACAAACCTTGAAGTCCCCGTCTATCTTTTCCGTTTTACTGTTTCTTTCATTCAAACAATTGTATTTCTTCCAGACTGTTACTTGTAGTAAATTCTAGAATGCTCGTGAATTGTGACTCCAGATCTGGGTAGTAGTAATTAAATGCAATTTTTATATTATTCCGCACTCACTATATTTTATCTTAGCTAATTGTTATTATTTACTGAATGGAATAATGATCGGTTTAAATGATTCTCTAACGTTGGCTTGCCTAGCAAGTAAAATATTAGGCGCCATCACGATCCCGACGGTGGAAATTCTGGGTCGTGACATTTATACACCACAAATTAACTAGTTTAAATAATTTATACACCTCTATTAGTGTCACAACCCAAAATCCGTTAAAGGCCGTGATAGCGCCGGACACCACTGTCAGGCAAGCCAACACTAAATAGTTTATTAAATTATCATTTTAATATTTTTGAAATCATAAATTTACTTCAATTTATCTAGTAAAAGATGAATTTACAGAATAATAACAATATTTTCCAATTTCAATACTGAACATACCATAATTATCCTAGAACCCGGTATCACAAGTGCATGAGCATTTTCTAAGAGTTTAAAATAAAATACAATAACTGTCCGGAATACAAATTTGGACAGGAAAGAAAATACAATACTCTGAAGGAGACTCTGCTGGTTGCGGATCGTATATAAGATGCAGCTCACCTAAGTCCCCGTAATAACTGCGCCTCTGCACCCACAAGGCCACTAGTCACATATGTACCTGCACAAAACATGCAGCAAGTGTAGTATGAGTACGTAAATCAACACGTACCCAGTAAGTATCCCGCCTAACCTCAAAGAAGTAATGACGAGGGGTCGACTTCGACACTTACTATGGGCTATAAGTAAATAGAATAATATCATTAAATTAGACATGGATTAATTAATACGGTTGCAAGCCCATTATTCTGAAGTAAGTAAGCAGTTCTTTTCTAATTAAGAACTCTCCAAATTGATTTACCATTATTTAACAATTTATCTCAGGCCGAGAAGGCAATATCAATTATTAAAATTTCCAAATAAATCAATTAAATCATGCGCAAATCATGTCGAGGTCGTACAGCCCGATCCAACAAATATTAAAACTGTGCACTGCTAGAGGGTCGAATGGCGCGAACCATAGATGCATCTATTTACTACCGAGGCGCTCGGCCCAATCCACAAATAACAATTATTTTCAAGAAAACACAAGTTTCTCATTTACAGTCAAGTATCTCATAGAAACCTTCAAGTAAGTGAGTTTAACCTTATACAATTCTTTTATCAATTTCTATCATGACTAGGTGATTATATTAGCAAGTAAGGGCACAAACATTCAAAGTATAGCATGATACGAGTCCTAAACTACCCGAACAATAGCATAATAGTAGCTACGTATGGACTCTCGTCACCTCGTACGTACGTAGCCCCCACAATTAGGTACAAACATTTATTTAATTCACCTATGGGGTTAATTCCCTCTTACAAGGTTAGAAAGGAGACTTACCTCGCTCCGTAGTTTCATAACCGGCTTCTGAGCCCTTCAAACAACTCGAATCGATGCACAACGCCCCAAAACTAGCCAATAATTATGCAAACCCATTAATATATACTCAATATAATCCAAGTTATAACAATTTCTAACCCCGATCGAAAAGTCGATAAAAATCACCCTCGAGCCCACGTGCCCGGATTCCAAAAATTTTTGAAGATAACTTTACCCATAACCTCACGAACTCAAATATATAGTTTATTCTCAATTCCATGCCTAATTTCGTGGTCAAAATCCAAAAATACCAAATTCTAGGTCTTCTACCAAAACCCCCACAATTTATACTAATTTTCATGTTTAAATCCTTATACAAACCATATATTTAACTTATAATAAGTGGGAATCACTTACCTTGGCATTGATGACGAAGAATGAGCTCCAAACTCGCTCTAAGACCGTCTCTCATGGAGAAAATGAGGTGAAAATGAGCCGAGCCCTCGTTTTTAAAGAACACACTGCCCAGCCCCGACGTTCGCACCTGATGCCTCTTCGTCGCATTTGCGGTCTCGCAGGTGCGGCCAAAAATTCGCACCTGCGCATCTGCGACCTCGCAGGTGCGGAAAACCCTTCGCACCTACTGTCACTGCCCAGCTTCGCTTAAACCGCACCTGCGACCATTGGCTCGCACCTGTGGCCCTTATAGCGCATGTGCGATCACACCAGATATCAGCTGCCTCATCTTTTCTTCCAAGTCCAAACTCGATCCGTTAACCATCTGGAATCCACCTGAGGCCCTCGGGACCTCAACCAATTATACCAACATGTCACAAAACACATTACGAACTTAGTTGAGCCTTCAAATCACATCAAACAACATCGAATTCATGAATCGTACCCCATTCCAAGCTTAATGAACTTTAGAATTCCAAACTTCTACATTCGATATCGAAACCTATCAAATCATGTCCGATTGGCCTCAAATTTTGCACACAAGTCATCTTTGATATTACGGACCTACTCCAACTTTCGAAATCAAATTCCGACCCTGATATCAAAAAGTCCACTCCTAGTAAAATTTCTCAAAATTATCCAAATTTCCAACTTTTGCCAAATGACCTCAAAATGACCTACGGACCTCCAAATCCACTTCCGGTCGCGCTCCCAATACCGGAATCGCCATGCGGAGCTATTCCCAGACTCAGAATTCCAAACGGACATCGATAACATTGAAATCCACTTCAACCCAAATTTATGGAATTCTTCCAAAATGCTTAACTTCCACAATAGGTGCCGAAACGCTCCCGGGGTATCCAAAACCCGATCTGAACATACGCCCATGTCCGAAATCATCATACGAACCTGTTGGAACCTTCAAATCCTGATTCCGAGGCCGTTTACTCTAAAATCCAAATCTTAGTCAATTCTTCCAACTTAAAGCTTTCGAAATGAGAATTTTCTTTCCAAATCAACTCTGAACTTCCGAAATGGCAATTCCGACCACGCATACAAGTCATAATACCTTCTGAAGTGAAGCTGCTCATGGCCTCAAACCGCCGAACAACGTGTTAGAGCTCAAAATGACCGGTCGGATCATTACAATTAGTGCATAATCAATTTTAGTTATAATGTAATTAACTTTAATTACAATGTAGTTCAAAAACCCTATTTAGTCACAAAAATCCAAAATAGATAAAAACCCTAAAAATATTGCATAAAATTATATTAGGCATGCAATAAATTAAAAATTAAAAGGCTAATAAGGTAGAACACTAACCTTGAAAGAGAATGGCAGTGGTGGCGGCGGGCGGAGAAACATTGGTGGGGCTGGGGGAGGTGGGGCTTCGATTTTGGGGGTGGGGACTTGATTTTGTTTGGGATTTGGGCAAAAGGATATGAGAAAGAGAGATGGAAGAGAGAAAGGGAAAGGATGAAAATGGGGAAGAAAACTTGTCTGTTCAGTCTAATTAGAATATTAGCGACCGACGTCGGTAGAAAATGTCGGTCGGTAATAATAATATATCGTTTGACCGTTTGACCTCAAGTATACCGACTGAATTCGGTCGAAAACTTTGATTTAATCTTTTCCGCCCAGGTTCAATTATTTGTTTCCATAACAAAAATAAGTTTTTAAAATTATTATGAATATACCGACCGATTTCGGTCTGTATTAGTGGTCAAAAATAGTCCACCACTTATAAATTATTCTTATTTACAATCTCTCTCTATAAAGTATATTATATGTATATAACACACACACACACACACCATATATATATATATATATATATATATATATATATATATATATATATATATATCATAGCATGTTGGATATAACGACTATATCGAAAATGTTAATTTGCTTTTATGCAATGTCTTAAAATTTGAGATTTATAAACTAATAATCTCATAAATATTGGTTATCTTTCACCTTACAAGTGTTCTTTTTGATTTGATAAAATTTAATTCTTTGTGTCACGGGCCCAAATCCTTACATTGGGCAGCGGCACCTGCTCGCCCGTGCGGCGCCTGCAGTTCCCCTCGCTGCAGGCCAGCCTTCTTCCTGTCCTAGGATTCTCAAGCACGATCCTGTGCCTGTTGGTGGGACACGCCCGCAGGCTCACCCCAACTTGTGCCGCCCGTAAGATGCCTAGGCCCTTGGCCCTAGACATGTCGTGGCGCTTCATCTTAGGATCACAATCCATGCGCGCCCTGGGGGATTGGCTTAGGACATGCCTTGTCCTTAGCCCAAGACTGAGCATCGCTCCCGCGTGCACAGCCCAATCCTCAAGCTTGACACTCGCCTAGTGCATCCGCGACTAGCTCGTGCCTCGCCCGAGTAAGGCAACCTTTAGCCCTTGGCCATTGTCATGCGCCTCTTTCGTGCCATGCCCATACATAGCCTTCTTTGCAGCACGCTTCCATTCCGAAGTAGTGCAGTGTCGCCCACACTTGCACCTTTAGGCCAACGGACCCTTGCTTGCATGGTTGAACCAAAGCCATGCTCACAAGTCCAAGTTAATTGACTTTAATAGTAGGATTAGAAACGATTTGACAAATAAATAAAATTACAGTAGTAACACAATTTTAAAAGGATAAATAGAAACATATTAGCCCTATTGCCAATATTAATAACTATATAATTAGGGCTAACAAACCATCAATATTGTATTTATTTTACCCAAAAGGAAGCCTGTAAAAGTAAGGAAAAAGGAAAAAGGAAATAGAAACTAGAATTCATAACGCAAAGAAGAAATTACGAATACGACACATACAAAAAAGGAATGGAAGAATAAACTGCAGAAGATCAGAGTTTTTTTTTTGCTAAACAGATGCATTTATTGAAAGAAAACTAAGAAATGTTATTACGAATAGGAACTGAACGTAAAGTTACAACCCCTTCAAAAAGCATGAAACTAAAAGGTGGTGGGGGGGAACAAAAAGGGTAGTGGATGGGTCAGTGAGGGGATCCTGGCCTTTCCAGCTTTAGCAAGAGCATCAATCACACCATTGCCCTCCCTGTAAATGTGGCATATTTCTGGTGATAGAAGATCATCCATGAGGGACCTGCAATCAAATAAAAGATGTAAGTACTTCGGGTTTGGCGCTTTAATAAGAGAGCAATACCTGAGAATTGTTTCAATAAGTAACAGTGTCAAATTTTTCATGTAAGCAATCTATAAGTGTCACAACCCAAAATCCAACTAGTCATGATGGCACCTAACCCAACCCGCTAGGTAAGCCAGTTAACCACTAACCAATTCCAATAACAATGAATAAAGCAATTAAGTAAAGAAATATCTGAATCTAATACATTCCCCAAGAACTAGTACAAATCATGAGCTTCTAAGAATAGAGTTTACAAAGCGGAAATGAAATAAATACATAGTATGTTTGAATAGTACATAAATAGAGTTTTACAGATCTAAAGCTACCACGAACAAGAGGCAGCTATAGCCGGGACGCAGGCACGTCTTCAATCCATCTCCCATCGAACACAACAACATCAGCAACCAACGTCTGCACGCAAGGTGCAGAAGTGTAGTATGGGTACAACCGACCCCATGTACTCAATAAGTAATAAACCTAACCTTAGGTTGAAAGTAGTGACGAGCTAACAGAAAAGTCGGGTCCAACACCAATATTCCACAACAATTCATAACAGCATAGTACACGTAACAAAAGAGTAACTTAGAAATAAAAGGCTCAATCCGTTCACAGTTCCAAAAAAATAGGCATTTCTTTTCAAGTATCTCACTGAAAATCCAAATTTTTACCGAAAAACCCAAAATACGAGTAAGTTTAAAAACTGTGATTTTTCCCAAAAACTCCTTTCAACAAATAGTAAGATGTTTCATTTTCAGGTAGAATGAGGAAAGTACTTCTCTATGCCTACATGTCAAGATATAGGTAAAATCATACATGTCCCCAAAACCGGGTAGCAGAAGAAAATGCACATCTATGCATGTATCTCAAGTACGTATGTCAAATGCAATGAATCTCGATGATGAGCTCATGTAGTCACACTCTCAGAGTACTCAATGTCACGGTCTCGCATCCTCTCTCACTATGCTCAATGCTCAGCCCACTCAATCACTCAGCGATGTACAATACCTGCTGCGGCGTGCAGCCCGATCCACATATATAATTAACTACGTTCACTGGGGATGTGGAGACTCCGGAGGGGCTCCTTCACTCCAAGCGCTATATTGCTGCGGCATGCAGCCCGATCCAATATTGTTGTGGCGTGCAACCCGATCCAATATTATATATATATCCCGAAGACTTGTTGCGGCGTGCAACCTGATCCATTTTAAATATAATCAATATCATATGCTGCGGCGTGCAGCCCGATCCCAAAATGCCACTCTCACTCAGGCCCTTGACCTCACTCAATTATCAATCTCTCAAGTCTCACTCACGGGCTCACAATGCCATGAAACTAGCCCGACAACAATGATATAATGTATCAATAAACAACAACTGAGACTGAGATATGATATGAATGCATGAATATGACTGAGTACAAAATATCAATGAAATCAGTGAGATGACAGCAAGAAGCGACCACTATGGGTCCTAACAATATCAGCATAAAACCTAAAACATGATATTTAGCATGATTGATAGCTTAACTACTTTATCACATGGTGAAAATACGGATATCAACAAAGTAGGACCACTATATAGTGCCATGGGAACAACAGAGTCTTAATTCACATGGTGCATGCCCACACGCCCATCACCTTGCATGTGCGTCACCTCAATACCAATCCCATAACACGTATTTTGGGGTTTCATACCCTCAACACTAAGATTATAAGAGTTACTTACCTCGAACAAGCTAATTCCAACACCGAGCAAGCCAAATGATGCTCCAAAATGCCATCCCGCGTATTCCGACCTCTGAACGGCTCGAAACTAACCAAAAACAACTCAAGTACATCAAATAATGCTAAAGGAACCAATCCCGATCGAAAGAGATCAAATCTTGAATCAAAAGCCCAAAATCGGCCAAAAGCCAAACCCGGGACCGTACCTCGGAACCCGACAAAATTTATAAAATCCAACAACCCATTAAATTACGAGTCCAACCATACTAGTTTCACTCAAATCTGACTCCAATTCGATGTTCAAAACTCAAAAAATCACATTATGGAACTTTAGGCCAAAAACCCCCAATTTCCTCTTTAAAATTCACAATCCAATTACCAAAAACGAAGGTAGATTCATGAAATATAACCAAAACCGAGTAGAGAACACTTACCCAATCCTTGTGATGAAAATTGTTCCAAGAATCGCCTCGATCCGAGCTCCGTAGCTCCCTGAATGTAAAAATGTCTGAAACCTTCGAAATAGAGTACTATATACACTGCCCAGACATCCTCCTTCGCGAACGCGGGAAAACTATCATGTTCGCGATGAACAAAATGCACATTGCCACAAAAGGCTCTACGCGTTCGCGATGCACCCCACGCGACAAGATGAACACTGCTGCCAAAGCTTCGCGAACGCGACTAACCTTACGCGATCACATAGAAGAACGCTCAAATTCCCGGTTGCCATCCTCAACACTACGCGAACGCGAAGAGGACTTACCCCAACTCTACGCGAACGCGAGATATACTTCGCGATCGCGAAGAAACATTGTTACTGCCATCAAAATACACTACGTGTTCGCGATACTTGCCACGCAAACGCGATGAAGAAATGTGACATTCGACATTACAAACCTGCTCCAACTTCCGGAATCGGAATCTGACCCCGATATCAAAAAGTCCACTCCCGATCAAACTTTACAAAATTTCAACTTTCACCATTTCGAGCCAAATTCAACCACGGACCTCCAAATCACAATCCGGACGCGCTCCTAAGTCCAAAATCACCCAACGGAGCTAACGGAACCATCAAAATTCCAATCCGAAGTCAAATGCTAAAAAGTCAAATTTGGTCAACTCTTTCAAATTTAAAGCTCCCTAGTTGAGAATCATTCTTCCAAATCAGTCCCGAATAACCTGAAAAACATATTGACGATTCACAAAAGTCAAAATACATCATACGGAGCTACTCACGCCCGTAAGCTACCGAGAGAAGTGCAAATGCTAAAAATGACCAGTCGAGTCATTACATCCTCCCCCACTTAAACATACATTCGTCCTCGAATGTGTCCAAAGTTGTTCTCAAAGCCATCAAACCGCCGTATAACCTTGCCATGCTCATACCCGGGAGTGATCTCATGTCACCCTATCCCATATAGGCCCGACAACACAACATAACTGTAGTTCTTAATTCAACCTAGCCCATAAACCTTAGAATCCAATTTCCAACATCCACAATTTCTATAAGATCAGAATCTCGCATCTACACATTGTATAAGTCTGAACAAGCTGTATCAAGCCATATCTATAATCCAAGATGTAATCACATGATGTACCACATAACTCAAATACCCATAGCAAAAATTTCAAATCACATTAGCTTCTCAAAACAACCCAATACCGATAATAGACCTCATATCAACTCAAGCCTCGTTTTAAAACCTTTGTACACTGCCGATGATGAAAGAAACATGCTGAACTCATAACCATTCATCAGATCAACCAGTCATGGAACTCTCTCTCATTCGACAAGAACTATAGCCAATTCTAAGTCGACTTTCAATAATATCCTTCCAAACATGTTGTAATCAAATCCGATAGTATCCTAGGTCCAATGACCTTATCTCATCCAACACGACCACTCTAGTGACATGACACATCAATACAATCTACAGCCACAACCCGTGCAATCCGTGCACCAAATAGCAATATTCCAAATGTACTCAATCATGGAAAAATGACTCAAACGAGAGAACCGTCCCGCAAGCTCAACAAGTACCACCACAACGAAATGCTTAAACCCATCACACACCATAGAACCATAACACACAACTTTAACACAAAGGATCATATTTCCACATAACTCCGTTGCAATGATTTACCCTATCCAAATACTGGTCTATATGAAATACCTCAGACACCATGCTCAAAATTAATAACCACGCGCAATCCGACATCAAGTACTCGAAGTGCATTACCATAACCACGGAGAAGCCAATGACACAATGCCACCCAAAACTCGAAAGGACATAACCAATACGCAATCAATCATGCAATACCTAACTACTAATCTCGCTCAAATTCCTTTATAAGACCACAACAGAACCGCACCATGTGTGCCTAAAACCAACGAATCACAACTCCTCGTAGCATAGAAGAGTAACTCACAGAAAATTCCAGAACACGAATAAGCTCAACAACAACCGAATGGCACATCCCTTAAGAATAGCAGTATGGAGCCAACCAATCCGGCTCAGTGTAGAATACATATCCTAATTGGGCCTACCAATGGACCCCCAAATCAACTTCGGCCACCCACAAATAGATAAATAACCCTCCGAAAGCCCACAATGACTGAATCATAACACATACTATCATCTGGCTAGCTTCGGTCACGACTTCACAGTCCACACCATGAAACAGTCTGCTCCTGAGAACTCCCAGTCTCCAAATCCATATAACACATGAATCACCATTTCTGATTCTATCTCCACCGCCCGAATGTCTAACACATCTCTCATACACGATCATACCACGAGGAATATTTCTAAAATTCTTCCGTGCCACCTGACAAAATTTGAATATCAGCAGTCGATCAACCAGGAGAGTGCCGTAATACCAATGAAGTGCCCATAAATCAAAACACCTTGCCCCTTCTGCAATATATACTCTCATCAGGCCATACCGATTAGTAATATCATTTGCCTAGTCATCTGAATCCATCCATGCTGCCTACGAATTTATTTCTTTCCCTTCAAAACTGAACTGTGACCTTGCACAAGCAAATCTCAATCCCATGCAATACACCACGTCTACCATGCCATCTTGTGAAGAGTATAAGAATCCCATAATCAACTCTGAGTCACAAGCAGAATACATACCCGATAAGCCTAGTTCCACGATAGACGCCATCACGACAGGGTTAGTTTGGGTTGTAACAAGTTAGTATCAGAGCCTAGGTTACATAGGTCTCACGAGTCATGAGTGGGTTTAGTAGAGTCTTGTGTATCGGTACGGAGACGTCTGTACTTATCTTTGAGAGGATGCAGAACCTTTAGGAAATCTCACATTCTTGAATTCTTGTCGTGCGAATCTGTTGATTCTAGTAACTAAACTTTTATTGTTTCATTCTCTCATAGATGGTGAGGACTCATACTACCGGTCAGGATGGACAGCCACCAGTACCACCAGCCAGGGCCGCAAGAGGCCGAGGTCGCGGTAGAGGCCGCGGTAAGGGCATAGGTGCAGCCCGCACAACAGCTGGGGTAGTACCTGCAAACCTACCAATTACCCTAGATCAGGATCATATTCCACTTGTTGATGCACCAACTCAGGCACCACTTGTGCCTATTGTGATTCCAAGCCTTCAGGAGGCCCTAGCTCAGATTCTGGCAGCGTGTACCGGACTTGCTCAGGCGGTCTCTATCCCGATGGCCGCAGTCACTTCTCAGGTCGGGAGAGGTACTCAGACTCCCATCGCTCGCACACCGGAGTGGGTTGTTCAGGGGCTTCAGACACCGGGGGCACCACCAGTCAGCCGGTTACAGATGCTCAAGACTATGCAGTTCATGTTATGCCTGAGGATGAGAAGCGTAGAATGGAGAGGTTTGGGAGACTCCAGCCTCCATCTTTCAGTGGTGCAGAGGGTGAGGATGCACAGGGTTTCTTAGATAAGTGTCAGAGGATGCTCCGGAATGCTGGTATTCTGGAGACCAGTGGGGTCTCATTCACTACTTTTCAGTTCTCTAGGGTTGCATTCCGTTGGTGGGAGGATTATGAGAGGCGTAGGGCGGTTGGCGCAGCACCCCTTACTTGGCAGCAGTTCTCTGTTCTCTTTCAGGAGAAGTTTGTACCTCAGCCCCGCAGAGAGGAGCTGCGTAGACAGTTTGAGCAGCTTCGTTAGGGTGATATGTCTATGACACAGTATGAGATGTGGTTCTCCGAGTTGGACCGTCATGTGATCTAGTTCGTTCCCACAGACCAAGAGAGGATCAGGAGGTTTATAGATGGCCTCGGTTTTCATCTTTGGTTACTTATGACCAGAGAGAGAGTGTCTGGTGCTACTTTTGATGAGGTTGTCAACATTGCTCAGCAGATTGAGATGGTTTTCGGTCAGGAGAGGGTTGAGAAGGAGTCCAAGAGTCCTCGTGGTCAGGGTGGATTCAATGGCGCTCCTCATGGGATCAGTTCCAGCACGACAGAGGCCGTCCATTCAGGCTTGCTCAGCCAGCTCGCCCAGTTCACCGTGGTGTATCATCGGGCCATGGTTTTTATAGTTCTCATCAGGGCCACTCATCACTTAGTGCCCTCCCAGCCCAGAGTTTGTCCCGTGCTCCATTAGTTCAGGGCTCCTACATGCCAGGTTCTTCTACCAGTTATCCCGGTGCTAGGGGTTCCCTTCAGTCCCCGACCCCAGCATCAGGGGGTTGTTTTGAGTGTGGGGAGTTTAGGAATATATGGAGGCAGTGTCCTCATCGTCATGGGGGTCCGCCTCAGCAGAGGAGTCAGCCATCGACTTCAGCACCAGTTACTTCACCACCCGCCCAGCTAGCTAGGGGTGGAGGTCAGTCAACTAGGGGTCGCCCTAGAGGGGGAGGTCGATCAGGTGGTGGTCAATCACGTTTCTATGCCCTCCCTACCAAACCAAATGTTATTGCTTCAGATGCTGTGATTAAAGGTATTGTCTCAGTTTGTCACAGAGATGCCTTTGTATTATTTGACCCTGGTTCCACATATTCATATGTTTCCTCATATTTTTCTCATTTTCTGGATATGCCCCGTGAGTCTTTAGTTTTATCTATTTATGTATCTACTCCTGTGGGCGATACTATTGTTGTGGACCGCGTATATCGGTCATGTGTGGTGACTATTGGGGGTCTAAAGACCCGAGTGGACCTTTTGCTGCTCAGTATGGTTGACTTTGATGTGATATTGGGTATGGATTGATTATCTCCATGTCATGATGTTCTAGATTGTCACGCTAAGACCATGACGTTGGCGATGCCGGGATTTTCGAGGGTTGAGTGGAGCGGTTCTATAGATTATGTACCTAGTAGGGTAATTTTATATTTGAAGGCTCAGCGTATTGTTGATAAGGGTTTCCTATCTTATTTGGCGTTTGTGAGGGATGTTAGTGCAGAGACTCCTGCATTGACTCTGTTCTGGTGGTACGTGATTATCCGGATGTGTTTCCTGCAAACCTGCCGAGTATGCCACCTGACAGGAATATTGACTTTGGTTATTGATTTGGTGCCGGGCACTCAGCCCATTTCTATTCCACCATATAGTATGGCACCGGCGGAGTTGAAGGAATTGAAAGAGATGCTTCAGGAACTACATGATAAAGGGTTTATTCGGCCTAGTGTGTCACCTTGGGGTGCACCGGTTCTATTTGTGAAGAATAACGATGGTTCCATGAGGATGTGCATTGATTACAGACAGTTGAACAAGGTCACAGTCAAGAACAAGTATCCCTTGCCTCGTATTGATGATTTGTTTGACCAGCTTCAGGGAGCGAGGGTGTTCTCCAAGATTGATTTGAGGTCCGGGTATCACCAGCTGAAGATTCGGGATTCGAATATTCTTAAGATAACTTTCGGGACCCGATAAGGCCATTATGAGTTCTTAGTGATGTCTTTTGGGCTGACCAATGCCCCAACAGCGTTCATGCATTTGATGAACAGTGTATTCCAGCCCTATTTAGACTCATTCATTATTGTATTCATTGATGACATCCTGGTATACTCTCGTAGCCAGGAGGAGCATGCTCAGCATCTGAGGATTGTATTACAGAGATTGAGGGAGGAGAAGCTTTATGCAAAGTTCTCCAAGTGTGAGTTTTGGCTCGGTTCAGTAGCATTCTTGGGGCACGTGGTATCTAGTGAGGGTATTCAGGTGGATCCGAAGAAGATAGAGGCGGTGCAGAGTTGGCCTAGACCGTCCTCAGCCACGGAGATTAGTTCCTTCCTTGGTTTTGCGGGTAATTACCATCGCTTTGTGGAGGGATTTTCATCTATTGCATCGCCCTTGACCAAATTGACCCAAAAGGGTGCTCCATTCAGGTGGTCAGATGAATGTGAGGAGAGCTTTCAGAAGCTCAAGACTGCCTTGACCACAGCTCCAGTGTTAGTTCTACCATCAGCTTCAGGTTCTTATACCGTGTATTGTGATGCCTCGAGGATAGGAATTGGATGTGTTTTGATGTAGGAGGGTAGGGTGATTTCCTATGCCTCTCGCCACTTGAAGACCCATGAGAAGAACTATCATGTCCATGATCTTGAGTTAGCAGTTATTGTTCACGCCTTGAAGATTTGGCGTCATTATTTATATGTGGTTCATTGTGAGATCTATACTGATCACCGGAGTTTGCAGAATCTATTTAAGCAGAAGGATCTTAATTTGTATCAGCGGAGATAGTTAGAGCTTCTCAAGGACTATGATATCAATATTTTGTACCATCCGGGGAAGGCCAATGTGATGCCCGATGCCTTGAGTCGCTAGGCAGTAGAGAGTTTGGGGGGTTTAGCGTATCTCCCAGCAGCAGAGAGACCCTTGGCATTGGATGTTCAGGCCCTAGCGGGCCAGCTTGTCAGAATGGATATTTCAGAACCGAGTCAGATATTGGCTTGTGTGGTCTCCAGGTCTTCTTTTTATGACCGTGTCAGGGAACGTCAGTATGATGACCCCCACCTGCTTGTTCTTCAGGACAGGGTTCAGCGAGGTGATGCCAGTGATGTGACCAGTGGTGATGACAGCGTGTTGAAGATGCAGGGCCGGATATGTGTGCCTAATATAGACGGGCACAGGGAATTGATTCTTGAGGAGGCCCACAGCTCGTGGTATTCCATCCATCCGGGTGCCGCGAAGATGTACCAGGATTTGAGACAACATTATTGTTGGAGGCAGATGAAGAAGGATATAGTTGGGTTTGTGGCTCAGTGTCTTAACTGTCATCAGTTTAAGTATGAACATCAGAGACGTGGTGGCTTGCTTCAGAGGTTAGAGATCCCAGAGTGGAAGTGGGAGCGAATCACCATGGACTTCGTAGTTGGGCTCCAACGGACTTCGAGGAAGTTCGATGCTATTTGGGTGATTATGGATCGGCTGACCAAGTCCGCACACTTCATTCCAGTTGGTACTACTTACTCTTCAGAGCGGTCGGCAGAGATTTACATCTGAGAGATTGTTCGCCTGCATGGTGTCCCAGTTTCTATCATTTCAGATAGGGGCACTCAGTTTACATCACAGTTTTGGAGGGCTGTGCAGCGAGAGTTGGGTACTCAGGTTGAGTTGAGCACAACTTTTCACCCTCAAATGGACGGGCAGTCCGAGCGCACTATTCAAATATTGGAGGACATGTTGCACGCTTGTGTCATTGACTTTGGGGGTTTATGGGATCAGTTCCTGCCGCTCGCGGAGTTTGCAAACAACAGTTATCAGTTGAGCATTCAGATGGATCCGAATGAGGCTTTATATGGGAGGAGGTGTAGATCTCTAGTAGGATGGTTTGAGCTGGGTGAGGCTAGGCTCTTGGGTACAGACTTGGTCTAGGATGAATTAGATAAGGTGAAATTGATTCAGGAGTGGCTTCGCACGACGCAATCTAGGCAGAAGAGCTACGCGGACAGGAAGGTCCATGATGTATCTTACATGGTTGGGGAGAAGGTCTTGCTGAAGGTTTTACCCATGAAGGGTGATATGAGATTTGGGAAGAGGGGAAAGTTGAGCCCCCGGTTTATTGGGCCTTTTGAGGTGCTTCAGAGGATAGGGGAGGTGGCTTATAAGCTTGCCTTGCCACCCAGATTGTCAAGTGTGCATCCAGTGTTTCATGTTTCCATTCTCCGGAAGTATGTTGGCGATCTGTCCCATGTTTTAGACTTCAGCACAGTTCAGTTGGAGGGTGATATGACTTATGATGTGGAGCCGGTGGCCATTTTGGATTGGCAGATTTAGAAGTAGAGGTCAAAGGATATAGCATCAGTGAAAGTGCAGTGGAGAGGTCAACCTGTGGAGGAGGCCGCCTGGGAGACCGAGCAGGAGATGCGGAGCAGATATCCACACCTATTTGCGACTCCAGGTATGTTTCTAGACTCGTTCGAGGATGAACGGTTGTTTAAGAGGGGGAGGATGTAATGACCCGGCATGTCGTTCTGAGAGTTATAGCCCTATTTCCCCCATTTCTGCTTCTATTTATGTTCTTCAGCTATATTATGATATATCGGGTTAGTTGATTCATGCGGAGTGGTTTCGGAGTGGATTGAGACACTTAGCCTCTAAAGTAGAAGCTAAAGTTGGAAAAGTCAATCGGACCTTGACTTATGTGTAAACAACCTCAGATGTGTCAACCGGGTTAGTTGGTTCGGGTCCGTTGATTTCTCACCTAATTAGTAGGATTTTTGAAGTGAAATAAGGGGTTAGGGCTTGGGATTTTGGAGAGTTTAATTTGAGGGACCAAATGATGTCGGATTTTGATAAATTTTGTATGGACTCGTGAGTAAATGGACTTACTAGATTTGTGACTTTTGTCGAATTTCGAGACGTGGGCCCGGGGGCCGGGTTTGAGCCGATTTTGGATTTTTGCTATAATTTGGTATTTTTCTTGTGGAATTGATTCATTTAGCCTATATTGATCGTATTATATTGCTTGTGGCTAGATCCGGGACGTTTGGAGGCCGAATCGAGAGGCAACAGCATTGCGGAGTAGAGATTTGCTCGGATTGAAGTAAGTAATGATTGTAAATCTGGTTCTGAGGGTATGAAATCCTGGAATTTTTTATCATTTTACTATTTAGAGGTGGCGCACATGCTAGGTGACGGGCGTGTGGTCGTGCACCGTTGGGGATAGTGACTTGGTCTGTCCCGTATCAACTGTAAAGTTGAATATTTTGTTGAAACTATATGATTTTATGTATTTTAGAAATAATTTCTTTAAATCAGGCTGGATGCCATGTTTAGGCCTTATGCCAATGTTGTTTGGACCCTTAGAGGCCTTGTCTTGCTATCCTCTCATTATTTTTGATTGAAAATCTATACTCAGTCATGTGTATACTTGTTTACTGCGTAACTCAGTTTTATTACTCTATTTTGATGCATATAAATGTTGTTTTGGGCTGAATACCCTGTTTTTACTGAAACGTCCGAGTGGTTTGAGAGGTTTATGACTAAGTGAGGCCGAGGGCCTGATTTGTGAGGATATTTATGGGATCGGGCTGCATGCCACAGCATGTTTGATATAGGCTGAGGGCCTGAGTGATTTATGCCATGATTGGCTTGATATAGCGCTTGGGCTGAAGGAGCCCCTCCGGAGTCTATACACACCCCCAGTGAGCGCAGATACCTACTGAGTGTGAGTGCCGAGTGCTGAATGACTGGAAGGCATGAGTGATGGTGAGGTCTGCCCGAGGGGCTGTATACGAGTGATTGTGAGGTTTGCCCGAGGGGCTATATATGAGTCATGTTGCCCGAGGGGCTGATTATGATTTTATTATTTTACTCACCTTTGCATTGAGCCTTTGTTTGAAAACTGTTGAAAGATGTCTTTAAATGATTTTACTGGAACTGGATTTAAAAGAGCTGATTTGATTCAAACTCTGGTTTTAAAAGCATGTTGTATGTTACTGGAGTTTTGTGATATGAACTTTACTTGCATTATTGCTCGTCACTACTTCTCAGTCTTTATTTACTGTTGTTACTTACTGAGTTGGCGTACTCACGTTACTCTTTGCACCTTGTGTGCAGATCCAGACGTATCTGGACACGGTAGCGGCTATTGACTATTCCGGTTGTAGATTTTCTCGGGGATAGCAAAGTAGCTGCCTGGCGATCGCAGCCCTGCTCTTCTCCCTCTTATCTTCCTTTAGTTGTATATAATATTTTTTCTAGACTGTGTTAGTCTCGATATTGTCAGACAAATTGTAGTAGATGCTCATGACTAGTGACACCCTGATGTAGGGCTTTTTTTTTCCTCACTTTTGTTTTGATTTGAACTCCTTTACGAAGGTTTTTATTTTAAATAGCCTTGAAATTATCTTTGAAATAAAAATATCCATTTGTTTTGGAAATGATTCGGTTTGCCTAGTTCCACGATAGGCGCCATCACGACAGGGTTAGTTTGGGTCGTGACATTATCATTTAGCTGAAGAAGAATTAAGGCTACATGAAGATGGTATGTTGTGAATCCTGAGATAGGATTTATGCACATAACATTTCTTTGTGGTTGTTAATAGCCATTCCACGTCTTCAACAAACGATTCTGGAATCATTGCTTATGAAGATATTCAATGATTCTTGTCTTTTTTAGATTTACAGTCTGTGAGCACATAATTTTTTACTATATTTAAATTCTTATCAGTATTATCAGTAAAATAATTTAAAAAGTCAATTATTACTATTAGTATTATTTTAATTTTTATCTTTATTTTAATTTATCTTTATTTTCAAAATAAAATAAATTGAAAAATTGAAAAAATTAAATATATTTTATAAAATTTTCGGATGGGAATAAAAAATAGGAAAAGTAGAAGTATGGAATTAAAAAGTAAAAGTAAAAGTAGGTGGAAATTATTTAATAAAAAAGTAAAAGAGAGTGAAAAATTAAAAAAATAAAAGTAAAAGAATGTGAAAATTTAAAAATGAAAAGTAAAAAAAATTTGGAATTAAAAAATAAAAGTAAAGGTAGGTGAAATTTTTTTTTAAAAAAAAAAGAAAGTGCAAATTAAAAAAAGTAAAGTAAAATAAGTGAAAAATAAAAAAATAAAAGTAAAAGAAAGTTGGAATTAAAAAATAAAAGTAAAGGATAGTGGAAAATTTATTTTTTTTAAAAAAGAAGAAAAATGGGAAGTGGGAATTATTTAAATTAAAAAATAATAAAATAATTTTTAAAAAAGAGAATTGAGAGAATTTGTTTTTTTTTTCTTCTACGCTATGGGAATTTCTACTCGTGTCATTCTTTCTTCCTCTTTCTTTCAAAAAATCCAGCCAAAAAGGAGCAGCAAAACCAGCTACGAAATAGCTCGAAAACAACTTCAAAATTAGTCCAAAATTTGTTCCGAAACCATCGTTAAAGTGAGGTGATGTTCGAGTTCGCCGGTTCGAGGTTCCAGCGATGTCGCCTTTAGAAGCCTCCGATCTTGGTTCAGATCTCTAGCAGAAGTATTAAGTCGAATCTCTTCATTGTACTTGGATTTGAGAGCTCCCATTTTAAATGAAAATTGCGGCTGATTGAGGTTCGTTCTTGCCTCTTTCAGTTTATATTATTTGGTCGATCTTTTCATTTTTTGTTAAAGAATCTCTGTTTATGTGTTTTCTTATGGTATTTGTTGAAGAATTTTCATTGGTTCATGTCACAACCTAATTTTCCCTCCGTATGACGTCGTGACGGTACCTAGTCTCTATGACTACACAACATTTTCAAAATTCGGAACATCGTGAATTACAAACTACAGGAGAAAAATCTAGTGTTTTTATACATCAGAGTCTATCAAAAGAAAATACAGAAGATAATGAACATGGGGAAGAGTAGAAGGGGACTCTGAGGTCTGCGGACGCGGCAGATATACCTTGAAGTCTCCAAAGCTGTCCCGACTCACTGATAGTGCGGCTGATAAGGAGTACCTGGATCTGCACACGAAAAATATGTGCAGAAGAGTAGCATGAGTACACCACAATCGGTACCCAGTAAGTGCCAAGCCTAAACTTGGTCGAATAGTGATGAGGTCAGGTCAGGGCCCTACTAGTATATATATAAAATAACACAAGATAGAATGAAATACCGCAGTAAAATAAAGACTGAAATTTAACAAGAATGAAATCATAGAAGACAACAGCTCAGTACACAGAGATAACAACAGGGGATTTTTCGAGATACCGTCTCCTAGTCCCAACGTAAATGTGCAGAATAGGGGGATCTCCCGGAATACTGTTCCGTATTCCCAAAGTAAATATGCAGTACAGGGGGATCTCCCGGAATACCGTTTTATAGTCCCAAAGCAAATATGCAGTACAGGGGGATCTCCCGGAATATCGTTCCGTAGTCCCAAAGTAAATATGCAGTACATGGGGATCTCCGAGAATACGGTTCCGTAGTCCCAAAGTAAATATGCAGTACAGGGAGATCTCCTGAAATACCGTTCTGTAGTCCCAAAGTAAATATGCAGCCAAACAATATAATTCAATAGTTACGGCACGAAATTCTATAGTTCAACCTAAGTACCAGTTAAGGAAAGACAGGTAAATTCACTAAACATGTTGCACGTAGTTCAAGTAAACAGTTAAGGCAAGAAGGATTGCTATTCTAGTCTAGCCGAATACCACACATGCTGATGGAACTCAAATAAGAAGGAAATCATGTTATTACTTAGTAGAAAAAATGGGTTTTAACACAATTAGCCCGTGTACATACTCGTCATCTCACGTACACGACGCTCATATATCAAAAACAGTACAAATCCTACGGGGAGTTCCCCCACACAAAGTTAGGCAAGCAACTTACCTCGAACCAAGCTCAATCAATGGTAAGAATGCCTTTTCCACGAATATCCAACTCTATATGGCTCGAATCTATCCAAAATAATTTGATACAATCAATAAAAATTATACGAATCAATTTCATAAGAAAATACTATATTTTTCAATAAAACTTCGAAATTAACTAAAACAATTGCATGTGGGACCCACGTCTCGAAATCCGGTGAAATCACAAAATCCGACAACCCATTCAATTACGAGTCCAACCATACTAGTTTCACCCAAATCCGACTCCGAATCGACACCGAAATCTCAAAAATTCGTTTCTATGAATTTTCTAAACTTTTCCCAAATTTCCATCTCAAAACACTAATTGAATGGTGAAAACAATGATGTATTCGTGTATATTGACCAAATCCGAGTTAGAATCACCTACCTCCAATATTTTTCCTTGAAAATATTTCAAAAATCACCTCTCCTCAAACTCCAATTCCTCAAAAATGGCAAATAGGACAAAGTCCCGTGTTTTATAATTCTGCCCACGCAGCCCTCGGTCCTGCCTCGATCCTGGCCCTCGATCATGGCTTCGATCCTGAGCCTTCGATCATGGCCCTCGACCCTGGTCCTCGATCCTGGACTTCGATCATGGCCCTCGATTCTGGCCTTTGATCATGGCCCTTGATTCTAATCTTCGATCATGGCCCTCGATCCTGAGCCTTCGATCATGGCCCTCGATCCTGAGCCTTCGATCGTGGCCCTTGATCCTGAGCCTCGACCCTGGCTTCAATCCTGGCCATCGACCCTGGCCCTCGACCCTGGCCTTCGACCCCGGGCTCGATTTCTAGGCTTCGATCCTGGGCACGATTTTCTGGGCTTGATTTTCGGGCTTCAATCCTTGGCTCGATTTCTGGGCTTCAATTTATGCATTTCCAGTAGAAGAAAATTGCAGCAGCTTTTGCAGCAGCTGTTTAAGTGCAACTTTTGATCTGTTAACCATCCGAAACTCACCCGAGGCCCTCGGGACCTCAACCAAAAATACTAACAAGTCCTAAAACATCATACGAACTTATTTGCAACCTCAAATCACATCAAACAACGCTAAAATCACAATTCACACCCTAATTCAAGCTTAATGAAACTTAAGAATTTTCAACTTCTACATTCGATGTCGAATCCTATCAAATCAAGTCCGATGGACCTCAAATTTTGCACACAGGTCATAAATGATATAACGGAGCTATGAAAATTTTTGGAACTGGATTCCGACCACGTTATCAAAAAGTCAACTCCCCCCTGTCAAACTTCCAAACTTAAATTCCTATTTTAGCCATTTCAAGCCTATTTTAACTATGGACTTCCAAATAAAATTTCGAACACGCCCCTAAGTCCAAAATCACCATACGCAGCTGTTAGAATCATCAAAATTCTATTCTGAGGTCGTTTGCACATAAGTCGACATCCGGTCACTATTTGAACTTAAGCTTTAAAACTTGAAACTAAGTGTTCCAATTCATTCCAAAACCTCACCGGACCCGAACCGACTACCCCGACAAGTTCCATAACAGTTATAAAGCATAAAATGTGTCACGACCCAACTCCATGTCAGGCCATGATGGCGTCCAACACCGTTACTGGACAAGCCAACAGTGAACAACTTAGTGATTTTCCATTTAGCTTTACTTATTTTAAAAGATTTGGTAAATAAAGGATTTTTAAGGCAAATAAATGGAAACATCTAAAAGTAGTTATAACTATTGAATTACAACCCAAAAATCAAAGTCTACTAATACGTGCCAAGATCTGATATCACAAGTGTGTGGGCAACTAGTAGAATATACAAAAGATGACTATCCTCCTACTATCTGAAAAAGAATAGACAGATAAAAACAAAAGAGAAACTCCGACATGCTGCTGAATGGCTCGGAAGGGGCAGCTCACCGTGAAGTCTCGGTCCAAGATCAAGTATGCGCGTCGGGCGGGTAACTAGATGCACCAGCCTCAGATCCTATACTATTAAGTACATAAATATAGTATGAGTACATAAACAATATGTACCCAGTAAGTATCCCACCTAACCTCGAAAAAGTAGTGACGAGGGGTCGACTTGACACTTACTAGGCCAATAATAATATAATTAAAGTATTATGCTAAGCATGGATATCATGAATGATACTGTCAGTTCAACAAGAGGAAGAGATAAGTCCTTCTTTCATAATTATAACAAAAATTTCAGTAATACTATTTAGCAACTTACATTTCAAGGCATTTAAGCAGAATAAATCATGGAGAATTTCCAAGTAATTAGCATGCGCAATTATGCCCAGGTCGTACGGCCCGATCCAACAAAATATTTAAATTGTGCACTGCCGAGGGTCGAACGGCGCGAACCATAGATGCATCTATTTTCCCCTCTCGCGAATCATACATGCGACACGGTCAAACATAAATTTAAGAAATTACCCCGCTCGCGAATCATACATGCGACACGGTTACACAAAGATCTCATAAATTTCTATAGCACTCTCCCATTCTTTTCAAAATACGACATTCAAATGAAAACTTTTAAGATCCCATTATTTTTCCTCAATTCCAATTCCTTTTGAAACATTTAATAAGCACACTGCATCCGCCCTTCTCAAGACAAACAATATACATAAAGAAATAACAATATCAACAAGGCATGGTGTAAGCCTAAGACTACCCAGACATAACAAGAATAGTAGCTATGTACGGACTCTCACCACTTCGTGTGTGCGTGGCCCCCCACAAACAACGACACATATTAATTTAGTTCACCTATAGGGTAATTTCCCTCTTACAAGGTTAGAAAAGAGACTTACCTCGTCTCAAGGCCTACTTCCCAATTCAAGAACGCGCTTAAACCTCCAAATTTGATGCCAAACGACTCGAAGCTAGTCAAACATTATATAAACTAATCAATCTATGCTCAAAAGTTCATAATTCCACCATTTAAGTGATTACCCAACCTAAATTGCAAGATTCCTAAAATTCACCCCCGGGACCGCGTGCCCGGATTCCGGAAATTTTTAAAGAAAGTTGTTACCCATAACCTTAGGAACATAAATATATGATTTTTACTAAATTTCATAACGAATTTCGTGGTTAAATTTCATTTTTATCAAAAACCTAGGTTTTCATCTAAACCAGTAATTTTCACTAATTTGCATGTTATAACCTACCCATAAACCATGTATATAACTCACATTTGATAGGAATTATATACCTCAACTAGTTGATGGAAATCCCCTCTCTAACCAGCTCCAAAATCACCCCGAAGAAGAGTAAGAAGTGAGCAAAAGTGCTCAAACCCCGATTTAAAACATCACTGCCCTTCAGCGACTTCTGCACCTGCGATTCCGCTTCTGCGGACAACTGGCACAGGTGCGGACCAATGCTAGGCTGCCTCATCTCGCTTCTGTGCCCATGTGATTGCACCTGCGGCCACGCACCGGCGACAAATGACGTGCATCTGTGACACTACCCACTCCTGCGATGCCTTCCTTCGCACCTGCGCTTTCGTAGGTGCGGTCCTTCTTCCGCTTCTGCGATGGCTGGGCAGCCTATGCTGGGATGCATCTGCGATCATGGGGCTCGCACCTACGGCTGACCAAGCACAGGTGCGATTATGACAGCAACTGGAGCTTTAGCTTTGGCTTCCAAATTCCAACTTAGCCCGAGCCTCGTTTGATTGACACTCGGGCCCCCCGGGGCCCCATCCTAACATACTAACAAGTTTGAAATCAGAAAACAGACTCGCTCAAACTCTCGAAATGCCGGAAACAACATTAAAACTAAGAATCACACCCTAAAACCAATTGAATCAAACTTAAGAACTTCAAGTTGTTCAATTTACTTCCAATGCGCCGAAACGTACTTATACTACTCGGAATGACACCAAATTTTGCGTGCAAGTCTTAAATGACACTACGGAACTAGTCCCGATCTCGGAATTCCATTTGGACCTTGATATTAAAAAACCCCACTCCAAACCAAATTTTAAAGAACTTCTAAAACCTTCAAGAACCAACTTTCACTATTGGGCGCCAAAACGCTCCCAGGTCATCCAAAACCCAATCCGAACATACGCCCAAGTCCAAAATCATCATACGAACCTGTTGGAACCGTTAAATCCCTATTCCGAGGTCGTTTACTCAAAATGTTGACCAAAGTCAAACTTTGCGTTTCAAGCCAACCTTAAGGAACCAAGTATTCCGATTCCACCCCAAACTCTTCCAAATCCCGAACCAACCATCCCCGCAAGTCATAAATCAATAAAAGCATGTGCGGGAAGTCTTATTTAGGGGAACGGAGTTCTAGAAAGCAAAACGACTGGTCGGGTCGTTACATCCTCCACCTCTTAAATAAACGTTCGTCCTCGAACTGGTTTAGATTCATACCTGAAGTACTGAATAAGTGTGGATGTCTGCTCCGCATGTCCACCTCGGACTACCAAGTCGCCTCCTTGACTGGTTGGCCCCTCCACTGAACCTTTACCGCGAAAACCCTCCTGGACCTCAACTGGCAATCCTGCCTAGCAACAATAGCAATTGGCTTTTCCTCATAGCCCAATCTCTCATCTAGTTGAATAGTGCTGAAGTCTAACACATGTGACAGGTCGGCATGGTACCTCCGGAGCATAGACACGTGAAAAAATGGATGAACCCCGGATAGGCTAGGAGGTAAAGCAAGCTCATAAGCAACCTCCCCAACTCTTCAATACCTCAAATGGGCCGATAAACGTTGGGCTCAACTTGCCCTTCTTTCTGAATCTCATAATACCCTTCATCGGCGAGACTTTCAAGAGAACCTTCTTGCCGACCATAAATGATACATCACACACCTTCTGATCCGCGTAACTCTTCTGTCTAGACAGTGCTGTGCAGAAGTCGCTCCTGAATCAACTTTACCTTTTCCAAGGCATCCTTCACCAGATCAGTACCATATAACCTAGCCTCGTCGGGCTCAAACCACCCAATGGGAGAGCGACATCGCCGACCATATAAAGCCTCAAATGGGGCCATCTCGATGCTGGACTGATAACTGTTGTTGTAAGAAAACTCAGCCAAAGGCAAAAACTGATCCCATTGTCCCCCAAAGTCAATCACACATGCTCTCAGCATGTCTTCCAATATCTGAACTATCCGATCTGACTGTCCGTCGGTCTATGATGAAATGTTGTGCTGAGCTCTACCCGGGTCCCTAATTCACTCTGTACAGCTCTCCAGAAATGTGAAGTGAACTGAGGGCCTCTATCTGATATGATAGAAACTGGCACACCGTGCAACCGAACTATCTCCCTAATATAAACCTGGGCTAATTTTTCTGAAGTATATGTAGTCACAACCGGAATGAAGTATGCCAACTTGGTCAATCTATCGACAATGACCCAAACTACATCAAACCTCCGCAAGGTCTGCGGCAATCCAACTACGAAGTCCATAGTGATGCGCTCCCATTTCCACTCAGGTATAGTCATCTGCTGAAGATGGCCACTTGGCCTTTGGTGCTCATACTTGACCTTCTGGCAATTTAGACACCTAGCTACATACTCTATTATGTCTTTCTTCATCCGCCACCACCAATAGTGTTGTCTCAGGTCACGATACATCTTCGTAGCACCTGAATGAATAGAATACCGAGAACTGTGTGCCTCCTCTAGAATCCTCACCCCCAAGCCATCGACATTAGGAACACATAGACGGCCCTGGAGTCGCAAAACACCATCATCGCCAATAGATACCTCCTTGGCACCACCCTATAGTACCATCTCTCTAAGAACTGCCAAGTGCGGATCATCAAACTGTCGGGCCTTGATCTGCCCCAATAATGAAGACTAAGCAACAACACATGCAAGATCTCGGCTAGGCTCTAAAATATCTAACCTCACAAGTCTGTTATCCAAGGACTAAATGTCCAAATCTAGTGGCCTCTCCTCCACTGAAATAAATGCCAAGCTACCCATACTCTCTACCTTCCTGCTTAATACATCCGCGACCATATTTGCCTTGCCCGGATGATAAAGAATGCTGATGTCATAATCCTTCAGTAACTCGAGCCATCTATGCTACCTCAAATTGAGATCCCTTTGCTTGAACAAATGCTGTAAGCTGCAATGATCAGTATAAACCTCACATGACACCCCATACAGATAGTGCCTCCATATCTTAAGAGCATGAACAATCGCGGCTAACTCCAAATCATGCACAGGATAATTCTTCTCATGGGACTTCAGCTGACGTGAAGCGTATGCAATAACTCGCCCCTCCTGCATCAATACATAACCCAAGCCAACGCGTGAAGTGTCGCAATACATAGTCTACATCCCCGAACCAGAAGGCAACACTAAAATTGGTGTTGTAGTCAAGGCTGCCTTGAGCTTTTGAAAGCTCGCCTCACAATCATCGGGCCAACGAAACGGGGCACCTTTCTGGGTCAATCTAGTCAAAGGTGCTGCAATGGATGAAAAGCCCTCCACAAACTGGCGATAATAGCCTGCTAACCCCAAGAAACTTCAGATCTCAGTTGCCGAAGTGGGACGAGGCCAACTCTGAACTGCCTCAATCTTCTTGGGATCCACTTTAATACCCTCTCCTGATACAACATACCCCAAGAATTCCACAGACTCTAGGCAAAATTCACATTTGGAGAACTTAGCGTATAGCTCTTGTTCTCGTAATGTCTGAAGTACCACTCTCAAATGCTGCTTGTGCTTCCAGGCTATGTAAGTAAATCAAGATGTCATCAATAAAGAAAATAATAAAGGAATCAATATAAGGCCTAAATACTCTGTTCATCAAATCCATGAACGTCGTTGGGGCATTAGTCAAGCCTAAGGACATCACTAGAAACTCATAATGACCATATCTAGTACGGAAGGCAGTTTTCGGAACATATGAGTCCCGGATCTTCAACTGATGGTACACCGATCTCAAGTCGATCTTAGAAAACACCCTAGCACCCTGCAACTGGTCAAACAAATCATCGATACGCAGCAGCGGGTACTTGTTCTTGATGGTAACCTTGTTCAACTAGCGGTAATCAATGCACATCTGCATAGTCCCATCTTTCTTCTTCACAAATAACACTGGTGTACCCTAAGGTGATATACTTGGTCTCACAAACCCCTTTGATAACAACTCCTCTAGCTGCTCATTCAACTCTTTCAATTCTTTCAGAGCCATACGGTATGATGGGATAGATATAGGCTGGGTGCCTGGAGCCAAATCAATACAGAAATCAATATCACGATCTGGCGGCATGCTTGGAAGGTCAGAAGGAAACACATCGGCGAACTCCCGGACTACTGGAACTGAACCAAACGTCGGAGACTCTGCGGTGGTGTCCCGAACATAAGCTAGATAAGCCAAACAACCCTTCTCGACCATATGCCAAGCCTTCAGAAAAGAGACGACCTGACTAGCTGTACTAACCAAGGAACCCTTCCACTCCAATCTCAGTAATTCCGGCATCGCTAAGGTAATAGTCTTGGCATGACAATCAAGGACGGCGTGGTATGGAGATAACCAGTCCATGCCCAGGATGACCTCAAAGTCGGTCATATCAAGTAACAGAAGGTCCGCCCTAGTCTCGTAACTATAGAATGTGACCACATAGGACTGATAGATCCGATCCACAACCACAGAATCGCCCACAAGAGTAGACACATAAACAGGAGTAGCCAAGAACTCACGAGGAACATTCAGAAAATGAGCAAACAGAGATAATACATATGAATAGATAGATCCTGGATCAAATAACACCGAAGCATCCCTACCGCAGACAGAAATAATACATATGATCATGGCATCTTAGGCCACTGCATCTGATCTGGCCGGAAACGCATAGAATCTAGTTGTGGCATCACCTGACTGGACCTTGCCTGCCTGACCTCCACCTCTAGGAAGGTGCATACCCACCTGCCCTCCGCCTCTGGCCGGCCGGACGGCTGGTGTGACTACTAGAGCTGAAATCATGGGCTGCTGACCCTGCTGTACTGGCTTGCCCCAAAGCCTGGGGCAGGATCTCTTTATGTGACCGGATCTCCACACTCGTAACAACCTCTCGGTACCATAGACTGCTGCCCCGAAGTCTGACTCTGATGGCCTGAATACCCACTAGAAGAACCCTGAATGGCTGGTGGGCGGTATGAACTCTCTGGCATGGCGCTGAAATAAGCACTGGAAGAACCCTGATGAACTGGTGGGCGATAAGAACTCTCTGGCATAGAACTAAAATAGGGTCGCGCCAGAGCACCCCGAGGAGATGGTGGTGCTGAATATGTGGGCCTACTAGGTTGACCCCTCCTGACCTGACCTCTGCCCCTAGCTGGGGCACCTCTAAACTCTCAAAAAAATGGGCCCTCTTGTCCTGGTACATCTGATACCGCAACTCTTCCCTCTTGGAGGGTGGAATATACCTATCCAGGAAAAGCTGTGTGAACTGGCTCCAAGTCATGGGAGGAGAACCTGCTGGTCTGCCAAGAAGATAAGGCTGCCGCCATTGCCCTCCAGCTGAAAAGTAGTGAAGTCAACCCCATGATACTCTACAACTCAGAAAACCCCATGAGACTTTACGGGCCTTGAGTTTTCTCTACAACTTAGAAAACCTCGCCTCATAGTCGGTCACTGACATCTGACCATGCTCAAGCTGCTCAAAATGATACCGCAACTCTTCCCTCTTGGAGGGTGGAATATACCTATCCAGGAAAAGCTGTGTGAACTGGCTCCAAGTCATGGGAGGAGAACCTACTGGTCTGCCAAGAAGATAAGACTGTCACCATCTACGGGCCCTGCCCTCCAGCTGGAAAGTAGTGAAGTCAACCCCATGAGATTCTAGTATCCTCATGTTGTGCAATCTATCCCTTCACCTATCAATGAAATCTCGGGCATCCTCATGACGCTCGCCCCCGAAGAGAGGAGGGTGTAACCTAGTCCATCTGTCCAATAACTTCTGCGGATCGCCATCCGCAGTCAGTCTAGGCTCAGGTGCAGCTGTCGCAACTGGCTAGGCTCCGCCCACGGGTAGTACACCCGGAGTCTGATATATTGCAGTTGCGTGCCCAGGAGCCTGAGCAGTAGGGGTCTGTGCTCCCCCTCCTGCCTGAGATGTGGCTCGGTCCGCTAGAAATAAACCAGCCTGAGTCATGGTGTCCATGAACCGCATCATATGACCCATGACCTCCTGAAAGCCCAGTGGTGTCATGAAATCTACCCTGGTTGGCTCTGCGGCAGGCACCTCGCCCTGCTCCTCAATAATGGGATCCTCCACCGGATCCGCTAGTGGTGCTACTAGGGGAGCTCTGGGTCGCCCTCGTCCTCTACCTCAGGCCGGTGCTCTCCCCCGTCCTCTGCCTCGGCCTCTAGCAATGGGGGAAGCAGCTCCTCCTGGGTCTGGAACATCCGTCGTATGCTTCCTCACCATCTGTGAGAGAATAGAAGGAAGAAACTTAGTATACCATCAATTTCACGATAGGAGATGAATAAAGAGTAGTTTCCTAACACCCTATAGCCTCTCGAAGATAAGTATGGATGTCTCCGCACCGATCCGCAAGACTCTACTAGGCCTGCCCATGACTTGTGAGACCTACATGAACCTAGTGCTCCGATACCATATTGTCACGACCCAACAGTATGTCAGGCCGTGATGAGCCAACAGTGAACAACTTAGTGATTTCCCATTTAGCTTTACTTTTTTTTAAACATTTGGTAAATAAAGGATTTTTAAGGCAAACAAACGGAAACATCTAAAAGCAGTTATAACTATTGAATTACAACCTAAAAATCAAAGTCTACTAATACGTGCCAAGATTTGGTGTCACAAGTGTGTGGGCAACTAGTTAAGGCAAGTAGGCATGCTATTCTAGTCTAGCCGAATACCACACATGCTGATGGAACTCAAATAAGAAGGAAATCACGTTATTACTTAGTAGAAAAAATGGGTTTTTTCACAATTAGCCTGTGTACATACTCGTCATCTCACGTACACGGCGCTCATATATCAAAAACAGTACAAATCCTACGGGGAGTTCCCCCACACAAAGTTAGAAAAGTAACTTACCTCGAACCAAGCTCAATCAATGGTAAGAATGCCTTTTCCACGAATATCCGACTCTAAATGGCTCGAATCTATACAAAATAATTTGATACAGTCAATAAAAATTATACGAATCAATTTCATAAGAAAATACTACATTTTTCAATAAAAATCTGAAATTAACTCAAAAATTGCCTGTGGGGTCCACGTCTCGGAATCCGATGAAATCACAAAATCTGACAACCCATTCAATTACGAGTCCAACCATACTAGTTTCACCCAAATCCGACTCCGAATCGACACCGAAATCTCAAAAATTCGTTTCTATGAATGTTCTAAACTTTTCCCAAATTTTCATCACGCAGTTCAAGTAAACAGTTAAGGCAAGTAGGCATGCTATTCTAGTCTAGCCGAATACCACACATGCTGATGGAACTCAAATAAGAAGGAAATCACGTTATTACTTAGTAGAAAAAATGGGTTTTTACACCATTAGCCCGTGTACATACTCGTCATCTCACGTACACGGCGCTCATATATCAAAAACAGTACAAATCCTACGGGGAGTTCCCCCACACAAAGTTAGGCAAGCAACTTACTTCGAACCAAGCTCAATCAATGGTGAGAATGCCTTTTCCACGAATATCCGACTCTAAATGGCTCGAATCTATCCAAAATAATTCGATACAGTCAATAAAAATTATACGAATCAATTTCATAAGAAAATACTATATTTTTCAATAAAAATCCGAAATTAACTCAAAAATTGCCTGTGGGGCCCACGTCTCGGAATCCGGTGAAATCACAAAATCCGACAACCCATTCAATTACGACTCCAACCATACTAGTTTCACCCAAATCCGACTCCGAATCGACACCGAAATCTCAAAAATTCATTTTTATGAATTTTCTAAACTTTTCCCAAATTTCCATCTCAAAACACTAATTAAATGGTGAAAACAATGATATATTCGTGTATATTGACCAAATCCGAGTTAGAATCACTTACCCCCAATGTTTTTCCTTGAAAATCTATCAAAAATCACCTCTCCTCAAGCTCCAATTCGTCAAAAATGGCAAATGAGACGAAGTCCATTATTTTATAATTCTGCCCAGGCAGCCCTCGGTCCTGCCTCGATCCTGGCCCTCGATCATGGCCCTCGATCATAGCTTCGATCCTGAGCCTTCGATCATGGTCCTCGACCCTGGTCCTCGATCCTGGCCTTCGATCATGGCCCTCGATTCTGGCCTTCGATCATGGCCCTCAATTCTAAGTCTTCGATCATGGCCCTCGATCCTGAGCCTTCGATCATGGCCCTCGATCCTGAGCCTTCGATCATGGCCCTCGATCCTGAGCCTCGACCCTGGCTTCGATCCTGGCCATCGACCCTGGCCCTCGACCCCAGGCTCTATTTCTAGGCTTCGATCCTGGGCACGATTTTTTGGGCTTGATTTCCGGCTTCGACCCTTAGCTCGATTTCTGGGCTTCAATTTCTACATTTTCAGTAGAAGAAAATTGCAGCAGCTTTTGCAGCAGCTGTTTAAGTCCAACTTTTGATCCGTTAACCATCCGAAACTCACCGGAGGCCCTCGGGACCTCAACCAAAAATACCAACAAGTCCTAAAACATCATACGAACTTATTTGCAACCTCAAATCACATCAAACAATTTTAAAATCACAATTCACACCCTAATTCAAGCTTAATGAAACTTAAGAATTTCCAACTTCTACATTCGATGTCGAAACCTATCAAATCAAGTCCGATGGACCTCAAATTTTGCACACAAGTCATAAATAACATAACGGAGCTATAAAAATTTTTGGAACTGGATTCCGACCACGATATCAAAAAGTCAACTCCCCTGGTCAAACTTCCAAACTTATATTCCTATTTTAGCCGTTTCAAGCCTATTTTAACTACGGACTTCCAAATAAAATTACGAATACGCTCCTAAGTCCAAAATCACCATACGGAGCTGTTAGAATCATCAAAATTCTATTCTGAGGTCGTTTGTACATAAGTTGACATCCGGTCACTATTTGAACTTAAGCTTTAAAACTTGAAACTAAGTGTTCCAATTCATTCCAAAACCTCACCGGACCCGAACCAACTACCGCGACAAGTTCCATAATAGTTATAAAGCACAAAATATGTCAAGACCCAACTCCATGTCAGGCCATGATGGCGTCCAACACCGTTATTGGACAAGCCAACAGTGAACAACTTAGTGATTTCCCATTTAGCTATAATTATTTTAAAACATTTGGTAAATAAAGTATTTTTAAGGCAAACAAACGAAAACATCTAAAAGCAGTTATAACTATTGAATTACAACCCAAAAATTAAAGTCTACTAATACGTGCCAAGATCTGGTATCACAAATGTGTGGGCAACTAGTAGAATATACAAAAGATGACTATCCTTCTACTATCTGAAACAGAATAGACAGATAAAAACAAAAGAGAAACTCCAGCATGCTGCTGAACGGCTCGGAAGGGGAAGGTCACCGTAAAGTCTCGGTCCAATATCAAGTATGCGCGTCGGCGGGTAACTAGATGCACCAGCCTCAGATCCTGTACAATTAAGTACAGAAATATAGCATGAGTGCATAAACAATATATACCCAGTAAGTATCTCGCCTAACCTCGAAGAAGTAGTGACGAGGGGTCGACTTGACACTTACTAGGCCAATAATAATATAATTAAAGTATTATACTAAGCATGGATATCATGAATGATACTGTCACTTCAACAAGAGGAAGAGATAAGTCCTTCTTTCATAATTATAACATAAATTTCAGTAATACTATTTAGCAACTTACATTTCAAGGCATTTAAGCAGAATAAATCATGGAGAATTTCCAAATAATTAGCATGCGCAATTATGCCCAGGTCGTAGGGCCCGATCCAATAAAATATTTAAACTGTGCATTGCCGAGGGTCGAACGGCGCGAACCATAGTTGCATCTATTTTTCCCGCTCGCGAATCATACATGTGACACGGTCAAATATAAATTTAAGGAATTACCCTGCTCACGAATCATACATGCGACGCGGTTACACAAAGATCTCATAAATTTCTATAGCACTCTCCCATTCTTTTCAAAATACGACATTCAAATGAAAACTTTTAAGATCCCATTATTTTTCCTCAATTCCAATTCCTTTTGAAACATTTAATAAGCACACTCCATCCGCCCTTCTCACGGAAAACAATATACATAAAGTAATAACAATATCAACAAGGCATGGCGTAAGCCTAAGACTACCCGGACATAACAGAAATAGTAGTTACGCCAGTTACTTCGCCAGAAATGTCTGCCCAGTTATTTTGGCGGACAGTGAAGTGAGGGTCACTTTGCCAGACTGGGCGTGGATCCTGTCTTCTCTTGCATGCAGTGGACAGCGAAGTGAGGGTCACTTTGCCAGACTTGGCGCGGGTCAGCTCCATCTCTTTTTAAGCCAATTCGGGGCTTATTTTCCTCATTTTTATTTGGACGAATTTTGGAGCTCTTCTCCACTCTCTAAAGACTACCAACTCCCCTCTTCTTCAAGGTAAGTAATCCCCATTATCTTGATGTGAAATTTTATCATTTCTACACTAGTATTGATGAAATCTACACATAAAATACTTAGATCTTCAAGAAATTTCTTCAAGAACTCAAAGGAGGGTTTTGCAAGATTTCTTCCAAAAGGTAATTGTAACACCCCCGGAAAATTTCGAAGTACTTGAGCGCTAGTAAGAAAGTTGAAATTTTGGGAAGGAAGTATGAGATCGATGTAGTCATAAGTGCCTATGTATAATGGTTGGAGGTAGAAGGATAACTCTATTCTTAGAAGTGACTTGTGAAACATTCGAGGATGAATGTTCTTAAGTGGGGGAGAATGTAACACCCCGGAAAATTTCGAAGTACTTGAGCTCTAGTAAGAAAGTTGATGTGCGCTTATTATATTATTTTATGTGCATAAAAGTACTATTAATATAATGGATATCAATTAGATATGATAATAAGTGTACGAGGCATATTATAAGTGATGTGGGGTCTAAGGAGAGCCCTAAGTCCAAGTCAAGTTGGAAATTTTATGATAGACTAAAGTTCCAAATGAGTACGCACAAGAACAAACTTTGGACCAGCGTATCTACATATATATAAGGATTTATGTGATAGATGACCTATCAAATTAAAGGTCTTCGAGTCTAGTTTCTAACGCTTCAAACCGTTTATCACCTTTGAGTCTAGTTTCTAATGCTTCAATCCGTTTGTCATTTGGACATTCCTATACGAAGTTATGATCAAATTACCAAAGGCTGGCGGAGGAGACTGCGGATGCGAAGCATCCGAGGCCGCGTCCGAAAGAAAGAATGGCAGTGAAGTGCTGCCATAGCATCAAGGTCCGCATCCGAACGTCAAAGAGGAGTGAAGTGGGGATGCAAAGCATCCAGGGCAGCATTCGAAACCCATAAATCTGGGCCTATAAATACAATACAATTTCGGGGTTCATTTTCTCCATTTCATTTGGACGAATTTTGGAGCTCTTCTCCACTCTCTCAAGACCACCAACTCCCCTCTTCTTCAAGGTAAGCAATCTCCATTATTTTGGTGTGAAATTCCATCATTTCTACACTAGTATCGATGAATCTACACATAAAATACATAGATCTTCAAGAAATTTCTTCAAGAACTCAAAGGAGGATTTTGCAAGATTTCTTCCAAAAGGTAATCCTACACCCTTAGACTTACATGTATGGATATATTATGGGAATATGAGTATGAATTAAGTATAGGAACTCATGGTATGCTGATTGGAAGCCATAAGTTCCCAATTTAAATACATAACCATGGTAGAGATTGAAAGGTGATTATTTGATGGAATTTTGTTGGTTGGGTGAGAATGGTTGGTCACACATGTGATGTTAGGATTATAAGTTGTTAAAGAATGATGGTGGGATGAATTGTTGGTAAATGATGGTAGTTGGTAGAACCTAATTCTATGGTTAAGAAATGTATAAATGTATGTCCACTAGGTGTTTGGTAAATTGTCTAAATGGCCTAAACTATGGAATGGGTTATTAATGTTGGTCCCAATGGATGTTGATATTGTAGATTGAAGTTTCTTAGTATAGTAGATCATTGTAGTATCATTAAGGGGTGAATTTCAGTTTCAGATCGTTGGCAATGAATTGAGGAGACAAGAAGGCATTCAGAGGTGGATACGCGCGGAATGGAATTTCCTGAGTATTGATTAACTTGCTCGACGTTGGGTTCATCTTGTTGAGGTAAGTAACTCTTCTAATCTTGGAGCTGAGGGTATAAGCCCCGGATTATGTGTTATGTGATTGGTTTTGAGGTGACGTGCATGCTAGTTAACGGGCGTGTGGGCGTGCACTGTAGGAATTGTGACTTGGTCAAATTCCATGAAACTATGTAGTTGAATAATCTGTTGATACCAGTACATTCGCTATGTGTTAGAGAAAAATTGAGCTGAGACTCGTATTAAAAATCATGCTTAGACATATGTGGTTATTATTGGTACCCACTGGGGTCATTTCTGTGGTTGAATTATATGTTCAAATTGTAATTTCACACTTAGTCATGTTCATTCATATCATATCATATCTCAGTCTCTATTGCTATTTATTGATTCATAATACCATCATTTTGGGATGATTTTCATGACATTGTGAGCCCGAGAGACTAGAGATATTAATGACTGAATGAGGACAAGGGCCTGATTGTGAGGATGATTATGGGATCGGGTTGCACGCCGCAGCAGGCCATATTGGCTTTATATATATTATTATTTATGGGATCAGGCTGCACGCCGCAGCATGGTTGACTGATTTATGCCATGATTGGCTTGTTATAGAGCTTGGGCTGAAGGAGCCCCTCCGGAGTCTGTACACACTCCCAGTGAGCGCAGGTACCTACTGAGTGCGAGTGCCGAGTGCGTATGCCGAGTGCGAGTGCCGAGCGCGAGTGTCGAGTGATTTGGGAGGATTGATGACTGTGAGGCATGAGTGACTATGAGGATTGAGTGATTGGGAGGACTGAGTAACTAAGAGGATTGAGTGATTGGGAGGACTGAGTGAATTGATACTCTTTGAGTATGCATATGGTTTTATTACTATGTTGTATTGCATTGGCATGCACATTGACATGTAGGCATAGAGATGTACTTTCCTCATACCATTTGAAAATAAAATTTCCTATTGTGGAAGAAAGTTTTTGGAAAAAATCACAGTTTTTAGACTTACTCATATTTTGGTGATTTCAGTGAAAAGAATTGAGTTTTACTGTTATACTTGAAAAGAAAATATATTTTTTCCGGAACTGTGAACGAGCTGAGCATCTTATTATTGAGTTATTCTTTGTGTTGCCTCAATTTTATTGTTATGAGATGTTATTGGATATGGGTGAGGATTCTGACCTTGGTATAAGCTCGTCACTACTTTCAACCTAAAGTTAGGTTTGTTACTTATTGAGTACATGGGGTCGGTTGCACCATACTATACTTCTGCACCTTGCGTGCAGATATTAGATGTTGATGTTGCTGTGATCGACGGGAGCTGGATTTGAAGATGTACCTGTGTTTCGGTCGTAGCTGTCTCTTGTTCATGGTAGCCTTAGATTTATAAAAATCTGCTTATGTATATTTCGAACAGATGATGTATTTATTTCATACCAACTTTGTAAATTCTAATCTTAGAAGCTCGTGATTTGTACTACCAGTCCTTAGGGAGTGTACTATAGTCAGTTAAATATTAATTGAATCGTATTGTTGTTATTTGGCTTACCTAGCAGGTGAGGTTAGGTGCCATCACGGCTAGTCAGATTTTGGGTCGTGATAGTAATCCTACACCCTTAGACTTACATGTATGGATATCTTATGGGAATATGAGTATGAACTAGGTATTTAAACTAATGGTATAGTGATTAGAAGCCATAAGTTCCCAATTTAAATACTTAACCATTGTAGAGATTGAAAGGTGATTATTTGATAGAATTTAGTTGGTTGGGTGTGGATGGATGGTCATGTATATGATATCGGAAATTATGAATTGTTTAAGAATGATGGTGGGATAAATTATTGATAAATGGTAGTAGTTGGAGGAACTAATTCTATGGTTAAGAGATGTAGAGATTCATGCCTACTAGGTGTTTGATAAAATGCCTAAATGACCAAATCTGAAAATTTGTTTACTAATATTGGTCCTATTGAATTATGTTGATATAGATTGAAGTTGTGAGAGTAGTGGAAGTTTTTAACATCACTAAAGAGTTGAATTAAGAAAGCTCGAAAACGTCAGAGGCTCTATAAACGGGGTTTTTGGCCATTTTTGGCATAAAAATAGTTGGGGAGCTCGGTTTGGGCAATTTTCAGAGGCAAACTTTACAAATTGGACTGGGTTAAGTGATCTTAACTTGATTTGGTCCGTTATTCATGAATCTAACATTATTTTTAGCACTTATTTAATGATTTGGGGGATTAGAATAGAAATTTTCCAAAAATTGATTTGAAGGTTTGAAGGCCGAATTGGAGTCGGAATTTAGTAATTTTTGTATGGTTGGACTCGTGGTTAAATGTGCGTTCATATTTTTTAACTTTTGTCGGGTTCCGAGACGTGGTCCCCATTGTTGATTTTTGAGTTAATTTCGAATTTATTTGTGAAATTTAGCATTTTCATATGGAATTGATTCCTATACCTCGTATTGATTGTATCGAATTATTTTGACTAAGATTCGAGGCATTTGGAGGCCGAATCGCGAGGAAAAGGCTTATTGGAATAAAGAATTTCTCGGATTAAGGTAAGTAACAGTTCTAAATTTGGTCCTCAGGGTATGAAACCCTAGATTATGTGTTATGTGATTGGTTTTGAGGTGACGCACATGCTAGGTGACGGGCGTGTGGGCGTGCACCATAGGAATTGTGACTTGGTCAAATTCCATGGAGCTGTATAGTTGAATAATCTGTTGATATCCGTACATTCTCTACGTATTAGAGAAAATTGAGCTGAGACTCGTATTAAAAATCATGCTTAGACATATGTTGTTATTGTTGGTACCCATTGGGGTCATTTTCTATGGTTGAATTATATGTTCAAATTGTAATTTCACACTCAGTCATGTTCATTCATTTTATATCATATCTCAGTCTCTGTTGTTATTTATTGATACATCATATTATCATTTTTAGGCTGATTTTCATGACATCTTGAGCCCGAGAGACTGGAGAGGTTGATGACTGAGTAAGGCCGAGGGCCTAATTGTGAGGATTTTTATGGGATCGGGCTGCATGCCGCAGCATGTTTCATTAATTTATGCCATGATTGGCTTGTTATAGCGCTTAGGCTGAAGGAGCCCCTCCGGAGTCTGTACACACCTCCAGTGAACGCAGGTACCTACTGAGTGCGAGTGCCGAGTGCTGAGTGATTAAGAGGAATGAGTGACTGGGAGGAATGAGTGACTGGGAGAAAAGAGTGATTGTGAGGTTGGAGTGAATGGGAGGACTGAGTGACTGTTACTCTGAGAGGATGCATTGATTTCATTATTGCTACACTTCAGCTGTCATATATCATTATTTTGGAAAACTTTGAAAGATATTCTTTCTGTTTCAATATAAATTTGATATGAAATTGTTGTGGAGTTTTAAATGTTGAACTTGAAAGCATGCTTACCTTTTTATGTTGGAAAGTACTGTATTTGGACTTAGCTGTGAAGCTTGTCACTACTTTCAGTTCTTTATTTATTATTGTTACTTATTGAGTTGGTTGTACTCATACTACACCCTGCACTTCGTGTGCAGATCCAGGTGATTCCGGACATAGTGGGTGTTGATTCTTTCGCACTGTTGATTTTTCGGAGATTCAGAGGTAGCTGCCGTGTTTCGCAGACCTTGTCTCTCATTCCCTATCTCTTGTTTACTGTATTTGGTCTTAGACTATTATAAACCGTGTTTTCCAGGCTTGTAATGTATAGATGTTCATGTACTCAGTGACACCTGGTTTTGGGAATATATTTTACCTAGTATTTGTGGAATTTTCTATTAAACTTAATTATGATATTTTCCGTATTTAAAAGATATTGTGGGTTATTGATGATGTCGGCTTGCCTAGTATTGAGATAGGCGACATCACGACGGGTGATATTTCGGGTGGTGACAATGGGATTTTCGAGGGAAAGTCCGTCGAAAATGTTTCCAGCAAGCCAATTTCCATCGGAAATTCGCGTATTTTAATAGTGATCTAAGTTAAACTCATAAAGTTTTAAAACGCAGTGGGTAATGCATGATTGGGGAGACGAAGATTGTGTTAAGATCTTGACGAACTGTAGAAAGGCGATACCGGAGAAAACTGGAAAAGTGATCATAGTTGATGCAGTGTTGAAGTCGGAGGGTGAGGGTTTATTCGACGACATGGGATTTATACTTGATTTGCTTATGATAGCGCACAGCAGTGGTGGGAAAGAAAGGAGTGAAAATGAATGGAAAATATTGTTAAAAGAAGCTGGATTTCCAGTTTTCCACGTTATAATATTATTGAGATTCCTGCTTGGCCTTCTAGTATTGAAGCCTATGCACAGTGATTTATAGCAATCACATGAGAAGTTTAGATTTGCTGCCAAGATATATGCAGTTTTCTTTAAATAATTGGAATGCACCTTTTCCTTTGTATTAGAAGTATAAAATATAGATACCTCGGCAGCAGATGTCACATGATTGTAAGGATTGCTTGCTTTCTCTACTAGATATAAGTAGTATGTGATCATCTATGACTTCTCTAAAAGACAAGAAAAAGAAATGAATTGACCCCTTTATTCAAATTGGATTTTCTGGTGGAAAAGCATTAGGAGTATTCACCTTCGATATTTTACACAACTAATATATATATATATATATGTTTTTTATATTTTGTATCACTTAACCATGATTAATCACTCACTCTTTGTTTAACTAGATTTATACGTCATAGTTTTAATACATATTATTAAGTGGCACGTGATGAAATGCAACAGAAAGTATAGTAGGTATTCTTACGTCAATATTTTACTACGTCGTCATGATAAATTAATGTAGTTTGGTATAAAAATCAGACGTCATAAGTTTTTTTTTAAGATAAGAAACTTGAACCTTAAACAAATCGTCTATTCAATTTTGCTAAAGATAATTTAGTTCGTTCTTTTCTCTTTGATCTAAAGAAGTTAGGTCTGTACTTCAACCTCATCATCATTTTAAATTGTTTCAAACGAATATCATTATGAAAAGGGAAAAAGCTCATTATTGATACGCTTATTCTCCGTTTTGCTTTACGTTAAAAATCAACCCTATTGTTAACAAAGTAAGTGGAGCTTCCCCCAACCCTAATGGATGGCCAATGTGACATGTGACCCATTCTATTTTTTCCATGTCAGCTGCCAAGTCACTTATTTACTCAATAAAAAAATTAAAACATATCCCCCCCAACCCCACCCCTTTCGGGCACCCTACTTCTTCTTCCATGAGTTCTTCATCTTTGCTTCAAATTTTTCAATCCAAACTAAACCAGGTTTTTCATCAAACTAATTCAAGTTGCAACCATTACTTCTCAACATTAATTTCTCAACAAATTTCAGCTAACACTTCGCTTAAACTTCAACAAATTAGAATACGCATTTTATGTTCTCAAGTATTCTTATAAATCCTTCAATGGTGATTTTTTTTTTCCAAATCTATAAACATCAGTGTTATTCTTCTCGTTTCAAGCTCCAATTTTTTTTTCACTCGATTTCAGTGGGAAACAAGCAAGAATTTCAGATTCTTGAGTCTTTTTTCAACTTCAAATTTCGGCAACCCAAAAAATGGAGCACAAATTTTAAGCTCCAAAAAACAATACCCAGCTGATTTCCTCCATATATAATCAACAAATCGAATTGTCAACTTTAATTTTTCGACACCCAAAGAACACACCATAGTGGGTTTCGAGATTCTCACCACTGAATTTTCAAACTTGAAACAGAGTTGAGTGATAGCACTAGTGAATCCAACAACTTCATAAAGGGTCACACCAAATCATGGGCCAGAGACGGAAAAACAATGAAAGTGTGAACGACACCAATTCATGGTCAATCACAAGCAATCGACGAAGCAAACCAATTTCACAACAGAAAAATTAACGCAGCAGGCTAACGAGCGATGTCCAAAATAACAGGTTCGGCGAAAACTTAGCAGTTACCGGAGTTCGTGTATTCCGGCCAGATTAAGAGAAAAGAAAGGCCACCAAATGACATATCGGTCACATCCGTTCAGATCCTGACCTTCAACGAGATGGAGTTTTCCACTGATAGAGGTTCCACCGTTTCGGTCGCTACTTTCGTCGTAACTCAGGAGAAAGAAAGATAAGGGGAATATTTGAGTGGAGACTAGACTAAGAATTAATGGAAAGCTGACTTGGATCCTAGGTGGCAAACATTTTGCGGGGTCAGGTGACACGTTGGCCATCTGTTAGGGTTAAGATTAGTTTCACTTAGTTTGTTAACGGTAGGATGAGTTTTGGATGTAAAGTGAAACGGAGGACAAACTATACTGTACTATTTACAATAGTACAGGGCAATAATGAACTTTTTCCCTCGTGAAAACTAAACTTATGATGTTGACACATTCTAAAAGCCCCAAAATTTTCTTATTTAAACAATGCTCCCCATCCTCCCCCCTCGCCTCCTTTCCCTCAAATCTTCTCTGTAAATTTTCACGATAAAAACAAAAACAGTTCATAGAAAATCTGAATAGTGGTGTGTGAGGTTCTTTCTAAAATTTAAATATTTTAATGTTTAACTCCAAAATTTTATTGCGTTCGAAATATATAGAGAGGCAGCGATCAGTGATTTCAAAATGACACCTAGTAGGGTATTAAAAAGACATGTTAAATAAGTGTCTAAACTTCTGTGTTTGTTTCGTTGTGCACTTAAGAAAAGTTGTGAAAAAATTAAAAAAAAATTCCACAAACTTTCCATAGAGCTGAATAATAGGTCAATGATTAAACAAATCCTATGAGTTTTCCTAATTTCTTCAAAATGAATTTCTAAAAATCTCTCCAAGGATATTTTTTTTATAAGGAACTGCTTAAACGTTTTTTTAAAAAAAAAAGAAGATATAGATAATGGGCCGAATTAGGGTCCACCATGGAAATGAAAAGGGAAAAGTTGTTGTGGCACCCTATTTGGTCGCCCCCATTTAACCTGTATCCACTTTTTAATTATTTTTTATCTTGTACCCACTGTTTGAACAACTCCAGGCCTTTTTCTCCTTCTTCTTCTTCTTCTTTTTCTTCTCCTTCTTCTTCTTCTTATGCTGATAATAGTGATTTTATATGGTGTTTGTGAACATATTTTAAGGTAGTTTATGATGTTTTATAGTGGTGAGCTGTTGTAGCGCTTTATTTTTTACTATTGTTTAGGGTTTCTTCTTCTTTTTTTTTCCTTAAGCAAAATGGGTTCGTTAGATTTATTATTGTTTTGACAAATTGATGGTTGGGGTTTGTTCCTGATGATATTTGGAGGTTATGTTTCAAATTTGAGCTCATTTAGAGTAGATTTTGTAACGATCCGACCGGTCGTTTTGAGTATTTGCACTCTGCTCGGTAGTTTGAGGGCATGAGTAGCTCCGTATGATGTATTATGACTTGTGTGAATCGTCGGTTTTGATTTTCATGTTATTCGAAATTTATTTGGAAGAATGAATTTCATGATTGAAACTTTAGAGTTGGAAGAATTGACCGAATTTGACTTTTATAAATCTGAACATGGAATAGAGTTTTGATGGTTTCGTTAGGTCCGGTGGTGATTTTGGACTCGGGCGTATTCCTGGATTTGCATTTGGATACTTCTAGAAGGTTTCAGCGCTAATTGGCGAAAGTTGGAAATTTGAAGGATTGAAAAGTTCATAAGTTTGACCAAGAGTTGACTTTAAGGATATCGGATTCAGATTGAGGTTTCGGGAATTGAAATAGCTTCGTTATATCATTTGGGACTTGTGTGCAAAATTTGAGTTCATTACGGGTTGATTTGATATATTTCGGCGCGAGTTTTGAAAGTTCAAAGTTCATTTGAGTTCGAATTGAGGTGCGGTTCATCGTTTCGATATTGTTATGTGTGATTTGAGGCCTCGAGTAGGTCTATATTATATCACGAAACTTATTGGTATATTCGGACGAGGTCCCGAGTAGCTCGGATGGGTTTCGGACGGGGTTCGGGTCATTTGGAGCCTAGTTGAAGTAGCTGGAATTTTTGGTTGCTGGTGTCTTCGCACATGTGCATGAGGGACCGCATGTGCATGCTCGCGGAAGCGTGAAGCTGGTCGTAGAAGTGACCTGGGGAAGAGTAGCTAAGGAGGCATCGCATAAGCAGCCACTGGTGGCCAAGGCTGTCTCGCAGATGCGTGACCTTGTTCCGCAGAAGCGAAGGTCGCAGGTGCGACCTATTGTCCGCAAATGCGGAAACGCTGGGCAGAATGCTTTAAGTTCGAGGGTTGGCCATTTTTATCATATATTGAGCTATAGACTTCAGAATTGGACGATTTTTGAAGTAATTTTTTACCATATGGATTGAGGTAAGTGTTCTCTACTCACTTTTGCTTATATTTCATGAATCTATCTTCGATTTTATCATTTGGATTATGCATTTGTAAAGAGAAATTGGGGGTTTTAGCCTAAAGTTTCATAGAGTGAGTTTTTGAGTTTTGAACATCGATTCGGAGTCGAATTTGGGAAAAACTAGTATGGTTGGACTAGTAATTGAATGGGTTATCAGATTTTATAAGTTTCGTCGGGTTCAAAGGCGGGGGCCCGGGTTTGACGTTTTGGTCGATTTTGGGCTTTTGATTAAGGATTCGACCTTTATCATTTGGAATTATTTCCTTAGGCAGTATTTGATGTATTTGAGTTGCTTTTGGCTAGTTTCGAGCCGTTCGGAGGTCGGTACGTACGGGATGGAATTTTTGGAGCATCGTGTGGCTTGCTCGGTATTGGATTTGGCTTGTTCGAGGTAAGTAACACTTTTAAACTTGGTGCTGAGGATATAAAATCCTGAATTACGTGCTATGCGATTGATGTTGAGGTAACGCGCATGTTAGGTGACGAGCGTGTGGGCGTGCACAGTGTGAATTGTGATTTAGTCAATTCTGTGGAACTGCATAGTTGAATAATCTTGTTGTTATCCGTATATTCCCCATGTGTTAGAGAAATTGAGCTGCAAGTCATGTTAGAAATCATGCTTAGGCTATATGTTGGTACTGTTAGGATCCACAAAGGTCACATTACATGTTGAATTATTTGCTTAATTTGAAATCACGCACTCAGTCACAACTATTAATTTCATATCATATCTCAATTTCTGTTGTCATTTATTTATACATTATATCATCATTGTCTGGGTGATTATCATGATTCTTGTGAGCCCGAAAGACTGGAGAGATTGATGACTGAGTGAGGCCGAGGGCCTGATTGAGAGGATATTTATGGGATCGGGTTGCATACCGTAGTATGTTTATCTGAATTCATGTCATGATTGGTTTATTATAGCGCTTGGGCTCGAACTGCCCTTCCGGAGTCTTCACATCCATAGTGGGCGCATGTACCTATTGAGTGCGAGCGCGAGTGCCGAGTGTGAATACCTAATTTTTTGCACTATTTTAACACCTCCTAAAGTCATTAGTATTTTGTTACTTTAATTATCTTTCTCAATTTTTGTGTCTTTGATTGCATATTTCATATCATAAAAATACCAAAAATAGTTCTTTCTTCATTTGTGTATTTTAGGAATTAACTAACTATTCAATTGGTGAATTAATTTAGTTAATTGATCATTTAAATAAGTTAGTTAATTAATTAATTTATTTGTGTAAATTTAGTTTAATAAGTATGATTAAGGGAAATAGGCCCAAATTGAAATGATTTAAGTGGCCGAAAGTGCAATGGCCAATCCATAAAGGGACTGCCAGGCGTAGATAACGAAACGGCGTAGTTTCGGACCTAAACTACGTCGTTTTGATAAGTAAAGGTGGGATCAAATCTCATCCCTACATTTTGATTGATCCAATGGTCCTGATTCAATTTCCCATTTTGTATATAACACCAAAAATCAGATTTTTTGGCCTCACCCAACCCAAACCCTAATCTCCTCTCCTCTCTCTCTCTCTCCACTCCTCTCTGCTGCCGCGGAAGTCGCCACCGACGGCGTCCAACCTCCAAACAGCCCCAAAATTTCACCATGTAACCTCCAAAACCTCCTCTTTTCATATCTTCAAACTAAATCCTTCGAAAACCCCTCAAACTCTACGAATTTCAGATCTAGGAAACCCTAGCAGCCACCCTTTTGCTCAAATTCGTGAAGCTCCGGTCACCTTCGCCCCATTACACATACATGAACGGATTTAGCTCCACGATACCTACCATTTCCCCTTGCTCTTCACCAAAACGCCATCCGAATCCCGGTGACCACCGCCCGCCGCCACCACTGCCGCTGCTCACTTTTCTTTTCCTTCTTATTTTCTTCTTCCCTTCTGCCCCTCTTGCCTAGACACAACTCAAGCGAGCTTTTCACGCTCGCACGATACCGAGATAGAAACTCGTTCTCCGGACCTTTAGTTTTGGTATCTGCCAATATGAAAAGTTTGCTTCGTGGTCGATTTGTCGTTGCCCGTTATCCCCGACACATCCTCGCTGCTCGAGTTAGCATCGAATCCCCTATTTTGGTAAATTCCATTTTTCCCTTTTCCATTTCTGTTTTTTGCTTCCGTAATTAGGTTTGGTTTGGTTTAGTTTTTTATTTCTTATTAGTAGCTAATCTATTGCTCATTTCGATTGTTATTATAGTTCTTAGTTTAAGTCATAGTTGTTTAATAAAATAGTTAGTTTGTATGTGATATGCTAAGCACATGGTTTCAATTAGTTAGTTTGGATAATATACTTGTTTTTATTTGATTCTGAGTTTCTCTTAGTTGATTTATAGTTCAATTTCTAAGTCTAGTTATGTGTTTTTCTATCTTAGTTTGGTTTGAATCACATAGGTTGGTACTAATATTGTAAAAGCTGAAGTTTAGATTATTTTATTATAAAATAGGGTACTAGTAGCCTACGTTTTACTAGTTGGGTGGCTGAAATTATATTTTTTCTCCTTGCTTCTGCGATAGCAGATTTTTAGGTTGTCCTTTCACCTTTTGGACAGCCTTTGAACAATGTTTAGCACACAAAGTCAGCCCTTTTGGACAGGCTTTTGGTGAACAAAAATCTGTCCAAAAAGTGACTTTATTTGCCTATTTAAGGGGATGCTCTTTCCTCACTTCAGAAACTGGAATGACTCCAACTGAAAACACAAAAAACTTGAGAGAAAAAGATGGCTGAACATATAACAACAAAGCTAAAGAACAGAGAGTTTCTTTGGAGGGATAAACTTTGAGAGCAAAAATCCTCTAAAAAATTGAGAGTCTTTCAAGGTTCTTTGGTTTTCTTTTGAGATTCTTGTCTATTCAACTGTGGCTGGTTTATTCCTGGGTCATTATCGAGGTTTCAGGTTGTTGAGTTGTTGTTCGTTCTTGCTGGGAGTGCTGTCCATTTTTCCTTTTCAAGCAAGTTTTTTCACTGCTTCCAGTTTCTGCATTTAGGTACTCTTCTTATTTTTCTTTCTTAATGTAATTTGATTTGGCTTGGAATGAAGGCATGAAGGTGTTGATGTGCTATAACTGTGTCATTACGTTGTGTGATTTCTGCCCACAAGAGGAGTGAATAAATGTTTAACTTCACGGGCTAGAGTTCCACTCGTTATTTTAGATTATCGAACTGTCGTGATCCATTCTTAGTGGTTATAATACATGAATGATTTGAGTTATTGTAGTATGTGACGAAAGAAGTAGAAAAATATAGTTTTAAGTTCATACCTGTCAATTTTTAGTGTAGTTGCAACAGTCCCTATTAAGAAAAAGAATTAGTTTTACTTCACTAAAAGTTCTTGTAATAATCTGTCACATTGAAGTTTACTTAAATATTTCCTTCACGTATTGTCATTGTCCTTTGCTGAGATTCATAGCTACATGATTTCATGGAAGTTGGTGATACATTCTAATACAATCCTTGTTTAGCTTTTTTCTACTTTAAATTTCTTTAATATGATTAATATAAAACTGTTGCATTTTTATGCAATTTTCATTCATGAGATTCTCCAGTTCGTATAATGTTCAGAAGCATAGGAAATATTATTTGGCTAATTGTTTGCTCACTAAGAAAATCATAAATTAATCTTGAAAGGAAGGATGAAGTAACAATTGGGTAACGGTTGGGTTCTGACGATTTGGATAGCTTTGAGATAAGTAAATGTACTAATTGAAATTAAATGGGGTTGGACTTTTCAACGTTTTCATTGGTACTTCATAAGAAAATATCATATTTTGAATTAAGAATTTAATAGCGTAATTAATTTAAACGCTAGGCAATTAGTAGGCGCGCTTTAACTTTTTCATTCACGAACTCGCTTGAATTAATTTGATTGATGTTTTTTCCATAAAATTAATTCAATAATCTCATCACCTATTCAAAATTAATTTGATGAATCTCAAAATTAATTTTTTCACATGTAGTAATTAGTGTTTTAAAAGGTGTGGGCGTAAGGCGGAGCGTTTTACACATGCCTCAGCGGGGCGTAAGCCTTATAGATATTTAATTTTTAATATTTTATAAAATAATATTAATGGCAATTACTATTTATAAACAGGTAAAATTGCATAAAAATTGAAGAAAACTATATAAATGTGTGCTCCATCCCCACAAAAAACTAATCAAAACAATCTATTATACGTTACTTACAAGCACAAGTAATTTGAGTCTAAAAGAATAAAGTTTTCTATATGGAGGAACAAAAATGATGATTAACCTGCAATTTAAACTTTGAATTTGCTGCTATGAAGAAAAATGTAGTTCTCTTTGTATTTGTAAAAAAAATTAAATATTCGTTGCTTTTGGGAGATATTAGCAGACTAGCGGACAAGATAAAAATTTAAAAAAACCATGAATTAGGGCTTAAATCAATAAAAAGGGTCTTTACTTTTAAATTTAATACTTTTGAGTTTCTTTTTAAACCTTTTGAGTAATTACCAAACTCAATTTTGAGAATTTGGGTATTATATGAAGGACTAATTCAAAAAAAATTATTTTAATTTGAAAAAGTCTCTGGGGCTTACTCCTTACTAAAAAACGTGCCACGAACGCCCGGGTGTACGCCCCAAACGTCTGGGCGTACGCCCCAAATTGCGGGGCGTATGCCTCTTGAGACTTTCGCCCCACACCATCGCCCCGGGGCTCGCCCCAAAAATGCCTTTTAAAACAGAGTTAATTTTCCCCAAAAGTAATAACTTGTCATGACTGCGGACTCACTTGCGTAGCGCTGTTATGACAAAAAATTAATAAATCTCGTCTCGATCACGTATTTGCTTGCGTAGTGTGGTTACGACATCTTATTATTCAAACATCCGTTAATAATTTTAATAATCAAGTAATAAAAGCGGACATAGAAAAAAATATGAAAATCATATAAAACACATTTTGTCCAAAATTAATTTAAGCCAAATGTAGTCAATAAAGCAACTGTGCTAGAACCACGGGACTCGGGGAATTCCTTATACCTTCTCCCCGGTCAACAGAATTCCTTACCCGGACTTTATTTTTGCAGACCAATAATAATAGAGTCAAACCTTCCTTTGACTAGGGATTCAAATAAAAGGTGACTTGGAACACCCAAAAATTCAATTCCAAATGGCGACTCTGTAAATAAAATAATCCCAGCTCAAATTTGTCACTTTAATTGAAAAAATTCTTTAACCCACAACAATCCATAACTCATTATATCTTTTTGGGGTTGAAATAGGGTGTGACACCGAGCGATTGGGAGGATTGAATGACTGTGAGTACTGAGTGATTGGGAGGACTGAGTGACTAGGAGAACTGAGTGGATTGATACTCTGATAGTATGTATATGGTTGTTAACTATGTTGTATTGCATTCGACATGCACACTTGGCATAAAGGCATAGAGATGTATTTTTTCTCATGCTGTACGGTATCACGTCATTCATGACTTCTCATACACATTGACATGTAGGCATAGAGATGTACTTTACTCATGCCATTTGATAATGAAATTTTACCTGTTGAAAGGTTTTTGAAAGAAAATCACAGTTTTACAAACTTATTCATATTTTGGTGCTTTCGGTAAACGATTTGGGTTTTACTGTTTTATTTGAAAAACATGCATATTTTTCCATAACTGTGAAGAGTTGAGCATCATACCTCTAGGTTATTTTCTGGCACTATTGTTATTATGATTGCTATGAATTGTTGCTGGTTATTGGAGTCGGACTCTGAACCTTGCCCCAACTCGTCACTACTTTCAATCTAAGGTTAGGTTTGTTACTTATTGAGTACATGGGGTCAGTTGTACTCATACTACACTTCTGTACCTTGCGTGCAGATGTTGGATGCTGATGTTGCTGCGTACGGCGGGAGCTGGATTTGAAGATGTACCCGCGTTCCAGTTATGACTATCACTTGTCCTTGGTAGCATTAGATTCGAATTCTGTTCTTTTACATTTCAAACAGATGTTGTAATTATTTTAATTCAGTTTTGTAAAGAAATCTAAATCTTAGACGCTCATGATTTGTACTACCAGTCCTTGAAAAATTCTTTGTATAATAGTTCAGTTGTATTATCATTCTTCTCTTAATAAATATCATTTGAACTGGTTTATTATTAGTTGGCTTACTTAACGGGTTGGGTTAGGTGCCATCACGACTATTTAGATTCTGGGTCGTGATAGATTTAGGTATTAAATCGTATATTAGATTGTTAAAATTAGAAGAATAAATTTTTGTTTCTGGGCAATTTGAACTTCAGGCCTATTTGACCTTAAGTGCATGAAAACGTTGGTTGCACTTTAGACCTTTTAGCCTTAAGTGCATTTGAAGTGTAATTTTTCACTTCAGACTTATTAGCCTTAAGTGTAGGAAAACGTTTGTTGCACTTCAGACCTTTTGGCTTTAAGTATATCTGAAGTGTTATTTTTCACTTCTGACTTATTGGCCTTAAGTGCATGAAACCATTGGTTGCACTTCAGACCTATTTGGCCTTAAGTGCATCTGAAGTGCAATTTTTCACTTCAGATTTATTGGCCTTAAGTGTAGACAAATATTTAATGCACTTCAGACCTTTTAGCCTTAAGTGCATCTGAAGTGCAATTTTCCAGTTCAGACTTATTAGCCTTAAGTGCATGAAACCATTGGTTGCACTTCAGACCTATTTGGCCTTAAGTGCATCTAAAGTGTAATTTTTGCACTTTAGATTAATTTTTTTTTAACTTCAGACTTGATAAGTCTGAAGTTGATTGTACAGTGGGTAGGCTTGCAATTTATTTTTACAAAGTAGGTATAAGTTCAATTGTGATCCCAAAACTGGGTATAGATGCAAAACCACGATGAAAAGGTACAAGAATTTTGGGCTTGTGCCCACAACTTCGAATCCTCTCAAAGAGATGGGCTTATATGTTGAGTTGATAAGTCCTATTATTGGGTCTTCTCAAAGGGGAGTAAAAAGTTGAGCAACTTAAGGACCCATTTGGATAAAGATTCACAAATATTTTTTGGAAAAATTGATTTGGATAAAGTTTGATTTGAAAATAAAAATGTGTTTGGACATGAATTTTGGGGCAAGTTTTGGCATGTTAAAAAGTCTTTTTTTCAGCTAAAAAGTCTCAAATGGTCATGATTTTTCCCAAAAAGAGGTCTTAAGCTATATTTGGGATTTGAAATTTTGGTTTTCAAAATCTCCTAAAAACTAGATTAATTCTATAAACAAACACATAAAAATCGAAAAACAAAACTTCCACATTTGGTCGGTCGGCCAAAAAAACAAATGCCTACTTACACATTTGACCGGTCGGCCAAAAATAATTACTTACACTAGTCAAATATATCAAAAATATATATTATTTATGTATAAAATATATATTATATATACTAATAAATAAAAATTATATATTTTATCGGCTATTATTTTTGGGAGCAACTATTGTTATTAGATATTCTCACGTAATGTGTTAGTGCATCAGTTAAGCAACAACAACAACTATTGTTATTATGCCTCACTTTCAAACAAGTTGGAGTCAGGTATATGAATCAGTACGCACAATGTTACTCCATTTAAGCATTCAAATTCAAATTCAAATTCATATTCGTGTCATATAGTATAATCCATAGGATTCTGATCACCAGGAGTTTCTCCATTTAGAATTAAGCGCCGTCCATTGTTCTCTAATTGATGGCACCCTTTGCCTGCTTGTTCAAAATTTATTGAAAACTAGTGAAGTTGCCCGCGTTTCGCGCCGGCATAAAAGATATCATCCGTGAATTTATAACATAATGTTTTTGAAAATTTATTTATACGATTCCGTAAGGAAAGCTCTTCTCGTTCATTAATTATTTCACTTTCTTGGGTTGAATGAGAGTTTTGTATTAATTATGAGGGAAGCCCCAGCAAAAGAGATACGATTACGCTGTAAAGGAGCAAAAAAGGCCCTCCAAAAGCTTCATGAGATGTTTCTTTATCTGACCTAACATTTCACTGAATATTTCGATAACCAATTTAAACATTGTGATTTTTTTTTCTTGAAACAGTAGAAGTAATACGGGTAGACCATGTTGTAGCATAAGTCTATGTATATAGTAGATACTTTACCCCTTCAAATTTCATATTCTGAAGGGTTAATGAAAAATCACAAATAATCATGATACATCAACAATGCTTCTCACTGCACGGAAAAAAAGATAAGAAAAGAACAATCTAAATTTTCGGATACAATTTGACAAAGCTAAAATATTATTTCCGTAGTTACATTTTGTTCATGCACAAAGAAAAATCAGCATAACTTGTGTTACGCAGATTCAACATTCCTTATATTTACTTTTGAAGGAATTAGTTAGGCATTTGACAAATTTGAATTAGGAATAGAATTCGTAACATTCAAATCCAAAACTAATGATCGTGTAACCTATAGCCACGTGTATTTGCTGAGAAGATAATTGAAACTTACCTTGATGAGAGCAAACCCTTTTGTTGCTAGTTCAAAAATAAAAAAAACTTGTTTAGTACATAAAAAGAATTATAGCAAAATATGAAAAGAAAATTTAAGAGATAAATAAGGACACAAAAGATTGGAATATTTCTTCACTTAATAATTCTAAACTGGAAATATGAAATGAAACAACAATATAATGACATGTAATAGTCATAGAAACCTATCAGATATAGGAATGGCTAGTCGAAACTTGAAAAGCGGCTCCACCTTGATAATAATCCTCCACAGAAATGGTTGTCCCAATTAATGTTGTTACATGAAAGCCAGGAATTTAGCGATGCAAGATTAATAAGGATTGCATTTGAGTCGAAGGGTTAGTGTAATATCGGTTACAAAAAGACATTTAATGTGATCTGCCGTTTCAATTTTCATATAATTTTATAAGTGGTGAGTTTTTTCAATTATCAGATTAATTGTACAAATTTATTACTTTCAAATAGATGGAAAAAATAGAGTATTTGATAGGAAAAGTAAGAGAAATGATAAAAATGGGAGAAAATAGATAAATAGGATCTTTGGCCAAAGAGATGCGTCACCTCATCTCTTATTATCTCTACTTTATATATACATATATAGATGTTTTTCTTTTTCTTTTTTTCTTGACAATGCAATACACTGGTAAAAGCTCTACGATTTCCTGTCAAAAAGTTCCTAAGTTTTTTTTTAAACCCAAAATCTAATAGCATATTTTATCACTTGAACTTCTTTTGCTTATAGATTTTTCAACTTTTGCCACTTTAAATTTATCGCGGCATAATACATAAACATGTCTTCAAACTTGGCCTCAACTGGTAAATATGCCATCAAACTTTGGGTGCGCACAAGCAGGCACCTCATTTTGTCTCCACTTTGTTAGTTGAACACTCCAACTTACAAAATGATCATCTAGACACCTCCAAAATTTATGTGACGCGTCAGCATTTGTGTTTACGTGTTCAACTTTATATAAGTTGAGGTGCCGACTTGTGCACATCCAAAGTTGGAAGACATACTTACCAGCAGAGGTCAAGTTTGAGGGTCTGTTTATGTATTATCCTATTTACTTCTTCTAATTTTTTTATTTTTTTTCATATGTTCTTCCCTTGAAATAGTATCAAGCTAGACTTTGTAAACTAACAAATTTTACCCAAAAGTTCAATGCCTACCACATATTTAGGCAATTAATGATACCAAACTTCATTAGCGGCAGGTGAAGTCACAAACTCGAAATTACCACACATATATTGTATTAACACCACAAGCCTAAGTGACATTTAAGTTAAGAAAAGAATGATTACTCTACTGGGACTACCTGTCCAGTGTTAGAACAATTTTGTTTTTTTTTTTTCCTTTTTTTTTGTTTGTCTTGAGCTGTAAATTTTCTACTTGGTAATAAAAATTTAATTACCAAAAAAAGAAAAGAATGATTACTCTATTTGCTTAAACTTGTTCAATCATCAACCACTAGAAAGCATAGTAACCCCTCCCCCTCCACACATTCCTCGATAAATATATTACGACGACAACAACAATAACAAAAAAAAACCAAGTGTAATCCCTCCCCTCCACACATTCCTCAATAAATATGATCATCAGAATAAAAAATAAATAAATATGACCATAATAATGGTCTTCATAATAGAAAAGGTAAATTATATCCTTAACGTTCATTCTTTAATCCAAAAAGTAGATCGCATAATTTATTGCATCCTATACGCGTTATTGAATTGGAGCAAGTGGAATACAACAAATGCGGACATGCCTCATTTACTTATTGACTTTCAAAAAGAACCAAAATGCCCCATGTGTATTTTGGAGTTGTTTGTTGGTGGTTGCTCACTGAGGTTAACTATAGTCAGTGGTTGCACTTTAAAGATCAATGTGATGTTCTTTGTCACAATAAATTAGTGAAGTCATCCTCTCTTTTGTTGGGTAAAATAGACTAAAATTACTCTTTAATATGGTGTAATATTGTCCGTTTTGGATCAAGTTTATACGATTTTTTTCAAAATGTCTCGTACAAGAGTATCTAACTTCTTATAAGTAGAATCTTTTTCCTTTTTACTTCCCATATGGGGCTTTGTTGACACACACCCAAAAAAAATTCCAGGTTAATTAGGAGATTAATCGTGTACCACCACATGATCTTGAGTATTTACGGTTACCAAAGTCCAAAGGTTGTGTATGCGTCTTCAAAGCTACGAGTAAAGGTCGTAAACTCCGTAGACGGGCAAAGGCACTGAGCCGGACCCCCAAGCCGCACCCCGCCACATTCATAGTCCCACTAAATCATTGGCTCTTATTGGACTAAAATAGCTTAAAGATACTCTTAATATTGTGTGATATTATCAGCTTTTAGCCAACTCCGCACGGTTTTTCCAAAAAGGCTCACACCATTAAGAGTATTCAACTTCTTATAAGTAAAATCTTTTTTCTTTCTACTTTTCATGTGCATGGGACTTTGTTCACGTACACCCAACATCTTTTTCTTTTTTCTCTCTTTGGACCATTTTTAAGGGGATATTTTCATGTATTGCCTATAAAAATAATTATATTGAGTAAGAAGAAAAGTCAAATTCAGCTAGCTGAGTATCTTGTCCATGAGGGTGTTTGTGGAGTTGAAAGTAAAGCACTTGCTTAAACCAGGAACACTCCTAATTATAACTTCTAACAAGTGAGATACAACAAATGTGGGCATGTCCATTGACTAATAGACTAGCAAAGAACCAAAATGCCCCATGCGTATGAGTTGTTTGTTGGTGGTTGCACGGAACCGAAGTCAGAATTTAAAATTTAATAATTTATGTATACTTTAATAATTTTTTAAGATAAATATAGAATTTGGACAAAAGTTACTGGGTTCAGTTGAACCCATATCCGAAGGTCTAGCTCCGCGCCGGTTGCTCACGGAGGTTCACTATAGTCAGTGGTTACGTTGCACTTTGGAGATCAACGTGCTGCATGTTCTTTATCTTAATAATTTAGTGAAACCATATCCTCTTTCTCTCAACTAACTGAGTTTGTAAAGTTTGATTGATATCCTAAAACCCAATTTCAAACCATAACTTTAAAATTCAAACTTTTCGATCAAAATAAAAAGAGACAGTTCAAGAATGCAAAGAAGTAACAACAAAACAAAGAACAGAGAAAAGGAGTAAAATAGATAGCTAATTCACCAGAAAGAGGGAGAAAGAGAAAGCTATCATGAAGGAGATGGAGAGAGAACAGAGAATATGAAAATCTGCTCAAATGGGAGAGAAGCAGCAAAAAAATGTAAACCTAAGTGTATTTACAATTTGACACGTACCCTGATGGAATGTTTTCAATTTAAATTACGAAAATACCCTCTGAACTTTCACTTATTATATAGGTAAACAATGGTGTTTGTGGAGTTGAATAGTGTTAGGAGATATAATAATGTAGAGAATTGAATTAGCTACGACGTGAATACATTATCTTAATGATATTTCGGCGAACATATTCCTCAGGATTCAACAATTCAGTTTTTTTATGATCTTAATGTTCGAATCAGTTTACGCATAGTTCAACTATTCCATAAGGTATCAGAAAACACTGCAACCAAGCTTAGAAGAGATGGTCCAAAATACCATGAATATATAGGCTCATGTTGTACTGGCTAGTTTGACAAATTTAATATTATACCGGTATGTTTCAAGGCAGAGGCGGATCTAGAAATTGAAGTGTATGGGTTCCTACCGTAATTTTAAGTTAATATATTACAATAACCGAATTAAGAAACGAGTATCAATATCCAACATATATCTAGAAAATAACAAAACACTTAAAGACAACATATGAATATAAACATTATCATTACAATTGTACTCGACGACTTGTCATGTTTTGAAAACGATCAATAATCGCATCATTAGGTACACTTTCAAATACTTCTTCCTCTATATAACAAACTAAACAATCATTAAAAAATTCATCACCAATTCTGTTTAGCAAGTCATTTTTAACGTACTTCATCGAAGAAAAAGCTCTTTCTACCGTTGCAGTAGCGATAGGCAATATCAGACTTAACTTCACAAGCAAATAAACAAGTCTCCAAGTCATGTGCAAATTTGTTTTAACCAATGTCTTTGAAAAATCTCCAAGTCTTTTTAAGTTAGAGAATTCATTGCCCGCCTCTCATACATAGTCAATATAGATGTCAAGCTCAAAACTAAGATCCTCAAGCATAGAATCAGTGAACTCATTCGGGTAGTGTGTAGCAAGTTTCATAATCTTGTCTTTATCATAATTTGCAAAAGAATTATCTGGACTCAAACTAGCCATACCAAGAAGTAGATCAGTATTCACTTCATTGAAACGATTGTTAAGCTCCGAAAGTTGCAAATCAATAATAGCATAGAAAACCTCTACACGCAAATGATAAGAATATGTAACACTTGATTTCTTACGCTTTGACTTTCCACGAACATAATTCATATCCATTTCGGGGATCATAATACCATGCTTGACAAAAAATAAAAAGACGTCTCTTATCAAAGAATTCCATCTAGAATCTCTCATATCTTGCAATTGTCTCTTTGCGAAACCAACAAGCTTCATTGCACTTACAATATCTTGATCTTTTTTTTGCAAAGCCATATTTAAATCATATGTAAGTGCCAATACTTTCAACATTAAATGTAACATATACACAAAGTCATAGGATCTTATGCTAAAGGAGTATCATTCATAATCAAAGTTTTAAGACCATTAATTTCTCCCTGCATATTACTAGCTCCATCATAACCTTGTCCCCGTATTTGAGATTTACTCAATGAATGTTCCAAAAGCAAAGAATAAATTGCTTCTTTTAATGACTTTGCAGATATATCTTTAACATGAACAATGCTAAGGAATCGCTCAATAACTTTACCCTCTTTGTTGACATAACGTAAAATAAGTGTCATTTGTTCCTTATGAGAGACATCCTTAGACTCATCAACCAATATCCCAAAGTAATCCCCGTTCAAGTCTTCAACAATTGTTTTCAATATTTCTTTCGCACAAGAACTCACAATATCTTTTTGTATATTTGGACAAATCATAATGTCATTTTTTGGAGCATTTTCTAACACAACTTTCTTTACATCATCCTTCTTATTTGCATACCCCTTTAAGAGATCCAAGAAGTTGCCTCTTCTTATAGAAGTTTCACGTTCATCGTGACCCCGAAAAGACATTCCTTCTTTCAAAAGATACCTTGCAACATCAATTGAGGCATTCAGGCGAACCCGATACTCACTTTTCGTTTTCTCGGATTGCTTATCAAAAGATGTTAAAATAGATTGTGCTTGATTCGATAAATCTAGCATCATCTTGAAACACCGATTATGAACACTATTCACTTTACCCACATGTGCGTTAAACCTCTCTATACCTTTATTCCAAGCCTTAAAACCAACTTTTGTAAAAGAATCACTTACTTTTTTTTCATATCCTCCTATCTCATTTTTAAACAAATAATAATATAAGCAAAATGATGCATCTTCTAGAATGTAATGTCTTCTCACCCGGTCACGCAGATTAGGAGGAAATTCTGAAATTTATTTTCTTTCACCAGGATCAGGTTTAAGAAGATTCTGATCCAATATAATATCTTTGTGTGATGGTTGGGAAGAACTGACATTATAATTAATCACTAGACAAGAAGGAGAGCTTAGTGAAGGAGAACTAGAAGTAGAACCTGAAGAGGTTTGTGCCTTGAAAAATCTCTTGATCATATCGAGTCTCACTAAAATGCCCTACAAATCATAAGACACAAATTAAATATTACAGATGAATATAAGAGGAAAATAGTTAAGAAATATTATTTTATATAATATAATATAAGAGGAAAATAGTTATAAAAAAAAGATGAAGGAATGAGAGGACCTACAATGGATCACTGCTTGTCTTTGATAGGCAATAGAAGAAAAGTCAAGATTGAAGAAGAACGAAGGTCGAAGAACCAGTGGCTTGCAAGATTGAAGAAGAACGAAACCCTAACTCTTTTTTTGTTTTGGGGACTTTTTGAGGTGGTTGTTTCTTTTTAGGTTCACTTTAGTCATCTATTATTATTAAAAAAAATAGACTCGAACTTGCATCAGCAAGAAGGGAAGCGGGCCACATCTGGGTTCCAAGATTTACCATTGGACCAGAAATGCATTTTGGAACTGGGTTCCCATATAATTATTGTTATATATTCAATAGATTTCTTAATACAAATATATGATCTACACAAAAGCTACTGGATTCCCGGGAACCCATACATAATACTGTATGTCTGCCCCTGTTTCAAGGTAAGGCAAATAAACTATTTCTCCGACAATTAGTTATTGGTACCTAACTTATCAAAACGAATGATGCCTAACCCAATTAATTAATAAGATTTATAAGACCCCAATCTATAACTTCTAACAAGTGAGATATGATGTGATAATGTGAACTTCCAACTGCATTAGAATCATTGGCTTCTTTTCTCCCACAAATGGACCCACATCTCTTCAAAAAAAATTGACTTCTTTGTGAAATGCAGAAGAGATCGTCAAACAAGTCAACCTCATCCACTATCATTAGTCCATTACTCAAGGAAGTCATTATCAACTCGAGTATTGTCTTCCAACTACTTTATCGCCTACTTTGATTTTACGTTTTTGTGAATTATATATACTAATTATCTCGGAACTAAAACTACCTCTTTTTTGGATCCACCTTATATGAATAATACAGACTCCTCCCGTGGGAGGAGAATGAGTATGTTTGGGTGCAAGTTGGTTCGAACATTCAATGGCAGTTTACGTTTTTAAGTACTATCTATGAATACATAACACAATTTGGCCAAAGCCAATGGGTGCTTTAGCACTTGTACCTCAAAACGTAAATCTGCCACTGAATGTTCGGACCAACTTGCACGCGCATCAAATAGTTCACTGAAAACTGCTAATTTTCATCAGCACAAATACTAAATAATTACAATTATCCATCAAGATTTAGACAGACAAGAAACACCAACATATGTAGTCTTCTTTCCATTAACAGCATATTAGTTGTTTCTCCACTTCAAATGGAATGTTTGAAGTGTAAAGATATTTACATGAAAATGTACAAAAGGAAGCTTAAAGCACTTAATGAATCATACAAGAAAAGGAAAGAACATTTTGCAGAAGCGTGCAAGCATTGCTCATAAGAGAAAGGGCTTAATCATAGTCATTTCATGATCATGTTACACCATTAGTCCACAGCTATGAGCGCCGTCCACGCCTATCTTTAGCTTCACCTCAAGTTTTATCCCTTCAAAACTAAGCTAATCCCTATACAGAAACTGTCACATAAGTCTATTGCCTTTACAAAGAGGCATTCACCATAATCCTAGTTCAAGAATCAGTCCTTTTGTGGGGTTCAAAGAGTATGTCATCATCTGTATTTTTAGCCACGACCAATGCCCAAGAAGTAGTTAAAGTCATGGTGTTGGACCCCCAATTGCTTTAGCCATGAATCGGCCACGCTTAATAGTGACACCAGCCTCTCTTGGTCCCTTCCACTCCTGTCCGAAATCCACACATTACCCTGCATCTTGTAAGTTGCCAAACCGAAAGGTGAAAGAGGGATCGTTTCCCCTTCGTCTAGTTTCCTAATACCTTTTTCCATGTTATCTTCAAGGTCCATATCTGCACAAATCCAACAGTATAGTATAAGAATCTTCTGCATATCATCGATCAAGTAACATAGGCAACCAAATTTCAGTTGTTCGTCGGACAAAATGATACCACAAAATGAACAATACCTTGAAAAGAAGAAGAAAGGGTGTGGAATGTGAGAAAGCAAGTAGACAAGTCCTTAATGGTTTTCCCCATGGGAATGTGATAGATAGGGTACCTATATTTTTCATATCAATAAAGTTAGTGACACAATCTTTCCCTGATTCCATCTTTCATTATTTCTGGTTGCAAAGAGAGAAGCTCGTCAGCAATAATTAATTGTAAGAAAATTAAGCATCATAACATAAATGAGGTGTATTAAGTAGGATTTGTTACAGGATAAACAAGATCCCGTTGAACATCAATGAAGGTGCAAATATAATTATGTCACCAAATATAACGATTTCGATTGGAAAAAGTTTTTATACATTGAAATCATCTAAATTTGGTAAAATATACTCAAAAAGAATCATCAGTTTCATGATTATAAGTGCGCGGAGAGACAGAGATAGAAAGAGTTGATATACCAAGCAACTGACATCCAACTAGCCGGTGAAAGATCTACACTTCGCAATGACATTAATCCAGGGTGTCTTTCAGCTAAGCTACTAATCTGAAAGCAAAATGAATAGTTAGATACACATAGAATACAAAATAAAGCATCATAATCTTAAGATATTCAAACTACAGTTTCCCTTACATAGAACAAATGCCTAATTATAACAGAGTTACACAAGTAAAGAGGCAAGTAATTGCCATAATTAAGGAGCTCTGAGAGAATCGAATCAAGATGATACAATATTTGTAGCATCAAATGGTTATAGATAAGAAATCGCACAAAAAAGGAGTGTATATTTGTATAATTCTGTCATAGCCATTACCATTTTTTATTCAATCATAATGCTCAAAGAAGAAAACAAGAAACAGTTGAACCTGAAATAGAGCACAAATCAATGTACAACTTATATGCTTCTACCACACATGAATCACTGGCCAATAGCATAAATTATACAACGACAACAACAACGAACAACCCACTGGAATCCCACAAATGAGGTCTGGGAGGGTAATCTGTACGCAACCCTTACTTCTACCTTACGAAGCTGGAGAGGTTATTTCCGATAGACCCTCGGCTCAAAAACAGTAAAAAGTACACAATAACCAATTAATAACAACAAAAAATGTGAAGCAGAGGAATAGGAATGGAAACCATGGGCATAGTCTATAACTATAGCTTTTCTTTGTGCAAAAGAATGGCAAGAATTGGGAGACAAATTACCTTATCCATCAGAGGTACTCTTCCATATGGAGAAGATCTCTCAAAGTATTGATAATAAAGGTAACCCAATCTGTCATTCATTTGCAAGTTGCTATCTTGATCAAATAAGCCTTCCTCTGAGGAACAACCATCCCATCTTGATAGCTTCTCACTCTCACTCTCATCACTCAATGAATCACTAAAAGAATCCCTTGTCTCCCAAACAGACTCATTCTCCTCCCTATAAAAAAACATAAAACAAGTTTTAACTTCAAGAAAAGGCTTTATACCACAAGAAATGTGCTTTTCAACTAGGCTGTCTTTCAACTATGTTGCTCGGACTCTTCAAAATTGCTACTGCACCCATAAAAATCTGAATTTCTTTTGTAAAGAAAGGGACCAATAAGTCAAACCAGACTCATTCTCCTCCCTAAAAGAAATTATAAACATCTCACCATTTTAACTTCAAGAAAAGGCTTTATACCACAAGAAATGTGTTTTTCGACTATGTTGCTCGAACTCTCCAAAATTGCTACTGCACCCATTCGGATCCTCCAAAAATGCACTACTTTTGAGAACTCAACAAGCATCCAACGGTATTTTTGAGGAGTCCGAGCAACATAGTTTTTCAGTTATAAGAATCTGAATTTCTTTTGTAAAGAATAGGACCAATAAGTTAGAAAGTCAAGCCAAACCATGAACTATGATCAATTTGAGATAACCTAAGAATATAATGTAACATACAAAATGGTACCTTAAAATGCTTACAGATGAACTGCTGGTGAAAATTTGAATAGCTGAAAGATAAGGCACATAATATTGGACTAAAGTTTCACCACTATCTAATTTAATAGGAACTCCAGCACCATAAGCACTCCATTCATCATAACAATTCCATAAATCAGCCAATGTAAAGTATTCAATCTCTTCCTTTTCTTTAGGATGCCAAAGCCTATTAAGGTTTCTAGTTTCACTCTGCACAAAAACCACACAAACAAAATCATATCATACAAAATTCCAAATGCTCGTCCATTTAAAAAAAGGAACCAAATAAATGTACAAAAACAAACCTTGGCAAGAAACTGAGATGGTACTAATGGTGTAGTGCAATTCAAGAAAGAATCAAGATTTGATTGCATTGATCCTTTATCAATAGTCATGATTATTTAATAAAAATGAAAATGAAAAAAGCACAGAGAGAGAAAGAGAAATGAAACTGTTTTCTCTCTTCTAACTCTGTGAAATTGTGAATACAAGGATACCCCACAAAGGAAAACAAAGACAAAACAGAGGAAGAAAGCAAATTATTATATAGAGAGAGGAAGAGACTATAACAGGATTTTATTACCCTTTATATGTCAATGAGAAAAAAAAAATATGAAGACTTTAGGACTTTCGAAAAATTAGTGATAAAATAAATAAAAGGAAACAGAAATCTTTTTTATTTCCTGATATTCTCCCTTTTTATTGCTAGTTGAGGGAAAACACCGCAATATTATAAGAACACAAACAAACCAAGAATTTCAATCCCAAGATTGAAAGCAAAAAAAAAATATAAAAAAAAGGAAATGGAACAAATTCTGTTTATTTCTGGAAAATGACGTAACCCCATGACCAAAAAAAATCCAAGAAAACTACCCCCTTGTTTCCCGCAGGAAGAAAGAATGAAGAAAACGATGAGGAAAAGATTGGACTTTTTAGGAAGACGTTAGTGTCACGTCAAGAAACCAAGTGTTTAGCTTATTTGTGCTGTAATAACGGAATTTCATGGTGTTGGATAAAAAGGAATCAATTTTGTTCACACTATAGAATAAGTGAAATAACCCATGCATTATTTTTTACTTTTAGGGAACGATTTTTTGTATTATTGAATTTAATTTGAGTGTATAATCGATCACTAGATTTTTTGTGACCTATGAACAGGCTTAGATGATGGAAAAGGAGAGAGAGACGAGGGCGTGGGCGGGAGCTACAATTAAGGCATGAAAGTAGAATATATTAATACTCCTATTTCTCAGTAGGTCTTTCTTTATTGAAAGGGTTGTTTTTGTCTGTTTATCTCAATTTAATTTCCTTTAATTTTGGGAATATCTCACTTACCCAAAATAATACATCTTTCATCTTTTGAATGGGATAGGAACGGATGAATTATTTATTCTCTCAATACAAACTTCTCTCAACTTTGAACAATAAACAGTCTTCCATTTATTTCTTAAACTATTTCCATTTATTTCTTAAACTATATAAATAATAGAGAAAAAGTGCAGGGACGCAAAACTACATGGAGGTTAGACCGTTAGAGGGTTCAATTGAAGCCTCTCTCGCCAGAAATTGGACTGTGCAAATAAACTAACAACCAACTTTTTAGATATATATAAATTATTAAATATCCTTGACATAAGAAAAGATATTATAATACAGTGGTAAAGTGGGTTTAAGAATTATAATATGGAGATAAAATAAGTGATAAAATTATTTAATGGATATTTATATTGGGAGATATTTGGTGAATTGGACTAAAAATGGGATACATAAGATACAATATATAATATGTGTTTGTTGTACACTAGACTAGCGTTTGGACATAAATTTGGTTGAAACTCGAAAAAAGAGTTTTTTGAAGTTGTGTTGAAAAATAATATTTGAAAGTTGACGTTGTGTTTGGATATGTATTTTACTTGAAAAAAGTTGAAGTTTTGTGAGTGAAAATAAAATTTTCATCCAAAAGCCCAAATTAATTTTTTGAAATTTGAAAAATTTTCTTCGAAATTTTTTTAAAAACTAATCAAATTTCATGAAAAAAATAATATTTTAATTGTTTTTTAGAAAAGGGTAAAAGGAATCTTTGTCGAAGCGGGAGCTAGATAAGTTAGGATAAATTTTTATTTAAAATTTTAATCTTATTTTTAAAGGACTTTAGAAGAAGAGCTTGAGAAAAAGATATTTCATCATTGTAATATTTTATCCCAGAATTATTACCCCACCATCGATGAAATAAAGTAATCACACAATTATGATATAAATTAATCTCCATATTGCTAGTTCTCCATTTGAAATTAACCAAACGCGAAATGAAATAATTCGACCTTTTTTCGCAACTTTTGAGATAGAAGATGTAAGAGTATAGATTGAACTACCGAGCCTCCACGTTGCAGAATGTGATGATCCCATGTGATAGGTTTGCAGCCAAGAAGCATGAAGATTTGACCAAGTCCTTCACCAATTCTTTAATTTAATGAGAAATGAAGTTGGTGGTTAGGTGGGGTTTATTTTAGAAATTTTTACTGAAAATATTTTTTTTTATATTTTTTTACTTAGTGCAGTTCGTGCTACGTAACACCTATTAAATAAGAAAGTATTTTCTATCAAAAAATTTTAACTCTCAAGTTTCAAATCCAAGATCTTTAATTAAAGGTGGAGATCGTATGCATTCCGACACAACCTTGTGATGAAAAATACTTTGATTGAAATGCAACATGCACCGATTAATAGGTATTAAAAGATAATTTAACATTCTATAGCCTATTCGTTTTCGAAACTTACTTTCGGAAAGAGTAAATAAATTTTGATGTATTAATCAACTTGTACTCAATAATTTAAATTAAAAAGAAATCTGTTTAACACTTCACGTACTCTCGAGTCTTGTGTAAGATTAGTGTGACAAGGGGCAAAAGATCCTTTTAAGAACATGTGTGGAGTTTTACCTTTTATAGTACTTTCGGCTCTATCTTATTGAAGAACGTCGAACAAATGGATTTTTCAAAGACAGAAATATATAAAATATTTAATAATTCTAAGTGATGCAAAGTACTCCAACACTTTTTAGCTAACACTGTTGAGAAAACATCAATATATAAATTCAACATAAATCTGCAATTCGATTTAAACTTTTGAAACTGTTTGGTTTCAATACCAAACAACTTTACTCGATTTATTGTGTTGAATATAGTTTTGAGAATCCAAGACGTCGTGTAGGTTCATTAAAAAGGAAATCTTTTTTTTTTAATTTTTTTTTTTTAAAACTTGAACCCGAAACCTCTAGTTAAGACCATGTATAGGAACAATTTCTTCTCTGGATTTGACAATTTTGGAAATATTGTGAAGAAATAGTTTAGAAATAATTTCTAATGCTTAAAACTAGCTTACAATTAGAGGACTCCTTTCCACTGTACTTGGATAATTTTGTAACTACACAATTGCGACTCGTTATATTACTTCATAACCTTTCATAGTAAATTATCATTATTAAATCCTCGTCCATTATGGAACCATTTTAACAATATAAGTAAAGTAACATGTACTAAACTCACACGGCGAGTTTATAATATAGAAAATATACGAAAAAGGGAAAAAAAAAAGAGCATAAATAATTCATTAAGAAAGAAATGTATGGAATATATTATATTAAAAAGTCATGAAATAATAAGAGGAAGGGAATATCTCTGATTTTTTTAAAGAAAGGTCAAAATGATAATATTTGCAAGTTTATTTTTGTTTACTTGAAATGTTTTGGTATGATTTCTGTTAAATCGTTTTTATTCTTTTTATTCCAAAAAAACCGAGTTTCCATGTTTTAGAGAACATTATTACAAACTTATTAGAACCAAACATGGCATATTTGTTATGTTTGGACCTTTTTGAGAGGACATCTCACAAAATTAAATTCATGTTTAATGTTTCACGAACGCATTATACTTTAACCTTTTCAAGTCAATCATGACATGTGAGCGAAAAATATTATTTATAAATGTTTCATTTTGACGCTAAAGTGATTTTGTCTAATCATACTTCTGAATCTTGTTAAAAAATAATAAAAGTTCATAAAACATCCACTTAAAAGAACTAAAATAAAATAAAACAGAATGATTTCACCTACTCGAAAAGTAAAAGGAGATGTTACCCACTTCAGTTTTTACAGCAGTTGCATTTTTCTATATATTAAAAAAAGGAGAGAATTTGGCAAAATAAAATTAAATTAAAGAATGAGAACAAAGCTCGTGGGACTAAACCTCTAGGATTTTGCAACCCACAATTATCCGATAAAATTTCACCATAGCATATAATAGTAAATTCGTATTTATTTTTTGGATAGTCATATTTGTTCTACTTGTTAATATTGTAAACATGATCTCCTTTATCATGACCAAAAAGATAGTTGAGAAAATATTTCGCTTGGGAACAAGTAATTTTGAGATTATATAATAATAAGAGTATAATACAGAGATTAAATAGTGATAAGATTATTTAACGGATATATTTTTATTGAAAGATGCTTGATTTACTGGATCAAAAAATAGATGTAGGGTTATAATATAAAATACTATCTTTTATGTAAACTAGATAAGTGGGGCTAAACTTTTACTTCCAATTTTAATCTTGAATTTCTTAAAAGACTTTGGAGGAAGAGTTTTGAAAAAGGGCATCTTATCGTTGTAGTATTTTATTCTAGACTTAAGTAATCACTGGATTATTATTTCACATTCAACGTGGAATGAAATAATACCACAATTGTAATATAAATTAGTCCCGAGATTACTAATTTCGGATTCAAAATTCAACTAATAAGATATAAAATAATCTTATATTTGATCATGAGATTATTATCCCTTATCCCACTGACCAAACACGACCACTTAATGTCTTCCTCAGTATCTCGAGGAATCTAGGCACACGGACCTTTTTTTAAGTCTTTTCATGTACACCTTTATTCCAAAGATACTGATGATATTCACAGCAGTTTTTAAGTTACTAGTGTTTATCCGTAAAATGGTACAGTTGAATTTGTTATGTGATTTATAAACAAGTGAACTGATTTGATCCCAAAATGATAAATAAATTAAATGAAAAGTAAGACTTAGCGTTGAAATGAATGAAATAGCAAGACTGGTTTCGAGAGCAAGGCTTCCGAAGACAGCGATAAGACAGTATTAGACAAAAAATAAGATTATATTATTCAACTTAATAGTAAAATGTAGCATAAGTTTTGCCAGAGATTTCATATGTTACAATGGTTCTTCAAGTCCCCTTTTATAGCTATACCTAAGGAACAAGATCCTAAGATCAAGTATCTCTTAAATGACAATAATGGACGTCATTGATAAATATGTATCGGCAGGCCATGAATGTCAAAATTCTCTACTACGTATTTAATACTAAGTAATATACTTCATTAAATGTCATATGATGACAAACATTCATTTGCCTCCGTTGACTGCGTTCTCTTCGGGATCTACCCGATACCAATAGAAGTTGTTGTCCTCGGCCTTGGTTCCTACTCGCTTCATCTTCCATCTGCCTCCAGTTCCACGTGTCATGCCATCGTTCGAGCATTTAATATAAACCAATTTTACCCTATATTGATAGTCCCCCTGATTTCCAGTGGCATATCTTTGTATCATCGGGAAGTTGGTAAAGATTCCTTTCTTGTCGAAAAATTTTCTGAACCCTTCTGAAAAGTTTCTGACGCTTGATTAGACGCATGTCTCCTCGCATTTAATACCCCGAACACATATTATCCCACGATTTAGCAATATTTTTGTCGGTTCTCGAGATAATTATGACCACGATTTTAGCCGCCTATACCTTTACTTATATGCATCACTCTTCTTCTTTCACTTCTAACAACTTCATAAGCTTCCTTAAGTTTTTGCATATAATCTCCTTCTACTTTCATATCTTTTTTATCTTCTTCAAAAAAACTCTTATCATTGTCTTATCATTATGGCTTCTTATACTAATTCTTCCAAACTCTGGTCTTCTATTCGATGGAGGTCCGAAGAGGAGCAAAGATAAAGAGGTTGATGTTGATGTTGATCCTCTCACGGTGAGCACCATCATCCATAAACATCTAAACACTGCTAAAGATTTTGAAGAGAAATTCCCTACTTCAAACCCTCGAACTTGGGCTGTTGGTAGATACCCTTCCTCTATCCCCCTTCCAGTATTACTGTTGTGAAGGAAGATTGTGATTGTCATGCCCTAAATATCATTGCCCCTGACCTGATGGAGCGAGTGACCTTCACTAAGAAGAGTTTTACGTATGTTTACACGTATCTCTTCACTTTGGGTCCATTTTTCTTTGATCGGGGGACTTGACCCCGTAATTTTGGAATTGTGCTACCGGTACCAAGTCTGTTTGTCTTAGGTGGGCCTTTCAGTATGGCGAACGGTGGCCTGTCTGTGGCGGTTGTGCCTGGAAACGAAGGAGCCCCTTACCTTGTCATATATGATGAACCTTTACTCCCCCAAAATCTTCCGCTGGGGAGTAATAAATTTCAGCAAGTGTGGCCACCATGCTTTGCTTACCAGCATGGATGATGACAATGACCGTGGATGGATGGAGCGGTTTGTCATCATTGCTACCAGGGATATCATCCCGGCCACGACTCCATATTTCCCCGAATCCTGGAATCGTTCATGTAAGTTCAGAATTTACCTCTTTTTTTCGAAAAAAGGTTGTTCCATGTCATTGCTAACCCTTTTTCTTTCGTTATTTCAGCTACTCGGTGGACAACACCAAGGGTTGAAGGCCTGGACCGATGGGTTCAGAAGACTCTGGACATCACCACGCCAAAGACCCGTTGGTGAAAGGAGTTAGCCCCCAAATACGGGTGGAGGGCCAAGAACCACGGTAAACTGATTCCTCATTCATTCCACCTTTGTACGTGAGAAAACATGTTAACTATACCTTTTTATTTGATTCAGCTCTCCCGCACAATTCTGTTTCCTCCCCTGAGGAGGATGTTTTGGTCAATCCCACAGAGGCTACGAGGTTGTTGCAAGAGGCTCTTACCTAGACCGGTGACCTCGGGTTTGCTTCCGGTGCATGTGGTTCTTCTCGGACTCCTCGACTAGAGAACAAGCAAACAAAAATGCGATTTTCTTCCTCAGTCGGGGGTAATAATAAGAAAGTAAAGAAAGCCACGCCCAAGCCAGACGCAGCCACTGTGGTTATTGACGATGATGGAAAAGCCAGTGATGAAGAGGCTTCCCTCCAAAGTAGACAACGATCTTTATCAGCTCAATAGAATGCTCAATCTGGAGAGCTTAGAACCCCAACCGAGGGCGATGTCCGAGCGCTCTAGGGAGAATTTGACTTAGTAGACAATGTTGATTCTCTCTTTTCAGTCCCAATTGCTACTTCCGGTACTATGAGGTCGAGTATCGGGCCTCTACTGCCTTCGGTTGGTGAGCAACTAACAAACAACACTGCCTCTGCCGCAACTGCTTCTCAACCTACAACACCATCATCCTCGTCTTCATCTACACCAACTGTGCCTTCATCACTAACAACTGCTATATCTCCCCCACCGGCCAAGACGCCGAGAGGAGGATGTCCCTCCTCCCTAGTCCCCTGACCACGTGAATTTGGGGAACAACTATTCACCCCATTCTGCAGATCCCCAAGGGAGGAGTGTCTCTCTCTCTCGATGTCAAAGCAGTGACACCTGCCGTCCAGGACAGTGGAGCTCGCCAATTATCTAAAGTCGCTGGCTTCAGAGAAAGATAAGAAGAAAATACACTCTCTTCCAGGGGAGTGTATGTTAAATAACTCCATGCACGATGCAACAATGTTATTGTACATGTTTTTATACTGCTTGTTTCTATTCGCACTACAAGAAAATGGAGTTATTACGGTGGTTATTTTAACATATAATGGCAGTTTCGAACCGCCGTAATACACATTAACGGCGGCTTTTAAAAGCGTCACAATCCCGCCCGCCAAAATTATATTATGGCGGTTCTAGTCAAACCGCCGTAATTACATTTGAAAACCGTCGTATTTTAATCGTTTTAATGCGGCTTTTTTTTTGTTGCATATTGTGGCGGTTTCAAACCGCCGTAATTTTAATTTTTACTGCTACTATAACCGCAGTCTGTTCACAATCCTATTTTTTCACATTTACAATCCTATCTATTGAATGCTATGCTTTTAAACTTCTATAGCACTTCATAATCATTTAAACCCAATATAAAAGATTAAATAAGAAAAATATTCATTATATAAAACACAAGTATACCAAAATTACATCATCCAAATATTAATGCTTCAAAGTGTATTTCAACAGTAATATCCAAAAGATTCATAGTTGATCCTACAAAATAATCACTAATTCACACTTGGACGAACATCATTGTTACTTTCATTTAAAGATCTTTTTTGTTCAATTGTTGATGGTGCACCACTTCCTAAATCTGGTGCCTGAAAAAAAAAATACAGTCAATAAGCAAATAACTAAAATTTTAACCGGTGAGCTGAAGTAGTGAGAACTTCCTAAGTGTTGAAAGAGTTCTGCAGCTATACACGTGGAAATTACATGTACCGGTAATTTTCATGCTCTTGAGTCTTCAAGACTTGATCAAGCTGATCAAGTCCTAAAATTCCAGCATTGTGCACTCATGACTCACTCCACAACATTAATTTCAATTCCTCGAACATTCATCATCCATCATTTATTACTTACACATGAAACAAATTACCAGGAAGATAAGCCAAAACTTCACGCAGTTTGTATACATAAAAAAGCACAAAGCATCAGAAATTCTTCAAAGACAACAAAATCACATACCAGAGCATACTTATTCTGCCAATTGCATTCACATAATGGAGAGTTTTAACCTATGCCAACAAGCAAATTCTACTAAAAACAGGCATCATCAATTAAACTACCATGATTTCACATATTTCAACGCATTCTATCATGTAACTAGGACTGGATATACAGAAATCACATTGAAATCAATGAGTTTAATCACCCAAAAATATAACTACACAGCCTAGGAAACCACTTTATGTTATAAAAAAAACCATAAGAAAAGCAAATAACTAAAATTTTAATGTAGCAAGAGAACTTATACATGTGGAGGAGTGGAAAATAAGTGAGCAAACTCCTCGGGGATATTCCCTATGTTCCTTTCATATAAGCTAATTAGTGCATTTAATTTAGATTCCACATCTGTCATCTCTTGCTGCCACTCCGGAGTTAGAGCGGTAGTGCTAGATGAACCCACATAACCACGACGGTATCTCGCAGATGTCTGTTTGAATGCTACAGTTGAAATTACACCCAAGCCTAAACCTCGAACACGATCAGGGTGCTCGGGACCGAATACTATGCCAAGTGCATCATTTGGTGAAGGTTCATCAAAACTTTCTGCTCTTTCACTTCGAATTTCTTCAATTCTTTCCTACAAAATTTGAAGAAGCATAAATTAAGCAATAGATCAAATGACTGGTACATCGAAAAAACATCTTTATCATCCCAAGGCCGGGCTCCAAACTCCTTGTAAAAGTACAGAAGAAAAGCTAACAGCAGGAAGTTGGTCAAAGATTGATCCGCTGAACTTTAAGCTCCATAACGATAGTTTATTTCGGGTACACTTGAGTGAAATCTTCTCCTTTCCAATTAATAAGTGTGATATAATATGTATTGGATTATTCACTATTCATACATTTCTTTGATTTTGTCACATGAACTGCAGAGACAAGAAAATATCACCAGCTCCAAATGTATCTTCTTATACTCCTATTGGTGTTGATTTATTTGTGTCCTAAAAAGATCAACCACATTGAATTCAACCTTCTTTTGAACTTGTTTATGTTCAAATTCCTCTACTTTTCCTTATTTTAATGTATATAAGCTCTATTAACAGAGATTAGTTGAGGATGATATGGAAAAAAGTTAAAGGATTTGCAAGAGAACATTAATTTAAGCAGTTTCCTCAGCTTCTTTCGCTATTACAAAATGCAAGAATCCAAATGAAGCAACTACCTAATGTCTAAATGACACAAGATTTTTGCGTTCAGTAATATCAACTCATAAACTTCTAGACGGTAATAAAGATTTACAGACAAAATATATATAAGAGCGGTTGCTCTAAAAATAGCTGTGGAAACTTCATTCTATATTGAAATAGATGTGGAAACCCACTAGACAAGCAGTATCAATCTGAAAATAAAATATAATTTCACAGCAGAAGGCACCAAAAATGTTACTTACCCCAATCACCCTAGCCTCATCCGTTACATAACTCCCATCTTTCCTTTTATGAGTCTCAGTCCACATTTTGGGGTTAATTTCATTGATGAACTATCTTTCAATTTCACTAAAGTCATATAATTATTTTTTGTCATTTAAAAGTAACTAAACTTTATCATTGTCGCTTAAAAGTCATTTTGCCTCAAACCCCTACCATAAATATGACATGGCATTAAATTTTATGATAAAAATCCAAAAATAAATGTCACATAAGCTAATATGGGTCATACCCATTTTAGATCCATTTATCCTTTAATGTGATTTGATCCATAATCCAAATGGGTTTCAATAAAATAAAATATTAATTCAACATTAGTTTAAAATGATTATCCTATACTACAAAGTTTTACCTTTTCTGTCACAGCACATTCATAATTATTCTATACTAAAATAATCTATACTAAAAAAAATTTATCTTGTTTGTATGCCCCATCTGAGTCATTTTATAACTCTACTGAAGTTAAAATACTATTGTATACAATAGTATTTTAAAATAACTCGGATGGGGCATACAAATAAAATAAGAATTTGCTAGCATAGATTATTTTAGTATAGAATAATTATGAATGTGCTGTGACAGAAAAGGCAAAACTTTGTAATATAGGATAATCATTTTAAACTAATGTGGAATTAATATTTTTTTTATCGAAACTCATTTGGATTATGGATCAAATCACATTAAAGGATAAATGGATCTAAAATGGGTATGACCCATATTAGCTTATGTGGCATTTATTTTTATATTTTTATCATAAAATTTAATGTCATGTCATATTTATGGTAGGGGTTTGAGGCAAAATGACTTTTAAGTGACAATGATAAAGTTTAGTTACTTTTAAGTGACAAAAAATAGTTATATGACTTTAGTGAAATTGAAAGATAGTTCAATGACCATCAATGAAATAAACCCTCACATTTTGCCTCGATCAAAAGCTTTTCCCATCACCTTCTAAAATTTTTAAAATGAATAATGTTAGTAATTAATTAAGAATATATATCTTATCTAAGTTAATCGCTTAAACTACCATTGCAACCCTTTTTCTAGCCAAACTCATAGCACCACAAGTATGAGGAAGTTGGTTTTTTCGAATATGTGCATTCTTCTTGCAACGCTCCTACAAATTAAATAGGTAAAATTCTATTACATAAGACCAAAATAAGCAGAACAGAAGCTACTATGATATAAATATAAATTTAAGTTCAGTGATTGAATTTATCCATCGTCAAGACAATACATATAGAACTTCTTCTGAGAACTTTAAACTCATGAATTACATCATGTTATATGTTATTGTGAAGATAATCAAACACAGGTTTGTCTTTTTTCCTGATCCATCAACAAAAGTTTTAGCAACAAGAAAAATAACTTCTCTAATCTCTAGTCTAATTTTTGCTAGATTTACCTCACTAGCCAATTGAGCGTAACTTTAGACCAATAAAAGAAAGATGAGTAACATGTTCACATTGCCAATGTCTCTGTTTCTAGGCAAGTTTAGTTTTGGGTATTCAATCTAAGGTTAGAATCTTTCAGAGTAGAGAAACAGTAGCAGAAGCAGCAGCATAAGCAATAGCAGAAGAAAGTACCTTTGTCTCCTCTTTCAAGCGATAAGTAACATACAGTGCCCGTTGGTCCATCGGTATGCCATTCGGAGCGTTCTTGATGATATCTTCTTTACTTATTAATAGATCTTCAGCCTCCTTCCATAGTTTAAGCATGTACTCCTTCCAATTTTTGTTAAGGGAACTGTTAAGCCATGCCTTTGCCTTTTGTTGATCAATCCTAAAAAAAAAACGAGGCTTCACAAATATAAAGTAAGTTAATTTACTACAGTTTTACATATACAACTAAAAGATACAAACTAAACAAAAGAATTTAGATGGCATTACCACTATTATATCATTAAAAACACGGTCCACAAAATATTTGGGCATAGATGACCATTTCTCAAAGCCAATAGGAAAGTACATAGGATTTGTTGCAAGTTGCCCTAAAACTCCAGCAATTAGGCCAACCGATTTCCCAATTGCTGCATGATATTCATCAAATTCTACAATTATACGCAACCCTTTATCCAAGTTATGGACATCCTTAACCTTCAATCTAATTGTTTTTATTACTTGACATTCATCTACAATAAAATAAAGTCAAGTTAAAACATTAAACGAGGAAAACAAATAGAATACTCAATCACTTGAAATTTATATGTACCTATAACATCGATAAACCAATGAGGTTTTTCATTGCTAGTACTACGTCTAGTTTGTCGTGAAGAGACTGCACCAGATGATGAAGATGGAACGGCGGGCTGAGAAAATACCCCATCAGATGATGAAAGTGATACAACATGCTGCGAAGAGACTCCATCAGATGATGAAGATGGAACAACGTGCTGCGAAGAGACTCTATCAACTGAAATAACAGGTTGTGTAGGTTGTGTAGGCAGTGTAGAATGTAAAGAGACTCGATAAGATGTTGAAGATGAAGCTTGAGCCTGTGATGACTGCCTTGGAACAAGTGAAGATCTCTCTTTGACTGATTTGAATTGATCTTTAACCCTATTTTGCTTCGGCATCTCTACATACGTAAAGGTATATAAAGCAAAACAAGAAAACCTTGATACCAAACCAGTTTAAACTTCAAGACAAAATAACTTAAAGCTTAATTAATGAAAGAAAGTAACTAGATGCAAGGACATAAAATATATTAAGATGCTTCCTTCTAAAATGTGAAAAGGGCTAGCAATGACTCTTCAAATATGTTCATCTTTGCCAATCTCATTTTCAATATCGCGATCAAATAATATTTCATTAGTTTCATCCTCCCTACACAAAAGCAGATCATTAACATCCCCAAAGTGTTAATCTAAGTCTTGCACTGGGAATGGCTCATTCTCAGGAAATTTATTATCTCCTTCTCCTCCCATATCATATAAGTCTCTTGAATGACATATCTTTCTACCTATACAATTGGTAGTCGTTTGATAAATAAGTTGAACCTATTATAGCAGAAAGATCTGCTAATCTGTTAGTGACAAAAGAAATAATCAATCTACCTTGTAATAAAAATAAATCTGCTTAAAAGAAAGGACAAAATTAAACTGAAATGAGCTATACCTATCAAATGTTTTACTGTCGACCTCGATCCCAATCGCTTCACTAGCAGTTTTTGATCTCTCGGCTACCTATCAAGCCCATATATAATATTTAGGTTAATATTAGCAAGAACAACAACTTAAAATATCAAAATTAAGTGCATGCAATCGAAATACCAAACAAAGCAGCAAAAATTTTAAGAAATACCAAACTAATTGAATAGAAAAATAAAAAAAATGGACTCAAAAATAAAAGAAAGAAGTACTGAAACCATTAGAACATTAATATTTTCTAATAATAGCAATTGTCATTCTATTTTCCTTTTTCTAGTAATAGATTACTATTTTGGATGTTATATATTTAATTGACTGAATGAATCATAGATTATCGGACTGAGGAACAAAAAAATAGAACAGAATTGGGGACATGAACCCTAATAAAGAGAAAAGAACTTTTGGTACTAAATATGAGTCATTACCTAAAGATTATTGAAGCTGCTAAATGAATTTCTGATTTGAATCTCGATTCGTCTAGCCAGAGAAACATATTGGAAGAAATAGAAGAATCTGAAGTTAGAAAATTGGGAGTTTGTTACCTATTGAGGGAAATAGAATGAATCGGGGGAAGGAATTGGGGGAAATAGAAATTGGGGGAAAGAGATACGAGACTTATGGAGGGAAGGAATTGGGGGAATTCTGGAGGGAGTATCAAATTGTGAGGGGGAAATACTAAAACTTATTGAGAGAATAGTTAAAATATTGTGATTAAAATATTACGGCGTTTCTAACCACCGCAATACGAATTAACTGCCGCTATAAAAATAATTTATTCCAGCAGTTGGTAAAACGCCATTTTTAATTAGATTTTTTGGCAGTTATTTGGAACTGCCGTAATATAACCGCCACAATAATTTCGATTTTTTGTACTGTGATTGCCTGTTACAACAGGGTTTGTGACTTTAATATTTGTTTTACATGCCAACTTTCTTGCTTTCGACGGCCTTCAGAGATTGATCCTTGACAAAAAAGGACTTATGTGAGAGCGGGATCAACTGTTGGCCGAGAGAAACCAATTCACTGCGCGCCTCCCGGTATTAGAAGCGAATGCTGCTGAAGCGGCCGAGCTGAAGCCACTCGGCTACATGCATAACTTTAGGATGCAAAGGCTAAGTGTGTTGAATCTTAAGATGTTGCTCTTGTTGTACCGAGCGCGAGTCTGCCTCCATTGAATGAGCAAATAATTTATAGGCAGATTTGAACTCCAGAGCTGAAGAAGTTATTGCCGAGGAGAAGCGGGCCTGGATAGAAGATAAGTATAAGAAGATTATGGATCAAAATAAGGTTCATATAACCACAAGTCGTGATCTCGATTGATTGAGACAAAACGATTCCCTCAATACAGCTCTTAGCCTTAGTACCATGAGATCCTGGCTCAGCCTGATACAACTGACGCTTCTAGTCCCAGTTCCGAGTTTTCGGGAACTGAGGAGGAGCGTGAAGAGAATAGTGATGAAGGCCAAGAGCCTGCGCCGGCAGCAGATCTGCCTACTTCTTTCGGGGGCGTACATGCCTCTCTTGCCCCGAGTTCTAGTGGACGTAGTTTAGCCTTTTTGCTTTCTTTTCTTTTGTTGTTTTCTTTTGTATCTTTATATTCATGCCGCTTGGCATGTTTGATAAATAAAAAGGACCTTTTGTTTAAGTATTGTGCAAAGTTCATTCCTTTTTGTGTCGAATTAAGTAAGGCTTCGTGTGTGTTTTCTTTCGATAGCTTTTGGGTTCAGGGAATAAACTCTTCTGGAACCAATCCTTTACTATGAGGGTTTCATAAGAGAGGGTCCTCTTATGTTTACAGTGCTTTTGAAGAGGATGTCTCATGTTCATTCTGGCATTAGCATTTGATGTTTTTAGTTAACTTTCAAATGATAAAATCAATTCATCGTTTGGACAAAAAATAAGATAAAAATAAAAGGAATTCATTTTGTTCCTTCTATCTTCAAAAGTACATAAGCATTCATTTGCTGAAAGAAAATAAATTGCCAATAAATGTGGTTAATTTGTACAACTTGTATCTACGGGGCTAGATGTGAAGCCCCTATTTCCGATGAGACATTATTGTTCCCGGGTCTTGAAATCCCGATTTTCGTGGCAGTCAGGTTGCCATACTCTCATACTATTTCTCCCCTAGTGTTTGAATATGAAGAATGCGAATTGGAACACTGGAAGTCTTGCTCATTTGAGGAAAAATACTAGTGAATGGCTGGATAATCTTCGATTCGATGGCAAGCTTCGTTTCCCGTTAGGAACTTTGCCATCGAGCCAAAGATTATCTAACCATCCCCTAGTGGCTTGTTGTTTCAGTGCCTTGTCATTTAAAGGTCTTAACTTTGTTGATGATACTCCTTTCGTAGTATGCTTTCCGTTGCTGCCTACTTAAAAACCTTGCCAGAAAAATCCAATTTGGACAAAAACTGGTCAAAGAAAAAAAGAGTGAAGCACATACGTTCAGTATAAGCAGGATCCATCAGCAGTAATACTTTTTGAGGTGAGTCACGTTCCAATTTCTTGGTAATTTGACTCCATATTGATTCTCTAGTTCGTATGATCCCCTTCTGGTCATAGCTGAAATTCGGTAGGGGCCTTCCCATTTCGGACCCAGCTTTCCCACGTTGAACTCTCGGGTGTTCTGAGTCACTTTCCTCAAAACCAAGTCTCCCGCTTTATAATAGCGGAGATTGGCCCTCCGGTTATAGTATCTTTCCATCCTTTATTTCTGAGCCACCATTCTTATATGCGCCAAGTCCCTGCGTTCGTCGAAAAACTCTAGTTTAACCAGCAATTCCTCATTATTTGCCTCTTCGTCCGTCCGAAAGTATCGCAAGGTCGGTTCTCCTACTTCCACCGGGATCAACGCTTCTGCGCCATATACGAGAGAGAAAGATGTCTCCCTCGTGCTCGACTTGGCAGTCGTCCGGTATGCCCATAGCACTTCTGGTAACTCTTCGGGCCATTTGCCCTTGGCTACTTAAAACCTCTTTATGTGGTTTTGAATAATCACTTTATTAGTTGATTTCACTAGCCCATTTGTGCTTGGATGGTATGGTGAAGATGTGATTCTTTTAATTTTCAGGCCTTCAAGAAATTTGTGACTTTGGAGCCTATGAACTGTGGTGTGTTGTCATAGGCAATCTCCTTCGGTATTCCGAACCGGCAAATTATGCTTTCCCATATGAAATCTACCACTTCACATTCATTGATCTTTTGGTAAGGGCGTGCTTCAACCCATTTAGTGAAGTAATCAGTTAAAATTAAAAAATAATCTTACCTTCCCGGGACCTGGTGGCAGCAGCCCGACTATGTCCATCCCCCATTTCATGAATGGCCATAGGGACAGTACCGAATGCAGGAGTTCTGCTGGTTGGTGCACTAATTGTGCATGGTGTTGACACTTGTCACACTTCTGAATGAATGGCTTTGCGTCTTGTTCCATCCGGGGCCAGTAGTATCCTGCCTTAACTAATTTTAGCATCAACGAATCTGTACCAGAATGATTCTCGCAAATTCCTTCATGAACCTCTCTCATGACGTAATCTGCCTCTGAGGCTCCTAAACATCAGGCCAACGGCTTTGCGTCTTGTTCCATCCGGGGCCAGTAGTATCCTACCTTAACTAATTTTAGCATCAACGAATCTGCACCAGAATGATTCTCGCAAATTCCTTCATGAACCTCTCTCATGACGTAATCTGCCTCTGAGGCTCCTAAACATCGGGCCAACGGGCCTTGGAACTATCTTCTATATAACTGCCCCCCCCCCAAGAGGCTGTAACGAGCCGCTTCGGTGCCAAGTTCCTGGGATGTCTTCAGGTCTCCAGGCAGCTTGTCGTGCTTAAGGTAATCGATGAACTCATTCCCCCAGTCCCAGATCAAACTGGTTGTATTTACTTCACAATAACCGTCCACATCCAGTACCGAATGTATAAGTTGAACGACGGTACCGGAATCTGATCCCTTCATTTTTGTGGATGATCCCAAATTGGCCAATGCATCTGCTTTTATGTTTTCTTCTCTCGGGATATGGGTGATCAACCACTCCTTGAATCATGCGAGTAGAGTTTGAACTTTAATCACATACTATTGCATGTGCTCCACCTTTGTGTCGTAGATTCCATATACTTGATTTACTACTAGTTAGGAATCGCATTTGATTTCAATGACCTCGGAGCTTAGCCCCCCAGGCCAGTTCAAGATCAGCAATCAAAGCCTCATACTTTATTTCATTGTTAGTCAAGGGAACAGTTTTTATGGCCTGCCTCAGGGCCTCTCCCGAGGGCGCGACTAAGACCACCCCAAGCTCGGACCCTTTCATGTGGTAAGCTCTGTCCGTGAACAAGGTACAAACTCCTGATGTCCTTTCCGACACCATCACCGCCTCTTTCACAGCCAAAGACAGTAACCCAGGACTGAAATCGGCCACAAAGTCGGCCAAAACCTGTGACTTGATCGCAGCCCTAAGCTTATACTGAATATCAAATTCACTTATTTCACCTTCTTATTTGGCTAGTTGACCTGACAACTCAGGTTTGTTAAGTACATTCCACATGGGAAAAGTTGTCACCACGGCTATCCGTTATCGGGTGGCGCTGAAAATATGGCCTAATCTTTCGAGAGGAGACGACGAGATCTAAGGCTAGTTTTTCGAGGTGCTGATAACGCGTTTGCGCTCCCGATAAAAATTTGGTAACATAATAGACAGGAGATAGCGTACCTGCGTCCTCCCAGACTAGAACTACACTTATCGCTACTTAGAGACCAACAAGTATATCAACAATTGTTTGCCTTCCTCCAATTTTGATAGTAGCGAAGGGCTTGATAGATACCGTTTTAGGTCTTTTAAGGCATGTTGGCATTCTGGAGTCCATTCGAAGTTGTTCTCCCTTTTCAGAAGCTAGAAAAAGAGATGACATTTTTTCGAAGATCGAGAAATGAACCTGCTTAGAGCGGACAATCTTCTTGTTAGACATTGGACTTCCTTCATGCTTGTCAGATAGTCCGGGATGTCCTCGATGGCTTTGATCTTATCGGGATTTACTTTGATCCCTCTTTGTGACACCAGGAAACCCAAAAAGTTACTGGAGCTAACTCCAAACGCGTATTTTTGGGGGTTGAGCTTCATGTTGTGCTTCCTTAGGATATCGAAGGTTTCCTGGAGGTGTTTTAAGTGTTCACCTACATTCAAAGACTTTACCAGTATATCATCTATACTTTCATTATTTTACCTATTTGTTTTTCGAACATCTTGTTCACAAGTCTCTGATAAGTGGCTCCGGCATTTTTAAGCCTGAAGGGCAGCACATTATAACAATATATGCCAAAGTTTGTTATGAACGGAGTTTTTTCCTGATCCTCCGGATTCATCGTAATTTGATTATACTCGAAATCGGCATCAAGGAAACTCATTAACTCGTGCCCGGTCTTGGCGTCAATCATTTGATCGATGTTCGATAGTGGGAATGAGTCTTTCGGGCACGTCTTATTCAAGTCCTTATAATCTATGCACATTCGAAATTTATTATTCTTTTTCGGAACTACAGCTACATTAGCTAGCCAGTCGGGATACTTTACCTCCCGGATTGAACCGATGTCAATTAACTGAGTTACCTCTTCTTTAACAAAATAGTTTCTGACCTCGGCTATTAAGAGATTCTTTTGCCTTACATGTGGGATGCTTGGGTCCAGGCTTAGCATGTGCACGGCCACCTCTAGCGGGATACCTGTCATATCTGCATGTGACCATGCGAAACAATCAACGCTAGTTTTAAGAAAATCAATAAATTCTGACCTGAGCTCGGGGTTGAGTCTAGTCCCCAAGTGAAATTTTCTCTTAAGGAATTTTTCAAACAAAGCCACTTGTTCGAGTTCTTCTGTCGTGGACTTGGTCGCGTCTGTTTTTTTCGGTACCTAAAAATATCTTGGTACCTGGTGGGATTCCGACAACTCCCCCCCTTTGTCATCTTCGGTTGGTTCCGAAGCATGCGTCAGTTCCTATAATTGCTATGAGTTGAGTTCCTTCCCTTTAGTGCTGGAAACCGAAATCGCGTTCATTTCCCTTGCTGCCGGTTGATCTCCTCTTATTTGTTTAATTCCCTCCAGAGTCGGAAATTTCAACAGTTGGTGATATGTTGATGGTACGGCTTTCATCTCATGTAACCATGGTCTGCCAAGAATTATGTTGTATCCCATGTTACCGTCCAGTACTTCAAAATAAGGTAGTCTTCATAACCCCTTCGGCGTTCATGGGCAACAAGGTATCCCATCGGGTTATAATACTTGCTAAGTTGAACTGGGCGAAGAGTTTTATTGCCGGAATGATGCTTCCGGTTAGCTTGGATTGTTTCATCACTCTCCATTCAATAATGTTGGTTGAAATGCCTGGGTCAACTAAACGCGTTTAATCTTGAAATCTAGAACGTTAAGGGAAATTACTAGGGCATCGTTGTGCGGAAGAAGAAGTCCATCGGCGTCTTATTCCGTGAAGGTGATGTCGTCTTCGGCGACCTCCCGGAGTCTCTAGCTATAAGTTACCGATACTCTTGCTATAAGTCTCTTGGCTGCCAAGAACGTTATCCCCGTTGATCCCCCCCCCTCCCGAAAATTATGTTGATAGTTAGTCGAGGAGAGTCTTCCCCTATCTTTGAAAGTTTTGTAGTCTCAACTGCGACCGTAATTGTTCTTGCACAGGTCATTAAGGGATTCCCTGAGATGGCCATTCTTCAATAGTGTTGCCACCTCCTCGCGCAGATGTCGGCAGCCCCCAGTTCGGTGGCCATTAGTCCCATGATATTTGCACCATAAATTAGGATCCTTCTAGTTGGGATCAGATCTCATTAGCCTCGGGAACCGTGCTTCCTTAATGTTTCTCATTGACGATACTAGCTCTACTACGCAAACATTAAAATTATACTCTGACGGCCTGGGATAAGTGGAGTCCCGGGAACCCGATACCTCTTTGTCCTACAATGATATGTTGTTCCGGCCGCTGTCAGTTCTTTTATTATGGGCGAATCTATCCGCTGACCGGAACCCTTTGTTGTCGCGTCCTTCGGCCCTCTCGTAGGTCAAGAATTGGCTCTTCTAAGATCGCTGATCCATATCAAAATCATCTTTTGATTTATCCCTGTTCCTTTCTCGATCCCGACCCTTAGTTGATGCCGGGAACCTGAGCTGATCATCCTCATCTTTGATTCATAACGGTTATAGACACCGCCCATGTGGTTGCTTGGAACTCGAGCGGGCTTTCTTTCAGCTTTTGGGAAGCGTCAGAGCTCCTCGAGTTCAACACCTCAATAAATGCCTCACCTGCACATTCATCTCGCACATCCGGTAACAACATCCTTTCTTTTTGAAACCTGATCAGGAACTTATGCAACAATTTCGACTCTCCTTACAAAATTCTGAATATGTTCGCCTTTCGGGCCTGGACCTTCCTGGCCCCGGCATGGGCCTTGATGAAAGAATCTGCAAGCATTTTAAATGAATCTATTAAGTGTTTGGGTAAGAGTGAATACCATGTTAAGGCTAGGATTTTTCCGAATTTCTTCAGCATGACCGATTCAATCTCACGTTGGGACAAGTCATTTCCTTTCACCGATATTATATAAGTTGTGATGTGCTCCTGAGGGTCTGAACTCCCGTCATACTTCGGTGTGTCTGGCATTTTGAACCGTTTCAGAATCAATTCTGGTGCTGTGCTCGGTTTGAACGGCAATTGGGTGTACTTATTCGAGTCTGGGCCCTTCAACACTAGTGGTGCGCCCGAAATTTGATCCTTTGAGCATAGAACTCTTTCGCATTCTGATCCATCCGCTCGTTCATTTCCCTCATGAATCACATGAGTTAGGTTTTAAAAGGATCATTGCTGGTGTCGTTACCGGATCCGCTGCCTCCCCTACCGGTCCCCTCGGCTCCGTCGAAGCCGACCTCACCCCTCGGGGTGTTATTATCAACTCTTTGAGTTTTTTGATTTACAGGAGCGCCGGGGGGAACATGACCTCTTCCATTCGTGTTGTTGGAAGCGCCTGATAATGCCTGCTTTAGTTCTGTCATGACCTGGTCTTGCCTTGAGAGATGGCCCATGATGGACTGTTGCTGCTCTCTCAAGACCCTTACCGTTTCTGAAATGTGCTCGTCTTCAGCGTCATCAGGAGTTGTCTCCCACACATGTCGGGGATACTGCCCGCCATGGATCGGGGTAACTACGTCCCTCTCGTTGCAGCTGTCGCTGATCGAATCCTCGTGGTGAGGCAGATTTTTGTGTGCCTCAATATTGTGCGTGATGTTGACATCATTAGCTGCCATTTTTTTTGCTATGAAATAAAGAATCAAACAAGTTAGTAATAGACACATGGATCAACTCAATCACGCAGCTGTCTAAGCCCCATGTTGGAGGCCAAATTATTTACCCGTAAAACGGTACAGTTGAATTTGTTACGTGGTTTATAGACAAGCGAACTGATTTGATCCCAAAGTAATAAATAAATTAAATAAAAAGTAAGAGTTAGCATTAAAATCGAAAGAAATAGCAAGCCTGGTTCCGGGAGCAAGGCTTCCGAATACAGCGATAAGAACAATATTAGACAAGAAATAAGATTAGATTATTCAGCTTTATAGCAAGATGTAGCATAAGTTTTTCTACAAATTTCGTATATTACAATGGTTGTTCAAGTCCCCTTTTATAGCTATACTTAGGGAACAAGATCCTAGGATTAAGCCTCTCTTAAATGACAATAATGGAGGCCATTGATAAATATGTAATGGCAGGCCATGAATGCCAAAATTCTCTGCAACGGTTGCGTATTTAATACTAAGGAATATTCTTCATTAAATATCATCTGATGAAAAATATTTGTTTGCCTCCGTTGACTGCGTTCCCTTCGGGATCTACTCGATACCAACCGAAGTTGTTGTCCTCGGTCTTGGTTCCTACTCACTTCATCTTTCGTCTGCCTCCGATTTTATGTGTCATGCAATCATTCGAGCATTTAATATAAATAAATTTTGCCCTATAAATCTAGCAGATCTATTGTTCAAATCCTATTAAAGATAATTTATTTAGTTATTTTGCTATTCCGGAGTCAAAGGTATATGAAACAGATCAAAGGAAATTAATACAAGATTAGAAGAATTTTATTACCAAGTTGTGATAGATAGTAGGGAGTTTTAGTAGTTTAGACGATATGAATATTTACTTGTAGGAGAGAGTTCGATTCTCCATCATGTAATTCCCCTTATTAGTTTTTCCAAAATGAAAAAAGTTGTGGTAGATAGCGTATGCAAGACACTTAGAAGCTTTTGTTTCAAGAAGGAAAAAAAGACTTTTGTAATCAAAGTCATTAAAGAAATGTGTTTTAACTTTTATAAAGATTTGTCAAAATAAGTTTTTTTAAAATAATTTTAGGGAGCAGCAATTTGTATTTGGTTAATTTATCTGAAAATTATTTTTTTTAGTATTTGATAATCTAATCTCTAAAAATATACTATTCGGAGAGAAAAGTATTTTTCGCCTTCCAAAAGTTTGGCCTAACAAATTAGAAATATCACTCATGTTTTTCATCTTTTTTTAAAAATTAAAATTTTTCCTTCAATAATGTTTGTTTAAAAGGAATTTGAAAGACCAGATCAATCTACAAACCTAGGTCCAATATTTGTGTGTACGAGCTAGCCACCAACAGATGGACATCCTTTTACCGCAGTCTTTCTCTGTTGGGCATAGAAGATTTTCTTGTACTTGTATTTACATAGTATATAATAGGGGTATTCATGGTTCGATTTGGAATAATTTTTTCCTAAAAAGAAACTAAACAAAGTAAATCGATTTTTTAAATATTGGAACCAAACCAAATCAATTAAGTTAATTTTTTATCGATTCAATTTTTGTCAATTTTTATTTTATTTTTTCAGGTTTTTATCGATTTTTTCTTAAAGATGAGGCATACACTATCAAATACATGTCTCAGCGACTACATTTTCAACGTAACATTATCAAACCACTTGGTCTTTGAGAAATCTATCATTTACCAAGATATATTGATGATAATTGAATCAATAGTGATGAATAATTTAAAAATTCAATTACAAATAGATTATTTTTAACATGAAATAGATTCTCGTACTTAGCAAAAGAATACTACAACTAGAACGTAAAGGCAAAGAACTAGATATTATAATAGCAAAGAACTGGATTAAAAGTACAAACGATTAATATGTACGTACCATAAAATTTTAAAAACTTTGTATATATAGGTGCAATAATAAATCATAAACAACTACTTCTATAGTCGATTTGGTTTGGTTTTTTCGGTTATTTATTTTTATTAAAATCAAAACCAAGCCAAATTTGTTCGATTTTTAAAATTCAAAACCAAAACCAAACCAAAGTAAAAAGGTGTCGGTTCTTTTGGTCATTTTTATTAGATTTTCGATTTGGTTCGATTTTTTGGATTTTTATGAACACTCCCTAGTATATATATATATTGGGACTATTAGGTGGTAGGTTTTAAAATTTCGTTTGCAAACATTTCCAACAATAGAAACTAACTTTAATATTTAGGAATTTTTATATTCCTATACATTATTTTAATCTTTATTACCTTCCCTACTCAAGTTTTAATATAATTATATATTATATACCCAATTACCAATTATGTACATTCTTAGGCATTTAATAATAATAATTAGTGTCCTAAAATCGCTCTAACGTATCTTCCACTCCCCCACCTTTCTCTCTCCACAACTCCTCTTGTATCTTTAATATTTAGGAATTTTTATATTCCTATACACTATTTCAATCTTTGTTACCCTCCCTACTCAAGTTTTAATGTAATTACATATAATATACCCAATTACCAATTATGTACATTCTTAGGCATCTAATAATAATAATTAGTGTCCTAAAATCACTCTAACGTATCTTTCACTCCCCCACGTTTCTCTCTCCACCCCTCCACCCCCACTCATATCTTGCACTCACCCATGTTCCTCTCTCCACAAACTTCATTATCCCTCCATTAACGCTTGTTCCCATTCTTCTTCAAAAATCAGTCTATATTTTTTCACTCTTCTTCAAAAGTCTCTCTCCATTTTTATAGATTCAAGCTCTAAATACTCTACCACACACCTCCATTACATCTATTGCTTGCTTAACTTTCAATGAAGAAGAAAACACTTTCGAAGACCAACCCTAATTCCAGTAAGAGAGCAGCAATTCCACCATTGACAACCATTAAAAAGTTTTGAAGCTTTGAATTCGAATTTGGGTTTTCAAAAATCAGTATTTATTTGGATTGAGTGTTGTTGCAAACAATTAAAAATATTATTTGGAGTTTATATCTCATTTTTTAGGGTGTTTTGGTGAAGATTAGACCTGATTTTGGCTGAATTTCAGATTGAAACTCGAAGAAGAAGAAGAAGAAGAAGCAGAAGAAGACAGGGCATACATTATACTTACGAAATTATAGTAAAGTTGTAGTAAAATTGTAGAAAAATTATATTCTGTTGTTTATATATATATATATATTATTTTATTTTATTTTTTTATTTAAATATTGTATGAAACTTGAACAATATTGTATAAAAATTATATTTAAGTTGTATGATATTGTAGTTGTATATAACTGGGTAAAAATAACGTATGAAAGTTGTAGATAAGTTGTATAATATATAATTAGTTATATGAAATTTGTTTTTACTATGTATAAATTAGATACAAAATATACAAAAGACATATTGCATAAAATTTGTATAAAAAATTATATTTTAGTTGTATGATATTGTAGTTATATTTAACTATATAGAAATAATGTATGAAAGCTGTAGATTAGTTGTGATTTTACATTGTGCTTTTAAGCTCTTTGCCTAAACGTGTTAAAATTATTTAAAACATTACTTAATTTCATGAAATACCTTGCAACTTAATTCAGATCGGCTTCTCATAAAAGGTAAACTTACCTATCTTCGGCATTACATGCCAAAAGGATTCCATCTTATTTTGCAGGAAAAAGTATAGCCATTATTGAGTATGATTTGTAGAATAATGCCCTCCAGATATATTCTAATCCAACTAGGGTTGTCCTATTAATTATTACTCCTACCTAAAGAAAGTGAAAAGCATAGGATATAATTCTTTGGAAATGGGTGCCCTTCTAATTTTGTATTTTGAATAGCAACTTCAACAAGTTCTTAATTGGATAATAATTAAATAGACTTGATGGACAGGGAATAGAGTCTGATTCCCTTTTAAGGATTTAAATTAGAATTTTGATTTTATCTTGAATCCTGATAAAAAAAAACTTGTAAAAATTATCCCCACATATTTAACCTAATCTTCCTGTTAATTATAGAGGAGTTCTTACTAAATTCCAACCTAAAACTGAAGGTTTAAAAAGAAGAAGAAGAAAAAGGATTAGAAGAAATAACACAAAATTGTAAGTATTATTAAGACATGGTTACGTGATCAACCAGATGAAAAAGTTGTCCACTGACTTGATCACTAAATTGCTACAAGAGTGGAAGATCTGGAGAGAAAAGGGGAAAGAGGAGAGAAAATAAGAAAAATGTATAACTAAATCCCTTGATTGAAGGCACTAATAATGGATTATGAGCCTTTTAAGTTGGAATGTATTTTGTAAACAAAACTTGTTTAGGTCGGGTAATTAACTAAACGTGAATATTTTTGGTAATAAAATTTCAAATAGTGTATAGGAAGGTAAAAATCCCTAATATTTATCTAAACTAATTTTGTGCAACCAAATTATTTTGGTTTTTAAAAACTGCTGCCAAATCAAACTCGTTTTTTCTTTTTTATTAAAAAAATTACTTAGTTTCAAAAAATAATATGTTCTAAGCATTTTCTTATGAAAAATAGCATAATCAAACTATAAGCCATATGCAGATTTGATTTTCAAGGATACTTCAAAATACATTTTAGAATCTAATTATTCTAAAAACTAAACCAAAACCAAATCTAGGTACAACTTAAATTTGTATGTGCGCTAAAACTTTGCCCTTGTCTCGCCACGATACTAACTGAAAAGGCCCAAGATCTGCCAATTAAGTAGAAATGACACCATATAGCCACTTTAAAGGATTGCTATTTAAAAATTAGCCAATCCATTCTAAATTTCAATTTTCCAGATTAATGTTTTGGGACAAAGCTTTTTAATTTAAAATTTTAGAACAAAATAAGTACTGACAAATCTCTAAATAGCATCCCTGAGAATGGCTATCTGTGCACTTGCCCCGCCAATTAATGGCCACAATCAGTAGTAAGACCAAACCTAAGGCCATGAGGCCCAAAATATAATTGCAGGCTGAAGTGCAGAGAAAAGAAACTGAAAGCCAGCACTTATATGGAACGACTATAGTTACAAGCAAAAGATCAATGCAAATATATGAAACTGCTAGACTAGTTGCATACGAATAGTGGCAAGAATGAAGAAGTGAAGAGTGATTGACCATAGCTATGCAATAAGACACTACTCTTCCATTTGTTAGTTTATACTAACACCATGTACGAGTAAAAGAGTGAATGACAATACTTATGCGGTAATAAGCATTTTATACGTTTATTATTTTGGTACAAACACCAACTTTGTACGAGTAATATTATTCGGTGGCACCCAGGAGCGGATGCAACTTAAAAGTATCAGTTTCATATGAACTCAGTACTTTCGACATGACGTATGAATTTAAGTGTAAAAATTCATTAACCTTGCAAGAACTTATAACTTTAAAAATATAATAGATTTGAATCTATAGAGTTTAAATTCTAGATCCGCCTCTGGTAACACCCAACACAGCCGCACCAAATTCATTATATATGTGAATGAAGCCAGTGTAATTCCTCCCATAAACGGCGGAAAACACGGAGTCGAACAATGAGTACATTTCGTGTAATATTGGTAATTAGCCACTTCTTATCTCTGCTATTAGCATTTAGTCACGATTTAAAAAGCTACTAAACTTTAGCTACTCCATTTAAATGCAAGTATATTTTGGAAAAAGGTACCCCAACGCAACTCCATCAATCGCTATTGGATTTCAACCATTCTACAAGTGAAACTCCAGCATAATATATTGGAATCCGAAAAATTGTCTCCAAGTAAATTCAAAATACACGATAATGAACTTCAGAGCTTTTAAAGGTAAAATTCTAGCACACTGTATAGGATAAAATATGTTCATATTAAATGCACGCATGGTATAGCGACACGTGGAACCGAAGGCAAAAGGTAACCAGGTCCGAAGGCGACAATCTCGTTTATCCCCGAAGGGAATGATGTTCGTAAAGGCAAGATAAATGCCTGCCACCCCGTGACATTTAATGAAGAATATTCTATAGCATTAAGTACGTAGTATATTACAGAGAATATGACATTTACTGCTACCGTTATACATTCTTCAGTGGTCCCCATAATTATCATTTAATAGGGGCTTGATCCTAGAACTGTGTTCCCTAGGCACCATTATAAATAGAAAGCTCAACAACCATTGTAAAAGACACGAATTTTCTAACAAGCACATACTATACTATGTTCAAAGCTCAATAATATTTTACATTCTTGCTTATTAATATTGTTGCTATTGCCTCCGGAAGACCTGCTCCCGGAACCAAGATTTTTGTTGTTTTATCTCGATGTCAACGCTAAATCTAATATTCTTATTTAATTTATTTATCATTTTAGGATCAAACCGATTCACTTATCTATAAATCATGTATAAATTCAATTGCATCGTTTTACGGGTAAACACACATTATACTGGAATTCAAGTAACATTACGGGGTTCAAACCTTTATAGGTTCAAAATTCAGTAACAATTAGGGGTGTTCATGGTTCGATTTAATTCGATTTTTTCCTAAAAAGAAACCAAACCAAGTAAATCAATTTTTTAAATATTGGAACCAAACCAAACCAATTAAATCATTTTTTATTGATTCGGTTTATGTCAATTTTTTAATTTTTTCTGTTTTTATCGATTTTTTCTTAAAGATGAGACGTACACTACCAAATACATATTCTGGCGACTACATTTTCAACGTAACACTATCAAACCAATCAAGATATATTGATAATAGTTGAATCAAATAGTGATGAATAATTTAAGGACCCAATTAAAAATAAATTATTTTTAACATGAAATAGATTCTCGTACGTAGCAAAAGATCTAGAATATAAAGACAAAGAACTAGATCATTATAATAGCAAAGAACTAGACTAAAAGTGCAAACGATTAATATGTACCATAAAATTTTAGATATTTTGTATATATATATATATATATATATATATATATATATATATATATATATATTTTAAATAAAAATAATAAATAAAATGTTTGGTTTGATTTTTTGGGTCATTTTTTTTATTAAAACCAAAACCAAACCAAATTTGTTCGATTGTAAAAATTCAAAACTAAAATCAAACCGGTCGATTTGATTCAATTTTCGATTTGGTTCGATTTTTCGAATTTTTATGAACACCCCTAATTAAGGACTACTGGATTTTGAATCCTTTCACATTGTTTTGGATACCTTGTTTTGAATTTCAGGAATCATTCTGGATTTTAGTAAAGGCTCAAAAATCAGGAATTATTATTGGGGTTTCGAACTCCATTATCAATTGCTAGAGTTGTGTTCCGTATTTTAGCTGAGAGTAAAATATCAATTTAGTTGGACCAATGACTACTTCGCCAATGCATTTGAAAAGTCGGCCAAACTTTAATAGCAGTGCTGAAAAGTGCTACGCCAACTAATTTTTATCCCATTTCTGTATATAAACGCAGGCCATAATCGAATTCCAATGGAGTGGTCCAATGAGGCTTCAAATTGGGCTTCACCACTTCAATTTGGACGGCTAGAAGATGTATTGGGTGGACTTAAAAAGGAAAGAGAGGAAAAGATAAACTCTTGAAGAAGTAAGATATTTGGTCAAGGGATTTTTTTCTTTAGTATACAATATTTGAAACTTATTTATTAAAATTGTCCTAATTTTGTATATTATCCACCCTAAACAAGGATTACTTACAAATTACCGTCAGACCTCTCTATAACAGCATACCTATATAACAACATTTCACTATAAAAGCCAAGCTTTTTCGGAACCAATTTTTATGTTATGTTATAATATATGTTCTCTATAACAACACTTCGCTATAACATCCAAAAATATTCTGAACAAACGAGGCTGTTATAGAGATGTTTGACTGTATATAAAATTCATTATTAGTGCCTTAAATTAGGAGATTTAGTTATATCATTTTTCTTTTTTCTCTCCACTCCTCTTTTAATAAAGCTCCTTCCTATTACATCCCTTCCCGGTGTTGCACATCGGCGCTCGCAGTGGAGAACCGTTTCGGTCTTTCTTTTAATTGTTTGTTGAATCCCAATTTAATGAGAAAAGGGAATTAAATGTTGGGTCAATTTTCCTTTAGTTTTGGGGAGGGGTGTTACAAACTCAAATATAAGGAAACAGTAAACCAAAATGCTTCGATTTAATAACTGAAGTGCAACTTACAATTCTAGATGATAAAAAGCAACACTCAAATGGCTAAAGTCCAACTGAGGAAAACAGAAATAATGACAGTAAATGCTAAGGATTTGTTAATAGACAGAAGAAAGAGGTGAGAAATAAGAATTGAACCCATAACAACTTTGCTTGCCCAACAATGCTCAACCTTGTTCCCCTTTATACACTCCATTGCAACAAACTCTTCTCTCAATCACGTGAACCTCCACCTCTCCAAGCGTAATCATCAAGCCTTTTAGGAGGAATTATCTTTCTAGAGCTTTTACGTGGTATATTCACAATAAGGGGGTTGGAGGGGTGTCAGATTAGTACACTGAACAATACAGATACACCATAATAACATGATAAAATTAGAGATCTCATTTTACTTCTCTTGAATCTAATCATTTGATTTTCTTCTCATTTCTTTTGGGAGTGGATGGTTTAAATAAACCCGTTATTTTCTAGGTCAACTCATTTAAAGTTGAACCAAGAACCAAATGCATTTGCTTTTGCCTAATCAAGTCAGCTGATTTGTACATTCTAATTTTTTTGTTCAAGAAATGTTTAATCTATTTCAACCACACCCATCCAAAGACGGAGAACAAACACGTGTAGTTTCTCATTGAGCACCCTATAAGCTTTGAGTTTTTTGATGATTTGTATGTAGACTTCAGAGGTTGCTCAGTAACCAAACAAGGCTTGAATGAGAATATACTCTTTTTGGACTTCTAGTAAATTCAGTTTCTCCCAAGCGCGACGATGGCGCTTTTAATATGAAACTCAAAACTTCTCCACCAAATCATTCAGTTCCCATTAATATTCAAATTTTTCAGTTTAAACAAATATGAATTAGTGCACATGAGCCGATTTGGAATTCATTCACTACCTTTCTTTCCTTAATAAATTAATTGAGAAAAGTACAATGTATGATACATCAACATACATCTTAAAAATAAATTTGATACAAATTTGAACATCTACAACAATATTCATAGTAAAAACAAAATTTTATACAATAAATTATATAGTATACAACTTATCTACAACTTTCATACATTATTTCTATACAGTTAAATACAACTACAACATCATATAACTTTTAAATACAATTTTTATACAATATATCTTTTGAATATTTTTTGTATATCAATTGTATATATTTTGTAAGTGGTGTGTTCTTCCTCTCTCAAATTCCAATCAAAACTTCATCTCTTAAAATAATTTTGATACATATCAACAACTTTATGTAAAAAGATAGTATTTTTAACTTAAATACAAATTTCATACAATGATTCATACATTATACAACTATTTTTCAACTTTCATACAACATTCAAATAAAAAAATATATAATTACAACATAATATAATTTAAATACAACTTTAATACAATTTCGTAATACATACATACAAATTTACTATAATTTCTTAAGTATATTGTATGTCATGTGTTCTTCTTTATCTTCTTCGAGTTTCAATCAGAAATTCAGCCAAAATCAAGTCTAATCTTCACCAAACACCCTCAAAATTGAGATATAAACTCCAAAACATATTCTCAATTATTTGCAATAACACCCAATACAAACAAATAATGATTTTTGAAAACCCAAATTCGAATTCAAAGTTTCAAAGCTTTTTAATGGCTGTCAATAATGGAGAGTCAAACACCTTCAAAATTTATTGATTGACAATTTCAATTTGAACACCAATTGTGCAACATGAAAGGAAATTGCTAAATTAAAACTCTATAGTAAAACAATTAAAATCCATTAAAAATATATACAACATGAAAGGATAAAATATAGAGAACATTAGAGGAAGAAAAATTGGAGAAAGAATAGAGAATAAGAGATTGAGAGACGGAGAGAGCGCAGGAGAGAGAGAGAGAGAGAGAGAGAGAGAGAGAGACGGAGAGAGAGAGAGTAGAAGGGAGAGAGAACAAGGATTAGAAATAATTGATTCCTTAATATAATTGGTAAATTATATATGGTCATATAATTAAGTTAAAAATTTGATTAAGGAAGATAATAAAGTTTCAAATATTATATAAGAAGGTAAAAATCCTTTAGACAATTTTGTATTGGTATCGCATGAACCACTTTTCTCTTGAATCTCATAGATTTCACCTAGTCCCAACAGCTAATAGGAAGTAAGATATTTGGACAATTTTGTTTCTCCTTCGTATTTAGTGTGACTTAATATGCGTAATATATACGAGCAAAGTAAAATTATGAACATCGCTATTAAACGCAGATAATAAGTTACATATAATGTAATATAATTTTTTTTTACTATATATCGTATGATTTGAAAGGCATAAAAGTTTTAGCTTTAGGATAATGTTTTTTGGATAATTAGTTTGAGTTTGACTACTCAACAGTAATGCATAAAAAAGATTTGCTCTACTAGCATATAGTAGTAAACAAAGATTCTAATATAACATAAATTTCTTGTTGGTTTTGTTGTTAGTGCACGAGGGACAAAGGGGCGTGAAACACTGGAATTCATCGTTTTGTACATTCATTTCCTGATTTGATTACTCCCAATCTTTATTCCTTTTGGATAATAATATTATCTTAATATCACCATCATATTTTCCTGCGTCATTATCTACTAAACCAACTTTCAATATAATAATACATTTCAATTTTTCTACTTTCTTAGGGTTTTCCTATTGGTTGGGGAAGAGATTGCCAACATTGAGTGTGACAGTGTTACTTAACTGCATGCCTTTTTCTTCTTTTTCTTCCTTTCTTTTCTGTTGGCACTTGGCTCCATTGCTGGAACAAAACATATCCTTTATTTAAATGATTTTTTGTCTATCTTCAGTTAGAAAAAACTATTACTTTCTCAATACGATTTTATTTAGCAGTTGTTCTTTATTAACTTATTTAAAAATATTACTCCATGTGTTCCAGTTTTTATGAACCTATTTTTTCTTTGGTCCGTTTCAAAAAGAATGACTCCTTTCTAAATTTGGAAACAATTTAGCTTAAACTTTTGATTTTTACCTTAATGAGAATATTTTATAATCACACAAATATTCTGGACCACTTTTTAATTTGTTTAGGATCACAAATTGATCAAAAAATCTTCATTTTTTCTTAAACTATGTGTCAATTCAAACAAGTTCACATAAATTGGAACTGAGAGAGTATATTATTAAATTGAAATTGTTTCACTTTAATATTTTTACTCCATGAGCATCTCGTTATCCTTCTGTTTAACTTTGAAAAGGTCCAATTTCCTGATTTCGACTTTGATGGCACCAGCATGCGCTTTTACGAAAGAGTCTGCAAGCATAGCAAATGAATCAATAGAATTAGGAAGTAAGTTGTGATACCATATCATGGCTCTCTTTGACATGGTCTCCCCAAATATTTTCAGTAAAAAAGACTCGATCTCGTCGTCTTCCAAGTCGTTTCCTTTGATGGCACATGTATAAGAGGTCACATGTTCATTTGGATCGGTCGTTCCGTTGTACTTAGGTATTTCGGGCATACGAAATTTCTAGGAAATCGGTTTTGGGGCCGCGCTTGGAGGAAAAGATTTTTGCCCGAACTTTCTGGAATCCAGTCCCTTCAATATCGGGGGCGCTCCTGGGATTTGATTTACCCTGGAATTATAGGTTTCGACTTTTTTATCGTTCGCTTCGATATTCTTTTCCCCTGATTCTACCCGTTTTGTCAACTCCTCGAGCATTTTTATAATTTTCGGGTTAGCCCCCGACTCTTGTTCATTCTATCTTACCACGGCCGATTCCGTTCTGCGAGTGACTTCTTGGGGCGGATCGGGTTCAACCCTGCTCGGTGCCTGGGTTTGGCTCTACAACTGAGCTATCGCCACATGTTGAGCTTGCAGCATTTCGAAGATCATGCGTATGTTGATCCCGTCTTCTTCAATATTTTGTCTGTTTCGAGCTGCCGATCGGGCTCCACCACGGATGCTATTTTCAAGGTCGATAGCAAATTCGCGTCGATGGCCACATGCAAATTTACGTCAATCAGATACTCGGTCCGAATTCCAACGACATCAGCGGTTGGCCCTGCGTTATCGGGTGCCATGTTGTTATTCTCACCTTGATGACATGACTCGTTGTCGATATGTAGAGGTGCTAATCGAAAGTTTGTCATTTTTAGTCTGAAATCAAAGACACTTCAAAGAGCAAGTATAAAGCAGTGTGTGTTATGGAGATTTATATCAAATAACCACTATTATCCTTAGCCTCACGGTGGGTGCCAAACTGTTTATCCCAAAATCGGATAACAATTGAATTTATACGCAGTTATAAGGATATGTGATCTAGTTTGATACAAAGTGAGAAATCAGACTTAATATGGAAGAATAAATAGAACAATAAATGCAAACCATGCAGATTGAACAACTTAAGCCTCGCAAGGTTAACTTCCTTCAAATTTAGATGTGATATTATTGAAACTAGAATAATATGAACAAAGCTGGAAAAAATAGTATGTAGTTCTTTCAAGTATGTTACAATGTGTCCCTATGAATTATAAAGCCCCCCTTATATATTGGGGGAGATCTTCCTTTTATGACATTATTTTATCAAAAACATAAGTCTTTGATTTTGTAGACCCTTGGCCCTTTTTTTGACTTAATCCCGTGATTTCTGCCATAATAATTAGTTAAATGGCGAGAATCACGGATCCTTGCCGCATGAGTTGGCGAATCTTTTCTCCGAGGCCGTTAGAAGCAGGATCGGTGGCGCCTTCAGTAAACTCGAGGGCAAATATGATGGTCTTGTCGAACTTCGAACCTCGATATTGAGCTCGGTTTCATCTGTAACTTCAATCTCTAATAGATTATTCGAGTCTGTTCTATTGTTCCAGATGCTCGATCAAGCATCGAACTCGGTTTTCCCCGTATACAGATAGTCCCCTCATTTTTTGGAGAGTAAGCGATGAAAAACGATATGAACCCTCGATCCTCACTTCGATAAATCATGACGACGAATTCATGACGCATGTGATAAGATTAGTGGAAACAACCCATCAGTCCAGTCTTCAAGGCATTAAATGTGTGTCAGTTGACGGTCGTCCGCCTCGGAAGGTGAACCACCGCTTGAGAAACCTATAAATATCCTTCAATCTGTTCAATAGAACTTTTATACTCAAATTCTTCTTGTGTTCTTAGAAAACTTCACCACCTTCACCTTCTGGTTTTCTAACTATTAAACTCAAAGCTTCCCTTACCAACAATTTCTTTTCTTCATTATCTATTAAAAAAAATGGCAAAGACTTCAAAGTTTGTTCCTAAAAAAGAAACACCTTCTTCTTCAAAGCTTTCTGAAAATGTTCCACACGCTGCTGCTGAGGAACCCCTTCTGAAGTCGTATATCCCTGCTGGGTGCCCAACCGTGGTTGACTTCAAGGTTGAGAATACTCCTATGGTACCGGGTCGGTGTGAGCCATTCTCGAGGTACATATGTACTATTACAGCCAGTATCCTCAATAAAGTCAAAAAGGACTGCAACTTGGTAGATAAACTCGTAGTGGTTCCTACCCCCGAGGAATCTATCACCACCTACGTGAAGGGCTTCTTAAGTGTCTATACTTACCCTTTCACGCTGGGTCCTTTAGACCTGGTTATCATAGCCTTTTACAAAAGGTATGATGTGACGCTCGGGCAGATACATCCTTTATTTTGGAGGATCGTTATTCTGCTTCGATTCTTTGAGAGTAAGGTCGAGGGGTGTCCATTCACCATCGATCATCTCATGCGTCTGTATAGCCCTCGGCTTTACCAAGGAGGATTAATCAAACTCGCACGCCGAGCCACTAAGACCTTATTCTCGAGTATCGATGAGGATCGGTACCGGGGCTGGCTTGGTCGATGAGGACCTCGGACTTAATCCCGGCTGCGGACATGCCATTTCCGGAGAAATGGAACATGAAACATAAGTATGATTTTGCCTTCAGTGTTTCTTTTATTGCTTGTCATTTCGTTTGTTTCTCATTGATGTTATGTGATGCAGTTGTCGCTCAAATGCCAGACGTCATTCCTAAACTTAAAGAGTGGGTCAAGGGCATCGTGACATAAAGACCTTACTCTGAGCGCTTGTGGCGTGAGCTCTCGAAGGGCCGCTGGGAGGCCCGTAACCATGGTAAGATCTTTTCCCTAATAACATATTTGATCTTATTTTCTCATCACTGGTCTCTGATCCGTTATATTTTCTTTTTGCAGGTTTACCAAACAATGTCGAAATGAGGCCTCCATCGGCTGATGACAACATATACGCCGATCCCCCTGCTCCGAAGCAGGATAAAGAGAAGAAGAAAATAAAATTTACGAGTCCCTTGAACCCTGAAAAGAAAAGAGCGAGGAAGCGACTGGCGCGCAAAATCAAAGATGCCAGTGCCCGGGAGCTCTCATCGGACTCACTTCTTCAGTTGAGGGATGAGTCCAAAAAAGAAGAAGAAGTTTCCAATCTGGTGGCCCGTGTGAGAAGTGGTTCTGAACTGCCTCAGACCATGGAGGCCGTAGAAGAAGTAGCGACCGAGGCCTCCGAACCAGGGAGGGTCGAGACCACTTCGCCCCGAGCTGTGGAAGTTGACAAAAGGAATTTGGCCGGTACTTCCCGATTAGAAGATAATATGCCTAAGGAGGCGCTTGGGGTGATCGACCTCTCTTGGTCGCCTTCGTTTACCGATTCAATGATAAACTAGGCCCAGACGCTGAAAGGTAACCTCGTCGAATAGGCCCAAGGAGTAGTAGATTCTCTTCATCACTTCTTTGATGGCCTGGATTCTACTGCCTCGGAAGATGTTACCTGGTTGGGCAACTTACCGGTACCCAAAAGGATATCATCCCCGGGATCCGGCGGGTCCTTTTCGAGCCCAAAATTAGTAAATCAGTTCCCAGGACCGAGTGTTGATCCCACTCAGAGACATGCAATTTATATGTCCATCCCGGAGGACGCCCGAGTTCTTTCTTCCTCGGTGGAGACTTCCAGTTACCTTCGGTGCTTGGTGACCGAAGAGTATCAAACCAATATGAATGAGGTAGAGGTGCCCTGCCTATTCAACGAAGCTCAACAGGCACTAAATCGGGTAATTTCGAATGTCCCTTCATTATGTATTTAGCTTTAATCATGAATAGTCATAATGTTTTTCTTTGTGTTTGCAGGCCTCAGTGCTTCATCATGAGGCCTTTCTTCGATACCGGGAGGAGTCAAAGCGTTACGAGGTTGAGGCCCGGGAGTTTACTAAAAAGAGGGACGTTTACAAGCTCCTTAGTGAAAAATCCCAAGCTGAGCTAGAAGCAGCTTGTAGAGAACATACCGAACTGGTCGAGCAAGTAAGGAGAGTTTTTGGAGTTAGTGATGATGAGTCAGACTCAATAGCTAACAATCTGAACTCGCATGTTCAAAATAAACTTGACGTGATCGAAAAACTCCGAGGTGAGGTGGATGCGGTCAAAGCCGAGACCGAAGAGTGGAAGGAAAATATGGATCGCCTAGCCTCGGAGAAAGAGACTGCCCGGGCATAGTTGGCTTCAGCTAAGGCTCAGCTTCGGGCTACAAAGAAGAAGAATTTGGCACATGCCAAAACGATCGAGAGACTCCAATCTCAGCTGAAATTGGCCATTTCTGGCCAAGAGAATCTGGCTAAGGAGCTCGAGGCTGCCAAGTTAAAGGTCGTCACGGCCAAGACCGAGGCTGATAAAAAGGTGGCCCAGTTCAAGGTTGATGTCGAGGCTATCTAGGATCAGGCAAAAAACATGGTGAAACATGTGAGGTGGGAATCCCGAAGGGACACCCTCGAGGGAGTCTATGCTCAAAACTTCGACATATTGACCGAAATCAAGAACGTCAAGATATGCGAAGCCAATGCCCGGAGGCTGGCTTTTCCCAAGGAGGATTCCGAGGCGTCTGAAGAGTCGGGTGAGTCCGATAGTGACGAAGACCCCGTAGGCGACGACGTAGCCCCCGATGAGATTTAGGCCATTTTTCATATTTTGTACTAGCTTTTTGTTGAGGTCGTTCGGCTTTTGTAAAAAATATGCATCGGGGTTGTTCATCCCTTGTAAATAAATTTTAATATATATAGCTTTTTCCTTCTATGGATTTTTGAACTTTTCCTTTGCTTTTATATTTGTGTTTGTAAAGGTTGAAATGCCTTAGCATGAAATAGTTAGGTTATGTTCGAAGGTTCGATCAAACCTTACCTTTATCTCCGCTTTGGGTTAAGGCGTTGTAGGGGTTCAGTATTACCGATAATTGTTCCCCGAAATATCCTAGGTTTATAGCCTAGTCGAAGGTAGTCTTTAGGACCGGTTATGAGAGATTTTCAAAGGCTTTGTTTTCGTTACGAGTCTTGGACGTCTCCAAGCCTAGTATGGCCGTAGCCTTTTTAGTTCGGGCGCTGCCAAATAAGCTTCTATGCCCTCGAATGTTTTTAACTTGGAACGACCTTAGCCTTTAGATTCGGGCATGCCAAATAAGCTTCATGCCCTTGAGTATTTTTAACTCGGAACGGCCTTAGCCTTTAAATTCGATCATTGCCAAATAAGCTTTATGCCCTCGAGTATTTTTAACTCGTAATAGCCTTAGCCTTTTGATTCGGGCAATGCCAACTAAGCTTTGTGCCATCGGGTTTAGTTAACTCGGAACGGCCTTAGCCTTTAAGTTCAGGCAATGCCAAATAAGCTTTTATGCCCTCGGGTTTTGTTAGCCCGGAACGGCCTTAGCCTTTAAATTCGGGCATTGCGAAATAATCTTTCTTCCCTCGAGTAACTTTAAATCGGAATGGACTTAGCCTTTTTGATTCGGGCAATGCCAAATAAGCTTTGTTCCCTCGCGGAACGGCCTTAGCCTTTAAGTTCGGGCAATGCCAAAGTGGTAGTCCCCGAGTGAGAGTGAATGTTCAAACTCAGATTAAGGTGGCCCTTAGGCTCGATCGCTTTAGCTTTAGGAATTTCCTTGAAAGATGTAAGAAGTACTTTAAAGGACAAGATGTTTATGTGCAAGGAAAAATCTTCTTTTATATTCTTGTGCATAATAGTTATACATGGTTTGTGCCAGGGTTCGAGTGGTCTGTGTGGGCACAGTTTATTTGACCGTTTGGCCATTACAATAAATCCTTTCTTTGTTAAAGTTGATATCTCCGAGGGCATTGCTGTGTGGGCACGGTTCATTTGACCGTTTAGCCCTTACAATAAATCCTTTCCTCGTTAAAGTTGATATCTCTGAGGGTATTGCCCTCCCAGTGTTCAAGGTTGACAGAAGAGAGGCCTCGAATGCTGTTGTGATCATTTCCACTGATCCGTAACCGGCCTTCGATTCTAAGTTAGCACGATTTACTTGCTGCCTTGTTAAAAACCTTGTCAGAAAACCCTATTTGGGACAAAACCGGCTCAAGGAAAAAAGAGTACAACGCGTGTTTTCAGACCTAGGATCTCGTATCATCCTTTGTAGGTTCCCTACAAGTGTCAGTTTGAAATAAAAGAGAACTAAAAGAAAGAATTGGGGTCGTACCTTAGCAATAATATCGCTTTAAGTGAGTTATATTCCAGTTGTTCGGTAATTGCTTGCCGTTCATTGTTCCTAGCTTTTAGGATCCATTTTTGGTGATCTCGATAATTTGGTACGGTCCTTCCTAATTTGGGCCCAATTTCCCTTCGTTCGGGGTTTGGGTGCTCAACGTGAAGTTTCTTAGTACCAAATCCCCGACATTTAAGTATCGAAGGTTGGCCCTTCGATTGTAATACCTCTCAATCCGCTGCTTCTGGGCAGCCAATCGAACAAGGGCGGCTTCACGCCTTCCATCCAACAGCTCCAGGATCATATTCATGGCCTCGTCATTTGATTCCTTTGTTGCATATCGGAATCTGATACTTAGCTCCCCAACTTCGACCGGTATTAAAGCTTCGGTGCCATAAACTAAAGAGAATGGGGTGGCCCCGGTACTGGATTTCGAGGTTGTGCGGTATGCACATAGGACCTCAGGTAGCATTTCCTTCCATTTTCCTTTTGCGTCAGTCAACCTCTTTTTAAGGCTTTGGAGTATGGTTTTGTTGGTAGACTCAGATTCTCCATTCCTACTAGGGTGATAGGGATTGGATAATATCCTTTTGATCTTATGGTCTTCGAAAAACTTACTTACTTTACTGCCAATAAATTTTTTCCCGTTGTCGCACACAATCTTGGTCGGTATCCTGAATCGGCATACGATGTGGTCGCAGAAAAAATCAATGACTTCTTTTTCCCTAATCTTCTCATATGCATGTGCTTCCACCCATTTAGAGAAATAGTCAGTTATAAATAAAATAAACTGAGCCTTACCGGTGCCCAAGGGAGGGGGCCGATGATGTCCATCCCCCATTTCATGAAAGGCCATGGTGATAAAACCGAATGCAGCGGCTCCCCGGGTCGATGGATCTGTCACGCCCCAAACTTGAGGAGCGCGACCGACGCTCAACCGAGTAAACTCAGTCGAGCAAGCCTATTTTATATTAACCTCTCATCATTACTCACGCATGATTTACCATAACATAATTAGATCTTGACTTTCATATTGAATACATTTGACTCAATGGCCCATAAATTCTTTCTCGTGATAGTTACACAGCTTTATAAATAACTGTAAATCCTGTGAACATAAATACATGACAAAACTCAAATCTTTAATTAAATGACCCATAGTGTTCATGGAGCTTCTATGACAATAGATACCTAAATACATAAAATGAACTAGACCCAAACACCCACTAGAACTGTAGCGGGCTCACCATAAGTTGAGTAGTGAAGAAGATCCCTATCAAAGATCCATATCATCCTGTAAAAGTATACATGCATCCATTAAAAGATGCAGTGCCCCCGGCAAAAGGGACGTGAGTATATGTGGAATAGTACTCGTATGTAGGGCAGTCAAAACAACATATGAAAATATGGTAACTCAAATAAGAGGCAAATAAAATACATCAAGAAACTACGAAACATTCCATAAAATCACATTTCAAGTCTTATTATACTTGTATCATTCTAAACTTCTTTTAGGATAAACTGAGCCATATGAACTATACGTGGAAGACATAATATAATATAATTGTATCAACATGTACAAACAAGGCCAATGAAAGTGGCATCTTCCTCTCTTCCTTTACACATATACATTTCATAGGCTGTCCGTAGTGTTCACATCTCATACTATACACCTATGCGTCTCATAAACCGTTCACAGTGTTCACTTACACAATACAAATACACCTATTCAAGGGCTTGGAAATACAACATGAATATGATGAATCGTGGTAACAATAAAAGGGCTTAGATAGATGTTAACATCAAGCAAATTTATTAAGAGCTTCTATTCAAATTTATAGATATTAAGTCGGGAATCTTCTATAACCACCTTCACACAAAGTGGCCCTACTGCCTCACCCCAATATATGCGGGTGGAGGTATATCATGATACCATAATCTCTACACAAAGTGGCCCTGCCACTTCACCCCAATATATGTGGGTGGAGGTGTATCACAATACCGCAATCCCTACACAAAGCGGTCATGTCGCCTCACCCTAATATATGTGGGTGGAGGTGTATCACAATACCACAATCCCTACACAAAACGGTCATGCCACCTCACCCCAATATATGCGGGTGGAGGTGTATCACAATACCACAATCCCTACACAAAGCGGTCATGCCGCCTCACCCCAATATATGTGGGTGGAGGTGTATCACAATACCACGATCCCTACATAAAGCGGTCATGCCGCCTCACCCCAATATATGCGGGTGGAGGTATATCACAATACCACGATCCCTACACAAAGCGGTCATGCCGCGCTCACCCCAATATATGCGGGTGAAGGTGTATTCCATAATATCAAAACTCTACATAAAGAGGCCTTGCCGCCTCACCCCAATGTATGCGGGTGGAGGTGTAATCCCATTCACAATACCATATATAAACTCAAAGCGACATAGTTTGTCATTACATTTAAGGTCATAATTTCTCATATCATTGGAATACTTCATGTTCATGCTCATCATGGAGAAACACAACTCATTATATTAGCACATGCATGGTAAATCAATAAGTCGATTTCAATGGCACATGGGCCCAATTTCTTTTCTTAAGGCTCATCATTATTTAGCATAGGACTTCTCCCTTTCACCTCGTTATTCACTCACTTGACATCTTGAGGCCATTAGCTAAGTTCATGGCTCATGGGGACTTAATGTCAAAGTTATTTACATTAATTATTTTAGTAGCATACATACTATGATTGAAACCATAGGGACATACAACACCTCAAAATTCTCATTTTTGGCAAACGGCCACATTTCATGTTCATACCATCACTTACTTGTACTTGCCATGGGTGATCATAGGACATCAAGAACATTTAAAATATTTAGGAACACCATAGCCTCTCCTCACAAGGGCGTAGGATCTTATAACACATTGGAAGCATAAGTACAAATACGTTAATATCATAATCTTTCACACCATATATCACCTTACAATTACTTTCAAATACTTACAACATCATTATTTCATTGGCTCCCTTGGTCATACATATTATTCTCCATTTATGGCACTATGGCCGTATATCATATTCCGTACTTTCATTTCTTTACTTTCTAGGATTTTCATCATGAACATCATCATATAGAATACTCTTGAAATACCTTTCCCCAAAAAGGGCAATACACAATTTCAACCCATGAATATGTAAGAACTCAAAACATATTGGAAATACCTATCAAACATAGCATTAGTTAGAACAACCACATTTGGACATGACTTGAATACATAAGCTTTTGGATAATTTTATTTTTCAGACTCAATTTGGAATAGCTGAATCAAGGCTCATTTTATAATATTTCACACATCATTTCATTTTATTAGCGCTATTGGCCACGAGTATAACTTTCGTTCACACTATATATCCCCAACTCACTACTTCACACTTTATATCCCCAACTCACTACTTTCACTTTCAAGCATCTATATAGATTAGCGACAACAAGGAATCCCTAATCACGACTTTTAGTATACCTATGAGCAATTAAGAGTCTTATGCACATTGAGACTTCTTACACAATTTGACATAATAGCCTTCACTTGAAACACTACTTGGAGTCATAACATTTTTATACCCAACTCTTATTTTGAACACATTCCCGAAGGATAACATCATATGATAAGATCATCTGGAATACATTTTGAACATATAACTTTCAACACAAAGTTTATTCTGAATAGTTGATTTATAATGAATAACTCGGGACTCACAAGAACATCATGGGATTCAATTCTAGGAAAGAAGTTTAGCCAACATACCTCGCTTTGAGCTTTCCTTAAATTACTACAACGTTCCAGAAATTCTAGCAATCCCAATCTATTTTGAGACATAACAAAATTGAACAAGGAATATATTCATGGTTTCAGCTCATTTGAGCATTTTATCAAACACTAGGTGTGCAAATTTGGCTACAAGGTTCTTTTACAAGATTTCCTTCATTCTGCAATTTAATCTTTACTTATTTGAGCTCAACAATCTTCCCACAAACTTTATGGTACATGCATGTATAAATAATACTCTCATACCCAAGAATCATATTCATAATCAATCATCTTCTGCCCTAATTCAAAATTGAAAACTAGGGTATGGAACATTACCTCTTAGATGAAGAACTTGTGAGATTTTCTTATTGGATTTCAAAGCTTGGACAAGATCTTGATGAACAAAATACTTCATCTACTTTCTCTCTCTAGAACACTCTCACTTCTCTCTAAATAAACCTCAGATAATTGCCCCAAAATAAGCCCCAGAGCCTATTTATCAAAATGGCGTCGGGTTATGAAAATAGAAAAGTTAACCCTTTAAAATCAGGTTTGCGGTCGCATAATGGACCGCAGAATGGGTATGCGGGTCGCACAATTGACCACGAAACTGGTACCCAAAACTGGACTGCACCGGTCCATTCTGCGACCAGTTTTGCAGTCGCAGAAGTAGTTTCGTGATCGCACAATGATTCTATGGTGGCATATCTGATCGCAGAATCATATTCTTCCAGCCTTTGGTTATTTGGTCATAACTTCTTGTATGAGTGTCCAAATGATGAACGGTTTGAAGCCTTAGAAACTAGACTCAAATATCTTTAATTTTATAGGTCATACATCACATAACTCCTTACATATATGTATATATTCTCGTCCAAAGTTTTGTTTTGTGCGTACCCATTTGAAACTTTAGTCTATCATGAAATTTCCAAATTGACTTGGACTTAGGGCTCTCGACCCCACATCACTTATTATATGCCCCGTACACTTATTATCATATTCAATTGATATCCATCCTATTAATAGTCCTCGTCTGCATACAAAATAATATAATTAGCGCATATCAACCTTCTTGATAGCGCTTAAGTACTTCAAAATTTTTCGGGGTATTACACGATCATCGGGGCGTGCCTTTGGCATTTATCATATTTTTGAACAAACTCCTTTGCATCTTTTTCAATGTCGATCCAGTAGTAACTGACTCTGATTATTTTTTGAATCAGTGATTCGGCGCCCGAATGATTTCCACAAGTACTCTCGTGGATTTCCCTCAGAACGTACTCAGTATCCCTCGGCCCTAGACATATTGCGAGTGGGCCATCGAATGTTCTTCTGAATAGGGTTCCGTCTTCGGCCAGGATAAATCGGGCTGCTTTTGTATGCAGGACCCTCGATATTTTTAGTTCCGAAGACAAATTTCCGGTCCTGAGATACTCCACGTACTTGTTCCTCCAGCCCCAAGTTAGGCTCGTCGAATTGATCTCGGCGTGGCCTTCTTCCACCACCGATCTCATAAGATGCACGACCTTTCCTAAATTGAAATCATTATCTTCGACCAATGACCCCAAGTTAGCAAGGGCATCAGCTTCGCTGTTTTGATCCTGAGGTACATATTGCAAAGTCCATTCTTTGAACTGATGTAATGTTACATGTAACTTGTCTAAGTATCTCTGCATTCGTTCTTCCCTGACCTCGAATGTTCTGTTAAAGTGGTTTACAACAAGGAGGGAGTCGCACTTGGCTTCGATTACCTCTGCTCCTAAGCTTTTGGCTAATTCAAGGGCTGCAATCATGGCCTCATATTCGGCCTCGTTGTTAATCAATTTCACAATCTTAATAGATTGTCTAATTATATTACCTGTTGGTAGCTTTAGTACGATACCAAGTCCGGACCCTTTGGCATTCGAGGCCCCATCTGTAAAGAGGGTCCATATTTCCGAAGATGTCCCTGAGTTAACCAATAACTATCTTTCGACCTCACGTATCAGAGCTGGTGTAAAGTCGGCCACGAAGTCTTCCAATATTTGGGACTTGATGGCGGTCCGAGGTCAATATTCAATATCGTACCCACTTACTTCCACGACCCATTTGGCCAATCGGTCTGAGAGTTCAGATTTATGCATAATGTTTCTTAACGGGTAAGTAGTTACGACACATATGGGGTAACATTGAAAGTATGGTTTTAGCTTCCTAGAGGCACTTAGCAAGCGAGCGCCAATTTTTCTAGGTGAGGGTATCTAGTTTCGTCCTCACCCAAGGTCCGGCTAACATAATAAATCGAAAATTGTGTAGCTTGTTCTTTCCGAACTAGGACTCCACTTACCGCTATCTCCGATACTACCAAATACAAGTATAGTTGTTTGTCTGCCCTCGGTGTGTGAAGCAGTGGCGGGTTCGATAAATACCGCTTAAGTTCTTCCAATGCCCGTTGGCATTTCGGGGTCCATGTGAAGTTGTTTTTCTTTTTCAGGAACGAGAAAAATCGATAACTCTTATCGGAGGACCTCGAGATGAATCGCCCCAGGGCGGCAATGCGCCCGGTTAGCCTTTGCACGACCTTCACGTTGTCCACTACCGTGATATTTTCGATAGCTTTGATCTTGTCGGGGTTGATTTTGATTCCTCGGTTGGATACCATGAACCCGAAACATTTACCTGATTTGACTCCGAACGCGCATTTTTCCGGATTCAGCTTCATATTGTACTTTTTCAATATACTGAAGGTTTCCTGTAAATGTTTTAAATGGTCCTCTGCTCGCAAGGATTTAACCAGCATATCGTCAATGTAAACTTCCATCAATTTTCCTATTTGTTCTTCGAACATCCGATTTACTAGGCGTTGGTATATGGCACCGGCATTTTTTTAATCCAAACGGCATTATATTATAACAGTATGTGTCATTTTTAGTGATGAAGGAGGTTTTTTCCTGATCATCCGGGTCCATCCGTATTTGGTTGTACCCGGAATAGGCATCGAGAAAACTAAGGATCTCGTGGTCGGCCATGGCATCGATCATGCGATCGATGTTGGGCAAAGGAAAAGAGTTTTTGGGGCATGCTTTATTCAAATCTTTGTAATCTATAAACATTCTTAGTTTATTCCCTTTTTTAGGGACTACCACTACGTTTACTAACCAATCCAGGTATTTAACCCCTCGAATGGACCCTATTTTTAGGAGTCTAGATACCTCATCCTTGATGAAAGCATGTTTGACCTCGGACTGGGGCCTCCTCTTCTGCTTGACCGGATTAATTTCTTGGGTCCATGCTTAGTGTGTGAGTGGTTATTTCTAGTAAGATCCCTATCATATCAAGATGGGACCAAGCAAAATAATTTATGTTAACTATAATAAATTGAATAAGTTTTTCCTGAGCTCGGGAGTTAGTCCCGTGCCTAGGTATACCTTTCGATCGGGCAAATGCTCGATTAATACAACTTGTTCCAACTCTTCGACCATCGATTTAGTTGCGTCGGAGTCATCGAGGATAATAAAATATCGAGGAACCCCGTAATCATCGTCTTCGTAAGTCTTTTGCTTATCTGATTGGATCATTACCAGAATCCGTAATTGCTATTTAGCCTCTGGGTCGGCGCCAGAATTCGGTTCCTTCGGTGTTGTGAGTGTTGATATTGGAACCACTTCTTCGATGGAAAACATCTCTTTTGCGGCTAGTTGTTCCCCATAGATTGTCTTGATCCCCTTGGGACTGGGAATTTTAACACTTGGTGAAGAGTTGAGGGTAATACCCTCATATGGTGGATCCATGGCCTTCCGAGAAGGGCGTTGTACCTCATGTCCCCTTCAATTACATAAAACTTGGCCTCTCGTACTATTCCGGCGGTATTGACCAGTAACGTTATCTCTCCTTTGGTGGTTTCACATGCCATGTTGAACCCGTTTAGGACTCGGACTGCTGGCACGATCCTGTCTTGTAGACCGAGCTGTTCTATGACCGTCGATCGAATAATGTTGACCGAGCTACCTGGATCAATTAACACACGTTTGATTCTAGTTTTATTTACGAGTACAGATATTACCAGTGCATCATTGTGAGGTTGTATGATCCCTTTCACGTCCTCGTCGTTGAATGATAAGGCTCCTTCAGGTATGTAGTCTCGAGTTTGTTTCTCCCAAGTGACGGAGATTCTAAAGCATTTCAACATTGGCTCTCGTGGGATATCGACTCCACCGATAATCATATAATTACATGTTGAGGTTCGGTATCTTCTTGTTCCGTCTGTCTGTTAGAATCCCTATACCTGAAATGATTCTTAGCTCGGTCGCTCAAGAACTCTCGAAGGTGCCCGTTGTTGAATAGTCAGGCCATTTCTTCTCTCAGTTGTCGACAGTCTTTTGTTCTATGACCGTGAGTTCTATGACATTTGCATACTTGGTTAGGATCCCTTTGAGCTGGATCGGATTGTAGAGGTCGAGGTCATTTAGTATTCTTGATTCGCCCGATAGCTGATACGATAGAAGTTGTGTCGATATTAAAGTTGTACTCTGATAGCCTCGGCACTTCTTTGGGCCCGGTGGACCTGTAAAAACTATTTTTTGTCATGAATCCCTGGTTGTTTCGACCTTGGTCATTCCTTTTTTTTTCATTTTTATGGGGTTCTGCCATGACAAACTGCTCCTCCGATCTCCATTATATGGCCGATACCGATCCCTGTTTGATCCTGGTTCACGCGTAGATGTCTCTCTTGACTCTATCGAGGGTTCTGGCGGGATAAATAGACTCCGAAGATGCCCCGAGTTGATCATCTTCGACTCTGATTTTTGATTAATACCGATTGTGTACATTGGCCCAGGTAACGACATGGTATTCTATCAGATTTTACTTTAGTTGCTGCGAAGCCACCAAGCTTTAAGTATTGAGTCCCTGAGTGAAAGCTTGGACAACCCAATCATCAGCGACCGGCGGCAGATCCATTCGCTCTATTTGAAAATGGGACACGAACTCCCTGAGCATCTCGTTATCCTTCTGTTTAACTTTGAAAAGGTCCAATTTCCTGGTTTCGACCTTGATGGCACCAACATGTACTTTTACGAAAGAGCCTGCAAGCATAGCAAATGAATCAATAGAATTAGGAGGTAAGTTATGATACCATATCATGGCTCCCTTTGACATGGTCTCCCCAAATATTTCAGTAAAACAGACTCGATCTCGTCGTCTTCCAAGTCGTTTCCTTAGATGGCACATGTATAATAGGTCACATGTTAGTTTGGATCGGTCGTTCCATTGTACTTAGGTATTTCGGGCATACGAAATTTCTTGGGGATCGATTTTGGGGCCGCGCTTGGAGGAAAAAGTTTTTGCACGAACTTTCTGGAATCCAGTCCCTTCAATATCGGGGGCGCTCCTGAGATTTGATCTACCCTGAAATTATAGGTTTCGACTTTTTTATCGTTCGCTTCGATATTCTTTTCCCCTGATTCTACCCGCTTTGTCAACTCCTCGAGCATTTTTATAATTTCGGGGTTAGTCCCCGACTCTTGTTCATTCGATCTTACCACGGCCGATTTCGTTCTGCGAGTGACTTCTTGGGGCGGATCGGGTTCAACCCTGCTCGGTGCCTGGGTTTGGCTCTACAACTGAGCTATCGCCACATGTTGAGCTTGCAGCATTTCGAAGATCATGCATATGTTGATCCCGTCTTCTTCAATATTTTGTCTGTTTCGAGCTGCCGATCGGGCTCCACCACGGACGTTATTTTCAAGGTCGGTAGCAAATTCGCGTCGATGGCCACATGTAAACTCGAGGGCAAATATGATGGTATTGTCGAATTTCGAACCTCGATATTGAGTTCGGTTTCATCTGTAACTTCGATCTCTAATAGATGATTCGATCCTGGTCTATTGTTCCAAATGCTCGATCAAGCATCGAGCTCGATTTTAACCGTATACATACTGTATTTTGAAAATTGTTGCTTAATTAATTTATCTTTGCTTAATCAACATCATCTCCTACTTTTATCATATAGTATCGAGTCTATTCAAACATAATATGTAGTAACTAGTACGTAGTAGTAATATTTCTAGAATTCAAGTGCTACAAGTAATACATAATATAATTGTTGCAGGTTGTATATGCAAAACTTCATTTGAATTCTTAGGGTAGCTCCTTGTAGATATTTTTAAAAAAAAGGAGAGAAAAAACTTATTAAAATCTCAGTAAAGTCTTCGGCTAATATTAGAGGTATTACAACATCAAAATCACTTCCATATACATGAAGTGGTTCTCATTACTACTCCCAACAGCTAAACACAAGGGAAAGCAAGTATTATCCAATAGTAGAAAGGATAAAGTAATACCTTAAGTGTAAAGTAAGGGTCAAGTAATAGTTATGTGTTTTATTTATTTATTTCTGACAAACAAGTGTGTATGCACACACGTACACAAACTTCATTAATTAATCGCATAATTCTTTCGTTAATGCTTAAACTAATCACAGCACAAGGATATAATTAATTTAGATATGTAGGTCAACAAATAATTAATTTTACGTACTCTACAAAATATTAACTCTATACGAATGGAAATTAATATTAAAAATGTATTAGATTATTGACTAATATTTATTCTATCAGTAGATAAAAAGAATAGTACTCATGTATAACGTGGTACTAATCAGAAGCCAAAATTTAAAGTTTCAAGGTTTTGAATGACTGAGTTCGACTGAATCCACGTCCAAAAGGCTAGTTCCGCCTCCGGTACTTATAATAACTTTATGAATAATTATAACATTTGGATAATGATAGTGTAGTATCAAGTAAAATCAGGAGCATTAAAAGAATATTGTTTAAGTTCTTAACAGCGGAATAGTGTTTATTTCATGTTTACAAAAAATAATAAATACAAAGCTCATCGAATCATCAAATTTTCTAAATATTTTTTCTTAAAAGGATGAATCTAACGAGAGTTAAGTGGAAGACAAAACTGAGAAATTGGAAATTTTAGATACTTTTGTCAAAGTGTTGTTAAATAGATTGTGGGGCCATTTTATTAAAAAGAAAGACTTAGACCTTTGACAAGCATTATCTTTTGTTTTTCATACACAAAATTCACTTTATGATCTTCAAAAACTGGACCCAAAAATGAGTTGGTTTACCAAAAAGAATTTTTTTTCATTCATATACAATATTGAAACTTATTTATTAAAATTGTCCTAATTTTGTATATTATTCGTTCTAAACAAGGATTACTTACAATTTATATACAATTCATTATTAGTGCCTTAAATTAGGGGATTCAGTTACACCCTTTTCCGTTTTCCTCTTCTCTCCTCATCTCTCCTCTTTCCCTATTCTCTATAGTCTCTCTCCGTGTAAAATTCATTATTAATGCCTTAAATTATGAAATTTTGTTACACAATCAGTTTCAGTTTTATGGGATTCAGTTATAGAAATTTAATGGGATACTTCGTATCTTTTTCAAAGCAAAAATCATGAAGTCACTAAGTAAAAATGCTTTCTTGCGCCGTCAATTGTCGACTTGTCTTGCACGAGAATTACATCAAATATTCACATAAATATTTTACACATGTCTACTTCATGTCTTTTAAACACGAGTCCTTACAGTAATGTCAAAATACCTATGCCTTGACTACTCAATATTTGTTAATTCAAGATAATCTTGGCTAATTTTGAATCCATTTTGAGTTCATGAATTTATTTCGTTTTTCACTTTGGATTAATGATGTTCATATACAGATTTTAGAGAAAAGAAAAAATGTCCGGGGAGAAGAACAACTAATTATACAGTATACAACATATTTACAACTTATCTACAACTTTCATACATTATTCTTACCTAGTTAAATACAACTACAATATCATACAACTTTAATACAATTTTCATATAAATTTTATACAATATTTATTTATAATTTGTATATATTTTGTATGTAGTATGTTCTTCTTCCTCTCTGAAATTCCAATCAAAACTTCCTCTTTTAATACAATTTTGATACATATAAACAACTTTATGTAAAAAGATACATATTTATAATTTAAATACAGATTTCACACAACAATTCATACATTATACAACTATTTTTTAACTTTCATACAACATTCAAATAAAAATATATATAACTACAACAGAATGCAATTTAAATACAAATTACATACAACTTTAATATAAATTCGTAACTATTTTATGTCATGCGTTCTTCTTGTTCTTCTTCTTCGTCGAGTTTCAATCTGAAATTTAGCCAAAATCAAGTCTAATATCTTCACCAAACACCCTCAAAATTGAGATATAAATTCCAAAAAAATATTTTCGATGTTTGCAACAATACCAAATCCAAACAAACAATAGTTTTTGAAAATCCAAATTCGAATTCAAAGCTTCAGAGCTTTTTACTGGCGGTCAATGGTAGAGAATCAAATAGCTTAAAATTTATTGATTGACAATTTCAATTCGAACACCAATTGTGCAACATGAAAGGAATTTACTAAGTTAAAACTCTATATTATAACAATTAAAATGCATTGATGAATTTCCTGGAAAAAAGAGATGATGAAAAACAGAGAGACGGAGAAAAGGAGAGTGAGACGGAGAGAGTGAGAAAGAGAGACGGAGAGAGATATTCCCGATTCAATTCCTAATATAAAAAGGTATTCATTTGAAACCAATTTGTATATAATTGGTAAATTATGTATGTCTATGTAATTAAGTTAAAACTTGATTAGGGAGGGTAATAAAGTAATATAGGAAGGTAAAAATCTCTCAGCAAAAAGGAATAAAAGTTAGCCTTTTTTTTCAACCCATTCCACATTCATACCCCAGCTGATCCCGGTAAAACAGATACTGAAATTTGTGTTTACACGTAAATACAAATAAAGCAGCATAATTATCTCGTAGCTTATATTTAATGTAAAAAAACATCCTTTCTCTTTTTTTTTAAACGTTGATATCTATTTGAGTCGTTATTTTTTATTAGAAGCAACTAGAAAGGGTACATTGTGAAGGAAAGTTAAACATTGGATACTTCCTTTTTTTATTTTTATCTATACATATGTGTTAGAAAGTAGAAGGAAAAACAGGCTTAAAAGTGGTAGAATATGCTATGGAAAAGCATTGCTCACCATCCTCTCTCCCACCCTTTTTATTATTTAAACAATTCATTCATTTCGGACCTACATTTTTTTTTAAATTACAATTATTTAGAAACTGAAAAATAAAAAAAGTGGTAAAAAATTATACCAATTTACATATCAAAGTCGAGAAAAGATGGCATATCGTCCTCATATTCTTCTTGCATTTTTTGAATATATTACAAATGCAAATTCATAAATATTTAGGATTTTCAACTAGCAAGAATTAGCGACCTTCTCGTAGTATTGATCATCATAGTATGAGTTTTTCTTTGTTTTCCATTTGAGTCGACTTTAAAATAATATTCTAACATATTTCAATGTACCGATGAGTTAACTAATCTGTATTATTATAATATAATATTACGAAAAAATAAATTTTTGTAACATAAAACAGAAACAAGAAAATCAAAAATAAGGAAGAAACTAGAGATTGTCAGAATCCAGAATCAGTAAATATATTTCGGAATAAAATCAAGCCACTAAATGCACAGTGTGTCCTTAAGAAAATTATTCCCCTCAAGTACCCGAGGTGTTAAAATATTATCTACCCAAGATTGAACAATTTAACTCACCAAAAAATTGGTACCAAAAACGCTTGTGAATTTATAGCCATTTTCTGGCACTGTTTCTGAAAAGTTTGCAACCTTTCGGAACCAGCCATGGTTGTTGGTGCAGGTGGGAACGTTCAAAGATATACCGGGAAAAGAATCTAAAATAATCCAAAAAAGAAACGGATGACTTTTAGATAATTAATTTAATTAAAAGAAATTTTTGTCGAAAAAGATTAATCAATCAATCTTTGACCAAAGCCGAACCCGAAGTCGAGCCGAGCGAGCGACGACGACAGCGCTAGGCTTACATTCTTTCCAACCCATTTAACACCATGGGAAATGCTTTCTCAATATACGCACATTCCCTTTTCTGTCCACCACCAATGAGGGATAATGGCTCTTTCCAAAGCATAAAGAGAGCTCACTTTCCCTTCACATTTTTTCCCTCCATTTCCCATTCACTAACCTCCGATCCCAACAATCCCCCATATGAATGGGGAATGGCTATAAGACAAAGGAATGTACGGACGAGTGTGTGATTTACATGAAAGGATTAATTGCATCTAGATAATTAAGTAGGTTTCCCTTTGAACTTTCCGTAATGAACTTATATCGGATATGCTCGATCAATCGGTAGATTTGATATCTTTGAACTGTCGAGCTTCGTTGTATACCTAGACAACATACATCACACATTCAATCCTTAACCATCTATGGTTCTCACGGTTGTATTCGTTTCAGCCATAAACACCGCCTGATTTTATGAGTGCTTAGGGAATGGGCATTTACTTTCATTCTCCTTGAAGCGGCTTACACTTCATACCCACATAGGTGATTTCTAAATGCGTAGTCCTATAGACACACTGTCTAGTCATTTCCTGCCAGACTTAGCAATTCATTAAAAAGCTTTAAGCTTTATTGACTCATCAAAAAGCCTTAATGATTTACCCTGATTTGTGAACATTGTCTCAATCACGAGAATAAGTTGAGTTATTTGACAATGTTGAACCATCATCATAACTTTGTTTGATCTTTTTGAACCTAGCTCTTGGGATCTCCAGTCTTCTAGGTAGAGTTACCGCCATGATGACTTGTCCTAGGCTTTAACCCCATTCCCTTCGATGATCTTTCAACTGCCTCTCTAGATAGGCCGTTTGTAAGTGGATCTGACACGTTATCTCTTGACTTCACGTAGTCAATTGTTATAACACCACTAGAGAGTAGTTGTCTAATGGTATTGTATCTCCGTTGTATGTGACGATATTTTCCGTTATACATAACGCTCCCTTCCCTACCTATTGCCGTTTTACTATCACAATGTATACATATAGGTGCCAAAGGTTTGGGCCAAAATAGAATATCTTCCAAGAAATTCTGGAGCTATTCAGCTTCTTCACCGGCCTTGTCTAAAGCTATGAATTCAGATTTCATTGTAGAAGGGGCGATGCAAGTTTGTTTGGATGATTTCCAAGACACTGATCCACCCCAAATTGTGAAAACATATCCACTCGTGGATTTAACTTCGGATGATCCGGTGATCCAATTTGCATCACTATATCCCTCAATCACGAAGGGATATTTATTATAATGCAGAGCATAGTCTTGGGTATGTTTCAGATACCCCAAAACTCGTTTCATTGCCATCCAATGTATTTGATTGGGATTACTTGTAAACCAACTCAGTTTGCTAATAGCACATGCTATATCTGGCCGTGTACAATTCATGATATACATCAAACATTCCAATACTCTTGCATAGTTCATTTGTGAGGCACTTTCACCTTCATTCTTTTGAAGTGCATAACTCACGTCAATTGGAGTCCTGGCAATCTTGAAATCCAAATACTTGAACTTGTCAAGTACTTTTTCAATGTAGTGAGACTGTGATAATACTAGACCTTGTGGAGTCTTGTGAATTCTGATTCCTAAGATCACATCAGCAATTCCTAAGTTTTTCATGTCGAATTTGCTAGCCAGCATGCGCTTAGTAGCATTTATATCTGCCATATCTTTGCTCATTATCAACATGTCATTAATATATAAACAAACAATGACTTCATGACCTAGAGTGTTTTCAATGTAAACATATTTGTCCCACTCGTTTATTTTAAAACCATTTGCCAACATTGTTTGGTCAAATTTAGCATGCCATTGTTTGGGTGCTTGTTTATGTCCATAAACCGACTTAACTAGTTTGCACACATTCTTTTCTTTATCAGGAACCACAGAACCCTCAGGTTGTTCCATGTGAATTTTTTTCTCTAACTCTCCATTTAAGAAAGCTGTTTTAACATCCATTTGATGGATTTCAAGACCATATACCGCCGGTAGTGCCACTAACACACAAATAGATGTTATCTATGATGACCCAAAATGTCATCTTTAAATTTAATAATTAATTTTGTGTTCTAAGACCTATAAAAGTACTGTTATTTCTCGACTTACGTGCGCAGTCCGTATAATTTTTCGGAAAGTTTTTATGTGAAAATGGATTAAAATGTGAAAAGAGCCTTAAAACTCAGTTGAGTTGACTTTGGTCAACCTTTTGAGCAAACGGATCCGAATCAGTATTTTGATAGTTGCGAAAGCTCCGTATCATGATTTGGGACTTGGGTGTATGCCCGGAATTTAATTTGGAAGTCCCTAGCTCAAGTTATGACCATTTAACAGAAACTAGTAATTTAAAGGCATAAGATTTCGAAGTTTGACCACCGGGTTGACTTTTTGATTTCGGAGCCGTAATCTGATTCTGTAAATTTGAATAGTTTCGTTATGTCATTTAGGACTTGTGTGCCAAATTTGAAGTTTCATTTAATATATTTTGGCACGAGATTTGCAAATTGAAAAGTTTAAAAACTCAAAGTTAGAATCGAGGTGTGAATTGTAATTTCAACGTTGTTTGACGTGATATGAGACCCCGAGTAAGTCCGTATTATGTTATGGGACTTGTTGGTATATTTGGGCGGGGTCCCGAGTACCCCGAATATGATTCGAATCGAAATCGGAATAAAAATTAGACTTAAGCAAATATCTGAAAGTTTGCTGCTTCTGGTGCCTTCGCTTCTGCGAAGTCTTGGCCGCAGAAGCGAGCTCGCAGAAGTGGACAGTCCGCAGAAGCGGATGGGCTATCGCAGAAGCGTGACCGCAGAAGCGGCCCACGAGCCGCAGAAGTGGGAAAGGGGGAATGGGCAGCCTTGTGCAGAAGCGGACTCCTCTTCGGAGAAGCGAGTCCGCAGATGCGAAAAAGACTGGGCAGAGCCCTTAAATTCGGAAATCGCCATTTTTACTCATTTTGGTCATTTTGAGCTCGGTAATGCGAAGTTTTGGGCGATTTTCACAGGGAAAATTGGGATAAGTTTTTCTTATCCTATATTGATTATATTTCATGATTCCATACTCATTTATATCATGAATCCGTGAATTCATGGAAGAAAAAATAGATTTTTATAAAATCTTCCAAAAACTAAAATTTAAGATTTGAAGATCCATTTGACATCGGAATTTGATAAATTTTGTATGATTGGACTCGTCTTGGAATGAGTATTCGGATTTCGTAAGTGTTTTCGAGATTTGAGACGTGGGCCCCAATGTCAATTTTAAAGTGAATTTCGGATTTTTATCCAGAAAATTAGTAAATTTATATGGAATTAATTCCTACGATTTGTATTGAGTATATCGAATTGTTTGTGAATAGATTTGAAGCTTTTGGAGTCAAATTTAAAAGGAAGTCGAGTAATTGATTGAAATTGCAAAGCGAGGTAAGTGTCGTGGTTAACCTTGACTTGAGAGAATAGAATCCTTAAATTATTTGTTATGTGAAATGCATGTGAACGACGTATAGGCGAGGTGATAAGTGTCTATACGTCGTCAAATTAATTGTTTGCATAATTATTTGAAAATACTAAATTTGTTTTAATACACAAATTAATTGTTATAATAATTGTCTCTCTCCTAATCTTTGTCAAATATTAATTCTTGAATTCCTGTAATAATTGCTACATGCTTATTTGGATTATGTGCATTAATTGCTACTTGACATTTAGCATATCAAATATTAAACTGCCTATTTTCTCCATGATTTCCATAATAAATTGCTATTTGTCATTGTTTGTTTCATAATTAAATCATAATTATTCTATGCTTGTTTTCTTAAAATTTTATATTCATTGTTGCATTTATTGGGGGTAATTTCTTCTATGAGAATTGGTAAATGAATATATTGTAGGATCGGGTTGCACGCCGCAGCATAATTGATTGAAATGAATATATTGGAGGATCGGGTTGCACTCCGCAACAGACTTATTAAAAAGTCCATATTTGAGGATCGGGTTGCACGCCGCAAAAGAATTATTAAAAGTCTATATATATACTTGATTAAATAAATATATTGGAGAGTTGAAAATGAATATATTATGAAAACGGGTTGCACGCTGTAACGGAAATTGATTGAAATAATGATTAATTATGACTGCTGAGTTGGCTTCAACTATTAAACATGAGTTACCTGATTTATTTCTATTATTGTTGTTTTACTAATATTGCGTACATGTTAATGTAAGTGACCCGCCTTAGTCTCGTCACTACTTCGTCGAGGTTAGGCTCAGCACTTACCAATATATGAGGTCGGTTGTACCGATACTACACTCTGCACTTCTTGTGCAAATTTCGGAGTTGGTCCCAGCGGCGTACCATAGACTTGCTCGGATTTCAACTACTCAGAGGAGACTTGAGGTATAACTGCAGAGCGTCCGCAGTTCTGAAGTCCCCGCCTATTTTATTTTAGTTGTGTAATCGCTTTCAGACAGCTTTATTTTATTCAGACCTTTATTTATATTATTCTAGAAGCTCGTGCACTTGTGACACCAATTCTAGGATGGTATTTAGAAACTGTTATTTTTATGAATTATTCACAACATTTCAGAACTTACTTCCGCATTTGTTTCTTGGTTATTAACAAATTTAAAAATTATATTAAAATGGCTAATATTATTCTAACGTTGGCTTGCCTAGCAAGTGAAATGCTAAGCGTCATCACGGTCCGAAGGTGGAAATTTCGGGTAGTGACATTATCCTTGTTACTGGCGAGTAAGTGTCAAAGTAATTAAGGCCTTCTTTTTGTCTATAACCTTTGACAACAAGTCTTGCCTTATATTTGTCAATAGTGCTATCATCTTTCATTTTTCTCTTAAAGATCCATTTCGAACCTAAAGGTTTATTTCCTGGAGGAAGATCAACCAATTCCCATGTATGATTATCCAAAATTTATTAAATCTCATTATTGACTGCCTCTTTCCAAAATGCTGAATCGAAAGATGACATAACTGCTTTGAAAGTTTGAGGCTCATTTTCAAGCAAGAATGACACAAAATCTGGTCCAAAGGAAACATATGTTCTTTGACGTTTGCTACGCCTTGGATCCTCTTCACTTGGAGTATTTTCCTTTGGTTCTTCCCGTGGTCGTTTAGATCTTTCACTTGACGACTCGCATTCAGTTTTATACGAATAAATATTTTCAAAAAATTTACCATTATTTGATTCAATTACCGTATTAACATGAATTTAGGATTATCAGATTTATGAACCAAAACCTGACATGCTTTACTGTTTGTAACATATCCAATGAAAATACAATCCATAATTTTTGGTCCGATTTGTACCCGTTTGGGTAAAGGTACTTGTACCTTTGCTAAACAGCCCCATACTTTTGAAATATTTCAAGTTGGGTTTTCTTCATTTTTATTTTTCATATGAAATAGATTGCATTTTGCTGTGAGAGTACTCTGATGAGTATTCAGTTAGCTGTAAGTGAAGAATAAAATAAAAAGGTTTTTCCCTATTTTTGTAGATTAGGTTTGGTAAGCGTAAGCTATATTTAAGTAGGCTCGCAGATCTCGTCGTTAATATTAATAAAAAAAATCTAGATGCTTAGGATTCAGTAGTAGGAGACAAACCGTATGCTAAAGAAGAAAAAAGCAGAAGTATATGCTTTAGGTGAACATATATCTATGTCTGCTGACAAAGCACGAAGAGTAATTGATCAAATTCGCGGCCGTTCCTATGAGGAAACGCTTATGATACTAGAACTCATGCCCTATCGAGCATGTTATCCCATTTTGAAATTGGTTTATTCTGCAGCAGCAAATGCTAGTTACAATATGGGTCCCAGCGAAGCCAATTTAGTCATTAGTAAAGCCGAAGTCAATGGAGGTACTACTGTGAAGAAATTGAAACCTCGAGCTCTGCGGTAAGCCGATACTTATTAATAAAGCATTCATCATTTCCTTTAATGTCCTGTTTTTCCTTTCCGCAATTCCGTTGAAATGAGGTATGTATGGGGCAGTAGTTTGATGGATAATTCCATAATCTGAATATATTTCTGCAAAAGGAGATTCGTATTCTCCACCTCTATCACTTCTAATTATTTTGATCTTTTTATTCAATTGATTCTCTACTTCATTCTTGTATTGCTTAAATGCTTCAATTGATTCATCCTTCCTATTAAGCAAATAAATATAACAATACTGAGTACAACCGTCAATAAAAGTTATAAAATACTTTTTTCCACCACGAGATGGTGTTGACTTCATATCACAAATGTCAGTATGAATTAAGTCTAAAGGATTTGAATTCCTTTCAACAGACTTATAAGGATATTTGACAAACTTAGATTCAACACATATTTGACATTTTGATTTATTATACCCGAATTTAGGCAATACTTCTAAATTAATGAACTTACGCATGATTTTGTAATTGACATGTCTTAAATGAATATGCCATAAATCATTTGACTCCAATAAATAAGAAGAAGCTGAAATTTTATTAATACTGTCAACAACCATTATATTGAGTTTGAAAAGGCCCTCTGTGAGGTAGCCCTTTCCAACATACATATAATTTTTTTGCTTACAACAACTTTGTCAGATACACATACATATTTGAATCCATTCTTAACCAGTAAAGAAATTAAAGCTGAATTTTTCATAATAGTAGAAACATGAAGAACGTTGTTGAGCGTTAACACCTTGTTGTAAGTCATCTTCAGGAATATCTTCTCATAACCGTCAATCTTGGATGTTGCAGTATTTCCCATGGAAAGCTCTTCTTCTGGACCAGCATTAGAGTATCAAATGCTTCTTTGATATCACAAATATGTCGAGTGGTTCCAAAGTCAATCCACCACTCCTTCAGATTTTCAACTAAGTTGCATTCTGAAAGCATTGTACACAGATCATCAATGTCACCATTCTTCTCCACTATGTTGGCATGTCCCTTTTTCTTGTCCTTTTTAGGGAGATGACAGTCAGGGGTTTTGTGACCAGCTTTTTCACAATTGTAGCAGTTGCCCTTGAATTTTTTCTTGTTCTGCTCCTTAGTCTGTCCATAAGACCTCTTCCTTTTCTTACTTTTTGAAGCAGTCTCTTCAACGATATTAGCTCCCATAATCGTTTAATTTCCATGCGACTTCTTCTCGGCTGTTTTGTTATCTTCCTTAATCTTGAGACGAATCACAAGATCTTCCAATTTTATTTTTTGTGCTTGTGCTTTAGATAATTTTTAAAATCTCTCCACGAAGGAGAAAACTTTTCAATCATAGCAACCACTTGAAATGCTTCATTCACCACCATACCTTCGACAATAAGGTCGTGAAAAATAAGTTGAAGCTCTTAAACTTAGGTTCTAACTGTTTTGTTGTCTATCATTTTATAGTCTAGAAACTTGTCAACCACAAACTTTTTCAAGCACGCATCTTTAGTCTTGTACTTCTTCTCAATTGCATCCCATAATTCTTTCGAAGTATACATAGCACTATAGACATTGTACAAGGCATCATCCAAAGCACTTAGGATGTAGCCTTTGCAAAGAAAATCTGCTTGTTTCCACACCTCAACAATCATAAACTTCTCGTTGTCTGGCATGTCGGCAGCAAGCACTAGAGGGTCTTCACTAGTAAATTTCTACATACCAAGTGTGGCAGGGATGTTCAACACCGAACTGTAACTGTTAACCGAACCGAAAAATAGTTTATTGGCTTATTGATATCGGGTTATCGAGGTAACGGTTAGTGAACGAATTGAGATTTTATAATTAACGGCTTAACGGTTTGGGGGCGGATTACTCAATTTCCTTATCAGATAAACCGTTAACCCGTTAAATTTTTTTATATTTATACTTTTACTCCTATGTATATAAAATAATTTTTGAAACCTTAAGGTACTCTCTGGAACTTGAAGGTACTCTTTCGTGAATTCCCAACTATTGTTTCCCCTTTCTTTTGCAGTTAAAACATGTTATGTTTATCGTATATTGCAAAGCATATACTCAAAATGATGTATGTTAAGAAGTTACGTGCATCTCTTCTTCTATTGTTAGTATACATATTCCTTGATTGTACGGTTGTCCCGAAGAGTAAGGTATAAAAGACACTTCCTTTTAATGCTTTTTAATATAGCAGTAGTAATTAAATCTAACAAATTACTATAAAATATTCTTAGCTATGCAACCAAAAGAACTAGGGTTCAAAACTTTTCTATTTGATTTAGCCGATAAACCGTCCGATAATCATTAATCCTATACCATTCCGGCCGCTGTCTTATTGGATGGCTAGTGGATTACTACTTTTATAATTCGATAACCGATAAGTCGAACCGTTAAGCGTAATAATCTGCCCAATACGCCCGATAAGCACCCCTAAAGCATGGTAAGCCAAAAGAATACCCTTTGTTGCCATCCTTTGAAGTTAGCTCTAGAACATTTCTCCAATTTTTCGGCTGGTGGCATAGAAATTCGGCTTGACGGGTCTATCGTCGTTGTCGCACCAGTCATAGAAGGATTTTCATTTTCAATTGTCATTTCTCACTGTCAACAACAGAAGAGTTCAATATCTTCAAATCAGAAATAGAAAAATTCATAAGGAGTAAAAAACCATAAAGATTTTATTCTCCAAAACAAAATACAGATTACAGAAATAAATAATTTTCTTAAGATTGTTAACTAATATGTATTACTATTATATAATATTACGAAATAATAAATTTTTGTAACATAAAACATAAATAAGAAAAACAAAAATAAGGCAGAAACTGGAGATTGTCAGAAACCAGAATCAGTAAATATGTTTCGGAATAAAATCGAGCCCACTAAATGCACAGTGTGTCCTTAAAAAAATTATTCCCTTCAAGTACCCGAGGTGTTGGAATATTATCCTCCCAGGATAAAACGATTTAACTCACTAGAGTATCGGTACCAAAAACGTCTATGAACAGCAAAACACTTAATGACTGTAAATCACACTGGAATTTTTTTGGGCAGAAGAAGGAGAAGAAGTTTAGAAAATTTCGTAAAAAGAAAATTTTGGGATCAAGGAATATTTATAACTATTTTCTAGCTCTGTTTCTAAAAAGTTTGCAACCTTTCAGAACCAGCCATGGCTGTTGGAATAGGTGGGAACGTTCAAGAATTTAAAATAATTCGGGAAAGAAGAAATTGACCGGGTCACATCGCGCTAAATGGATCGCGTCGCGTGGGTCCTAGGTTATTTTGGGGATAATTAATTGAAAGAAATTTTGTCCAAAAAGATTAATCAATCGATCCAGATCAGAAGCCGGGCCGAGTGAGCGACGACGACGGCACTAGGCTTTCCTTTTTTCCAACCCGTTTAACACCAAGGGAAGTGCTTTCTCAATATAAGCACATTCCCTTTTCTTTCCACCACTAACGAGGGACAATTACTCTTTCCAAAGTATAAGGGAGCTCACTTTCCCTTCACATTTCTTCCCTTCATTTCCCATTCACCAACCTTCAATCCCAACATGATGTTGAGTTGATTGAAATCTGTTTCATCTGTACTTATTCAGTCTGTTTATTGACTACAATATATGAACCAATGTTTTTCTTCTTCTTGTAGTGCATCATTATGATTTGCGTACTTGTGATACCCTTGGCGAATTCCGCATTGACAAAATACGGGAGAGATAGTGGATATATAAGTAAACAAGTCTTACATCCTAATGACGCATTTTAAAGTCGTGCAGGCTTGGTCCTAAAGCAGACAATATCACTAGTGGGTTGGGCTATTACATATGGTATCAGAGTCACTCCGCGTGCAACATTGATGGTGATAGGCAAACTTCAGCGATGACGCTGAATCCCTAGGGGAGGTATATGTGACACCTTAGGTGAATTCCACATCGACAAAATACGAGAGATAATGTTTGATAGATAAGTAAACAAACCTTAGACTCTAATAACGCATTTTAAAACCATACATGTCTAGGTCCAAACGAATAATATCACTAATGAATTGGACCGTTAAATACTCTTGACTCTTAGCTTAAAGATGGTGAGGATGGAAACTTATTTAGGTGAATTTAATAACGAAAAGAATAAATAAATTGAATGAGAATATGTTCACAAGAATTACGAGGGGCAAAGAAAAATAAAGAATCCACTTAAAACCTACAGTACGAAGGAAAAAAAACAAAAAATTTTAGTCATTAGAAGATCAGAAAATGGCTTATTAACTTTTTCTTTATCTGCCTCATGGTGCTGGTCATGCTTTAATTTATTCCCCTCTTCCTCCCCACTTGCTTCCTACCCACAGAAACAAAAAAAGGAGAAAAGAAAATGACTTTGGCATGAAAATGAATGAAAAAATAGTGAAAATAGCACAGGCTAGCCAGTTTTCGGACTAATAACTAAAAAATTCTAGCCAGCATTTATAAAATCATTGAAAACTGGCCATTATTTTGCTAAAACATGGAAAATTCTAGCATAATATGCTAGATTATGGAGCTTTTGCATATAAACTTCCAGCATATTATGTTGAAACTACAACACACAGAAAGTTCCAGCATAATATGCTGGATTAAGGAGCTCCTGCATTTAAACTTCCAGTATATTATGTTGGAACTTCTGCACATTATGAAATTCCAGCACATTATTTATTTCATATGTAAAAAATTTAGATTTTAAGTGTGTTTTTGTTCAAATTTTATCTTTACATGAAAAAATAGCTAAATTTTGATTACTTTTGAAACTATGGTTGCTTTTCAATTACCAGTTATAGATCTCACTATTTCTGATTTTTCCAAAATTTCACAAATTTCATTCAAAGAAGAAAGTTCAAAACTTGGCGATATGCACAAAGTGAAAATTTTCCTTCACAATCAAAGTGTAAAATAAAATAAAAAATAAAGAAAAAGAAAACAAAATGAAATTCCTATACTGATGTTAACTCTTAAGACTTTAATTTTAATTTTAGTTAGTTATTAGAAAATAAATTAAAATTAGGCATTAAATCACTTCAGTGATATAACAGGGTTGGAAGCTAACGTGGACAAATCTAGTATCTTTGTAGCAGGGGTTGAAGATAACCTAAGAGATCAAATGGTACAGATGCCTGAGTTCTCGCTTGGTACTCTACCAATCAGATACCTGGGTTTGCCCCTCTTTTCAAAAAAGTGGAGCAAAGTGGAGTGCTATCAGCTGGTATAAAGAATAACTTCCAGAATAACAAGTGCATATTCTAAAACATTGTCCTATGCAGGTAGACTGCAGATCATTAATGTGGTCCTCTTTTTAGTGTACAATTTCTGGGGGTTGTTTTTATATTGCCACAAAGCGTTTTGAAAGAAGTGGATAAGAAATGTCGGGATTACATATGGGGGAGCATAGATGAGAAGAGAAAAATTGCACTAGTCTCCTGGAAAATGATATGCAAGCCTAAGAAGAATGGGGAGTTGAATATCAAAAGCTGTAAATTATGGAATGTCGCTTCTGTTGGAAAACTGATTATACAGTTAGCAACCAAAGCACATTCACTGTGGATTAGATAGGTACATGGAATGTATATGAGAGGGAACCAGGATATTTGGATTTACACGCCACTTGTTGACAGCAGTTGGTACTGGAGGAAGCTTAATTCCATTAAAGTAGCTATGACAAATTGGTACAATAATGGCACCTACTGTTTACCAACAAATGATATATATTCTGTCAGTAGAAGCTATATTAGTTTACTGGGAAGCATGGAAAAAAATGTTAGAAGCTGATTTGGTATGGAACAACATTATGTTACCTAGGCATAGGTTTATAGTATGCTTGGCTAATCAAGAGAAATTATTAACAAAAGAGATGTTGATCAGACTTCATATACCAGTATATGATGGAATGTGCTGCTTATATGATAAGAGCAAGGCTGAAAACCAGCTACACCTCTTTTCTGAGTGTAATTGGACATTGAAATTACAAGATGAACTGGAAACGTGGTCGGATATCAGAATATAGAGGAAGGGGACAACTCAATGCATGAAATGGATAACAACAAACATTGAAAACAGTTCAAGAAGGAATTAGCAGCAACAATATGTGGGTGCAAAGCTCTACCACACATGGAAGGCTCGAAATTAGAAACTTTTTTGAAGGATAAATATAAATACTAAGGTTGTGTTTATGTAGATAAAGAAAGAGATTGTAAAGAGGGTAGACCATCTGAAATACTCTAGGAAAGCAAGTAGATGTAGTTATTTGAGGCATCAACTATGTAATTAATTGAGTGATGTTTTCTTTGTTCGAGGCTTTGGAGATCTATCTGAATTGCTCAATAGGTGTAAACATTTGGCTCTCTATGGTAATACCTCATTGTTTTACCAAAAAATAAATAATTAAAATTAGGCGAGTTTGGAAGCCGTAAAAACAATTGATGAGCCATGAGGATAGCTTCTACCATATGTTTCATTCTTTGATCATAAATCAAATCAAGCAAAAAATAGTTGAAAATCTAGCATTTTTGTTTTCATTTGGCGTTCGATATATCCGTTTTGGGGCCTAATTAATTTGGATGTGCAACCGCGTAAGACCCATTAATTAAGAAGCATTGTCTATCAGATTTTTATATCATCAGATCTTGGATATGAAATCTTCGATTAAAGATGGAGAAATTCTATTCATCGCATCACAAACCTAACAGTAAGAGCTAGCAAGCGGCAAGAGTTAGCACTATGTTTGCTATTCTATTTTTTAATCAATAATTTATTTTGTAAATAAAAATGTATCATTCTAAAATGGCAAACATATCCGTCTATTATTTGAAATTAGTTAATGTGCCCTTAATAGATGAAGAAGTATTATTAATAATGATATAGATGACCTTTTGGGGTAGCCGAGTTGGTTGAGCTGGGACCTTCTAAATGGGAGGTCTAGGGTTTAAAATTCACTTGCATACTTTTTCGGTCGAGCTTGTCGCACAAGATATGCCTAGTGTGATTTACCTTACAGTGTAATTTGCAAAGTTATTACACAAAAAAATGATACAACTGTACAATAAATAAGGGACCAAGATCTCCAACTAGAATATACCATGATCCATGAAAGTAAGATGTTTGCCTAAACAAGAAACATTACTAAATTGAGAAAATTAGTACTTACTAAGATTGTTTCGCACATAGAAAATCATGATGAGCTACACTATGGCATGGGCGGCCAGACGAATTTTGTGGCCTAAAGCCAAACTTTATGAGGGGCTTAATTTTTTTTTTTTTTGTAAAACATATACTGTTATTATTTTTTTATTTGAAGTCTATTTTTTTTAGTTTCTTTAGATGCAAAGTTATTAATAATTTTTTTATAATCAATTTCTCCTAATAAGTCTTTCTCAATTGATAATATAGCTAATCCATTTAACATCTCTTGAGACATTTTTGATCTTAGGTAAGATTTTATCAATTTTAATTTTAAAAATTTTCTTTCCGCTTAAGCAACGGTAACATAAGTTATTAACATTTTTTATAAGAAATTTAGGCATTTGAAAAATAATCAAATCTTTTTATTTGATTGAGTATATCAATTAAACTATTATCTTCTAATTGTACTATTTTCCTTAACACTTTTAATTCAAAAAATAAATCCAAACCATCAATATGAGATTGATTATTTTGCTTTAAGGAACATTGAAGATTAAGACACTATTTTTTCAAATTTCTCATCTAGTGATCTCATTTTTTAACGCTAAATAGAAAACCAAAAATATTTTCATATGCTTCGAATTGTTCAAATCTATTTTGAGGTAAAAAAAATAGCCTTGTCTACTATGTATAAAAAGCAATCAACTCTAAAAGATTCTTCGAGAGATTTTGAGATTTCATTATCAACATTCTTATCAAATTGTTTCTTCCTATATATCATATGTTTCTTAGAAAGTTCGGATTTGATATTCATTTCAAATGCAATTTCCTTAACAAAAATCATAGCAGTTGCAAATCTTTCTTTCTCTATATTTGTTAAAGAAAAAAATCAAACATTTTCACTTCATATAACTTTTCTTTTTAACTTATATATAGCTTATTAGGTGTAACAAAAAATGGGCCCCCACAAATATGGGGCCTAAAACAGTTGCTTTACCTGCTTTAGAGAAGGGCCGCCCCTGCACTATGGAGTCTATTTAGTCTATTATTACCTTTTTTCCATTTTAGCTAGCGTTTGACCATAGATTCCCAAATTTATTTTAAAAAATCTGATTTGGGTGAAGTTTGGTTTGAAGATGAAAATGTATTTGGACATTAATTTTCAAAACATATTTCATTTTAAAAAAAAAATATGAAACATGACTTATACCACAAGTTCTAAAAACTATCACACCCAACAATACCTTCATCAATAACATTCATTATCATTATCACAAACCATAGTCCTGAACATAAATAAATTTAGTACAAAATTATCATTTTTATAATGAACTACACTATCAGATGACCGAGAAGACGAAACAACATTGTTACAAAATAATAAATGGTGGGCTCTTTTATAAAATATAAAAATTTGGGATAATTTTAAAAAAAATATAATAGTAATTGGGATTTGGATTTTGAGTTTTGGGAATTTACCAAACTATGAATAAAATTTATGAACAACACATGTATTTGCCTCTGTTTTAAAAGGCGTTTCTGGGGCGAGCTCTGGGGCGAGGCGTACCAAAAATGCCCCGGGGCGAGACGTACCAAAAGCGCCCCGGGGCGATAGTGTGGGGCGAAAGTCTCAAGAGGCGTACGCCTCGCAATTTGGGGCGTACGCCCGGGCTTTCGGGGCGCATTTTTTTAGTAAGGAGTAAGCCCCAAGGACTTTTTCAAATTAAAACAAAATTTATTGAATTAGTCCTTCTTATAATACCCAAATTCTCAAAAGTCAGTTTGGTAATTACTCAAAAGGTTTAAAAAGAAACTCAAAAGTATTAAATTTAAAAGTAAAGACCTTTTTTATTAATTTAAGCGCTAATTCATGATTTTTTAAATTTTTTATCTTGTCCGCTAGTCTGCTAATATCTCCCAAAAGTAATAAATATTTAATCTTTTTTACAAATACAAAGAGAACTACATTTTTCTTCGTAGCAGTAAATTCAAAGTTCAAATTGCAGGTTAATCATCTTTTTTGTTCCTCCATATAGAAAACTTTATTCTTTTAAACTCAAATTACTTGTGCTTGTAAGTAACGTATAATAGATTATTTTAATTAGTTTTTTGTGAGGATGGGGCACACATATATATAGTTTTCTTCAATTTTTATGCAATTTTACTTGTTTATAAATATTAACTGTCATTATATTATTTTATAAAATATTAAAAATTAAATACCTATGGGGCTTACGCCCCGCACCTCGGGACTTACGCCCCGCTGAGACATATGTAAAATGCTCCGCCTTACGCCCACGCCTTTTAAAACACTGATATTTACCGTGAAACATTTGGAAAAAATTTGAAAAAATGTATGGCCAAACGGTCCTTAATTTCTTTTCTGTTTCCCTCCCATCCCAAACTAAGATTACAACAATACTCATTAGAGAATCCATATCACGCTCCTTTTAGTGCTTGAATCATCACGCTCCTTTTAGTAATTCCCCTTTTTTGGTCGGGTATGGTTATATACTTGCCCGCATCGGTATTTAATTATAAATATGATTAAGTAATATCATACTTAAACATTTATCTTGATTTATTCAATTCAATAAAGTTTTTTTTTATATATATATATATATACATTTAATGCAAATAATTATATTTTTAACCGAAACAAATAAGTATAGCTTATTGAATAAAAATAATCTCGAATAAAAATCTTTGTTACTTATGCGATTCGATCTTCTAATTCAATATTTGATTATTTCTTTTGTCTCTCGCATTAATAATATCCGCAAAACTCACATGAATTTATAATTATTGGTGTAAAATATGTCATAAGAATATTTGTTCACAATATTTATTAAGATCATTTCCGATTCATATACACCATCTTCAATTCTTAGTCACTCTGATTCTTGTTATCATCTCTGATTCGTTTTGAATATCGTTTTAATTTTAATATATTCATTAAGAAAATTATTAAATAATATTAATCATAAGGGTTATTTGATTAGATTGCCATTTATCTCTCCTCAAAATGAATAATAACTTTTGAAAGACTTTTTAGTAAATCGCATAAATATTATAGCAAAAATATAATTGAGAAAGAACAAATGTCTTTTTTATTTTCAAGAGCGAAGCATATTTTGCAATAAACTTATTTGGCTAAAATTATATATAAAATAAATCGGAGGTGGTAACTTTTAGACAGATAATAATATCTGTATTATAATTGTTGTGTAATTAGTTTGAGAAAATATAAGAATAGTTGTTGGAAGAGAAAACGAGAGAAGAAACAAAAGAAGAAAGAAGAATCACGCACTACTATCGCGCGTGGTATTGAATTTTACCTCCTAAAAGTGACTCAAAATCAGATTATCTATGGCTTCCACTCACTCACTGACTGGGAAAAGAAGAAAAGTTTCAGTGTCTGTCTGCAACTTTCTAAAGCTTAGCTTTTTACTCTTTTCTTTTTTCAGCAATTACAAAGGTAAGACTAATCTCACATTAATTGGGTCCTTAATCACTGCTTACTTTTATGTAAACTTCATTTTCGTGTCCTTAGTCCTCTTTGTTTTTGCTTAATTCAGCGTAAAAGCGTCTGTTTTTTTTTGTGTGGAAATCATACCCCCCCTCCATTTTTGTTATTTCCTCATAATTCACTGAATCTTTGGTGGGTTTTTCTTCTTGTTCTATACTTTTCCTTGCTGAACTCTAAAAAGTTTAGTTTTTTTCCCCTCAAGAATTTGTTTTTTTGATTCTTTTATGTTCTTTTTAGATTTTACTTGTTGCTTTCGTTTCGATTTTCTGATTGAAATTTGAAGTACCTAGTGTTAGTTTTGTATTTCCTCTTCGGTTTTCTGGTTGGTGTGCTTGTTGTTGCCTTTTTTTTACCTTTCTTAAGCGGAGGGTCTACCGGAAAACAAGTAATATCTGCGTACATACTACCTCCCAAGACTACTTGTGTGATTACACTGGGTTTGTTGTTGTTGTTGTATGTTCTTTTTAGATACCCATTTGTTATTTTTAGTCACTGATTGATTTTTCTAATCTTTTTGATTTGGGTTTGTATTTTCAGTGTGCTGTTGTGTATCTTGCATTATTAAGCTTAAGAGAAACACTGACATTGAGGTCTACTTTTATTGGTATTGCAGATTGGAAATTTTATGTATAATTGGCTATGCAGAGTATTTTTCCAAAGAAAGGGTAGTTTAAAGAAAAAGATTGTATTTTTGGGCCCATGGATGAGAAGAGATTTGTTGTATGCTGCTTGAATTTGGAGATATTGGTGTGGATTCTATTAGTTTTTGCTGTTCAACATTCAGATGAAACTTACCCTGGAGATGGTAAGTCACGAACGGTCGCGGATTATTTATCATTTCTTATTTAAATTCTCATGATCAAGGGGAATTTCCAATTAGGGTAGGATGTCTACATCACACCTCTTGGGGTGCGGCCCTTCCCCATACCCTGCGTGAATGTGGGGTGCTTTGTGCATCGGGCTGCCTTTTTATGTTTTGTGCAATGCTGATTATGCGTGACTATGTAGTTATCTAAGCTAGTGCTTAATTTGAACTCAAGTGACTGAAGGTTCTTATGTGTGACTATGTCTGCCGATGACTTAACGCAATATTTGATCCCTTTTGCCACTTCGCTAGACTTTTTCTCAAGGGAATTCAACAATTGATATGTAACCAAAGAATTTGTTTTTGCCCTATTTGCAAAGTATAATTCTTTAACGAATTGGAATTGAATCACCTTCCCTCTACTTAGCTCCACCACCGCTTACATTTGAACTAAGTAGTCATCTTGATTCTTACATTATTTCTCCTACGTTTGGTAAATAAAGTTTGTACCTTCACTTGCACTGCCCTGACATTTTATTGGGTTTGCAAAGTTGAGGACTAGCAGCTTTTGCGCCTATTGATCTGGTTAACTGCCTCTGAGGAAAGTTTGCAGTTAGTCTTCCGTAATTTGATTGGATTCTTAATTTTCATATGGTTTCATGGATCAGTTTCTGCACTTTCTTCTTTATGTTTGGAATTTCTTACTGAAAGTTTCCTTTTTCTATTGGTCAAGTTGCTGCAATTAATGGCTTATATGCTGCTCTGGGATCGCCGTCCCTTCCGGGCTGGGGTACCGTTGGTGGAGACCCATGTAATGGACTTTGGCAAGGGGTCATATGCGAAAATACAAATATAGTAACGATGTAAGGACTTTACATTTTGCCGCAACATTTCATAGATATTTGGAACTGAAATGCTAATCCTACTTCTCATGTCATTTCCAGTCGACTCAATGCTGCTAACTTGGGTGGTGAACTAGGGGATAATTTAGGCTCATTTTCTTCTCTCAAAACATTGTAAGCTTCTCAAAAGATTTCATGTTATGAGAATATGTCCATTTAGTGGTAGTCTACTGTAATGAAATGTGAGCAGTAATTGTGGCTATCTCTTGTGGCAGAGATCTGAGCAACAACCATATCGGCGGAAGCATTCCGTCCATTCTCCCAGTTACCTTGCAGAATATGTAAGTTCTACCATTTGACCTATGAAGGAACAACCCCCCGCCCCCCCACCACAAAAAAAGAAGGGCGAAAGAGGACACATTGATGTAACTAGCTTTACTTATTGAGCAAAAAGTTGACATTCTTTACCTTGGGCAGTTTTCTTTCAGCTAACGAGTTCACTGGAAGTATCCCTACTTCTTTATCTTACCTGAGTCAACTTTCAGCTATGTAAGTTTCACTTTTAGTTTAGATTAATAGTTGCTTTCTTTGTAAAGAATCTGGTAAGGTATTTCTCTGTGTGTCAGGTCTCTGAATGGAAACCATTTGACTGGAGAAATTCCTGATTCATTTCACGGCCTCACGGCTTTGGTCAATCTGTACGACAGCTAAACAAAAGCATTTCTATTCTTTCATTTAGTTTTTTTTGTCATATGCATAACTGGTTCGCCTATTTATCTTTTAACAGTGATTTGTCAGGTAACAGTTTAAGTGGATCATTGCCATCATCGCTAGGTAGTTTGTCTTCCTTAACTACTCTGTAAGTAATTCAACCTTATTATACACTTGGTTTATAACTTTGGTCTATATGATAAAGCGAAACTTCTTTATTTCCAGACATTTGCAGAATAATCAGCTTTCTGGGACTCTTGATGTTTTGCAGGATCTTCCCCTTGCAGATTTGTACTCTGAAAAACTACATTTGACTAATTGACTCTAATATTATTTCAGTTCTCTAAAATGATGATATCTTACTAACATATCTCCACTCTCCTTGTGTCCTTTCTAGGAATGTGGAAAACAACCTGTTTTCTGGGCCCATACCTCAGAAGTTGTTCTCTATTCCCAATTTCAAGTAAGTACATTCATTTTCTTCTTTCATATACTCGTTATGTGCTTTCAGTTTTTTATATTGAGTCAACAGCCTGTACATCACAATGCAATCTTGGCCAGATATAAAATTTTTGTGCCCCTCATCGTTTGTTGGAAATATTATCTGACATGTAACATATCCCAAAAGAGAAGATATAGAATCATAGAAGACATGTAGGTCGAAACCTTGGATAGAAGACATGTAGGTCGAAGCCGTGGATAGAAGACATGTAGGTCGAAACCGTGGAAACAAATTTCTGTTGAAGGTCAATATTGTTACTTGTCAGTGGTTACAACCACATATGTAACCTTTCTCTTTCAATACCTCCCTTAAAGCTTGAGCACGTAAAAAGTAACCCATTCCAAGAAAATTCTTGTTTACAAGTTGCTGAAATCAAACTTAATAAAATGGGTGTGCTTGTATGCGGCAAGAGCATTTCGTACAAAATGACCAGCAATATAGGCTTAATGTCTGACATGGATATGAATCCCACAATTGCCCTTAGCATAAATGACAGTTCAATGAGTACAAAAATAACAACATACCCGGTGTAGTCCCATAAGTGACAGCTCAATGAGTAAACTTAAGAATTACAAAATAAGAAATTTACCTGAAAATGAAAAGAACAATCCTGCTAAGCATGTCATTTAATTTCATGATTTCTATCGTATGGTCAGTGTCTCAAACTTGGAAGTAAGCAACTCATACAGACACAATAACTAGATAACAGATATAAATATAGATACACGGAAAGCAGAGTACGATATGCATATGAAAACATGCAACAGGTAAACAACAACAACATACCCACTATTATCCCACACCGTGGGGTCTGGGGAGGGTAATGTGTACGCAGACCTTACCCCTACCTTGTGAGGATAGAGAGACTGTTTCCAATAGAAAACATGCAACAAGTAAGGTATGGTATTCCCTTTCAAAATAAACAAAATTGCAAAGTGTTTAGTTTAGCAAGCTGGCGCATGGGCTAAACTTGTTCATAATTTAAGTTCATATTCCATGGTGGCCAGAACTCAGCTCAAGTTAGGTCACCCGCCTTAATCATATACTGAGCCCTTAACTCTGGGCAGGCCAAAATTACATGGAAGTCAGGCAATCTTATTCATTCAGTTGAACACATATTTGTTCCATGCAAGGATGGATGTATGATGTGTCAGTTGTTGGATCATTTTGTGACCATCTTATATATGCTCTGTTGATTATGATCAGTGACGGCTGATGTTGTTGTTTGCTTGCTGCCTTTGGTTTTCATGCAGAAAAGATGGAAATCCTTTCAACGGTAGTATTGCTCCTTTACCTCCACCAACATCATCAACAACACCCCTTTCTGCGCCACCCTTTTCTGGGTCTCCAACTTCAGCACAGACACCAGCAGCAGCATCTGCAGAATCAAGTTCAACAGGACGCAAAAAGTCTTTATCTGCTAAAAGGGTGGTCTGGATATCAATTGCAGCAGTTTTGACATTTATAATATTGGTTTTAGCGATCCTGCTCTTTCTACCGAGGTGCCTCAGGAAATGGCATGAAACTCAAAGAACCCCCAAACAACATGAAATAGCTCCTTATGTGGGTGCCAGAGAGAATCCCGGAGATAGTGGTTCATTAGTCCAACCTGGCCGTGACATAGAGAAAGGTGCTACAATTACTCAATATCTATTGTTATTTCATGATATCTATTGTCACTGTGTTAGTAAGTCCAACTTTCTTTCCCTTAGTTACACAGAAAAAAAGACACTTACCTTAATTTGGGTTCCATTTGATGTGTATTGATGTTTGTATTTAAATTAATAATTATTAATTTTTTTATAACCTTGTTTGCTTCTAATCATCCTCTCGAGCCGAAGGTATAAACAGCCTCTCTACCTTCCCAGGTAGGGGTAAGGTCTGCGTACACACTACCCTCCCCAGACCCCACTTGTGGGATTCACTCGGTTTTTTGTTGTTGTATGTTTTAATAACCGTGGTGTCCGGGCTAACTTGCGCGCACCTCGACTAATTCCACGAGATACCTGCTACCTCCCACCAACAATAGGTACCAGGTAACTCTATCCCCCAAGGCTTGGACAGAGGGGAAAAAATCACCTAGTGTTTATGTCTTCGCTGGGATTAGATTCTGATTCTGGTGTGAATACCCTAGTTTATGATATCTCTCAAATGCTCTTCTATTGTCATTTGAAATGCCCTCGTAGAATCTTCATGAGTTTGGAAGTCTGTTTTGCAGCATTTAGAACTGAAAAGTTTGTGAATCTCAAAGTTTAACCTTCTATTTTTTAGTGATAAGTCGGTTTCTTATGTGTTAAACAGCTCCTGTAGTTGTGAAGCCAAAAGAAAAACAACCAAGAAGACCGGCTCCCATTCCGAAGCCACCGCGTGAGCAGGAGGTAAATGTGCTAACCACGAGTGCACTGCCAAAGAAGGATAATAATGATATAAACCCTAGCAGATTTGATGTTGATTTGATGCCACCACCTCCGCCTCCTCCTCTGCCGGCTCTTCCACAAGAGAGAGTTATTGTCAAGCCAATTGCACCTGCTGAAGATACCGCAGTGAAGCCTCTAACCAGGCCACTTCCACTAACTTCTGTGAAATCTTACACAATTGCATCACTTCAGCAATACACCAATAGCTTTTCTCAAGATAATCTGTTGGGATCAGGAATGCTTGGTAGTGTATACAGAGCAGAGCTTCCGAATGGGAAGGTATAACTTTCAATCGGCATGAATTTATTATGATGCACCAATTTATTAACTGGGTTTCCTACTCCCACTAGATTGTCTAGAGTCTAAACTGCTAACTTTTTATAATTCTTCATTCTTGACTGCTAATTATCATCCAGTAGTATCAAAGTACCTCTTAAACTCTAGTCAATATATACATTGTTAGAGTTCTTTTGTGTCTTAGCACTAAATTTATTACGAATGGTTGTGATACCAGTATGGTTTTGCTATGGAACATCACTTTCCTGTATCCTTTACTATAGCATTCCCTAAACCAAGGAAAATCTGTTAAATGAATTCTACCTATTGTATCTGATATTCTTGTTTCTTACATTTCTTTAGCTAGTTAACACCCGCTCAAGGATGCAATAATTGCACTATTTTCCCTTTAGGATCCTTCCAGTTATTTTCTTTTCCTTCTTGTCCCGAGTTAATCTCCAAGGGGTAATTTCTTCCGGTGACCATCATAGTTGACGAAATTTTGTCCTGTAACTGTATTCTGAAATTGTTAAACTGAAAATCAACCTTCTAGCTATATTAGTGTTCGGGTATCTTTTTCTACCCTTATTTTTGTCCGTCTCTTAATAAGAGGATCAGCGAGATGCAGCTGCATCTTTGTCTGGTCATAATTCTAAATAACAAAGTATATGTATGCGCATGTTGTTTCCTCTATATAAATTATTTGGGGTGTACTATATGGATTTCTCTGGTATGCAAATCTTACTTCTCTTCCTTCTCTTGCACTGTGCACCACAGCATTCAAGTGGTTGCAACATTTCGCTTCTGACACGTGCTCCTTTTGGATTCTTATGCAGTTGCTTGCTGTCAAAAAGCTTGACAAAAGAGTTTGCAGTCAACAAAAGGACGGGGAGTTTCTTGACCTAGTAAACAATATCGACAGAATTCGTCATGCTAATGTTGTTGAGCTAATGGGGTATTGTGCAAAGCATGGTCAAAAGGCTTCTGGTCTATGAGTATTGCAGTAATGGGACACTACAGGATGCACTTCATTCTGACGATGAATTCAAGAAACAACTTTCGTGGAATACTCGAATCTGGATGGCTCTTGGAGCTGCAAGGGCTTTGGAGTGAGTCAAATAACAGTACACACATTTAACATTTATGCACATACGTGTGTGCGAGTGCACGTGCACGTGTGTGTATAAACTCCTACTTATAGTTGTAATGGGCGAAGAATTTTTGGGGACGAACCTATAATAAGTACTTCCGGTGATTCTAGATGATAAATCAGTGTTATTAAAAATATAAACAATAAATTGGTTGTGGTACAGTGACAAAGTCAATCACAGGCTTATTTTAGTCCATAACTTTCTTGTGTTGTGCATATTGCATGATAGAAGGCCACAAAATGATGACCTGGAATAGTCTTCACTAAATATAAAATGTCAGATGTAGCTGTTTTTTGCTTGTTGCTACTCCTTTCTTTGCTTCCGCCTGTCCAAGAAAAAATGAAGAAAATTTAAATTATTTGGGTAGCATTGCTAAGCAGTCTGATTCGTATCTTTAGATTTACATGAAAAAGTGACCTAGAGCATATTTGAATTAACCATTCTTGTTTTTATGGAATGCAGGTACCTCCATGAAGTCTGCGAGCCACCTATTATTCACAGAAACTTCAAATCGGCCAATCTTCTGCTTGATGATGAGTTGGCAGTACATGTTTCAGATTGTGGTTTAGCTCCATTGCTATCGTCTGGTGCTACGAGTCAGGTAACTTGCTACCCTAATGTTCTGGAGTAGAAAAAGAACTGGAATATTCCCCGGATTATTAATTTCCCCCTATGTACTGAAAAAGGAACAGTACAGTAGTGATGGTCAAAGTGCTTTCAACAAGATGTTGGATAGGGTGAACCTCAGAAGTCTTGCACCTTTTCCCTATAAATTTGGAAACAGAGGCCCTGGTTCACTAGACTAGCTAAGTTGCGGGGACTCTCCAAAATGTTGCTACACACACCCGGCGACATTTTCGGAGAGTCTGAGCAACATAGTAGACTAGTCAAATACTCCTGGTTCACTATATTGGTGTTTCTTTATTAGGTTATCAGAAACAGAAAATTTGCTTAACTTCCTTGAAAGACCTCATTGTTTCTCATTTATATTTAAAAAGCAGTAGAAACAAATGGTGAAGGTGCTCTTCTCACAATGTGCATGTGGATTATCGGTCTTGTTACCTTGTCATTATTTATTGCTCTTTTGATAAAGTACTCTTGCTTAATCTTAGAGGTTTGATTACTTTTGCATTAAGTTTAAGGTATATTAAAAACTATCAAGTTGACATTATACTGATTTTTCAGTTGTCGGGACAACTTCTCACAACCTATGGCTACAGTGCTCCAGAATTTGAGTCAGGAATTTATACTTCCCGAAGCGATGTTTACAGTTTTGGCGTAGTGATGTTAGAACTATTAACAGGCAGAATGTCATATGATCGGTAAAGAACCCTTCTGCATCCTATTGAGATAATTTAGTTGTGCCTCCTTTCTTTGCGGAGTATAACACACCTGCATTGCATATCATATTCAGGACAAGGAATCGAGGAGAGCAGTTCTTGGTCAGATGGGCAATCCCTCAGCTACACGATATTGATGCCTTGACAAAGATGGTCGATCCTTCTCTCAATGGAAAATACCCCATTAAATCATTATCACACTTCGCTGACATAATTTCTCGCTGTGTTCAGGTGAGTTATTATGTTATGCCTTTATCTGAATTATTACTGTGCATTATCTAATCTCTGAGTGGATGACATAGTCTTAGCTGTCCATAGTCTCAATAGGTAGAAGAGTTTGGGTATAAATTCCTTGGTTCCGTGCCAATTAAGTATCAGCCAATCTGTTTCTGTAGTCCTTTGTAAAATATTTTAATACAAAATGAAAGGGACAATGTAATATAGAAGATTGTTAGCTTCTTCTCATAAGGTGAAAAATAGAAGAATTGGATTTTCGGAAAAAGTTGAGAAAGTTTCTCTCAGCTTTGTACAACTACAATAACCGGAAAAAAACCCGGTAAAGGGCCAATTATACCCATGTACTATGAGAAAAGGTTTAAATATACCCTTCTTTATATTTTGGGTCCACATATACCCCTGCCGTAATACTATTGGTTCAAATATACCCTTCTTCTGTTAAGTTTGTCCAAGGTGGACATCTAATCCTACGTGGCACTGATATTTTATGAGGTGCATGCCACATGGCATGCTACCTCAATGCCCCTAATCCATATATAAAAGACTAAAATATGAAATACAATATTTTTCAAGGTAGCGGTGATGGTGGCAATAGTGGTGGAGGGGAAGAAAATTTTAGTGGTGGAAAAAAAATAGAAGGGAGGGGTAAAATGGGTTAGGGGCGTTGAGGTGGCAAGCCATGTGGCATCCACCTCATAAATGCCACGTAGGATTGGATGTCCACCTTGGACAAACTTACTGGAAGAAGGGTATATTTGAACCAATAGTATTACGGCAGGGGTATATGTGGACCCAAAATATAACAAAGGGTATATTTAAACCTTTTCTAATAGTACAGATATATTTGGCCCTTTTCCGAAGAAAAAAAAGTTAGATTTGTGTAACTTTTCATTTTTCTTAGTCCTACCATGTTCACAATGTATGAAATTCTGTAGGAGGACGAAAACTGAGATAAATCATTTTCAACCTTACTTTCCTTCTTTTACTACCTCAACTGCTAAGTGAAAAATTCCACCCTATTGGAGATTTGCGTTTATGGTAATGAGATTATTTGGGCATGTCTCTGAAAACAAAAAAACTTCAGAAAAATGTTTCTGAAAAATCAGAATAACATCTTTTCGGTAACAAAAACTATAAACTCTTTGGCTTGAATCAGACCAAAACCAATCCGAACTTTCAAATAACCAATAAGCTTTTAAATATTATCACTTTCTTTTTGTAATTTTCATCTATTATTATGCTTAAAAGTTAAAATGTTATCTATCGTGCTTTTCTTATATAAAATGGGCTTCGGTAGATCCTAGGGAAATAGAGGATTCATATAGCCGACCTACCCTATTTTCTGTTAAGGCGTAGTTGATTGATTAATCGTATTCTTTTCAATTTAAAATCATTAGGTACCTCTTACTCCTTTTTAGTTAATGTAGTACAAACTTAGTATCACTGTGTTACTTTGGGATATAATTACATGTTGGAGGTGGAACGATTAATGTAGGGGGTAAAGGGTTGCCATCTTTTGTTTTCTACTTTGGTGAAATATTAAGTTCAAAAACAGGTGTTTGAAAAGGATGGTAATACCACATTGTCTTCCAATTTGAAGCTTGTAGGTACAACATAGATAGTCTCTTTGCCTTCTATTATTTCCTTGCTTTGTGGGGAGAGGGAATTTTCTTAAGATCATCTACCATTGTGTTCTTCTCGAAAACAAGTGTCCGTGTGTGAGGGGAAAGAGAGAGGGAGGTGCGCTGATCCGAGCAGAAATTTCTGAGATTTAGTTGTTGAATAGGTTTGCCTTAACATTTTTTACTTAACTTTTGAATCTGTGTGTAGCATGAGCCAGAATTCAGGCCACTAGTGTCAGAAGTTGTTCAGGACCTCATTCAAATGATTAGAAGAGAATCTCAAAATAGATCGCATGGCGAATTATGATTTGAATTAGACATTCATGCTGAGAATTCAGCTGGTTAGTACCTAACAAGATTTGAAGATTATTTGTTTTGTGAAGTGAGCTCGGATACTCGGACCAAAGAAACGAGGTTGCAGGCTATCCTGCTAACACAACTTCATACTGAAACAAAAGGCAAACAGGAAGCGCCATTCTTGAAAGAACCAACACAGGAAACTTAGTGCCTGCTAACAACACAGCTTGCTCATCTCAATCTTGTCAAATTTTTGGATCATATCATTTAGGATAAACATATCCCATTGTTTGACAACTATTATAATTTTGTTGTTAGTTAGCATAGGAGTGTCTCCTGAGTTCTGAAGTTGTATATTTTGTTGTACATGTACAAAGTCATTTGGTTGTACAAGGATCTCTTCATTCTTTGTCATGCACTTGTTGTGGCACATGCCAATAAAGTAGATTTAGAATGAGTATGATCTTATTATACGTATTCATTTTAAACTTATATATGTATACATAGTTCTAGCTGAAAGCAATAGGTTCAGTTGAACTCACAGAACTCGCTGTAGATCGCCTTTGCATACCAACCAATAGTTTGGATTTATACATAAGGCCTAGGGATGGCAATGGGGCGGTGTGGGTGCGGGGCGGTGCGAGTTTCGGGTTGCGGGGTGGGGGTGGGGTGGTTTGGGGGGGGGGGGGGTCGGGTTTAGACATATACGGGGTTTAGACATGTGGGGTAGGTTAAAATAAAAGAAATTAATTTTTTTGCGGGTGCGGGTGTGAGTTTAACATTTTTACGAAATTACAGCTTTTCAAGTTCTTGTAGTAGTTATGGAATTTATTCTCACTTTTCATTCATTTGTGATGGATGAATTAATAGGATCTTTACTAATATGAACAACATGCTTTAATTTTTTCTTGACAAGTTGAACTTTTAGTAAATAGCTTTTGTAATTTGTTGTTGTTATCTTCCTTCTGCACATGTTTTGTAATGGTTTTTTTTTTCATTCATATACACTATTTGAAATATTATTACGAAAAATGTCCATGTTTTGGTATTTATCCGACTTAAACACATTTTAGTTACAAAATATATACAATCCACCTTAAAAGGCTCCTAATTCATTATTTGTGCCTTCAATCAAGGGATTTAGTTACACCCTTTTCCTTTTTTCTCTCTTCTCTTTCCTTATTTTTTCCCCCCTTAATATACGGTAATCTTCCTATACGTAAATCAATAATTACTATCTTCTCAATGTGAATATCTTTTTTTTTGGCAAAAATGTCTAAAATGTCACTAATTCCAGAATCTTCATGGAACATAAATCGGGAACTTTTAGTCACAAGTCTTCATTCTTGAAAACAAAAATACATTGCAAATATAAAAGCTAGTGAATTAACAAACTGGGTTCTTTGATATCAACCAAGGATACAGGTTTCATTTCTTCTTCTCACCACCTCTGGTGGCCCTCATCTTACGGAGAACACTAATAGGGATAAAATATCGAATTAGATTATAATACCAATCACCAAATATTCAGCGCCTCAATTTCACACTTAAAATTAGTCTGTTCACATCTTCATATTTTTTCTATAAATAAACAAGCCAAAAACCAGTACCAATACACCCTTTTAAAGTTCACAAAAAAAGTTTCAATTTTATAAGAAAATAGATGAAAATGGCTTCAGATTCAGCCACTTCTCTATTCTTGACACTGTTCCTTATTACACAAATACAATTTTTATACAATATGTCTTTTGTATATTTTGTATCTGATTTATACATAGTAAAAATAAATTTTATACAACTAATTATATATTATACAACTTATCTACACTTTCATATATTATTTCTACCAGTTATATACAACTACAATATCATACAACTTTTATACAAATTTTATACAATATGTCTTTTGTATATTTTGTATCTGATTTATACATAGTAAAAATAAATTTAATATAACTAATTATATATTATACAACTTATCTACAACTTTCATACATTATTTCTACTCAGTTATATACAACTACAATATCATACAACTTAAATACAATTTTTGTCACACCTCCTTTTTCGCGCGGGGATAGGGAGTTTTTTCCAATTTAAGTGACATTAATCGAAATGAGATTATTTATTTGATCAGAGTCGCCACTTGGAATAAGTTATGGTGTCCCAAGTCACCGGTTTATTTTAAATCCCAAATCGAGAAAATTTGACTCTATTTATGGTCTGTGAACACAGAAGACCGGGTAAGGAATTCTGTTAACCCGAGAGAAGGTGTGAGGCACCTCCGAGTTCCGTGGTTTTAGCACGGTCGCTCAACTATTAATAATTGACCTAATTATCTTATTAATACATATTTAAAACCTATTGTGCATTTTAGCTTTTAACCGCTTTTAATTATTTATGGAGTTTATTTGAACAAGCCGCGATACCGCACACTCGTTTATTTTTGTACACATTGCGAATCGCGCCACGTGAAACGCACCCGCGATTTACAATGTGTTGATTTTATTATTAACATTTGAAGTTATGGTCGAGTCACGTGAAACGCACACTCGAATTGGGGATTACGTATCATGACTATGCATTGGGAACCGTACCCATAGTCACGATGATTTATTAAAAGCGTGCCTAAAGCCTTATACGAATTAAGAATTATTTTTCCAAAACTAGTTTTCCATGACCCTCTTTCTGGTTTTTGATTAAACGACTATGACTCGACTTCGATTCGACCCCGTCGTCACATAATCCATTAACAAAACTTCCCATACCATATTAGACTTAACTCACGCCTCTTTATTCTATATTTTCAAGTTCATAAGATAAACTCAACTAAAATAAGTTATATAATTCATTAAAGCAAAGCAACAAAATACTAACAGAGATAGGAACCCATTTGGATCTACCTATTTGCGACATAAAGAGAGAAAAGTAATTTATATCTATTGACATTTGATAATAACCTAAGTGAACTTGGCATTCTATCCTTCACGGAACAAACAAAGCAATATTCACAAACAAAACTAATGAAAAAAAAAAAAACAACAAAAAAACTGATAAGATATCAAGTAGTATGCTGATAGAAACAGGATTGAAGTCCAAATGAATAAGGGACATTCTACCCATGTACCTAAGCAGTAAGAGCTATGGAGAACAACTATTTGACAAGTTGATTTTTTCTATTTATATTTCACTTGAATTTTCTAATAACCAGATAGGATGCACTCTTCCAGTTTGAGACGATTTGAAAGCCATTTTTATCCGAAAAACCTCCAACAACAGATTTCAATATGCGAAGTTGCGAACAAAAGACAAATTTAATCCCATCAAACAAAATTTTCAAAAAATAGAAGGAATTACTATATGTGCATGGAAATATGCATTTTCAAATAATTCTAGTGTTTATAACAATCAGTGGCCAATGTAACTTGCATTAATAAATCATTATACAACACATAAATGTTCCCAACTACTAACCTCCTTGACCGGGCTTCACGCATCTGTCTTAAAAAAAAAATAGAGAGCTGAGCAACATTATCCCGGAGGGATACTAAGGCTGGAGCACAACTACGAATTCGGCAAAAACAACAGTAGCAAACCGCACTTCTCAAGCTTGTTCGCACTTGAATTTTCAGAAAAAGTAGAGCATGCGAGTAGAATTTTAAGCTAGCTTTCAAATCTCTTTTTTTTTTGGTTTGATTTTTAGATCTCGGAGTTTTGCAGAGAATTTTCAGATGCAGAATTCCTAGCTATCTCTGTATTTGTGAAGCGTAAGTGAGAGAATGAGAACTTTGTGAGCTGGGTACTTCTATCTTGAGATCCTTTTGGGAATCGGAGACAGCGATTAGGGTTAGTCGGGAAGGGGGGATCGATCGTTCTCTGTTGTGGTTAGAGAGAGAGGGAGGGCAAATTAGGGTCTATTTTAGAGATGGGGGATATTGGGCCGGCGGGTAGCGGGCTTGGGCAAATGGAAGGAAAATGGGCCACTAGAAGCACATGACCCAAAGCTGTAATGAGACCCCATAGCCTTCTCTTTTCTTTCTTTGTATTTTGCAAGACTAATCATTTTATTTAACAGTCCTAGTTCTAACTAATTTGTAAAATTAACCTAATAACCTATTTTTCTACAATTAACTAATTTATTTAGCTAACAAATGCATGTAGAGTTACTAATGTATTTTTTGGTATTTTAGTATTTTACAAATGCAATTAATTATGCAATTAAAATCTAAAAATTCAAAATATTTTTGTATTTTTCTTTAGGATTTAAAATGCAACTTATAAATGCATCAAACATGAATACGTACAAAGCTAACTAAGCAAAAATATAGAAAAATAATTTAAAGCTATTTTATTTTTGGATTTTTTAGGAGTAATTTTATATTAGGGCAAAAATTAGGTGCTCACAGCTGCCCCTCTTTGCTCGAAAATATGAAGAGTTTTTGGGCAAAGATAAAGTGAGCAATTATGAGCAATTTTTGCCCGTTTGGATACTCCACGGGAAGCGTTTTTTGAAAAGTTTGACCGAACCTTACTTCGGAGGTTGCCTACATATCCTTGGCTATAAAGGAATCAGGTCAGTGTAGTTCTGGAAGTTTAGGTAGCTGGGACTACCGAGAAGCTATGAATTCACTGTTGTTGCTGCTGTTTACTGCTTGCTGAGCTCCTTATTACACCAAAGTCAAAATGAAAAAGACTGACTAAGCCTATCAGCTATGAGTTACAAGATTCCTATCTATGAGTCTTTTGAAGCTTGATCTTGAGTCTTGGTTGGTTCTTCATGCAGACTCTGATCTAAACCTTGATGCTTGCTAGTTGTAGGTGCTAGTTCATTCCTCTTTGGCTTTTCGGATCAAGACGGGACATGAAAAGCTTGCGACTTCAGTCATGTCTTGAGCAGCCCATATCTTTTCATCTGCTTCTGCATTTTGAATTCACTTCTTCTTTTTATTCTAGATTGATACTTCTTCTTTTGGTCATCTCGGACTGTCGACTTGCATTCTTGAGGCGAGCTTCTGCTACTTCTAACTTGAATTGAATTCTGAAATGACTTCCCTCGTTCTTCAGGTGGGCGCCTGCAACTGATTTGAAACTTGAAATGAATTCCCTCGTTCTCCAGGTGAGCGCCTGCCAATGACTTGAAAATTGAAATAAATTTCCTCATTTTTCAAGTGGGTGCCTGCCGACTTAAAAACTTGAAATGAATTCTCTCGTTCTCCAGGTGGGCGCCTGATGACTTAAAACTTGAAATGAATTCCCTCGTTCTCCAGGTGGGCACCTGATGACTTAAAACTTGAAATAAATTCCCTCATTCTCCAGGTGGGCGCCTGCTACTGACTTGAACTTGAAATGAATTCTCTCGTTCTCTAGGTGGGCGCCTGCGACTGACTTGAACTTAAAATAAATTCCATCATTACTCCAGGTGGGTGCTTGCTGACTTAAAACTTGAAATAAATTCCCCCATTCTCCAGGTGGGCGCCTGGTGACTTAAAACTTGAAAACTAAAAGTTGACCCTGTTCTTCAGGCGGGCTCCTGGTACTTCTGACTTGAACCTAAAATCGATTTCTGAAATATTTCCCTTCGTTCTCCAGGTGGGTGCCTGCAATCAAAACAAACAAAACAAATAAAATTTTCTGCCCCAATTTGCACAAGGAAGATTTGTGAGTTGTTAGCAAAAGTGTAAATCACCTATGCTATCGATGAAGAATGCAATGATGAGACTAGAACCAAAGACTCGACTAGGATGTGCGTCTCCTGTGAGTAAAACCAAGAAAATTTTGACTAGCAAATGCGTTTGCTAAAAATAAAACCTAAATAACCCAAACTAGGAATTGCGTCTCCTAGGGATGACACTTGAATGATCCAAACTAGGAAGTACATCTCCTAGAAGTGAAATCTCAATTTAGGAACTGCGTCTCCTAAAAGAATGACCTGAAAGACCCAGACTAGGAAGTGCGTCTCCTAGGGGTGAAACTTGAACTAGGAAGTGCATTTCCTAGAAACTGAATAACTCAAACTAGGAAGTGCGTCACCTAGATGTGAAATTGAGCCTGAGAAAAATGTAAACTGAGCTTGACTAGAATAAAACCTGACCCTATTCTCCAGGCGGGACCCCTGATTTCAAGAAAACTAAAGATTGATAACTTAAGAAAACTAAAAATTGACCTTTTTTTTAATCCAGACTTCCCTTTTAAAAAAAAAAAATTATTATCCTAAGAGAAAATTCACCAGACTAGATTTTAGTCTTAGAAGAAAGATTCATCAGACTAAGACGTCTATCCTAAGATAAAGTTCATCAGAATAAGACTTCGATCCTAGGAGAAATTTCATCAGACTAAGACTTTGTATCCTAGGAGAAAATTCATCGGACTAGGTTCTTTTTTTATTATCTTAGGAGAAAGTGTCATCAGACTAAGATTTATATATCTTAGTAGAAAAATTCATCAGACTAAGATTTTGATCCTAGGAGAAAGTTCATCAGACTAGGTCCTTTTTTTTGTTATCTTAGGAGAAAGATTCATTAGACTAAGACGTTTATCCTAGAAGAAAGATTCATCACACTAGATTTTTTTTTATCCTAGGAGAAAGTTCATCAGACTAGGTCTTCTATCTTAGGAAAAAGATTCATCAGACTAAGATTTCGATCCTAGGAGAAAGTTCATCAGACTAGGTCTTTTTTTTTTATTATCTTAGGAGAAAGATTCATCAGACTAAGATTTCGATCCTAGGAGAAAATTCATCAGATTAGGTTTTCTATCTTAGGAGAAAGATTCATCAGACTAAGATTTTGATCCTAGGATAAAGTTTATCAGAATAGGTCTTTTTTTTTTGTTATCTTAGGAGAAAGATTCATCAGACTAAGACGTTTATCCTAGGAGAAAATTCATCAAACTAGGTTTTCTATCTTAGGAGAAAGATTCATCAGACTAAAACGTTTATCCTAGGAGAAAGTTCATCAGAATAGGTTTTCTATCTTAGGAAAAAGATTTATCAGACTAGGATTTTGATCCTAGGAGAAAGTTCATCAGACTATGTCCTTTTTTTTTGTTATCTTAGGAGAAAGATTCATCAGGCTAAGATTTCTATCCTAGGAGAAAATTCATCAGACTAGGTTTTCTATCTTAGGAGAAAAATTCATTAGACTAAGATTTTTATTGGGAGAAAATCCATCAGACTAGGACTTCTTATCCTAGGAGAAAAAATGTGAAGAGCAATGATAATATTTTATGCACACTAGCAAGACAGATAAAGGCAAAGATTTGAGAAACTTCCCTTTGTCGGTTCTTTTCTTCTTTTTTTTCTTTTTCTTTCTTTTCTTCTCTTTTTTTTTTGAACCAACTTCCTTGCACTGGTTTGGTCCTTTTTCAAACAAAGAAAATTTTGTCAGTTTTAAAAGTGGTGGTCGGTTTGTGGCCTTGAGTCTTAGGCAACTTGGCTTTTGCTCAATCAGCTTGAGTCAGTTTCAAGAGACTTTTTGCTCTGCATCAAACCTGATTGTTTTACACCCAGTACCATTTGTATTTGTGGCTCAGTCAGCCTTATCTCAAAAAAGAGATTTCTTTTCTTGGATAACCTTTTCTGTTATCTTGAATGGCTTTGCCTTTGGAGCAATTTGTCTGTCAGAGAGAATTACAACTGGTAAGAGCCTTTTGCATGATGTGCACACTTAATAGTCATTGTTCAGTACTACAGAGAATCTCTGACTAACCTTGAGGTTATCTTTGCTTGCTTTACCCAAATAGGCTGACAAGAATCTTTTGGGGGGAAGCTTTTGCATGAATCCTCAATGCATGTTGACTGTAAAAACTGAGTGTGCTGGCCAAATTTACTTTGTGCAACTGAAAAGCTGGTAGTAGATTTTAAAATCTTTTCTTGCTTGTTTTGACAAGGACTGACTCAGAGTGAAGGACACAATGATACAAAGAAACAATTATTAACAAAAAATGCCCATGTCGGAAGGACAGAAGGAAGAGTTTTTTTTTTTCCTTTTTTTTTCTTTTTATTTTGTGGTAACTAGTCTTAATGATCATGATATGCATTTTGGACTTAACGGTATGATCTATCAAACTGACCAAATCTTCCCTTTTACCATTCTTATGACTTTGAAGTTGGGCTTCTTCGTGCCAATCCTTTGCATCAACTTCACGACTCACTATCGACAAATGGTGCCCCGAGGGGTTTTCACCAACAAGTCTCTCTCATTTATTCATCTCTGTTCACCGTCGTCTTATAGTGCCCATGAGAGTTTTCATTAGTACGACTCTCTCATTTTTCTTCTCTTTTTCTTTTTCTTTTGCTTTCTTGTGTGAACAACTTGACAGTGTTTTATATCGCGTGACAACCGTTGCTCATTGCATGCTTCTCTTGGCATTCTTGAAGGCATATCGGGAGGTCTTTATTTGAAAGGATTTTGGATAGGGTTGGGAAAGAGGGACGTCATGAAGGCTCAAAGTAGACTCAAAATAAGGGGTTGTAGACTTACAACTCTTGGAATCGACTCTTTCAAAAGTGAAATAAAATCTTTTCCCCAGTTTCAGCTGATGGGGATCTTTGGATTTTTTTTCTTTTTTTTTGAATTCTTTTTGGTTGGACCGAACCGTGAGGCTGCCTATGTATCCTTTTTGAAAGGAATCAGGTCAAACGTAGTTCAAAAATCTCACCTAACTAATTTTTTTTCATCTTTCTTTCCGTTTCTTTTTCTTCTTTTTTATTTTTCTTTTTTTTTTCTCTCTCATTTTTTCTTTCTTTCTTATTCTTTTTTTCTTTTTGTTTTCAAAAAAAGTTGCCCCAACTTTTATTTTCTGAGGGCATGGACTTTGACTGTTCTTTTTTTTTTTTTCACTTGGACTTTCTAAGAGTTGCCCCAGTTTATACTCTCGGGGCATGGACTTTTTTTTTATATATATTTTATTTTTTGACTTTTAACTCTAAACTTGATTCCAAAAGAGGGTGGTCAAAGAAAATAACACAGGCTCAAAAGGGATAGCAAAGAATATAAGTGTTTGGATAGCAGAAAAAGGGCCTCCCAGCTTCGGGAATGCCAATCATGTTAGCCCTTCACAAACACGACATTGATGGACATGTCGCTTTCTGGGTCTTTTTCAGTGCAAAGTTGTACGAGCAATACTTTCCTCGCAGTGAATGACCTTTGTCAATTTGGGTGACTTTTTCTTGGGTTTTGTCTTGATGTAGAAGATGCATTTTGCCACTAAACTGATCCATTTCAAGTTGTCTGGAATACACCTTCTTTTGAAAACACTTTCTGTCTTTTAGTGCTAAACAGAATTCAACCCCTTCGATCATCCTCAAGCCCGATCTTCTTAATGATTCAAAAGGTAGAGATCCTTAACTTCCACAAGTATGACTGCTTTGGTTCCATGAAAACTTGAATCATATTTATTTTCCAAAAGTTTCATGTCTATATTCATCTTCAAAAGTGTCTCTATCTCACATTTATCCAATTCAAGACTAAATCAGTTTTATAAGGTCTGGCCAAAATTTTCACATGCATGTCATGTCACTAGAACTAGCGTGAAAAGAACTATTGCAAAAAACAAATGTACACCAAATGACTGACTACTTTTTATTGAATAAAGGATAGTAGGGTCTAATCACAAAAAGAAGAAGAAAAGACGATAAAATAAGCTACCATGGCCAAAAGAGGAGTGACTTTCCAGTTACTAAGCGGCATCTTAGCCACACATTCGCACATCAACATTAATTTTGATTGTATTGGATTCAACACTCAAATTATGACAATCATCCCGAGCATGCCATGTCCTATTGCTCAAATCTGGTAAAGTCAACCCCACATTTGCCTCCATTTTTAATTTTTTACCGCCAAATTGCCTACTTGCCTTTTCGTGACCTTGGATCAACAACAATGGTGCTAGTTCCATTTGTTGAGAAGATGTTTTTATTTCCGAGAGATCTTGAATTATTTTTGTGACTTGCCATCGCAAACCAACAAACCGACCACCTTTGACTAGCTTTTATTTCAAAACAACAAGCATGTTAGAATAAACGCTCTCTTTTTTTCTTTTTCTCTCTTTTTTTTTTCTTTTCTCTTTTTTTTTTGTTTTTGTTGTTTTTTTTTCCTTTAAAACCATTCGATCGAACCTGATGTGGGCTGCCTGCGTATCATGTGGGAACACGAATCAGATCTTGCGTAGTTCGGAAGGATTATGAATAAGTAAATAAGCTAACACTATTTTTTACTTTTGAAAACACTGAGACAATGAAAGCATTTAGAAAAAGAATATGTACTTTTTGCAATTTATTTTTGTTAAATTTTCGAAAGAAAGGCTTTTAAAGAGGAGAGAAAATATTTTTGAATTTTTGATTTTGGTTTTTTGATTTTTTTTTCTTTTGAAATTTTTGAAAAAAAGACTTCTAAAGAAGAAAGAAAATATTTTTTTTTGTATTTTTGATTTTTTTTAATTTTGGGAAAAAGACTTATAAAAAAAGGTAGAAAATATTTTTTTTCATTTGTTTTCTTTTTCTAATAAAAGACTCCTACAAATAAAATATTTTTTGGTTTAAAAATTTTCTTATTTTTTATTTGTTTGGGATTTTCTAAAACAAAAGAATCCTAAAGAAGGAATTAAAGAAAAATATTTTTGGATTTTTAAAAAAAGGGGGCCAAAACCGATTAGGTTTGCCTACGTATCTCACATCCGGTGAGAATCAGACCCGCGTAGTTCTGTTCAATTTTGATGGAACATGGGAAACATGATTTTTGAAAACATTGGCTTATTTTATTTTCTTTTTTTTCAATATTTCGGCAAAGTTTTAAAATTTTCAAATATGTACCTCTCATTCTGGTTTTGTTTTTCTTGATTTTCTTTCCCTATTCTAGAAACCAGTCAACATGCAAGCCAAAACAAATAAATTCATAAGTAGCACGTAAAATACATCAGGATGGTCTTTTAATTTTTGGGTACACCTGTCCTAGACGGACCCAACCCCTGTGTTGAGTCCCCAAAGTCAAATGCGTGTGATGCAAATAACGTACCTACTAGGGATCCGGCAAGACTATGTCATTCTAAGTTTGAATCCTGGGTGTGGAGTTCTAGACAAGGCTTACCCGAGCAGACAACTCGAGCCGGGGGAGGGGAGAGCAGCGTATCGGGAATACAGAAGCTTCACCAGCTTTGCAATTTGTCTGATCCTCGTTCTAAAATTAGGGGTATGACTCTAACAGAAAAGAAGCCATGCGAAGCGCACGCTCCCAGAAGATTAAGAAGACTCAGAGAGAAGAAGGGTGTCGTAACAGTTTTATATATAGTTCAAACAATATCAAAGCGGTAAAAAGTGACATTTAGCACATTAGGCTCAAACACATAAAAATCAGATAATAAGCAAAAGCCAAGTATAACAGTTATTCTAAGCTCAAATTCTGAACCCTAAACCAAAAGTTCTGGGTTCTTTTCCCCAGCAGAGTCGCCAGAGCTGTCACACCTCCTTTTTCGCATGGGGACAGGGAGTTTTTTCCAATTTAAGTGACATTAATCGAAATGGGATTATTTATTTGATCAGAGTCGCCACTTGGAATAAGTTATGGTGTCCCAAGTCACCGGTTTATTTTAAATCCCAAATCGAGGAAATTTGACTCTATTTATAGTCTGCGAACACAGAAGACCGGTTAAGGAATTCTGTTAATCCGGGAGAAGGTGTGAGGCACTCCCAAGTTCCGTGGTTTTAGTACGGTCGCTCAACTATTAATAATTCGCCTAATTATCTTATTAATATATATTTAAAACCTATTGTGCATTTTAGCTTTTTAACCGCTTTTAATTATTTATGGAGTTTATTTAAACAAGCCGCGATGTCGCGCACTTGTTTGTTTTTGTACACATTGCGAATCGCGCCACGTGAAATGCACTCGCGATTTACAACGTGTTGATTTTATTATTAACATTTAAAGTTATGGTCGAGTCAATTGAAACGCACACTAGAATTGGGGATTACGTATAATGACTATGCCACGGAAACCGTACCCATAGTCACAATAATTTATTGAAAGTGTGCCTAAAGCCTTCTACGAATTAAAAATTATTTTTTCAAAACTAGTTTTCCATGACCCTCTTTCTGGTTTTTGATTAAACGACCATGACTCGACTTCGATTCGACCCCTTCGTCACATAATCCATTAACAAAACTTCTCATACCATATTAGACTTAACTCATGCCTGTTTATTTCATATTTTCAAGTTCATAAGACAAACTCAACTAAAATAAGTTATATAATTCATTAAAGCAAAACAACAAAATACTAATAGAGATAGGAACCCATTTGGATCTACCTATTTGCGACATAAAGGAAGAAAAGTAATTTATAGCTATTGACATTTGATAATAACCTAAGTGAACTTGGCATTCTATCCTTCACGGAACAAATAAAGCAATATTCACAAACAAAACTAATGAAAAAAAAACAACAAAAAAACTGATAAGATATCAAGTAGTATGCTGATGGAAACAGGATTGAAGTCCAAATGAATAAGGGACATTCTACCCATGTACCTAAGCAGTAAGAGCTATGGAGAATAACTATTTGAGAAGTTAATTTTTTCCATTTATATTTCACTTGAATTTTTTAATAACTAGATAGGATGCACTCTTCCAGTTTGAGATGATTTGAAAGCCATTTTTATCCGGAAAACCTCCAGCAACAGATTTCAATATGCGAAGTTGCGAACAGAAGACAAATTTAATCCCATCAAACAAAATTTTCAAAAAATAGAAGGAATTACTATATGTTCATGGAAATATGCATTTTCAAATAATTCTAGCGTTTATAACAATCAGTGGCCAATGTAACTTGCATTAATAAACCATTATACAACACATGAATGTTCCCAACTACTAACCTCCTTGACCGGGCTTCACACATCTGTCTTAAAAAAAACAGAGAGCTGAGCGACATTATCCCGGAGGGACACTAAGGCTGGAGCACAGCTATGACTTCAGCAAAAACAACAGCAGCAAACCGCACTTCTAAAGCTTGTTCGCACTTGAATTTCTAGAAAATGTAGAGCATGCGAGTAGAATTTTAAGCTAGCTTTCAAATCTCTTTTTTTTTTATTTGACTTTTAGATCTCAGAGTTTTGCAGAGAATTTTCAGATGCAGAATTCCTAGCTATCTCTGTATATGTGATGCATAAGTGAGAGAATGAGAACTTTGTGAGCTGGGTACTTCTATCTTGAGATCCTTTTGGGAATTGGAGACAACGATTAGGGTTAATCAAAAAGGGGGAGGGGGGATCGATCGTTCTCTGTTGTCGTAAGAGAGAGAGAGAGAGAGAGAGAGAGAGAGAGAGAGAGAGAGAGAGAGAGAGAGAGAGAGAGAGAGAGAGAGAGGGCAAGTATAAAGGGATAAGGAAATAACTGATATTCCTTATTCAAGTAGCGGGCTTGGGCAAATGGAAGGAAAATGGGCCACTAGAAGCACATGACCCAAAGCTGTAATGAGACCCCATAGCCTTCTCTTTTCTTTCTTTGTATTTTGCAAGACTAATCATTTTATTTAACAGTCCTAGTTCTAACTAATTTGTAAAATTAACCTAATAACCTATTTTTCTACAATTAACTAATTTATTTAGCTAACAAATGCATGTAGAGTTACTAATGTATTTTTTGGTATTTTAGTATTTTACAAATGCAATTAATTATGCAATTAAAATCGTAAAATTCAAAATATTTTTGTATTTTTCTTTTGGATTTAAAATGCAACTTAAAAATGCATCAAACATGAATACGTACAAAGCTAACTAAACAAAAATATAGAAAAATAATTTAAAGATATTTTTTTTGGATGTTTTAGGAGTAATTTTATATTAGGGCAAAAATTAGGTGTTCACAATTTTTATACAATATTGTTCAACTTTCATACAATATTTAAATTAAAAAAAAATATAAACAACAGAATATAATTTTTCTATAATTTTACTATAACTTTACTACAATTTCGTAAGCATAATATATGTCATGTCTTCTTCTTCTTCTTCTTCTTCTTCTTCTTCTTCTTCTTCTTCTTCTTCTTCTTCTTCTTCTTCTTCGAGTTTCAATCTGAAATTCAGCCAAAATCAAGTCTAATCTTCACCAAAATACCCTCAAAATTGAGATATAAACTCCAAATAATATTTCCAATTATTTGCAACAACACCCAATCCAAACAAATAATGATTTTTGAGAATCTAAATTCAAATTCAAAGCTTTAAAACTTTTTAATGGCTATCAATGGTGGAATTGCTGCTCTCTTAATGGAATTAGGGCTGATTTTCGAAAGTGTTTTCTTCTTCATTGAAAGTTAAGCAAGCAACATGCATTAATAGAGGTGTGTGGTAGAGTATTTACAGCTTGAATCTATAAAAATGAAGAGTGATTTTTGAAGAAGAGTGAAAAAATGTAGAGGGATTTTTGAAGAAGAGTGAAAATAGGCGTTAATGGAGGGAGAAACTTGGGGCGAGTGGGATATAGACGTTAGAGTGATTTTAGGATTTAATTATTATCATTAAATGCCTAAAAATGTACATAATTGATAATTTTGTATATATTATCACTACTAAAAAATCAGATTTTAGCGACAGACAAATTCTGTAACTAAACAGAAAAATCTGTCGCTAATCTCATTTAGCGACGGATTAGCAACGGATTATCAAAAAATTCTGCTAGCTACGAGCATTTTAGCGACAGATTAGCAACGTTCGTAGCTAATTCCAATTTTTTTTTGTAGTGTATGTAATTAGATTAAAACTTGAGTAGGGAGGGTAATAAAGTTTGAAATAGTGTATAGGAATGTAAAAATTTCTTTTGTAATTTGCTTTTTTGCCTTCCTACATGCTTCATCTGTTACTATTTTATATTCCTTTTCTTTACAAAATTATACTTCTTCAAATATAACTAGTGAAAAGACTAAGTATTTGGCATTTAAGAATAGAAAATCTAAACTCTGACACAGTAATTTCTCATGTTAGCCCTCATTTTCTCACTTGAAATAAAATGAGATCGACAATATCGTAATTAAATTATGGTGCTCAATACTCACTTTGAATGTTTGATTCTAAATTTAAATAGTTACTGTTTAAGTTATGTATGCTTATAATTGATAAGCAAAAATACAAATAAGACAAATTGAAAAGAAGAAAAAAATTTGCGGGACGAGGCAGATGGACGCGGTGCGGGGCGAATGGATGCGGGGCGGCTTGAAATTTTGTGGGTTAAGTTAGAACCCGCACCGCTTGCCATCCCTAATTAAGGCCTTATGCTCAGAGAGGAAAATAAAGCAATGCCAAGATAGCCATAAGAAAATTAAGTGGCCTATTTTATATTCACCACAAATTAGTTACATAGAATGAGTAGCAAGAATGAACGTGACCTGGTTTGGAGGGTGGTCATCTATTTGGACGACCTGAGATCGAATCCCCCCTTAATGCCTTTTGGGTTGAGCATGTCGCATAGGGCTTACCTAGTGCAGTTTATATCCATTGTGTAGTTTGCAGGCTATTACACATGGGGAAGTTTACCCAATGCGCACAAAGTGCTCACCTGAAGAACAGAGGCTGTGGCAGAGGTTATAGTGGCCGCGGGTTTCCCTCTTACCAAAAATAAAAAAAAAGAATGAACGTGACATTACTACCATTTTAAATGGTGAGACCTGTTTTTCTCAACCTAGCTGGACCTATTTAATGTTTGTCTTAAATTTTAAGCTACCCACCGCTAGCTGCAACTAAATGATTTTTAATAAAGGGGAGCCTTGTCACTTATTACATATATACTCACTCATCTACTGTCCATTTTCCCAAAAAAAGACTGAGCATTTCTTCACTCAGACAAATGGCTCAAACAACACCAAATCACACACAAAGTGTTTCTGGTTGGGCAGCTCATGATTCTTCTGGCAAGATCACACCTTTTACATTCAAGAGAAGGTAAATAATATTCACCACTTTGTTTTGCCATTTTCTTATCTTGTATAAATTGTTGGATTTAGGTTATGTATGGTGACAGTGTAAATATTTTCTACAGTATTAATATAATTTAACTTGTGATAATAGTTACTATATTATTATTTTTTTGAGCTACTAATCTTTTTTCTTTTACTTTTTTGGGTGAAATTTACCAGAGAAAATGGTGAGAATGATGTGACCATTGCGATCTTGTATTGTGGCATGTGTCATACGGATCTTCATCATGTCAAGAACGATTGGGGCATTACTATGTACCCTGTCGTGCCTGGGTAGTTATCTTATTTACACTTAATTCTCCAGCTAAATTTATCTTTATCTATTTTCAAAATGATATCCTGCATGTTAATAGGACAATTATAACAAGTCGCACACTCATACTTCGAACATACAAAAATAAAGAAATTGAATTATCTAACTACCAAAAGAAAATAAACTGGAACATGAATTGTAGCTCTAAAATGATTCATTTGGACTCAATATTACTTACTAGATTTCGCATGTTTTGTTGTGTGGTTGTGTTGAAATATATCATATGACTTTATCTTAGATTCTGCGCTCTAACCTTATACTACAATAAATGAGCAGGGTTTAGGCCCCAGAAATATTTAGGCCCCAAAAATTATAATATAGGAAGTATAATTACTTACTTACTGCTAGTTATTAATGAAATTGTCAGCTTTTCAAATCCCAAAAGTGATTAACCACAATATTCCAACTTCAAATCAGATAATAATTGTCCATTACCAGCTAGAAAATATAAAAATAAAGCTTCTAAATTTGGCTCTTTGTTTTCTGTAGACGATAGAAGGAAAAAAAAACATAAACAAAAGAAAAGCTCTTTATGTTCTTAGCCTCTCATTCCTATTCTACTTTTATTTTTTCTCGTCAACGTACTATCGCTTGTATTCAATTTTCAGAAGTTTTTTTGGGTATTCCTTGGATTTAGAGTTAGAAGGATAAGTTTCAAATGAAAATATATTTAATGGGATGAGCACTAGTATTTTATACCGTCAAATAAAAATGCAATTTTTTTTTGTTGTTGAAGGCATGAGATAACTGGGATTGTAACAAAGGTGGGAAGCAATGTGACAAAATTCAAGAATGGAGATAGAGTAGGGGTAGGTTGTTTGGCAGCAACATGTTTGAAGTGTGAGTATTGCAAGGATTCCCAAGAGAACTATTGTGACCAAGTCCAATTCACTTACAATGGCATCTTTTGGGATGGCACTATCACTTATGGTGGCTACTCCAATATGTTAGTTGCTGATCACAGGTAATAACATTCTTGTTCGTGCTATGAGTTTAAGTTATGTATATTGATGTAGCGGAAGATCGTGAGTTAACTAGCACATAACCATAAAATATTAGTAAAGAAGAACAAACAATCAAGGATTTAATGAGGTTCGATTGAACATATATTCTTGGAGAAAGTTTTTCAATAAGAATGAAAGAGAAGAATAATACAAAAGACGACGATTTTCTAAACCTATAAGAAAATCTAATATAATTAGTATTCATAAAATTCAAGACAAAAATAATAATTAATGCATAGTTTTTCTATATAATTAGTGTAATTCAATCAATTATAATATGTTGTGAACATTTATAGATGAGGTACTCTTTTTCCATAACTACAGACACGTGAGTAATTTATTTTCCTCATGATACATTACTCGGGAGGGCCCAACACAAAAAGGTTGACCAACAAAAACCGTTGGAAGGTAGCCTCATAGTTATTGATGACCAGGCTATTGATTTTGAAATTCTAAGCAGGCGTTTGACATAAAAATTGTAATTTTTGAAAAAGAATAGTATTTTGAGTTGAGTTAAAAAAATGGTATTTGAAATTTGAAATTATGTTTGGATATGCATTTTACTTGAAAAAAATATTGTAGATTTTTGAGTGAAGAAAAAGATTTTTCTAAAAAATTTGAAAAAGTAGTTTTTTGGAAAATTCATTTTCGAAATGTTTTAAAAAAACTCGTAAAATTTCATGGACAAACGTATTTTAAAAATAAAAAAAATTGAAAAAAGATTTTTTTTTTTTTGACAAACGGGGCCTAAGTCTATGAGTTTGTATAATTAGATGTACGTCTCCCGCTAACCTTCACTTGTGGATTTAAAATTTTAAATTAGTGAGTGCAGAGTATTACATATTACTACACTCAACACTAGCAAATTTAGTGCACAAATATATTTTAATTAATTAAGATTCTTTTGTCGATAATGAAGCCGACATTGTAAATCTATCAATGTAGGTTGTTATCTACCTAGTTATCTTAATTATGAAATTTACAGATTTTCTTGAAATAGTCAAATTTGGATTACAATAAAATGAATTTAAATTACAGTGAGACATTTTCGGAACATCCCTATATAACAGTCATTCATTATAAAAGTCAAGTTTTTCGAAATCGATCTTTTATGTTATGTTATAATATATGTTATCTATTACAATACTTTATTATAACATCCAAAAAATATCGAAATAAACACGACTGTTATAGAAATGTTTGACTATATATACATTGTTAAGTGTAAGAAAATTTTACAACATCAAATCATCTTATTGTAATAGGTAACTCTCTTATTTCAATATTACAAATCTCACACATTTTAAAGACACATATTAATACATAATCCTCTCGATTACTTGATAGTATAAAAAATTTTCTGTCTAAAAATACTCTGTGTAAATGAAGGTACGTGGTACGTATACCAGATAATTTGGCAATGGATAGAGCAGCACCATTACTTTGCGCAGGAATAACAGTTTATACTCCACTGAAAGACAATAATTTGGTGGAAACACAAGGTAAAAAAATAGGAGTTATTGGTCTAGGTGGACTTGGACATGTCGCTGTGAAATTTGGGAAAGCATTTGGACATCATGTTACTGTCATTAGTACATCTCCCTCAAAAGAACAAGAAGCTAAACATAACTTAGGTGCTGATGATTTTATACTGAGCACTAATCCTAAACAAATCCAGGTTTGTGCTTTCCTTCCTACTGTGTGTTTTTGGTATTTTTTTTGCTCTCACCTAATGTTCGGAGTTCGGTATTTGTATTGGGGTATTGATTAATTCGGATTTGCATCGCGTAAGGCCCATGAAAGGAGGAAGCGCGCTCTTTGTTAGGATTTTTTATAATCTTAAGGTTCAAACCCGAGACCTTTGGTTAAAAGTGGAGAGATCCTATCTATCTTACCACAAACCCTTGATGGTCATTTTTTTGGTATGAGAAAATAGTAAGTTATTTTCTGGTATTCAATTGTCAGAAAATATTTTTCATCAAATGGAGGAAAATGATTTCTTCCACTTTTGGACTAAAGTCACTTCATAATTATCTTGAGTTTAACTTCATATCATTGCCCCAACTAATACTTAGTACATATTACCTCAATCTATCTTGAAAATTTTCATCAAAATGCTATTTAATTTTTACATTATTATCACTCTTCATTAAATATTTGTTTTTGAAGGTCTAACCAAATAGTAAAGGACTTTTTCCAGAAAGATATTTCCAAAACATAAATCATTTTCTGGAATATTATTTCTGTCATACTTAATGCTCATTGAAGTAGTTTATTTTCTATTTTCTTATTCAATGAAAAATATGTTTTTCTCTATTTAATATATAAATAGTTAAGGAACTCAATAAAATATTGGATTGATTGTGAAGGTTTCTAACGCTTCATTTGCTTGATTGACAGCGTACAAATATTTTCAGTGAATATCATAGATCAATCTTCATTGTTTCTATAAATCTATTTAATTCTTTTAGAGAATAAAAATTTACAACTTCTAAAATTGTATTTTGCATTCATTCTGTTTAATTGCAGGCAAGGAAAAGGTCTCTAGACTTCATTTTGGATACAGTGGCAGCCAAACACTCACTTGGGATTTACTTAGAGCTTCTAAAAGTAAAAGGAACTCTAGTGATTGTTGGAGCACCAGATAAGCCAATTGATTTGCCTGCTTTTCCTATGATTTTTGGTAAACTTTTATTATATTGTCACAATCTCCGCTCAATCCATATATTATATTAAAAGCACGAAACTCTTATCGAAATGTCGTTTGCCTTTTTTACCCTTTAAATAAAGAGTTCACACTAAATAAAATAATTATTTAATTATTATTCTAATATTTAAGATTTTAAAATTAACTAAAATTTTGACTTTCAAAACTATTTCTTATTTGAATTAGGTAGGGGTGTCAATGGATATTCGAAAATCGACCGAACCGATTTTTAGGTTTCTTTTAAAAAAAACAGTAGGTTTTTATATAAATCTATAATCGTACCGATAATTAGGGTAGGTTTTTTATTTTTTAAAAATAAACCGAAAAAATACCGAACCATATCGAATAAATTTTACACGTGAAAAATATATTTATATAGTAAGTTTAAAAATAATAATGCATTAAACTTTTCTTTGGGCCTTGGAATTATGAAAACTGTTACAAGCCAACAAGTAATTAAACTCAAAATACTAATTCCTAAAACCTATTATGCTACTTCAACTTAAACTAAGTTATTTCAAGTATCTTAGCAAGACACAAAATATTCTAGCGATTATGAGTAGCAAACTACAATGTATTGAATATGTTTCCTTTTAAATAATTTAGATTTATTTTTTTGAATATTTAATCTTCTGTAGACTTTATTCTTGAGTCCTAACTTGGTTAATATCTTTCCACTTATGTAATTTATATTTTCTTTGTTTTGAGTTGGTTTCTTTTACGCTGTTGTAGAATAGTTGATGGATCTATACTTTCGCCATCTTTCATTTTTTTTAATTCATCACCCTTTAAACAGTAAAAATGTCTAGAGAGCTTTGTTACGTCCTATAAAAGAACATATGTTATTGTATTCTACTTTTACTGGTGAATTTTACATGATATTTAAAAAAATACCGAAAATTAACCGAATCGTACCGATACCGAAGAGAAATCGATTGGGATGGTTTCGAAAAGTCTAATTTTAATTAAACATAATAGAATAACCGAAAAATTGGTAATATGTGGTAACAAATAAGTTGTTTTATTTTTATGATTCCGCATTTAAGAAGACTTACTTGAAGATATTCTTCGAGTAATATGGCGTAAAAAAAAATAGTTTATATTGACCGTGTAAATTGACAAGTAAATTAAAGGAGATTAATTGAATTTGCAGGGAAGAGAACTGTGAAAGGAAGCATGATAGGAAGCATAGAAGAGACACAAGAAATGATGGATTTATGTGGAAAGTATAACATCTTGAGTGACATAGAGATTATCACCACTGATCAAATCAATGAAGGACTTGATAGACTTGCACAAAATGATGTTAAATACCGTTTTGTCATTGACATTGCTGGCCAATCATCTAATCGTTAGGGTCATTTAAGACATATTTTCGCTACATAATTACATCATTTTCATAGTTTTTTAACCCGATTTTTAATCCAATTCCGTGAACTTGTATTTCTTATTATGAGAAGTATTTCTTATTGATAACAGCTTTGTTAGATGGTTGTTACGTATCGTTTCATAATGTATCGTATCTTATTGTATAGTATTGTACTGTATTGTTTGATAAATATAATGTTTGAATAAATTGTGTCGTTTGCCGTTATTTTATGATATCACACACTAGCAATATAAAGAATAAGCTTGCAATATTATAAAAAAAAATTATGATACGGTATATAAAAGGTAGGGTAAATGATAAAATAAAATTATTTAATAATAATGAAGGGTGAGATTGAGAGAAAAAGATAAGGTAACGACGCGACCGCACCAAATCGGTCATTACATAAAGTGGCTAATTTCGTCGTTACGTGACGACGAATTTAACGATACGATACAATAAAATTTAACTAACAATCAAAACAAACATCGTATTTAAAGTAACAATACGATACAATACAATAGGTAACAACCATCCAAACAATATAGAAGTTCCTCTTATCTCTTTCTCTTTTTCTTTTCCATTGAGATTTCATAGCAACAAAAAGTGGTGTTCTCTTGGTATACAGTGAACATTTTTATCACTTCTCCTAGCAATTCTTGTGAGGGAAAAATCTTTAGAAGAAGCATACCTATCCGGTCAAGCCATATAAATTGTTCGTAAATGATCAATTTAGAAACCATAATATAATGTATATGATAAGTCTGCACAAATTGCTACAAAATTTGATGGATGTAATGATATATATTGCGCACGATTAACCTTGTTCTAAGAGAATGAGTATGTTCTTATTATATGTATTCATTTTAAACCTGTGTATGTTGTGAGCACGTGATTTTTACCCGACGGAAAATACTCCTACAAATTCAAAATAGGTTTTTCTAATTATTTTAATTTTTATAGAAGCTTTAGGAATTTTTTTGTTAATTGTTGCTTGCATTTAGTTGCATATTTAACATTTTAAAATCATAAGAAAAATATCAAAAATGTCTAAAATATTTCATGCATTGCATTTTAGGTCTTAATTGCATTTAAAATTTAATTACATAAGTTAATTGCTTTATTAAACAAAAAATCAAAAATATTGGACATTTTTACATTTTTAGCTTTCAGTTGAAAATTAGTAATTTTCTTTCATTAGTCTTAAGTTAATTAATTATTTTTATGTTAGAAATAGACAATTAATTTATTTTACAAATTAGATTTGATGTAGGACTTCGTTTAGAATTTTTGTTGTTAATTAAATTTATTAAGCTAAAAATCAAGAAAGAAAAAAAAGAAGAAAACTTGCTTAATTCCGGATTGGGCCACAACCATTTTTAGTGGCCCAATTGCCCCAAAATTACCCAAATCCGCCCAGCCCAATCCCTTTGACCCATAATCCGTCTGCCAAACCTGCCCCATCTCCATCTTCAATCCGAGCCCTTCATTCTTTTAAATCTAACGGTCCCTATTCCTCCCCACTATTATATTTAAACCTAATTATAACTCCCCCCCAAACCCTAAACCTAAATCCTAAATCCCAAGACCCCAAACGGCGCCACCCCTCCTCCGCCTCTCTGTCGCCGCTCAACTCGCCTGAACTCAGGCGAGTGCACCCCCAAACTCGTGCACGTGATCCCTCATCTCTCCTCCTCCACGTCAACAACTCCTGACAAAATATATTCCTTTCTCCCCTATGCCTCACGCATTCTTGATCTTGAGAACGATTTTGGATAAATAGTAGCCGTAGGATCTGAGGGATTCAAGATCCTAGGCCTCCATTTGTCCGATTTGGTTCACAAAGAAAGGGATCGATTTTTTTGTGGATTTTCGGATAGGGAAAGAAATTTCGGGACATGACTTGGAGAGAAAGGTATGGAAGCTTCTAGTTTAGCTATAAATAGGAGGATTTTTCAGAGAATTAGGGAATTTTTTTTGGGCTGAAACTTTTAGGAAAATTAGGGAGTGCTCTTCTTCTTCTCGATTGTCATCTACGGTTTTCTTTTAAGTTTAAGTGTTAAAAAATACAAAAAAAAGAGTCCAATTCAATTTGTAGTCTTCTTCTTAAAATTTCAGAAAAACCAAAAAAAAAAAAAAACCATTTTCCGCTTTTTAGTTGAATAAAAATTCGATATCAAATCTGAAAAAAAGAAGTTCTATTTATTCGTCGTTGATTTTGAATTTGGTATCAAAAAATGGATATTAGTTGAGGTTCGAAATTGTGTCAATTTACCGTCCGGAGTTCTGGTTGTGGTTCGATTTTCTTTTGCTATTTGAACTTAGCATTTCTGGACAACATTTGTTGTATACAGATTCATTCTATATATATTAAAGGAAAATCATTTCAGGTTCAGCCCTTTCCTTTCTTCTATTTGTTTGTTGTTAATGTGTTGAATAGGAATAATGAAAGAGCCATTTTAAGATGAAATTAAAATTTTAGTCTGTAGTAGTCAGATGTTGGTTGTGATGGAGATATTCACGTTACTAATATTGAGGTCAAAAATTGATTAAAATTTATGAGACTTCTTGAATATCTGCATAATATTTGGTTCTTATCGAAACCTGGTCTAACTTAGTTCTGTTCACGTTTGTGATTTTGATGTTTGGATCTTTGTTCTTCTTGTGTATCTGCGCTTGATTGTTGAAGCATCTAGTAGATGAAAACAATAATACTTGCTTTCAAAATTTTTTTCTAAACATGGAATATGTGGGAAAGATTCATTTGTATCTGGGTAGATTACTCTAAAATGAACGAGTTTCTTAACATTAGAATAACATTTTCTTCAAGATAAATGGATTAAAAAATGGTTTAAAAGTGAGGCTTCACCTGTTTCTTTCTCTGTTTAAGTAGTACATTTTGTCGTCATTTTGTTCAAGAACTCTGCTCATGGTGTTAATATGGCCTTTTTATTTTCTCTTTTCCTTTTTGATTTTCTTTTAGTTCCTTTTTGCTATTAAACTTTGTAATTGAACCATGGGCACTCTTAATGATTAAGATTTGGTGAGTAGCATAAGTAATTAGTGATAAAATTATAAATCCAAGTTTGATTAAATATGATCCTTAGTAACTAATACATTGAAGGATTAGGAAAATTGGGGTGGTCAGAAATATTATAATGACTCTTCTAATGGTTTCGGTACCTTTTTCACTTATTTGTCTCCAATTTTCTGGAATTTTGCTTATCTATTTATTTGATCTCCCCTCCTATGGTTTGAGTGTTTAGTTGCTGGAAGATAACTTTATTTGTTTGGACATTTGTGCGGAACGTGACGGGTATATGGGAAGGGGAAGATTGAGTCCGTAGTAATTTCATCTTGCATCACATGCTTTAGGATTGGACTCGGTCTAAGTGCATGAAATAAGGATTTCAAAAGGGAATGAGCATGAAATCTCTCTTAGTAAAAGTACTCCATAATTACGGGCCTTTTCACACACAATCACCGAATTAGGGACTACACAAATTATGAACACCGTAGTTTGTTTTAGGCGCATTAATAATAATCATTGTGACTATGGGTACGGTTCCCGTGGCATGGTCACGATACATAAATCTCATTCGGGTGTGCATTTCATGTGACCTAACCATAACTTCAAACAACAATAAAATTAACATGTTGTGAATCGCGGGTGCGTTTCACGTGGCACGATTCGCAATGTGTACTAAAACCATAAATCCAAATTCGATTGTGCATTTCATGTGACCCGACCATAACTTCAAACACTAATAAAATAAGCATATCGTAAATCGCGGGTGCATTTCATGTGGCGCGGTTTACGACGTGTGCCAAAATGACAAGTATACGAAATCACGACTTATTCAAACAAACTCCATAAATAATTAAAAACGGTCAGAAGGCTAAAAAGCACAATAAGTTTTAAATATGTAATAAGTCAAATAATTGGGCCAATTATTAATAGTTGAGCGACCGTGCTAAAACCACAAAATTCGAAAATGCCTAACACCTTCTCCCGGATTAACATAATTCCTTACCCGGTCTCCTATGTTCGCAGACCATAAATAGAGTCAAATTTCCTCGATTTGGGATTTAAAATAAACTGGTGACTTGGGACACCATAAATTATCTCAAGTGGTGACTCTGAATCAATAAACAATTCCATTTCGATTTATGTCACTTTAATTGAAAAAACTTCCATATCCCTATCCCCTCAGAAAGAAGGCGGTGTGACAGCTCTGGCGACTCTGCTGGGGATTGAACCCAGAATCTCTGGTTCAGGGTTCAGAATTCGAGCTTAGATGACTGTTATACTTGGCTTTTGTTGATTGTCTGATATTACATGTTTGGGCCTAATGTGCTAATTGCCACTCATTTACCGCTTTGATATTATGTGAACTGTATATAAAATGCTACGAAACCCTCCTTTTCTCTGAGTCTTCTAAATCTTCTGGGGAGCGTGCGCTTCGCATGGCTTGTTTTCTGTTAGAGTCATATCCTAATTTTAGAATGAGGTTGGAACAAGTTGCAAAGCCGGTGAAGCTTCTGTATTTCCGGTACGCTGCCCCTCCCCCCCCCCCCCCCCCGGCTCGAGTTGTCCGCTCGGGTAAGCCAGGTCTAGAACAATACACCCAGGATTTAAACTTAGAATAACACAGCCTCATGCCGGATCCCTAGTAGGTACGTTTGCTTGCATCACGTGCATTTGACTTAGGGGACTCAACACAGGGGTTGGGTCCGTCTAGGATAGGTGTACCCAAAATTAAAGGACCATCCTGATGTATTCTTTACGTGCTACTTGTGCATTAATTTGCTTGGCTTGTATGTTGACCGGTTTCTTGAGTTAGAAAAAAAAAATCAAAAAACAATAGAAGAGAAAAATCAAAGAGTGAGGTAGGATAGAAAAACGCCTAGTTTTGACAATCCCGGTATTCAAAAAAGAAAAACGCCTGGTTTTGACAATCCCAGTATTCAAAAAAAACCTGTTACTCTGTCAAAATTTCAAGAATAAAGAGAGAAAAGCATTTCAAAACAAATCATATTTGTCTGTGCATCAAAATTGACCGAACTACACGGGTTTGATTCTCACCTGGTGTGAGATACGTAGGCAACCCTCATCGGGTCCGGCCCCGTTTTTGCAAAAATAACCAAAACATGCATTATTTTGTCATAAATAAATTTAGGGGATGCCATTTTCTGTCTAAATGGCCAGAAACGTCCCGACGGGACGCCGAAAGGCTTGTTTTGCAAGAATAGCCACCTATGGTTCTTTTTCTAATTTTGACCACTTAGCTAGCACAGTTTTAAAATCTTCATTTCTGAAGGACTGAAGGGCCGTATTTGCAAAGGTGGCCTTTTAGTTGTTTGAGTTTTATTTTGCAAAAATAATCTTTCTTTTGGGGTCAAAAATTAAAAAAAATAATAAATCAAAAATCACTTGTTTTTAACCAGTCGCTTTAAATAAAAATGTACAGGATGAGCACTGTTGAAAATATACCTTTTTGAGTCGTAGGCGAGATTCCACTAGGACTCCACATGTGGTGGAACGACTTGGGGGAGGTCGCCAAGCGTTCTGTGACAAAGGCTTTAGGTGGGCTCACTGGTCTTCTGGAGATTAAACTAAGGGTTGATATAATCGAAGCTTTGATACCGTTTTGGGACTCGACACATAATGTTTTCCACTTCTCTGATTTCGAGTTGACCCTTACACTAGAAAAGATAGCAGGTTATGCTGGTTTCGAAGGGAAGCTAAGGCATCAATATCCAGTAGCACCAAGAACTGTAACCCCTCATAAGTTTTTGGACCTCTTGAGTATTAGCCGGCAGGTAAAAGATGAAAACTTAGCCGGAGGATTCTGCAGATTCCGTTTCTTATACAGCCGGTATGGGCACCCCCACGGATTTGAGGCTCCGGACACTGGTTTGAATCATCAGGGAAATAAAGACAAATGGGAAGCACACAGGGGTTTGGCCTTTGTGGTGGCATTTTTAGGCACTATGATATGCCCAAGGAGTGACAGACATATAGAATTGGGGCTCGTAGGAGTGGCCGACTTTATGGTCAAAAAGTCTAATGGCACTATCATACCGATGATTCTCGAAGAAATTTACCGAGCTTTAACCGTTTGTCGAGTCGGGACAAAGTTTTTTGAGGGTTGCAACTTGTTTTTACAAATGTGGTTGGTAGAACATCTTTGTTATCGCCCAGGTTACATGAACTATGATCTGACCGGACTCAATTGCATCGAAGAATATGAAAATCGGGTAAACGGTCATGAGTTGCCAGAAGGTACTGAGGCATGGTTCGCGTATTTGGGTTCTTTAAACGCAAATCGAATTGAGTGGACTTTCGGCTGGCTCTCGGTCGACGAAGTTATTTACATGTCCACCGGAGTGTGCTTTCTTTTATTAATAGGTCTTCGGAGTATTCATCCATATGCCCCACATCGGGTCCTACGCCAATTGGGTAGATATCAGACAATCCCCTATGACGAAGATTTGAGTCCACAGGTTATTGAACTATGCCCAAAAGCCATATTCCCAGAAGAAAGGGTTAGCCATACTTGGCACCAATGTAGGTTTCTGGAGCCACAGACTCAAGTACGGGATTTGTCCACGGGTGAAGTAGGATCCAACTACGCCACATGGTATGGTAAAAGAAGTCGAGTCGATCAAGGGGAAAAGAAGAGGTTGGCTAGGGAAAATAAAGCCCTTCGAGCCCAAATCCAGAGAATGAAAATAGCCGCCGAGACACCGGTAAGAAGTGAGAGAGATGAGAAAATTATAACCAACCTAAGGCAGAAAGTGCATGATTATGGTTTTGACTTGACAAAGGCCGAAAGGGACTTGTTAAATGCTCAAGCAAAGTTGGCCAAAAGTGCAGAAGAACATGCTAGATTAGCCTACCAGTTGAAGCAGAAATATGACAAAGAAGTAGCAATTTTACAGAAAAAAGCTGGTTGCCCTAGAAAATGAAATGGTCAAGCAAACAAAGGATTTCAAGACAGAAAGAGAGCATTGATATGCATTGATTTACCAACTACAAGAAAGCCTGCAGCAGTTACAAGACCAAAACAACACAGATACACAAGTGTTGGAGGCTCGGGCTCAGCAGATTGGACGTTTGCTTCAAGAAAAAGGGTGTCATCAGAATGAGGATTAAAGAGATAGTTGATTATGTTGTAATGAAATTCCATGAATGTGAAGACATGACCAAGTCTATGTTTTTTGCTTCTGTGATGACATTCATTCGACAGGTGATGGTTGACCTAGACCACCTTCAAGAAGATATTGCCCGTAGGCCCGTGCGGAGACCGGCTGATGTCCCGCAAGCCCCCGGAGTACCAGTGGATGCTCTTATGTATTTTTGATTTTTTTTAGTTTTTGAGTCTGTTTTTTACTTTCCTCGAGTTTTGTTCGTCTTTGTCAAGGCTGTTTATTGCTTTATTTCGAGTCTGTAGATTTTTCTTTTGTAGTCATCACTACTTTTAAGTCCTTGTAATAGAAAATCCAAAAAGATATCTTTTATTAATGAAATATTGAAAAAAACCAAAAAAAAAGCCAAAAAAAAATCATTTCGCATTTATATCCCTGAACTACGTAATGATCTGATTCATGCGACGTCATGATATGTAGGCAATCCCCATAGGATTCGATCATAGTCTTAAAATAAAAAAAAAAGAAAAAAAAAGAAGAGAAAAAGAGAGGAAAAGAAAAAGGGTGGGAAGAAAGAAAAGAGGGGCCAAACAAAAGGAAGAAAAGAGAATGAGAATTAAAAGAACGAAACACAGCAAAAGGAGAGGAAAAAAATCAGGATTTGAAATTTGGGAAAAGAGTCGGGATGAAACACATAAGACGTCGCAAAGCATTTAGAAACGTTTAACTACTCAGGTGCATTGCATCCCCAATATGCAATTCCATATCTGTTAAATGCTTCAAAACTGACCAAGTTATTGTGTGTGCATAAAAAGACAGGTTCTGTTTAGGTGGTTAGTTTGTTGGCATCCTAGCAAGTCACCCTTATAACACCAGATCAAAGCGCAAGGCAGTCATGACTAGTAAAGAGTCGGACACGGGTGTTGTTGACCCACCGAGGGAGATTGTAGAATCGGAGTCTGAATTGAAAGAGGAGGTCCACAGGTTAAAGCATCAAATGGCTAAAATGTATCAAGCCTGAATCAGGGGGCATCCTCTACCTTTATTTCCCGCTAACGACAAAGAAAATCCCGCTTTCATCCCATCACTGGCACAAGCCTAGAATCCCGCTACCATTGATCTTTCCCCTCAGCATGCACCGGGTTTTACCCCTTTCCACCACTACCCCGGCACCTCGTCCCAAACTTTCTATGCTCTACCAGCCAAAACAACCGCATACCCGGCTCCGACATCTGCTCATGTTTTTGTAGCCCCTCCGCGAGCTACCCTCCATCGATCTTCTAGTGAACCCGTGTTCCAAGCTCCAGATACCCAATATTATGCTCCGGAACCAACTTTTAAAGTCACAGATCCTTATTCCTACACCCCTCACTTTGAACCTCCTGTTGAAACTGAGAAACCATCCCGGAACGTGGAGCAGGATGAGATATTCAGGAAAGTGAAGAGTCTAGAGCAATCTTTGAAGAACATGCAAGGGATAGGAAGCCAAGTAAGTGTGGCTTGCAAGGATTTATGTTTATTCCCTGATGTCCAACTGCCCATTGGGTTCAAGATGCCCAAGTTTGACCTGTACGATGGACATGGAGATCCCGTGGCCCATTTGAGAGGCGTTTTGCAGCAAGATGAGGGGCGCCGGTGGGAAAGACGAATTATTAATGGTGTATTTCAGTCAGAGTTTGAGTGGGGCAGCTTTGGAATGGTACACCCGCCAAGACGCTAGCAGGTGGTACACATGTGTCGACTTAGCTCAGGCCTTTGCTCGGCACTTTTAGTACAATATAGACATTGTCCCGGATCGCCTATCTTTGACCAAGGTAGAGAAGAAGCCCAGTGAGAGCTTTAGGGAATATGGTTTCAGATGGAGAGAACAAGTTGCACGGGTCAATCCTCCAATGGAAGAAGATGAGATGGTCGAATACTTTCTTCAAGCCTTAGAACCTACTTACTTTGGCCATTTGATCTCAGCCATAGGTAAGTCCTTCAACGATGTGGTAAAGATGGGAATAATGGTGGAAGAGGGACTCAAGTCAAGCAAGATAATGAGCTACTCCGCCATAAAAGCAACCATACAAGCAATTCAAAGTGGCACCGGAAGCCTGTTAGGCAAAAAGAAGAAAGATGATGTCGCTATGTTTGTCTCTGGATCAGGGCGTGGCCCAAGGGGTTCGCCTCACCAGTACACCCAACCTCGACCCCAACCTCAAGCCTACACCCAAGCTCCATATAATCCATCCCAACATTATTTCCCACCACAAAACCCTCAATATACAGTCAGACCACCCCAATACCATGTTCACCATGCACAGTCATATGTGCAACCCCCTCCTTACCCGTAATGGCGTGCTCCAACTCCACAAAACCCTTATCCACCCTCACAACCATACCGAAACCCTACTGGTCCAAGCTTTCGATCAAGGTCGGATTATAGAAAAGAGAGGCAGCAGCAGAAAGAAACCTTCACTCCTCTTGGAGAGTCGTATACCAGTTTGTTTCAAAGGTTGAGGCAGTTGGATGTTTTGAGGCCGATTGAGCCAAAGACACCAAATCCACCTCCAAGGAACCTTAATTATTCCCTCAGATGCACATATTGTTCTAATGCCCCAGGGCACGACACAAAGAAGTGTTGGCATTTGAAGAGGGTGATCCAAGAGCTTATTGATACAAATCAAATTGTGGTCCAGATCCCGGAGGCGCCAAACATCAACCAAAATCCTTTGCCGGCCCATGCAGAGACACATATGATTGAGATAGTTCATAAGGATGGGGAGCCCAAGAATTCTTCCAAGTCTGTCATGATGATCCGGGCTAGCGAAAGTAATCCAGTTAAAGCTCCAGATTTTGCAAAAGCAATGCCCTTGATAGTTGAAGGGGTGTCGGAGAAGCTAAGCACGCTCAACGTGAAGCCATCTGTATTGGTTGTGAAAGGGCCTCCGATAGATGTTGAAGCGAACCAAGAAAAGCAAAAATTGGTCGTGCCATGGGTCCCGGGCAAGCCTGTCATAATCTTGGAAGGGGCTCGTATTACCCCCGTTATTATTAAGACATTGGCCCAATTACCAATGGTTGACACAAAGGCCGTCCCGTGGAATTACAAACAGGTGATAGTAACATATAAAGGGAAAGAAGTAGAGGAAGAAGTCAATGAAACCGGAGGACTGACTCGTTCTGGGAGATGTTTTACCCCAGAAGAACTGAGGAAAGCCAAGCCATTCAAGGATGGCCACATCCCAGTAAAGAAGCCGGTCACCGAAGAAGAGGCTGAAGAGTTCCTGAAAAAGATGAAAATGCAAGACTATTCCATTGTAGAGCAGTTAAGGAAAACACCAGCTCAGATCTCTCTTTTGTCTTTGCTGATACATTCAGATGAACACCGCAAAGCCCTGATGAAGATTTTGAATGAGGCCCATGTTCTTGATAAGATCACGGTGAACCACTTGGAAAAGATTGCTAACAAGATTTTCGAAGCAAACAGGATCACTTTCTTAGATGATGAACTTCCTATGGAGGGTACAGAACACAACCGAGCTCTTTATCTCACAGTGAAGTACGAGGATTCTGCTGTCTCAAGAGTACTGGTTGATAACGGTTCTAGTGCAAATATTTGCCCTCTGTCCACTTTGCAAAAATTGAAGATCGGCATTGAAAGGATCCACATGAATAATGTATGTGTTCGAGGCTTTGATGGAGGAGGGAAAGATTCTGTCGGTGATATAATGATCGAATTGTCAATAGGGCCAGTTGAGTTCACTATGGAGTTCCAAGTGCTAGATGTGGCTATCTCCTACAACTTGTTGTTGGGCAGGCCCTGGATACATGCTGCCAAGGCAATCCCGTCTTCTCTGCATCAAATGGTAAAGTTCGAATGGGACAGGCAGGAAATAGTTGTGCACGGTGATGAGAACTTATCTGCTTACAATGACACAATTGTTCCATTTATTGAAGTTGAAGATGATAAAGGGCCTTGGGTTTTCCAAACGTTAGAAACAGTGTCTGTCGAGAAGATTCCTGAAGGAGAATGCATTCCAGGTCCAAAGCTATTCTCCGCGTCCGTCATGGTAGCAAATAAAATGTTGAAAAATAGTTTTGTGTCAGGCAAATCATGGGTTTATCTTTGCAGGGTATTGCACATCTAGTGTGTCCACGTGAAAGTTTTGGTACATTTGCTTTGGGATTCACGCTCACAGGGAAGGACGTGAAAAAGGCTAAAAATTTGAAAAGAAAGGCATGGTCACTTCCTAAGCCTGTTCCACATACCTCCAAGTCTTTTGTCAAGCCAGGGGTCGCAAAACGCCCAATATCAGCGGTCCCAAAACCCGTGGTCGACTTTGATAAAGAGTTGATCAAGAGGTTCCAGAGTTTGTTTGATGAGGTTAATATGGTTGAAATCGGGGAAGGTTCCAGTAATGCCGATGTGTAGCTTGTTGGGCCAAATGTGAAGCTTAGCAATTGGAAAGCTACTCCTCTCCCCACCCGGAAGGAGTTTTGGTAGTTTGCTTTGTTTTCCTTTCTGTTATCTGGGTTATTCCAGGGTTGTAATCCAGATTTTTTTTTATTTTTTTGCTTGTTTTGATGTACAAACCCTTCTATCCTTTTATTTTCAATGAAATACAATTTCCCGTTTTCCATTATTCCTGATAGCGTTTCATTTTTGTTTTTTTTTCTCTCTGTACAGTTCTTTTTATGCTGGTTTCAATGACATGACATGCATGAGGAATTGTTAGCCAAATCTTAAAAGCCAATCTAATTCTGAAATAACAATCCAAGAAGTAGAGTGTGATGATGAAACAGAATATGATGAAGAAGCAGCATTTGAGGAAATCAGTGGAGAACTAAAACACTTTGAAGGAAAATCCAAGACTAATTTGAATGAAACTGAAGCAATCAATTTAGGAGATCAAGATAATGTCAGGGAAACCAAGATAAGTGTACATCTGGAACTGCAAATCAAGGAAGAAATAATCAAAGCACTGTTTGAATACAAAGATATCTTTGCATGGTCGTATGACGATAAGCCGGGTTTGAGCACTGATTTGGTAGTTCATAAATTGCCAACTGATCCTGCATTCCCTCCTGTCAAGCAAAAGTTAAGAAAGTTCAAGACTGACATAAGTGTGAAGATTAAAGAAGAAATCACAAAGCAACTTGGGGCAAAAGTCATTCGGGTCACTCAATATCCCATTTGGTTAGCTAATGTGGTGCCAGTACCAAAGAAGGATGGTAAGACCAGGGTGTGTGTTGATTATCGTGATCTCAACAAGGCAAGTCCAAAGGATAACTTTTCATTGCCGAACATCCACATTCTGATTGACAATTGTGCCAAGCACGAGATCAGGTCTTTTATGGATTGCTATGCAGGATATCACCAGATCCTGATGGATGAGGAAGATGGAGAAAAGGCAGCATTCATCACGCCATGGGGGACATTTTGCTCCCGGGTAATGCCATTCGGTTTGAAGAATGCTGGGGAAACTTACATGAGGGCAATGACTACCATATTTCATGACATGATACACAAGGAAATTAAGGTTTATATAGATGATGTGATCATAAAGTCAAAGAAGCAGTCTGACCATGTTGGAGACTTGAGAAAGTTTTTCCAAAGGCTCCGCAGGTACAACCTCAAGCTCAATCCGACAAAATGTGCATTTGGTGTCCCGTCCGGGAAACTGGTGGGATTCATAGTCAGTCGACGCGGTATTGAGTTGGACCCGTCAAAGATCAAAGCCATCCAAGAATTACCACCGCCAAAGAACAAAATCGAGGTGATGAACCTTCTTGGAAGGTTAAACTACATTAGCAGGTTTATCGCTCAACTCACAACAACTTGTGAGCCCATCTTTAAGTTGTTGAAGAAGAATGTTGCGGTTAAGTGGACTGATGAGTGTCAGGAAGCATTTGATAAAATCAAGAGTTACCTGTCAAACCTATATGTGCTGGTCCCGGCGGAACCTTGGAGACCTTTAATTCTCTATTTGACGGTCTTGGATAATTCTTTTGGTTGTATGTTGGGTCAACACGACATCACGGGCAAGAAAGAGAAAGCCATTTATTGTCTCAGCAAGAAGTTCACTCCTTATGAGGTTAAGTATACTCTTCTTGAAAGGACATGTTGCGCCCTGACTTGGGTGGCACAAAAGTTGAAGCATTATCTGTCATCCTAAACTACTTATCTCATTTCTCTCATGGATCCTCTAAAGTATATCTTTCAGAAGCCTATGCCCATAGGAAGATTGGCAAAGTGGCAGATTTTACTCACAGAGTATGACATCATCTATGTGACTCGGACCGCGATGAAAGTCCAAGCCCTGGCCGATCACTTGGCCGAGAATCCGATGGATGAAGAATATGAGCCACTGAAGACTTATTTTCCTGATGAAGAAGTGATGTATGTTGACGAGACTGATCATGATGAAAAGCCAGGTTGGAAACTCTTCTTTGATGGAGCTGCTAACATGAAAGGTGTCGGAATATGGGTTGTACTCCTTTATGAAACAAGGCATCACTACCCCGTAACAGCACAGCTTCAATTTTATTGCACTAACAATATGGCTGAATACGAGGCAAGCATTCTGGGTTTGAGGCTAGCTATATACATGGGAGTTCAGGAAATATTGGTTTTGGGAGATTCAGATTTGTTGGTTCACCAGATTCAGGGAGAATGGGAGACTTGGGATTTGAAGCTCATACCGTATCGACAATGTCTGCATGATCTTTGTCAACGATTTAGGTCAGTAGAATTCAGGCATATTCCCAGAATTCATAATGAGATCGCCGATGCCTTGGCTACTCTGGCATCAATGTTACACCATCCAAATAAGACTTACGTCGACACTCTGCATATCCAAGTCCGTGATCAGCACGCTTATTGTAATGTGGTTGAAGAGGAAATTGATGGTGAACCTTGGTTCCACGATGTCAAGGAATACATCAAGTCAGGGTTATATCCGGTACATGCCACAAGTGATCAAAAGAGAACCATTCGACGTCTGGCTAGTGGATATTTCTTAAGTGGGGGAATCTTGTACAAGAGGACTCCAGATCTAGGATTACTAAGGTGCATAGATGCTAAACAAGCTTCGACTATCATGGCCGAAGTGCATTCTAGAGTTTGTGGGCCGCATATGAGTGGGTATGTCTTGGAAAAGAAGATTCTTCGAGCAGGTTATTATTGGCTCACCATGGAACGAGATTGCATCAGCTTCGTTCGTAAATGTCATCAATGCCAGGTGCACGGTGATTTGATTCATTCCCCGCCATTTGAGTTGCACACAATGTCTGCACCTTGGCCCTTTGTTGTTTGGGGCATGGATGTCATTGGACCAATTGAGCCGGCAACGTCAAACGGGCATAGGTTTATTCTAGTGGCCATTGATTACTTTACCAAGTAGGTCGAAGCTGTAACTTTCAAGTCCGTGTCCAAGAAGGCGGTGGCAGATTTTGTTCATTCAAACATCATTTGACGATTTGGAATTCCCAAGGTAATCATCACAGATAATGCTGCTAACCTCAACAATCATTTGATGAAAGAGGTATGCCAACAGTTCAAGATTATGCATCGAAACTCCACTCTGTATCGTCCTAAGGCAAACAGAGCTGTTGAGGCTGCTAATAAGAACATAAAGAAGATACTTCGTAAGATGGTGCAAGGTTCCAGGCAATGGCATGAAAAGTTACCTTTTGCTTTACTGGGTTATTGCACTACTGTTCGCGCTTCAATAGGTTCAACTCCCTATTTGTTGGTATATGGAACCGAGGCAGTTATACCTGCGGAAGTTGAGATTCCATCCCTGCGGATCGTTGCTAAAGCTGAAATTGATGATGATGAGTGGGTCAAAACCCGGCTAGAGCAATTGAGTTTGATTGATGAAAAAAATTAGCAGCAATATGTCACGGTCAATTGTATCAGAAAAGAATGGCAAGAGCATACAACAAGAAGGTGCGTCCCCGAAAATTTGAAGTGGGCCAGCTGGTATTGAAACGCATCCTTCCACATCAGGCTGAAGCTAAAGGCAAGTTCGTCCTAAACTGGCAGGGGTCGTTCATTGTGACAAGGGTGTTGCCCAATGGGGATTTGTATTTAATTGACATAGAAGGTAAATGTGTGGATATGGCTATCAATTCTGATACAGTCAAGAGATATTATGTATGATTTCTTTGCTTATCTTCAATCGCATTTTGTACTAGGCATGTTCAAAGTTGGAATGACGAAGGCATTTTATTCTGCTATCCCAAACACTTTTATCATTTGTTACACCTTTTTTTAGCCTTATTTATTTTTTTTCATACCCCTCTTTTGGAATCAGAAGTAGAGCTGGAAATAGAAAATAAAAAAAAGGAAAAAAAAAGCAAAAGAAAGAAAAGAGAAAAAGAAAGGAGAAAAAGAAAAGCAAAGTAAAAAAAAAAACAACTTTTACTAGTTTGAACTACGTTCGACCTGATTCCTTTTAAGGATACGTACACGGTTCGGTCCCATCAAAATAAAAATTCAAAATTCCCCAGATTCGAAGAAACTGGGGCAGATGTTTTAGTTTTGTAAAAAGATCTGATTCCAAAAGTTGTAATTTTGAACCCCTTCATCTTAAATTATTTTGATCCTGCATGCCATCCTTTCTTTCTAACCCTGTCCAAAACCTACACTACAGTCCCAAAAAAGACCTTCTGATCAACTTTGAGGATGCCAAGTCAAGTGAGATGGAGGTATGATTTACATCATGGTAGCATATTTGTTCATGGGCACAAGGAAAAGTGAATAAATGAGAGAGTCTTATTGGTGAAAACCCTCACGGGCACCATATGGCGATGGTGAGTCGAGAGAAAATTCAAATGAGAGAGTCTTATTGGTGAAAACCCTCAAGGGCACCATAGGGCGATGATGAGTCGAGAGAAAATTCAAATAAGAGAGTCTTATTGGTGAAAACCCTTATGGGCACTGTAAGACGACAGTGAGTTAAGAGAGGAGCAAATGAGAGAGGCTTACTGGTGAAAACCCCTCGGGACATTACAAGCCGAATGGGGTTCATGACTTTACAGAGAAATTAAATTATGGAAACCCCGATTTTGAAGTATGAAGACATGGCATGAACTGAAATGTGATTAGTTAGATGGATTAGGCTAATTAATCCGAAATGCATGTCATGATCATTGGAGCCAGTTGCTTCATTCAGATAAGTCTCTTTTCTATTTTTCTTCAAATAGTCATCTTTGTTTTTTCTTTTTTATTCCTAATTCTCGAAGTCACTTCGCTTTGTTTTTTTTGGGTCTATTTTTCTAAGTCTCTGACAAATTAGAGAAAACAACTATAGATTAATGGAATACAACCAAAAACGAGTTAGGAATTATTACCCCAAAGCTTTCTCTAAAAATCCCTCTAAAAATCGCTAAATTCCGAGCTCTCAAGTCCAAAAATGAAGAATGAAATCAAACCCTCGCACTTAGCCCTTTTTCTGCCAGAGATCTCGCTTCTGCGAGCCTTCAACCGCATCTGCGGTCTCGCACCTGCGAAATTTCCATCGCAGGTGCGGATTTCACTTAAAACTCATCGCCCGCTTCTACGGTCCAAAGGTCGCACCTGCGTGTGCGCACCTGCAGACCTATGTCCGCCTCTACGGTCCTCCACCACTACTACAATCTCACCAGCGCATCTGCGGGCATCATAGATGCAGAACTCACCTCGCACCTCTCGGATTTTGGGTTGAAAATTTGGGGAAAAGTTGAGAAAAGTTCTTAGGCCGAATTTTGGGATTTTGATTGAGATTTTGGTATCGGATTTGAGTAATTTTGGTATGAGTGAACTCGTGAGTGAATGGGTGTTCATATTTTGTAACTTTTACCCGATTCCGAGACGTGGGCCCGGGGAGGCATTTTAGAGCGATTTTCTAATTTCTTGCTTTAGCTTTGATTTCATTAGCTAGATTAGTTCCTTGTAGTTATATTTATGTTATGTAATTGATTTTGGCTAGATTTGGGCCATTTGGAGTTGGATATTCGTGGAAAAGGCATTGTCACCGATTGATTGAGCTTGGTTCGAGGTAAGTGGCTTGCCTAACCTTATGTGAGGGAAATTCTATTAGGATTTGGTACTGTTGTGATATGTGAGCGCCGTGTAGTGATGGGGAAAGTACGTACACAGGTTATTTGTTGTAAAACCCGATTCATTTAACTAAGTAGCAACCCGTTTTTCCTTAAATTGCAAGTTATACCGTTTAAATGAGTATTAGTCTGTTTTTCAGTCCTAATTGAGCTATTCCAATATGTGTAGTTATCCTGTTCAGTCTAATATCCCATGTCTACGTGCTTTAACTGCTTATTTGAAATATGTGCAGCATGCCTAATTGATTTTATGTTTTTCCCTTGATATTTATCAGTCTTAACTGTAAAATTCTTGCTTTTAATTGTTGTATCTATCGGTTTGAGTTGTGTGTTTACTTTTGAGACTACGAGGCGGTTCCTCGGGAGTTCTCCCTGCACATTTACTTTTGAGACTATGAGGCAGTTCCTCGGGAGTTCTCTCTGCACATTTACTTTTGAGACTACGAGGTGGTTCCTCGTGAGTTCTCCCTACATATTTACTTTTGATACTACGAGGCGGTACCTCGGGAGTTCTCCCTGTGTATTTACTTTTGGGACTACAAGACGGTATCTCGGGAGCGCCCCTATTGCTCTATCATTGTGCGGTGTTGTTATTGCTTTGTGAATACTTGTTGTTGTATTCTCCGTTTTACTTTATTTTTATTATAGCATCTGTTTTATTATTATATCCCAGTAGGGGCCCGAACCTGACCTCGTCACTACTCTACCGAGGTTAGGCTTGGTACTTACTGGGTACCGTTGTGATGTACTCATGCTATTCTTCTGCACATGTTTTGTGTGCAGATCCAGGTAATACTTATCAGCCCCGCTGTTAGCTGAGAGTGCTTGCTGCTGTACGGAGACTTCAAGATACACCTGCCGCGTCCGCAGACCTCAGAGTCCCCCTCTATTCTCTCTTATGTCATTTACCTTCCGTACTTCTTTTGTTAGACTCTGGTGTATAGAGATACTAGTTTTCCTTCTGTAGCTTGTGACTTACGATGTTCTGGGTTTTGGGAAGACTATGTATTTATAGAGTATTGGTTATTGTACATGCCGAGCGGCATTGTTACTAGTTATTCAGTTATCCACTGTTGTTAGTTGCCAAATTTTACTTTCGTTTTTTTGTTATATTCCGCAATTTGTTAGGCTTACCTAGTCGTAGGGACTAGGTGCCGTCACAACATTATACGGAGGGAGTTTGGGTCGTGACAAAAATTGTGCGACCCTCAAATCCTTACCTTTCAAGCACACTGTGTTTGAGACCCTCACTGTGTTTTCATATATATCTCCTGTGTCTGATTGAACATTGATTTTCAACTAACAACTGCGTCTAATTGATACAGATAATGATTTGATCTAGAGGCAGAGGTGATACTTCCAAAGGGCAGGGTGAAGCTTCTCAGGGATGAGGCAAGAGAGCCTTACCTAGTACCCAACAACAGGAAATCAGAAAAAAGATAGCAGTCGGGAGAAGGAGAGGTGCAGATCTCTCCGAGATGAGTTCATACCCGTCTAGGGACGTATCAGAGGGCAACTCAGCATCTATTCAGGAACAACCAGCAGTACAGTCCAGGCAGTCAGGGAGATTTTAACTGCGGGACGAGCCATCATCATCCCACAACGCTTATGAGGGTTCGAAAAGTGCTAGTCAGGCTTATGAGCCATCCACTATACCTGTCCCTAAGGTACCAGATACATCAGTTCAGGACATACCCGATGATGGTAAATAGGGAGATACCACAGCTACTGGGATTGAACGAACAAATAAGAAGGAGGTTTTGGAGGACCGATTCGTCATCCTGGCAGCTTTCACTAGTTTCCGCACTTGGTGGCCGGTGAGGTCGCTAACACTCGAGTGGCAGTTCTTATTGACAGATCTAGAGAGATATAACCCGGCCATGCTAAGGCAGTTTAGTGAGCGCAAAGAGTGGATGTGGTTTACCCAGAGTGTGGTGGATGCTAAGGAATAGCTTATCCGGGAATTCTATGCCAATGTGGCGCATATCAAAAAGGGGACAAAGGTGACAAAAGTGAGAAACCTCAAAGTGCGATTTGACCAGCACACACTGAACACATACTTGTGCTTTGATGATGTCGAGCCAAAAGAATACCTGGAAAAGTGTGCACTTGGGGATGAAGTTCGTCCTTGGTTAGCGGAGATTCTAGCTGCACCAGGACCACTACCGCCATGGATCACCGCTGGGGTTCCTATCCACTGGAGCACACTAAGCTTCGAAGCAAAAGGGTGGCAATCATTTGTCTGCAGTAGACTGGACCCGAGTCAAAATGAGACTCACTTGTCGATTCGTCGGGTAGTCTTAGTTGCCTCGATTATGGCCAGGTACCGTATCAATATGGGTATCGTGATGTCGGCCAACATCTCAGTAATCGCCTGGCAGGTTGACTCTTCCTACCCGTACCCCTACACCATTACAGAGTATCTTACGGATGCGGGGGTGGAACCAAGGGATTTTGATACAAAGGTGAGGCCGACGAAACCTTTCTCATGGTACTCACTTATGGATGCAAACAACCCGAAGAGAAAAGGTCATCCGTCAACCACCACAGGCCAGTCTGATGAGCCAGTTGTGGTAGTTGCGGAGGGAGTTGATATCCCATCTACTTCGGCCGAGCCTTCCTCTAGTGCCCCAGCTATGCCTCCACCATTATCCACAACCCCTTCTGTAGCTCCTGCCATTGTTTCCACTTTGGCTTTGAATCCGGTGCCTATGCCTACTGCTCCACTTTCTGCGCTGCGAGTCTCCCAGATATTGGCGAGCCTCAACAACATGATGCAGATAGCAACTGCAAAGTTGCTGGCCTATCCAGTGATATTGCAACACAGTAATGTTCAGGCACCTCAGTTCCCCCCGACAGTTTAGGAGACTTTGAATAAGATCCTAGAGAACCAGAACACCATCATGGCTACCTTGGTACATCATGAGTCAGTGATCGAAGAACTAGGCAAAGAAGTAAAGAAGATGAGAAAGTCCCAGGCCAGTAAGTAGTCAGTGGACAAGATCCGGAGGCAGGTGACCAAGCTTGCTGCAGCCAGATATATCCCTTTTGACATGTTGATCGACCCACACCCTTCAGACCCAGATCCTGCAGCACCATCAGCACCGGTGGCACCAGCTGGCCAGTCTGAGGAGCCAGACTCTACTGTCGACACTGCTGAGGCAGTGCGTCAGATGTTCACCAACCTAGTCACTCCCAAAGTTGAGGATGATGAGATCCAGTTAGATGAGACTGAGGGCGGTAACATTGTTGTGGACACAGAGATGTCCAAGGAGCCATAGAGAGTTTTTCTTCACTCTTTCCCCTCTTTTACTCTTATTTTGTTAAGCATTGGGGACAATGCTTATTTTTATTCGGGGGGAGGGGGTGGAGTTTATTTTTGAGTTTATTTGATCTTATTTGGTACATTCTGAGACAATTGGCCTGTAATAACTTGATATTATTTTCTTTCTTTTTCGTATTCTGTATATATTATCTCTTTTTCTCTCATTTTGTATATTCAGTAGTTTTTGCTTATTAGCTTCTTCATTTTTGTTTCTTTGGGAGTTCTTAGTTGAGTTAGTAGCTTTTTGTTTGATTTAGTAGCATCTTTATATGTTCTCTTAGATAATAAACCTTTGGTTTTCTTAATGCCACGGCTCTTTTCAAAGGTAGTTGTTGTGTGAATCGGGTGACTCGTCCCAATGATGGATAGCGTGACAACCTTCTTAAGGAAATTAGTTCATTTTTGGTGTTTAGGTAAAAATAGTAGTAATGAATAAAAAGACCTAATTGAGTCATGCTCGAAGAGTCAAACGTACTTCAATTTGTATCAACACACTTAACTACGTGCTTATGGTTAAAAATAAGGTTTTTGAAAGAAATAGTTCTAGTTAGTGACTTTGTGACTCTTGAGTTGACTTTGGCAACCATCGAGTGGTTTAATTGAACCATAGTGATTTTTAAACTTGAATGTGGTCGTTGTGGGCCCTCGACTCTTTCCTCTTTAACAATCCGATTGTGTGAGAGGTGAGATGCTTTATTGCTAGTCCAAGTACCCGTGCGAAAGGTCTAGAACTTGCCCCGAATGTGTTTCAAGGCGAAATCCTACGTGTTGCTTAGCTTGAGAAGTGATTTTAGGCTTTCCTTGGCCCGTTTGAGTTTTCTATTGCCCACCAATATTGTGATCCCTATTCAACCCCCTTGAGCCTCGAGCCTTTCTCATTTGACAACCATGTTACAAGCCTTTACCCATTTGGTCGTGACCCTCTCTTGGCATCCGAGCTTTCCTTAACACTCTTGTGAAATAATTGGCTAAAAATATAAGTTTGGGGGAGAGACAAGGAACTTGAAAAATGTATCAAGGCACAAAAAGAGAAAAGAAATGATGAGAATAAAAGGTAAGAAAAGAAAATAGCAAAAAAAGAAAAATACAAAATAGTGAATAAGTGGAAGAGTTGAAGGGATTTAAAGAGAGGTAATGATCCCAAACATGAAGAAATCAAAGAGGGAAAAAATTAATTTAATGATCAAGAAAGAGTGATGTTAAGTCTCTCTAGTTCCCCAAGGAAAATAAAGTGCCTCAAAGAATTGGCAAAGTATGAGCCGAGAAATGAAAAATAGAGTGCTTAAGGAAAGGTGTAGCCACTCACCCATATTATATCCAACCATATTCCGAAAGCCTTCATTACATCCCAAAAGAAGTCCTATTTGATTTCAAGCTGAGTGAGCTTACATTAGTGGTGATCTATATGAGGTGCAAGTCTATGGTACTTGAAGCCATACTTGCGACATTCTCTTGAGAGAGATGAGTGAACCTTTCATAAATCTTTGGATTGAGTGCTAAAATTCTTAAGTGAACCAGGCAAACAGAAAGTAGAGGAGGAAGAGTTTGGAGTCCACCATAACCTACATGATAGAGCAAGAGTCATTGATGAGTAAAGTCAACTTTTGATACTCAAATGCCACATTAGAACTATATGTGCATAAATGTTTAACTTGTCGCCTTGTTGAAAATACAAGGGTAGTGTGGGTAATTGTTGGTCCCAACTGATGTGTGGATGGCTCAGCTTCGACTCGCTGAAATGGCCCTTAACTTTTGGAGGCGGAAACTAATTTATTTTCTTGAGGACAAGTAAAGACTTAAGTTTGGGGGAGTTGATAAGTGGGGATTTTGACTACTTATTAGCACCTTTTAGCTTTTGTTTTAGTCTAAAAGCATTGAATTGTTTTGCCGAAACTAATAAAATTGTAAAAATTTGCAGGAATACTGGAAGTTGGGCTCCCGAGATGAAATTCAACTCAAAAAAGAGCAGTCCAAGCACAAGGCAATAAAGGGCACAGAAGCACACAATGTACGATTCGTAGAAGAAATTGCGGACCGCAGAATTCCAACTGCGACCGCAAACAAAGAAAGAAAAATTAGCAGACATTTGTGCAAATTGTGTACCGTACATGAATTGTGTGGCCGCAAAGCTGGGCTAAGGGTTAAAGATCAGAAAGTGTGCAAAAAGACCAAGTCCAGAGCCTCAGTGAATTGCGGACCGCACAAGATTTGTGCGGCTGCAGAAGATTGCTTTGCGGCCATAATCCTCATATTGCGGACCGCAGAAGAGTGCCTTGCGGACGCAGTTCTAAATCTGCAGATCGCAGAAAAGTTGTCTTGCGGCCGCAGTTCAGAAATGTGCGGCCGCAAAACTCCAGCTCCTGTTAGATGAAGAAATCTGCGGACCGCACATGGAATTGTGCGGCCGCAGAACCTCCCGAGGGGTATTTTTGTTCGAAATTTTTAGCCTTGTATAAATAGACGAGTTTCACAAAATTAGGCCAAGTTTGAACCTCTGAAATTACTGTAGCCATTTTTCTTTACAATTTTAGGAAGTTTACTTTGTTTTGGTGTATTTTCAATAGATTTAATCATTTTAAGCTTTCATTATGAGTTTAATTAGTCTTTCTTCTCTATTTTCTTCAAATCCAATTATGAATAGCTAGATTTCTAATAGGGTTGTGACCCAACCCTAGAGTGTAAAACTTTATGGGTATCTAATTTAGTGCTTATTTATTATTGGGTGTTTATTATTTAGCTTAGTTCATGCTTTAATTGTGGAATTAATGGTTGCAAACATTAGTTCATGCCTATTTGACTTAGTCTCTACTTGAGAAAGAGAGACTTAGTCTAGGATAACTTAGCTAACAAGGAATAGGGTCAATTGAGAGATTGATTAACTCAATTAAAGGGTTCAACCTAGAGATAGTAATAACCCGACTTGAGCTCTTATCAACTATTTTAAGTTATACCCATTTGGTCTTGAGAATGCTAAATTGGGCAAAACCACTCTCTGACCGAGAAGTATTGAGTGGGTAATTTAGAATTGATAATAATACACCCCAATCAACAAAATAAGTACTAAAGTCTTTATCTCATTAGGCAACACCTAGGTAATGGTCATAGCCCTAGGCTTTTTATTCATTTGAAAAATATAATAATAATAATTTTCTCTAGTCTTCTTCCTTTATTTCGCAATAAATAGAGTAAAATTAGAAATAGAACACAAATCTTATTGTGAAAGTGCAATCTAGATAATCCAATCACTCATATTAAAATATATACCACTAACTCTCATTTTAGCTCCCTGTGAATTCTACCCCGACTCTTAGTTGGGTTTCTATTATTGCAAACAACTGTTTCATACCTCTTTTGAGGTGTGCTTTGTACGTGACCAATATAACCTCTATAGTTTTCCACAATTGTATTCTCATACCTAGATCATTGAAGCCATATACCCAAGATACTTCAAACTCTTTCCTAAGGCCAATATGTTTCACCACATAGTGAATCAGTTGTTCTGTAGTTACTTTTATATCTACCTCATAGATATGTGGCTTCCATAATATCTATATTCTCCCCTAGATGTTTATCCAGGTTAGTAACAAACGACTAGTCCGTACAAAGATTAAGAGAGGCTTTATGAGCCTTGTTCCTCTTAATCCTTGTCTCCAGGATCCCAAACATCCCAACATGAGAGTTATGCATGTATATTTGCACCTCTCTTTGTTTAATTGGTTTGTTCAGACCCCTCACATTCCGAAACCCAATCTTATCCATGAGGATGGAGTAGTCTCACCCCTCCCACTCACTGTACTTTTGTCTTGGTGACTAGGCTCCTTCCTCTGCCCCTCCATTGCATCCACATCATGTTCAAGTGCTTCAAATGTATTACCTACTGGAATTGGTTTCCTCTGCTAGTTTAGTTGCATTTGGGGTCTTCCTTTTGTTTGTTGTTTGCCTTTCTCTATCACCTTCTCAGCTGGTTGTCCCTCTACCCCTATCCTCTGTATCTGTGCTTCCTTTTCTGGGTTGTTTATTATACTTCCTTGTATCCCCGTTGCTTCATCTTGCTTCCTCGCATCCCCTTCTCCACTCTGTTGCCTCCCCTGTTAGTTGTTCCTGACCCCCAGCATGTTGCCCTTCTATGTTTACTTTATTTTCCTTCCTCCTTTCCAGCACATTCCTTCTACATTCAGTCATCGAGTGCCCAAAGTTATTACACTTTATGCATAGAATTAGTTTCCATTCATATATGACTACTTGTTCAATTATCCTCCCCTTTTCATTTTCAAACATGACCTTTGATGGGTACTATTGGTTTGGGGCCATTTCAACAACTACCCTTGCAAATGTCAACATCTCCTCTTTTGTTGTAGCACTATCAACCTTTAATGGTTTCCCTATCAACCCTGCAATCTTTGTCAATGCACTCTTCCCCCAATATTTGATGTCAAGACCATTTAATCTTACTCAAACTGATATCTTCTCCATAAACTCCTTATTGCATTCAACCTCCTAACTCCATGGTTTCACCACTATTGGCTTTCGATCAAACATTCTAACCCCTTCCTCCACCACCTTCCTCCTGCTTTCCAATGTTGTAAACCTTACAATGAAAATCCATCTATTAATTTGGGAAATTTTATCAATCCCTAAAGCACTCCATATCCTTTTAAAATAACCCTACATGACTACTTGAGGTGGGTTAGATCCCAACACATAGCAAATCATCATCGTATTCTAGTACTCTACTTCCTCTTGAATATTTTCCATTATAATTTTTACATTAACATGTTCCTCTTCAGTTTGTTTCAATTCAAATCCCTCTGTTCTTGGTATATCCCCTACTATTTTTCTCCATGAACCATTAGTTAGGATTTGTGAATTACCTTTATTTGAACTCTTAGCTTCTTCTTCTACTATATTTGCCCATGATTTCTGTGAATTCTGGATCGCCATTACCTGATCTCGCCTCTGTTGCTGCACCATCAGTGGCGTGACCAATTGCTCAAGTGGTAGGGTTGTTATCCCTTGAATCACATTAGGGTTCTTAAATTTCTTGGCATCTGCAGTTTGAGGGCTGGTTCAGATTTGTTGTTCCTTTACACTTTGATTGTTCTTTCCCCCTTGATTTTGCGTTCCTCGCCATCGTCAGTTTGCACTAAGAGGAGCACTCATTCTAAAGAGAAAAAAGTTTTTCCTTCTGAATAATCATAGTTGCATTTTTTGGTTCATGCATTATCTTGATTACGGGATGAAATTGTTCTAAGTAAAAAGGAACATATATAAACGAAATAATGTCATAATCAGTATACTGCACGCGCTGCCACAACTCAGCTCAAACCCGTGTCATACATAAAGATGCTAACAACATGTGAGATAACATATAAAAGTACGTAGAGACAAAGATATAACACGTGGATATAATATCATGATTGAAAAATATGACTACGGCTAAGGCAAAATAGCTCAACAACGCAAAAATAGCCCTATTATATCTCTACAAATAAGCAAATAGCCTAGACAAGATTTCTAGCATGAATAATAGATCATGTAGCCATACATGTGGAGAAAACACAATAACAAAGAGGCATGACAGTAATACAAGACATATAATAGCCTAAGATCTACCCGAATCATGAATAACCACGGTTCACGCATATACACGCTTGTTACCTCGCATATACATGCTTGTTATCTCGCATATACGTCACCCCCAACATAAAATAAATATCATAGTCAATGGGGAAATACCCTCTATCCAAGCCTAGGCCAAATACTTACCTCATTCGGGCTAGTCTTCAACCTTGAATCGCGCCAAAACCTCGCTCTAGCCCTCCAATCGCGCAAATCCAAGCCAAACATCATCCAAGGAAATCAACAATGCCATAGGAAGCGATCTCAATCCATAAAGCTTCGATCTTTGAAGAAATTCCCAAAGTCAACCCTGACATGCGTGTCCGAAATTCGAAACCAATATCAAAATACGATGACCCATAACATGCCGAGTTCAAATATATAAAGGTTTTATACATAATTGATTTTAACTAGTTTAGAATCGAAATGTAGGTAATTAATTGATTGAAACGTGTCTTTTATGATGCAATGACCTGGTTGGTAACTGTGACTCGTAAGGTTTGTGTCCACTATTTCCGTGTTTCCTTGGCCTCTAAAATTGGCCTATATTAAGGAATGAAATTGGAGGAATCACATACAAAATATTATTAGCAGTAACTTAAACAAAAAACCTTGATTAAAGATTTGAGCGATCAAAACTGGTGGAGTAGAACTAAAATGGATGTTACAAAGCCTTACTTCCCTATTAACTTTGAATTATTCAACCTATTTTATTTCTCTGGGAGGGGGAGGGGGGAGAAAGATGTTGAATTTATATTTTGTATATTTATATAGATCGTATCTTCCAAGAGTTTCTCTCTCTCTCTCTCTCTCTTTTTTTTTTTACTTAATATCCAAACTAGCTACAAGACGAGTCAGTGTATTATTTTGATTTATGAGGAGCATATTTCTTATCCTATCACTTTATGAATCATAATTTGGATATTTAAGCAATTGTTGGAGAGCATATGATTTAGAGGTTTAGATAATGACTGTATGTAATGTTTCATTAAAGCAAACTAAAGTATCAAAAACTCACAGCAAAAGTGATGTTGGGCATATTTCGATATGTGTTGATGTTACTTTACCCATGTTTTAACCGCTTTTTGATGCTATTTGATCTTTAAAATGCCCAACATGGTTTAATTATTGGTTTTATGACTAATTGAGTTGTGTGTGATGAATTAGGGTGTTTGGAGTATAAAAATATGAAGAAAAGGTGCTCTAGGTAGAGGAAGAGGGGTTGGATTTCGTGCACCCTTAGCAGTGAAGTCGGCCCATAGCATCCGCCATAGCATCCGCACCTGGGCAAAGCTGAGAAGGAGGAACAAAGGGTGGATGCGACGCATCCACCCTAGCATGCGAAGTTGAGAAGTGGAGGACGAGGTGGATGCGACGTATCCACCCCAGCATCAATCCCTGTAGCCAAGTCGGATTAGGAATAAGAGAACTTTGGCCCACGACTTTTGTACGCAATATATAAGCTAAAAACGCCTCTTTTAGGGCATCTAACATATTGGGAAGAGGAAAAAAAGCCACAAAGCTGTGGAGGCCGGAATTCATCAAGTTTCTTCTTTCTCCCACCAAACTTAGTAATTTTTATGTTTCTTTGTATGATTTGTTGTTTGGCTACCATGTCTATGTGGAGTTAAACTTCACGTTCTAGGGTTGTGGTTCTTTCATGACTATTGTTATTCGGATATTGATTTTGACTTCTTGATTTATCATATTGGTTTATTTATTTAATCTTGCGCTTAATTATTTAATTGCTTGATCACCATTTGAATACTATCTACGAATCTAGAATTGAACTCGAAAGTGGGAATTCTAGATTGCATATAGGATTGAGTAGAGCAAGTTCTTGAACTCGGGCATCGGGGAACGGATTCGTGGTTAGGATAGACATATACCTAATTGCCTTGCTTGGTTGATTTACAGGAATTATAAATGCGTTCTTGTTGATTCTAACTTCATAGACATATAGGCGTTAGGTTAGCTTGAATAGGTGAGTAAGAACTCGACAGATTCTTATGAGCAATATTAACCCTGTCAACCAATAAGCTAGATAAATTAGTCGGTCAATTCAATTGAAGAATACAATATGATTGTTAGATAGCCCATAACCCTAGAACGTTTTCATTACATTGATATCATAAAAATCTGCTCTTTCTCTGTTCAAAGTTTATTATTTATATTTTTTTATTTAATTAGTTTAGAATAAAATATTTTGAGGTTTAATTCTTGTTTAGATAATTAGGATAGTCTAATTTAGTTAATAGTCAATCATAAGTCCTCGTGGGTTCGACATCCGACTTTTAGTCTCTTTATTACTTGACGACCGCGTATACTTGCGTGAGTGTGTTTGGTCGCAACAAGTTTTTGGCGCCGTTGCCGGGGACTTAGAAATTAGCTATTTTTCTAGATTAGACATTTTTTTTTATCTATTCATTTTTTTTAGTTTAGTTAGTATTTGTTATTTATTTTAACATGGCATCTTGGAATGAAAATTATTCGAATGATGGTTATTCTTATTTTGATGATCCTTGTCCATATTGTGGAGGACCCCACTGGTGAAAAAATTGTCAGAATATTTCCGGGACCGATTTGTGCGCACAATCTCAATCCTTTGAGTGGAATATTTGTAATATGTGTGGTGGTCAAGATGACCATTGGGATGGTTGTCCTAATCCTGTTCATCCTTCTCTGAGCCCTTATTATGATCTTTCTAATGATGTTTCTGAGTTTGATAGGGGCAATGAAGTGCAGGATATGGAGCCTGATGCATATATTAGGGATATTCTGAGGCAAGTAGCAGAGCAACAGGATGAACTCAAAAAAGATATGAAAAGAATGAGGGCAGCAATCACAAGAATGAAGGCCAATATGGAAGAATTGAATGAAGAGAGCGAGTACCAGCAAGAAGATAATTTTGAAAAAGTGGAGATTTTGAGCCATATGTCGCTGGTGGAACAATCCGAAAGATTAGAAATATATGAGGCTCAACGTGAGGAAATTACAAATGAGATGAGATACTTTATAGAAGGAAGAGCCAAATTGGGACAAGAGATCGATAAATTTGGTACTACTATTCACGACTTAGAGGCTCAATTGAATACAAAGGTTGATGCGTCTAACGCCCAACAAAACAGTAATGAGTTGTGTAAAGCTGAAAATGAGCTTATACGCCAAATTGAGGAGCTAAAAGTGGAGAGCCAATCACTCGAGCATATTTTTGTTGATGATGCCCATGTTGAGAAAAGTACACTAGAGCCATGTGAGGAAGTAGATAATGTTATATTTTAAGATTCTTGTGTATGTAACTATGAGGATGTAAAGAGTAATACAATTCTAGAGCTAGAGCGTATTGGTCCTCATTCCAATCATTTTTCCACATTGTGTTTAGATAGTAAGATAGTAATCAAGCCATCTGAGCCTATGGGGGAGTCAAAGAGTGAGGATGAGAGTGCTTGTATTCTTGAATTTGTCATGTCAAAAAGCAAAAAATACATTCCTCATCTAAAGGCCGAGAAGTGTAGAGTGAAAAATTTATTACTTGGCCTGGTTATCATTGTAGCCCCACCACTGGAGCATAGCCGCAAACTGGATGCCATGTTAGGAGCTCAATTCATAAGTTCGAGGTGGAGGCAAAAAGTAGTTCACGTCGTGCCGCTACGTTAAATCAGGCGCTTGTTGGGAGGCAACCCAGATTTACTGCTTTCTTTTATTTTTGTTTATATTTTATTTTATTTTATTTTTATTATTTTGTAGTATTTATTTTTGTTTTGTAGGATTATGAGCATAGGAAGCAAAGCCATTAGAAGAGTGCAAAAGCGAGCTAGATGGTGAAGACTAAGTGTGGGGTGCCCACACAAAGGACGATGTCTGGAGAAAGTCTGAGTACCTCGTGAGCCGCTATTGCTTCGGCCTTTGGCCTACCAGGGAGTCTCGTTTACCCTCTTATTATTTATAGTGTGCATTGAGGACATTGCAAAATTTTAAGTGTGGGGTGAAGAGATCGTTTGGATGAGTTTCTGTGCTATTTTAGCTTAGTTGTAGTACTCATTCTTAAGTGTAGTAGCTTTTGTGAAAAAAAAATAATAATAATAAAAAAAGTAAAAAAATTGGACTTTTCCCGACGATTGATCTCCTAGACAGTTTTCTTGAGGGATTAAAGTCTAAACAAAAATCCAAAATATATCTTTTAGCTTTCTTTAGGTAGTAATAATCCCCTGTGGTTTTTCTTTGTACCTCAGTTCTTTTTCATGGGATGTAGTTTGAACCGGGTAGCTTTTTTCTTTCCGAGTAGATTAGGAATTTAGGGAATAAAAGGAGCAAGAATGATGAACCTAGGCGCCCTTGACTTGTTTAATAGTAACATATTTATGCTTTGGCATGTGTAGTATCTTCTGTATGATTTGAATTTATTGATGATGCCTTGTTAAATTGGATAGCATGTTTTGTGGCGCCTATGTCTCGTTTACATGACTTATGTTCACCTTGTGTTTAATACTTAATATCTCGTGGCTCCGTGAATACTTGCATTGCTTGAGAGTCGGAATGTGATCGTCCTTAGTGAGTCATGTGCCATGTGTGGTGAGGTTTTTGTGTTGTCCATGGATTGTACTTGTGTCTAGAACTTGCCCGGTATGTGAGTTGAAGCGAAATTTTAGGTGATGCTCGGTTTGAAAAATAATTTTAGGCTTTCTTTGATCTTTTTGAGCTTATTGCTTATCACAAATAAAATCTATCCCTAGTTAACCCTTTTGAGCCTGTAGACCTTTTATTTGGTACCCACATTACAAGCTTATACGCTTTTTATTCTTAATTGACATTGTTTTGATCGTTTTACCTCTTAAAGCACTTTAATTGTTAGATGAGCGCTAAAAGAAGTAAGAAGGGACTAAGTGTGGGGTGACTTTTGAGTGGAACCAATGAAAGAAAGAAGGGTGCACTTATTTTGTAAAATAATACACCACTAGCGAAAATTGAAAGAAAAAAAAAAAGAAGAGAAAAATCTGGAAAAAAGAAAAGAAAAATATAGATGAATAAATTGTTGTCTTGTTCTTGCTAGTGGGTATGAATTAAAGTAGTGCTTAAAGAAAGAGGAAATATTGTTGGGGTGATATTATTTGTGAAATTGAAGTGGTGTTGAAGAATTTGCGCTTAAGTTATTTGATGATGTGTTAAAGTGCTTAGGAGGTTGAGTCACTATTCCTAAAATATATCTTACCTTTTCCTTAGCCCACATTACAACCATGAAAAAGTCCTAATTAATTTTAGATCGAGCGAGCTTACATTAGTAGAGATTTACATTAAGGGCAAGCCTATGGTACCAATTGCATGCATGTGACTTCTCTGTGAGAGTGAGCGATTTTCTTTGATATATGTGAGTCATTAAAATATTTGATCATGAGATTTGAATGTGTGGACTGAACTTACTCTCTTGTGCTTGTTGTGAGGGCACATGGTTTCACGAGGGATAGGTAACGTTATTAGACTTCTCTATGATGTTGGGTGTTCAAGCCATGAGTGCATTGTGACATTGAGTCGATTTTTGAGGTTAGGATTGTTGTGAGCATGTTGTCTTTGTTTGAATAATTTTAAAAGAATGACACAAGTAAAGGTAAGTGCATATGATGCATATTCTAGAGCCTAGTTGTGGCAAATGACCATGGTCATAGGTGTAGTATGCTTTGAATGATAAGAGCTTAATTTTGTTTCGTCTACTATAGTGATGGTTTGTTCGAGGACGAACAAAGGTTTAAGTGTGGGGTGGTGATGTTGGGCATATTTCGATATGTGTTGATGTTACTTTACCCATATTTTAACCGCTTTTTGATGCTATTTGATCTTTAAAATGCCCAACATGGTTTAATTATTGGTTTTATGACTAATTGAGTTGTGTGTGATGAATTAGGGTGTTTGGAGTATAAAAATATGAAGAAAAGGTGCTCTAGGTAGAGGAAGAGGGGTTGGATTTCGTGCACCCTTAGCAGTGAAGTCGGCCCATAGCATCCGCCATAGCATCCGCACCTGGGCAAAGCTGAGAAGGAGGAACAAAGGGTGGATGCGACGCATCCACCCTAGCATGCGAAGCTGAGAAGTGGAGGACAAGGTGGATGCGACGCATCCACCCCATCATCAATCCCTGTAGCCAAGTCGGATTAGGAATAAGAGAACTTTGGCCCACGACTTTTGTACGCAATATATAAGCTAAAAACGCCTCTTTTAGGGCATCTAACATATTGGGAAGAGGAAAAAAAGCCACAAAGCTGTGGAGGCCGGAATTCATCAAGTTTCTTCTTTCTCCCACCAAACTTAGTAATTTTTATGTTTCTTTGTATGATTTGTTGTTTGGCTACCATGTCTATGTTAAGTTAAACTTCACGTTCTAGAGTTGTGGTTCTTTCATGACTATTGTTATTCGGATATTGATTTTGACTTCTTGATTTATCATATTGATTTATTTATTCAATCTTGCGCTTAATTATTTAATTGCTTGATCACCATTTGAATACTATCTACGAATCTAGAATTGAACTCGAAAGTGGGAATTCTAGATTGCATATAGGATTGAGTAGAGCAAGTTCTTGAACTCGGGCATCGGGGAACGGATTCGTGGTTAGGATAGACATATACCTAATTGCCTTGCTTGGTTGATTTACAGGAATTATAAATGCGTTCTTGTTGATTCTAACTCCATAGACATATAGGCGTTAGGTTAGTTTGAATAGGCGAGTAAGAACTCGACAGATTCTTATGAGCAATATTAACCCTGTCAACCAATAAGCTAGATAAATTAGTCGGTCAATTCAATTAAAGAATATAATAGGATTGTTAGATAGCCCATAACCCTAGAACGTTTTCATTACATTGATATCATAAAAATCTGCTCTTTCTCTGTTCAAAGTTCATTATTTATATTTTTTTATTTAATTAGTTTAGAATAAAATATTTTGAGGTTTAATTCTTGTTTAGATAATTAGGATAGTCTAATTTAGTTAATAGTCAATCATAAGTCCTCGTGGGTTCGACATCCGACTTTTAGTCTCTTTATTACTTGACGACCGCGTATACTTGCGTGAAGCTATATATTACTATTCTGTTTTTCAATAATAAAATTAATTCCTTATTGTGCAATTTTCATCTGTAAGTAAACTTGTAATGCGTTGAGGATGAAAAGAAAACTTTAAACTTATGATGTATATTTTACACTAACTTGATATATTAAATTCACATTTCGATCGAAAATATTTAGTTGATTACGTAAAACTTCTTCTGAGCGAAAAAAATGTCAAAAGTGAAAATGAAGAGACATCTGAATCAAGGAGAAAAAAGAACACCATAAGTTTGACACTTTGTGCTTCTCTCGTCTTAAGTCACTACTAATAAGCTTTTGAATAAATTAATAGATCTGTGCTTCTCTCTTATACATTTATCGCTTCTATATTAACAAAAGCATCGTGAAGTTTAGTACTTGTATTGGGATCGAACTAACAAGGCATCATGCGGAATCTAACAAAAAGAACTTTGATGACGATAAATTAGACATAAAAGAAATATATCGAACGAGATTATCATTTAAAGTGACAGCAAATTGAAGAAAGTTTAGAAGTTAAAACTATAAATAGGCCTGCTATTTTGCATGTTATTATGGAAAAAGGCATGGCATGTAAAAAAGCCATAAAACTCAACATTAGCTTGAATATATGTTAGAATCTTCGTCTTTCGACTGTGCAAGGACAAGTACAATTGTTGCTATGTTGCAAAGTCTACATATTTGAATCATGCGACAAACAAGCTCTCGCTAAAGAAGTTGGAGCTAGATATTTACCTGATTCAATGTCAGTACAAATTTTGCCACTTGAAAATGGCCTTGACTTTAACAAATGATCAGCACATTCACATTAACAGTGCAAATGAAAACAGTATCCTTTTATCTGTATGCTGCTGCTGATCGCCCAAACGGGAAAGCTCTGGGCACCATCAGGCGGGAGCTGGGCTATTACTGCCCCAACTTCAGGGGCATCCAGTGCGCAGGATAGGGTCAACCCGACCACGTCAGAGGCGGATCCAGGATTTGAACTTTATGGGTTCAAATTAGGAATTCTACTACATCGCGTCTTCTAAATTAGGAACTTTATGGATTTCATTGGCTCCGCGCTCCTGGATTATTGGGAATAAACCCCCTACAGAAATAATATTCACGGTAATAAAAGTGGAATAATAACGTAGCATCGAGATACGGTAATTAATAAGAATAAAAGAGTGACAACGACACCAAGATTTTTACGTGGAAAACCCTTTTGAATAAGGGAAAAAACTACGGCCCCGAGACGAGAAACTGATATCACTATAGCAAGGAATTTTACACTTTGTAGGTCTGAGTAAAATACTTCAAAGACCACTGCAACACTCAAAAGAAATAACATTCTTTTGATATTCCCACCTCACTACAATATCGTTCACTCTCTATTTTTCTCACAGACTATTTTCTTATACCCTGTCTGTGATGCCTCACTCTTTCTTTCTCTTATACCCTGTATGTGATGCCTCACTCTTTCTTTCTCTCTTTGTTGGTGTGTAGAGATGAGAGCCGAAGCTCTCCTTTTATAGGCAGAGCCTCACTCTCTCACGCCTACTATATTTAACATTTTCCTCTCACGCCTACTATATTTAACATTTTCCTCTCACGCCTACTATATTTAACACTTTCCTCTCTAGCCCTGTTGCATGGTGAGGAGGACTCAGCCGAGATAGATTGCACTCTGCTGGAGCCAAACTTTGAGCTGATCGTGTCCAGAACCATGTTGAGACACTGGCAAGATCTGGACTAAGAGAAAGGGTATTTTACTGATTTTTCTCCTGAAATGATAATTGAAAGATGCATGAAAATAATCTCTGCTAATTTGAACTGATTCATCAGTATATACTGTGCATGCAGCCAAAATAATGGAAAGTCACTTCTTGAAATCTTGGGTTTCTGTGTCAGTTAATAAGAAAAAAACTCACCTAATAATCCCCTCTTCATTTTCATACCAAATGCAAATGAAGACGACGACTCCAAAACAACCAAAATGTTAAACAAGGCGATAAAGTTCGATATGATATAGGCAAAAGCACTGTTCTTTATTAATAAAATAGAAGAAAGAAATGCATAATTGTGAGAAAGAAAAAAGTCAGCTTTTATCGAAGTCCCAAACTCAAGACCATTATAGCGTAGTAGGAAATAAGTCGGGATAAAACTGCAAAGAAAATAAGGCATAAGTCTTTCCATTACAATTCATTTTTTGTGTTTCTTCAGTTCCTGCCAGAAATAGCCATTATGCATAAACCATTTTTCAGATATTTGGCCTACTCACTCAACGCACTATATCCATTCTCTTATAGTGTTGAATAAGAAACATGATTCACAAAATTAAAAACTTTTGACTTCAAGTCAATGCTGATTAAATAACATTTCAGAATCCCTAAGAGAAAGTCTTTAAGAGAGCACAAGCTTATTACTTACAGTAAGAATATTATCGCGGCCCAAAAGAAGAACTCCCCGAGCTGCCACCATAACTGTTTATGGTGTTGGAATCAACCCTAATGCCTTCATTAGGAGCAGATTCAGGTTTAAAGAGTGGAGCAAGGAGAGACATGGCAATAGGGTGGTTCTGCTCTAATGTCCACCACCACCTTCTGCTTCCTTTTATCTGTTTGAGAGAGTCAACTAATTGCTGCCTTATTTCTAGAAAGAAGGGAATTATTTCCAGCTCCGGGCAATCTATGACTTCAATAGTTGTTAAGGAATCACAAATCATCGGGCCTCTGCATATGCTTCTCAGTCTTGGTATAGAAACTAATCTCAATTTTTGCAAACTTGGGAGGACCAATTCACTGTCGTTCTCTTGAATGACCTCTTCACTTTCTGCTTCTGTAACTATCTCCTCCAGCATTGGACAACTTCGCAATTCAATCTCTTCAAGGTTGTTGAGTTGCCGCACTAACTCAAGTGGCAGCAGACTCGTGAGATTATCACAAGCAATAACATTCAACACTTTAAGTGTTGAAAGAGTGCCCGCTGGTGGAATCCCCTTGCATATATTTTGCAGTCTGCTCAGACCCTCGATCTCTAGCAACTCTAAATCGGGAAATGTGCCCCACTCTGAAGTTATAATCCATTCCATCTCGTCACAATACTTTATTTTGCAATGTTTTAGGTGGGAAGAGGCGTTCATAATAAACATTGGTAAGTGAGTGATGCCAGAGCATTCATGAACGGCCAACTCAAGTATCGTTGGCAACCAAGAAGGGGCTTCCCTTTCAACGATGTGAATCCCGAAGAACCCTACACTATTTTTCCCAGGTAATTTAGAGGACTGCGGATAGCCTATGCAAAATTTGAAACTCTCAAGCGTGCTCCAGTGACCCGACAAGACATAACGATTGAAGTCGTGCAAGGTGCTGAAATTGGCTTCAAGGTTTGCCAAGCTGGTGCAGCTTGCCACAACATTAACAAAATCCAAACCGAACATTAGAGGTTGCCATAAACCAATAGTTAAGAGGTCTTCCAAAAACCTGTATGTTCCTAAAAGTCGAATATTAAATCCATCAACAGTAGTATAGGAGAGATCCAGATGCTTCAGATTGAGTAACATTTCCATTCCCTGTGGCGTACACTCGATTGATGTAGAAGAGAGATCCAAAATCCTCAGCTCCTTGAGCCTTTCCATTGTTGGAACGGAACGCAAGTTCCAACAACTGCGTAGTAGCAGAGCGTGGAGGTTTTCCAGATTAGAAAGTGAATCGGGCAACCTAGTGATGCCTGTGTAAGATAAGTCCAGAACTTTGAGACTTCCTAGATGGTTAAAGAAAGAAGGAAGTATGCCCTTGGACAATGAATTATACTGCAAAAGCAATGTAGTTAGCTGAGGACATCTCGGTTCAAAACTCAAAGAGCCCAAATCATTTCTCATTAACGAGATTCTTTCAAGGCCTACGAGCCATTCGTTCTCAACTGGTGGAACACGAATTCCACTTCCTGCTCGGATCATAAACAGTGGATTCACTCTTGTAACAGCTATTGCCATATCCCTAATGAGGTCATGCATTTTGACATATTCATTCAAACTACCTTCTTGACAGCCAATCTCTAATAGGCATGCGTTTTTCAGTTCGTCTAATATCATCTTTCCCTGCAGCATCTTGGATTCTCCATACCCGAGATTATCCAACATGCCTTCCCATATCCAGTATTTAATCAATTCTTCAGTCTCAATATGATGATCCTCTGGGTACAATGCACAATAAAGAAAACATGACCGAGTCACATTGTCCTTCAGTCTTTCATAGCTAAATCTCAGACGTGTGAAGACTCGATTCTCCATTCCTTCTATTCTTCCCATTGCATTTTTCAGCTGGCTTAATGCGTTTTCCCATTGCCTCGTATCATTTTCTCTTCTTAAAGCCCGACCAACTGTTACAAGAGCTAGTGGAAGACCTCCACACTCCATCGCGACATCCTTGGAAACAGCTTGTAATCTTGGAGATGCTAGCACCTCATCACCGACCTTTTGTTTAAAGAGGTCCCATGCTTCTTCCTTAGAAAGAACACTAACTTCGACGTCTCTCATTGTTTCCATGCCACGACAAACCATCATAGATCTAGTAGTTATTATCAACTTGCAGTCATGTCCATAACCCGGGGATGGAATTCCTACGACCTCCAAAGAAAATGCTTCCCATAAATCATCTATAATTAAAAGAAATCTTCTTCTTCGCATCAATGCTTCAAGTAATTGAGCTGCTCTTTCCATTTCATCGTCTTCATCATCGAAAGATAAACCTACAGCTCTAGCAATATCCTTTTGTAACTTTTGGACATTTGAATCCTTGGATGCCGTGACCCAAATGACATTATCAAAAACTGCGCTCTCTCTCAAAAGTCGATTATTGATTGCTACCAGTATGGATGTCTTACCCACTCCCCCCATTCCATAAATACCAATTATCCCAGTGTGTCCATCATTCAAATACTTCCATACTAATTCCAAACTTCTTTGAGCAGTTTCTCCCACTAATGAAGTTTCTGGTAATATCTTTCCTCTCTGAGGCATCATATCAACCAATGAAGCATCTGGATATATGCTCTGCGCCAAGAGCCTGTCGACTTCTTTAATTTTCTTATCAAAGTGTTTCCCTACCTTTAATCGAGACATATAATTTGGACAACATCCGTTTAAACATCGCTTGTTTTTAGTAATTTCTTCTTGCAAGCGAGTTACAGCACTTTTGATCTTTCCTACATTAGTAAGCCACATATTTACCTCAGCCTTTGGCTCCATTCCGCGCCATACTTTTTCCACTTGCAACTTCCTCTTAACATCCTCCTCCCGAGCTTTAAGCAATTCCATCTTTTTATCAAGGTTATTTGCTAATGCATGAGGTTTTCTCAGATATGTACATTTTTCGGAAACGGATTGATGCAAGCAGGTCTCTCCACAAAAACATTGCATCATGCTTAACACTGCACCAACAATTTCCATGGCCGGTATGTCTGCAAAACAACAGAAGGCAAAGATAAAGAGAAACAAAACCAACTATGAGGTGGCTCATGTAAGTGGACTGCTAAGAAAAAGACATTGAACCTAACCCAAGCCTAAAGCTATATTGTGAAGTTAAGAATGTTAAGGACCAAGAGACTAGGGCTCATACCCTCAACTAAAGTCCGACTCTAGCACCAGAGGCAGAGCTAGGATTTGAAGTTTATGGGTTGGGGATTGTAGTTTGTTTTAAGTTATCAGGTTCTAAACTAATAATTTGTACATAGTTAATGAATTTCCTAAGACAAATACAAGGTTTGGACGAAATCTACTAAGTTTGGCTGAACCCATATCTCGCATGCTCTGCCCTGTCTAGCTCTCCCACCTTCCCCCCAAAACCCTTTCCCAGCACGCCCACATTTACATATTTGAAATGTGGATAACATAACATTGAAGTCTAATAATGGATAACCCAACATCAGCGACGGGTCTGGTTCTAAAACCATCGGAGAACAAGGCCCCACATTGGTTGAGGGTATGATTTGTATTCTCTCTATACGGTCTTGAACAATCCTCAGCCCCAAAAGCTAGCTCATGGGGTTAGAATAGTTCAAGAATATATAAAGATAATACAACTTAAATCCTCAACTAATGTGAGACTCTGACACTCTAAAATCACAACTTATAAGGTTTAAGCTGCAAACCAGATAAGTAACCGTCTATGCTAAAACCATCAAATTGACTGCCAAGTTTAACATTTCCTGTTAAGTTTAATTTCTATCCACTGAAAATGAAAATAAAAGTTACTTAAAAGTCAATTGCAGAGGTAACTCTCTATACTGAGTATAGTTGGGTAATGCAGAAAAAGAAATGGGAGCAGGCAACCTATTGGAACTAGTATAACTACACAAATGGTATAAACATTCTTCACACCATCAGTGTATATAATAGCCAAAGTCTTTCGCCTTTCCTGGTTGTTTCCTCAAGAACTAATTTTACTCACTATCCAACGTCAATTCAGAATTTACCACAGCCAGTGACGGATGTAGGTAACAAGTTAGATGTTCAACCGAACCCACTAATTATAATACAGAACATAGACATATATGTAAAAGATTCATAACTCTATAAGCGCAATGGGTTCAATGGTAAAACCATAAAGATCAAGCCATCAAGTTAAAACCTGGATCCGCCTTTGGTCACAGCAAAAGTAGCAGATATTCATGTTGACAAACAGCAAGTACCCATCAACTTAACATTCATAAGATGGACTGTATTTGAGGTAAGAGTGAATTTCATTTGGCCATAAAAATAAAATCACCTTTTTCTCGGAAAATTTTCACTTTTTTTGGAATCCGTGTTTGGCAATAGTGTTTGGAATCAAATTTCACTTAAAGTTAATTTCAAATTTTTTCGGAAAAAACTCCAAAAAATAATTTTTCAAAATTTTCACACAACTCTAATTTTCAAATACATTCATTTTTTTCTGAAATTTTATAATTCTTATGTCCAAACCCCACTAACCACTTACTTTAGTATGAGTATTCTTGAAGTCAGTTGGAAGGTAGAGGGGCTCCTTATCTTCTTTTGTGAAAAATTAGAAAGTGATTATTAACATAAAAGATATGCAACTTTCAGCAGGAATGAAAATATACTGAGATATATTGTATATATAGCTACTAACCTGAAGTGACAAATTTGGGAAGACTTTGATTCAGACTGAGTTTATTGAGGCAAAAATATCAATATGACAATATGTTAAGAAGAGTGTGAATGTATATGAAGATAAATGCCCTGTAATTCAATGAGGTAATGAAAGTCAAGGCCAGCTACGCGTTGACGCTTAAGTCATCTTCATATATAACTGAGAAGATTCATCTATCATTTTCCTGCCCCACATTAAAATTTCACTCCCCAAAATTGTTGCTGAGTTTTTCATTCCATTAGCTAATCATGGTATTCCCGTTTCAAATATTAGACCTTAATTATTACTCCTCTCTTTTTAAGTTTTGCTTGTCATAGTTTGACTAGGGGATGCAGCTGCTTTAGGCTCCGATTGGAGGATGCCCATTTTTTTTTAAATAAAGTTATGAAAAAGTTTGATTTCTTTATTTAACAAATAAAGAGATAGGATTTGCAATTGTTTTGATTTCTGCCAAGGAAATTGCATACCCGAATTTTATAAGAAATGTGTAATATATAGGAAGAAACAATTTGAGGAGAATGTTAATAGTGAAATCTCAAAATCTCTCGGAGTGTCCTTTAGAGTTGATTACTTTTTATACATACTCCCTCTGGTCCATAATAAATAATTTTTTAACTTTTGATGTGCCCCTTAAGAAAATACTCACTCCTAGAACAAAAATATATTTTGACTGAATTATCCTTAATTAAAATTTATATGTTGTTAACTTGACACATTGAGATATGTAAATAAGGGCAAATTTTAGAAAAATAAAGTTAATTCCCTCTCGATTATATAAAAGGACACTTATTTTGGACCAAAATAAAAGTCAAAAAAATCACTTATTATGGACCAGAGAGAGTAGTAGACAAGGTTATTTTTTTATTTTAAAATAGATTTGAACAATTAGAGGCATGTGAAAATATTTTTGATTTTCTATTTAGCGGTAAAAACTGAGATCACTAGTTGATGGAAATTTAAAAAAATATTGCTTCCATCTTGAATGCTCGTTAAATCATAATAATCAACCCGATATTAATAGTTTAGATTTATTTTCCGAATCAAAAATATTAAGGAAAATAATACAATTAGAAGATAACAATTTAATTGATATACTCAATCAAATAAAAAGGTTTGATTATTTTTCAAATGTCCATATTACTTATAGAATAATGTTAATAACTCCTATTACCGTTGCTTCAGCAGAAAAAAGTGTTTCAAAATTAAAATTGATAAAACCTTACCTAAGATCAACAATGTCTCAAAGATATTAAATGAATTAGCTATATTGTCAATTGAGAAAGACTTATTAGAGAAATTGATTATAAAAAACTAATAATAACTTTGCATCTAAAAAAAGTTAGAAAAATAGACTTCAAATAAAAATAAAATATTTTTTATTAATAAAAAAGGTAAGGTCCCTCATAAAGTTTGGCTTTAGGCCATGAAATTGGTTCGGGCCGCCCCTGGTTTGACTCTGTTGAAATTTAAGAAAGATAGAAAAACTTTAAAAATTAATGATCTGCTAGTGATATTGTCCGTTCCGGGCATAGACCTTCACGAGTTTAAAATGAGTCACTAGGGTCTTAGGCTTGTTAACTTATATACCCAACATCCCTCTTGTGTTTTGCCGATGTGAGACTATGTCTAAAGTCCGGGATTTGCCTAAACTCAGTTGAACTCTAACCCACCATTGGCAAAACTGACACAAAACAGCTCAGTCCGCTAGTGATATTGTCCGCTTTGGGCCTAGGCCCTGACGCGTTTTAAACCCGTGAGGGCCTAGGTCCAGAGCGGACAATATCATTAGCGGGTTGGGCGGTTACATGTATAAGACTATAAGATTTTTAAAACTTATAGTTTTAAGCATATCATAATATTTATATGGCTTCTCATTAATAAACTATAAAAATGTTTCATTTTTTTTGGAATAGATTAATAAAAAATTGTGTCACACAAAGTAAAACAGGATTTTGTCTTTATAAAAGTTCACTAAGTACATTTAATATTGAATTAATCAAAATGTGGGATTTTGATTCTTTTACATAAAAAGTATATTATATTTAAATCATCTCTATATTACCATCAAATGTTGAATAACTTTGCAAATTTAACCTTACACATGTGCCAATTTATCGGATACCATCTACCACGCCTAGGTATACGTAGTTAATTGTACACTTAAAACAAAAGACATCCAAAAGCCTCTAATAAGAACATGTTTTAAACATAACAAATTAATTGTTTAAAGGTCAAAATTCGAATTGCAGAACTGCCATAGTTTAAATATCTTCTTTATTCCGAGTAAGACTGCAAGAAGAGAAAAATACCAAGTCAAAATTAATGTTTTTACTTTATGTAACACCGATATAAAACATATTCACATGGTGTCAGTACCCACGGCAACTCTATTTGTGTTATAAGTAGATGTATGAACACATTACATGGCCAAAAAGAACAAGGAAAAGACTAAAAAATTTATAGGTCACTGCAATGACAATTACAAAAAAGAATGTTACAGCCAAGATTAAGAATGTAACCAGTCATGTGTGGGCAAAACTAGAGCTCTACAAAACGGACATGCATTCTTTTGCTGCAGCCACTTGTTGACGCAGCCAACATGAAACTCATGGCCACATTGAAGTTTGCCAATGGTATCTTCATCTTGATACTCACATAAACATATGGCACATGTTTCTTGTTCCTCCTCATCATCTATATCCATTACAGAAGCATAATAAGTTCTTGTTTCAACCTCAAACTTCTCTTCTTCTTCTTCTTCTACTACTATTTCTTCATCCTCGAACTCCTCTTCCTCTTCTTCTTCTTCTATTTCTTCGTGTGTGGGCAAAACTTCAGCATTACAAAACGGACAATCGTTCCTCCTTCTCCTCAGCCGCTCATAGAAGCAATGTAAATGAAACACATCTCCACATGGAAGTGTGACTAATGTATCTCCATTCTGAAATTCAAAGCAGCAGATGAAACAACCAGCTCGTTCCTCGCCATCATCTATATCCATAGCAGGATCACAGTAAATTGTTATTTCCCAACATTCAAACATGTTAGTATCATTATAAGATATTACACTTGTTTGATCATGTGGAATATCAGGCTGTTGTTGGTTCATTCTTTGCAAGTGAAAAACATCATTTGGTAATGTACGAGTAGCGAAGTAGGGACGTTGGTGATCTTGAGACATATTTCTTGGGAAAAAAATTCTAAAGTTTTGTTAGGTTTTTAAGAAAAAATACAAGGAATTTTAGAAAGTTGGAATGTAATGATAGTATCTATCGTATTTATAGGACAAATGAAGTTTTACCGAATTTGATAGGGAATAGGATTTGGGAACATTTTGTTTCCTAAAATTCTTGTTTCTTAAAACTTTTGTTTCCTTTCTAGCTTTCGCCCCACGTTTCCTTTCCTTAACATGCTATGAGTAGGATTTAGTTAAACGAAATAGATAAAATGATTCAAATTTATTACCACGAAAGACTAATATTAAGCTTTTCAATTTAATTTACTTAAAATATAAAAATCACAAAACACATTAAATTTTTAATCAATATTAATATAGGTAAGTAATAATATTAGACATCTTATATAATTACTTACTCATTATATGATGATTTAAATATATTAAAATAAATTATTAAGTATGTGTTAATGGTGGTTAGGTTGGGAAAATTATACGTCTTATGCAATTGTATTTCTAGTTGAGCGGCACATATGTTAATTTAACGAATACACTTTAGAAAATATGAATTTTTTTGTAAGGATATTTTTATTTTGAAAAAATATTTTTTTATTATGCTGCCAAGGAAAAGTAATAGATTTCTGTTTGTTCTCCCAACAGAAAAATCAATCATGCTAGTACTATATATTCAACTAGTAATGTTCATACAAACTAAGTATTATATTATCAACTTTAAACAAAAGAAACAACTAAAGAGACATTATGAATGACGTAATTGCGTCAATAAAATACTACTCCTTATTCTTTCATAAATCCCGTTAAATATAACAATAATAAAAGTTTTTCAAATATTTGACGGAGATTTCATGCTTCATATTTGGAGACAGGCTCTTGAGTCTAAGGGTTTCAAGCTGAGCAAGATGAAGACGGAATACCTGGAGTGTAAATTCAGCGCTGAGCCAGGGGAAGTGGGCGTGGATGTGAGGCTTGAATCACAGGTCATCCCGAGTAGAGGCAGCTTCAAGTACCTTGGTTCGGTTATCCAGGGGGAGGGGAGATCGACGAGGATGTCACACACCGTATTGGGGTAGGATGGATGAAGTGGAGGTTAGCATCTGGGGTCCTGTGTGACAAGAGAGTGCCACCAATACTCAAAGGTAAGTTCTATAAAGAGGTGGTTAGACCGACTATGTTGTATGGGGCTGAGTGTTGGCCCGTTAAGAACTCACATATCCAGAAGATGAAAGTAGCAGAAATGAGGATGTTGAGGTGGATGTGCGGGTACACTCGGATAGATAAGACTAGGAATGATGTTATTCGGGAGAAGGTGCATGTGACTCCCATTGATGACAAGATGCGAGAAGCGAGACTTAGATGGTTCGGACATGTTCAAAAGAGAAGCCCAGATGCTCCGGTACGGAGTTGTGAGCGGTTGGTTGTGGAGGGCACGAGAAGAGGTAGAGGGCGGCCTAAGAAGTATTGGGGAGAGATGATCAGACAAAATATGGCGAGGCTTCAGATTTTCGAGGACATGACACTTGATAAGAAGATGTGGAGGTCGAGTATTAGAATTGTAGGTTAGGATGTAGTTGAGTCTTGACTTGCTTCGTACCATTGTGGGACTAGCCAGGTAGGGTTTTTGTCTAAGATAGCTAGTGACAATATTGTATTTTACTACTTCGCTTTTCAGTGCATGTCCTATTTACTAGCTATCGCTTTTGCTTTGCATCTTTCTTCTGCATTTCATGGTGTTCCTATTTTTTCTATGATTGTTGTGGTGATACTAATATTGTCTCCTTTTGTCCTTTTGTCTTTTTGTTTTCTTGAGCCTAGGGTCTTTCGGAAATAGCCTCTCTACTCCTTTGGGGTAGGGGTAAGGTCTGCGTACACACTACCCTTTCCAGACCCCATTAGTGAGATTTTTTTTACTGGGTTGATGTTGTTGTTGTTATATATATATATATATATATATATATATATATATATATATATGATATACAAAAAATATACTTTTATTTATTTAAAAGTATTGCTGTAATTTTATTTTTCCATTTGTTTTTTTTAATCAAAACTAGGCGTCTTTTATGTTGTTGACTAAAGAGCTTATAAGCCCAAGCCCTATGTACCTAGGCAGAGTCCATTCTGGTTATATTGTGGCCTTTTCTTCTTTTATTTTTCAGAAAGAAACTTTTAGCCTTCTAAAATATTCTGAATCCTTAAACCCTAGGGTTTAAGAACAGGCTTTTGCCGCGAGCAATGCCTCAGTTCAAAATCCGTACGTTACTCTACGTATCCGTATATATAAACCCACATTTTCTCACCCTAAAACTATTATGAAATCTCTTTTAAGAACCCTAATTATATTCCTTAAACATGGGTTTTTTGCATAATGATCCCATAATAGGTAGTAATAATGAGCTTGAACAAGACATCAAGAATCAAACCTCTTCAGAGCTTAAGCAAGAAACTAACCCATTTGACATATTTACCCCTGACCTAGACGAGTTCTCTTGCTCTTTTGCTGATTCGTTTCTTGATTTTGATTCCTTAAAGGATTTTCTTGCTGAGAGCCCCACAGTAGATTGTATGGCTGATGTGAAACAAGACCCATTTGAGGTTTGTAATGAAGAAGCTGTTTTTGGCACTGTTAATGGATGTAATGAGGTGGGTATTAGTGAAATTTGTGAAAAGATTGAGGTTTTTGACGCCGCTGATAGAGAAAATGAGGTGGGTATTGGTGGGATTTGTGAGAAAGTTGAAGTTTTTAACAGAAATGATGAGGTGAGTATTGGTGGAATTCCTGAGAAAATTAATGTTTTTGGCGCCGTTGTAAGGGATAATAAGGTGGGTATTGGTGGAAATTGTGAGAAAGCTGACTTTTTTGACACTGTTGACAGGGATAATGAGGTGGGTATTGCTGGAATTCGTAAGAAAGTTGAAGTTTTTGAAGCTGTTGAGAGAGATGGTGATGTGGGTATTAGTGGGATTTATGAGAAAATTGAAGTTGAAAAGGAAGGGGATGTAGAGGGTTGTGAAAAATTGAGTTATTTGAATCTTGAAAACAGTAAAATGGGGGTTATAGAGAAGATGGGTAAAGTTAGTATAAATGGTAGTGGTAGTGATATAGTTAGGGAGAATGATGAAGTTGAAAATATTAGTAGGGATGATGAAAGAAATGTGACAAGTGAGAATAAAAACACAGGAAAGTGTGATGTGTCAAAAGGTGGTGATAGTGATACCGAGTCTGAAACAGAGAGTTCATCTTGTTCATCGTTGTCCGAGTTCACGAGTAGTGACGAGGGAGGAAAAAGAAGAGAAGATAGAAAGGTAAGGGGAATCAAAGGGGAGATGGAATTGGAAGAAGGCGAGATACAAACATCTGATGTGGATGTAGATGAGATGGTTGCTTGGAGCGAAGATGAGGAGGAGGATTCAGGTGTTAAAGGACCCATCAGGTCTAAGAACGAGCTTCCGGTAATAACTCACTTCTATCATCAGATGCATTTGAATTGTTAAAATGTTGCATTGCACTGTTCCTTTACAATATCTACCATATTGGATATATAAGGGCATAGATAGTGGTTTATACAATCTTGGGTACTCAATTCCTTTTTATCAAGCTGCTCTAGGCTTATCTCAGTTCACCCTATTGAGCTAATAACTCTGCTCTAGGCACACCTAACTCAGCTATAGTCTTTAGCCTGTTTGGACTACTCAAAAGTGTGAGGTTTATATTTAAAGGAACAACAAAAATGGGAAAGGACCAATAAATAAAAAGCAAAAACAAGGTACCTCAATCCACTTGTAAAATCCCAGAATGTGATTAAACGTTGAGGAGATGTGGTTTCACATTGGATGCTTGGATTCTTTTACAAGTAACATGATGCAAGTGCACATTTTGGCAAACAACGCATAAAAATGTTTAAAAGTTTCAGCAGAATTAGTCATAAAAGCTTCTGCTATAAGTAGGGACTAGGGATATCTACAAGAGATGAAGCTTCAATGGATGTTTGTAAAACACTGCTAATGTGCAATTATAATCTGTTTATTTCAAGAGCGATCATGTCATGAGAAGTTTAACTGTTTGAGTGGCTGAAACGAACAGCTTCCCTTATTTGCAAAATGGAACTAGAATATTTGTTTTATTTGTTGTCGTAGCTTGAACCATTGCAAAATGGAACAGGAATATTTGTTTTAATTGTTGTTGTAGCCTGAACCTCTAGCTTTTGCCCAAAAATGTACTAATCTCTTAATTGAAGAGTGCATGGATACATGCTACTGCACATGTGAGTTACAACAACAACTATGCTTCAGTTGAGTCCAATTTAGTTGGAGTCGGATATATGGATCCTCAATATCTATGTCGTTTCATTTGAACCCATTTCAGTTTCGTACTAAATAATATGTTAGGAGTTTGTTCGATTGATAACTTCAAATTATTTGACGGTTGCACGTGATTGTTTGAAGACCTTATACCAGAACTCGGTGAAAGTGTAGTTAACATGTATTCCGAGTTAGGAATATAAGTCCTACTTTTTGACTATACAGAAAGTGGCAAAGGGCTTATATGAGTAGCTTTACTTTTTAGGCTTATCTAGAGGTTAACATATTTCTGGATTAAGCATACAAGTTCTACTTGTTGGCTATGAAGAAAGTGGCAAAGGGCTTAACTGAGTGGGTTTTAGGCAATGTGGTGGTTATCATCACCAAGTTACAGTCTCCTTTGGTGGTAATGACGTAATTATGTTTCATTTACAATGTGGTGTATTTTGACCTGGAGGTTAGCATGTTACTGATTGCCGACTGCAAATTATTTGTCTGATTATAATTTTTCGTTCTACTTTTACATATAGAATTTTGATAGCACTTAAAACTTGTTAAGCGGCAACAGATCTTTTGTGCTTAAGCTGCATCCTTCAATTCCCATGGGAATCAAGTTATGATATTTAGAGGATTCTGCGAATACAATATAGGTCCGGATTGAAAGAAAGAACCTAGGGATGAAGAAAATCAGAGATGGCAAATGAAAAATGAGGAGAACAAAAGATAGGAACTAGGAAGAAAGAGCTGGGTGTGGGGGTTGGTAAAGTCGGTTTTTAAGTGTAAGTACTGAATCAATCATTTCAGTAAGTTCTAACTTGCATCCATCAACATAGTTGTCATCATCTGGTAGACTTGTTTAGTGTGCGTGTTGATTGACACTTTAATATTGCTCTCTGTGTTCGCTCGCTTGGTCATCTAGTTAAAGACACACCGCATAGTCTTAAAGAAATGTGTCTTTCCAAACAAAAAAATGAATTGGCAGCTGAGAGTATGTCAGGGAACTAATAATATGGATTTGGTCTTCACAAATGATCATTTTCGCATGCAGATATTAAATCTTTTGCTAACCATGTATTTGCAGGTTCTTCCCCTGGTTCCGATAGTGAAAGCAACTCTGCTACCACATCACCAGACCCTGCCTGTTGGAGTTGTTTCAGCGGTAAGACAAAAAAAGAGCAAATCACATTGTATTTCTCTCTGCATTTGATCATCTATATACTATTAAAAGCCAAAGAAAAAGGCACCACATTAAGCCAAATAACAACCTAGAAAAATGCCACATGGCATAGTTTGTTAATAATTAGTTATTTAGTTAAAAATTAGTTATTGGTTATTATTTTTGAATTTAAATATCTGTAAATCTCGAAAATAAGAAAAATTAAAAAACTACCCATTCAAAATGAGGAGTAGTTTCTTCCTAATATAGTAGTTACACACACACACACACACACACATATATATAAAGAGAAGTAAAATAATTATATGATGCCAAATGGCATAACCATGCGATGACATGTGTTGATTTTTAGGACAAAGCTCCAACAAAGTTGGAGTTTTAAAATTATTTTAAAATAAAAACGAAATTAAAAAAAAATTGTCAATTCAAATTGAGGAGTAGTTTCAAGTTGGAGTTTTAAGATTGTTTTTAAATAAAAAAAATAAAAAACTTTCAATTCAAATTTGGGAGTAGTTCTTCCTTGTTTTAGTTGTTTAAATCATTTTGGTTTTTTCCTAAATAAAAAGCGTATTTATACATTAAAATCCAGACAATATTATTGAGAACAATAGAATAAAATATAAAAAAAATAATAATTTCAAGAGTAATAAAATATATATCTTCTATTATATTACAAAAGAAAGTAGCAGACAAAAATATTAAACATAGTAATATGCTAATAACAAATTTTATTAACAATGTAATAATAATAAAAATTGGATAGTATAATAAAGAAATATACAGAACAAAAAAGTTATTCGATGACTATAAATAGGGAGTAGTTTCTTCCTAAAATTCTCTCTCTCTCTCTCTCTCTCTCTCTCTCTCTCTATATATATATATATATATATATATATATATATATATATATATATATATATATATATACAAAGAGAAGTAAAATAATTATATGATGCCAAGTGGCATAACCATACGATGACAAGTGTAGATTTTTAGGACAAAACTCCAATAAAGTTTGAGTTTTAAAATTATTTTACAATAAAAAAAATTATAAAAAATAAAAAATTGCCAATTTAAATTGGGGAGTAGTTTCAAGTTGGAGTTTTAAAATAAAAAAAATAAAAAACTTTGAATTCAAATTTGGGAGTAGTTTCTTTCTAATATGAATATGATAGTCTATATCTATACCAATATCTATCTATCTATCTATCTATCTCTATAGAATATGAGAAGCAAATCAATATGATGATGCCAAGTGTAACAACAAAAATTTAACAAGTGTCACATTTTACCACAAACCTCCAACAAATTTGGAGATTCAAAAATTATTTAAAAAATAAAAAAAATATATAAAGAAACTAATTACCTAAAATTAACTACTCAAAATGGGTGAGTGTTGGTTTAGGTTAGCTAATTTCTTTGTTTCTATTTTTTTAAATCATTTTCGTTTTTTTCTTAATAACAAGCGTATTTATACATTAAAATCCAGACAATATTATTGAGAACAATAGGATAAAATTTTAAAAAAATAAAAAATTCCAAGAGTAATAAAATATGTATCTTCTATTATATTACAAAAAGAAAGCATCAAATAAAAATATTAAACAAATTAATATGCTAATAAAAATTTCTATTAACAATGTAATAATAAAAATTGAATAGTATAATGAAGAAATATACAGGACAAAAAAGTTATTCGATGACTATATAAGTCACTTCAATTTAATAGAGATTTTATTCATTAAAATTCAAACAATATTATTCAGAACAATAGAATAAACTTCAAAATAAAAAAATATTTCAAGAGTAATAAAATATACGATAAAATATTAAACAAAGTAATACGCTAATAAAAATTTCTATTAACAATGTAAGAATACTAAACATTGGATAATATAATCAAGAAAAATACAGACCAAAAAAGCTATTCGATGACTATATAAGTCCCTTTAATTTAATATATAGATTTTATTATTGAGTATATCGTATTGACAAATAAGATGACAATTGAAACTTATTAAAGCAATACGATCTAATGTTCAAACAAGCCCCATCACAAATTTATTTAATTAATATTTTTATAATATTGACCGTGCATCGCGCGAGTACAACTACTAGTTTTATTTAAAGCAACAACAAACCACAAAAAAGGAAAAAAGGGATAATTACTCTTTTGGGCCGCCCTAAAAGATAATAGCCAGCAAATGTATATGTTTTGTATATTAAGTATAAATATACATAATCAGTGTATATGCTTTATGTATTTGGGCTAGCGCCGTAATTATTTTCGGCAAATGGGCCAAAAATGAAACCCCCCCCCCCCAAATAAATAATAAATAAATAAAAAGAACAAGAACAGACACTGCCTGCTTGTATATTATTTTAGATTCTTAATTCAAATGTTTATTTGATCTCTATGTGGTGCAATACAGATTCTTGGTGCCCAAATTGTTGTAGAAGGGGTGGAGAAGCATAATCCTCTTAGTGATGGTTCTCTTCTTTGGATAACAGAAAGCAGATCCCCACTCGGTATAGTGGACGAGATTTTTGGGCCTGTCAAGAACCCCTACTACATTGTAAGATACAATAGTGAGAGCGAAGTCCCCACGGAAATCAACCAAGGCACTTTGATCTCTTTTGTCCCAGAATTTGCAAATCATGTCCTTAACGACGGAAGTCTTTACAAGAAAGGGTATGATGCATCTGGTGAAAATGATGAAGAGGTGTCCGCGGATGAAGAATTTTCAGATGATGAGAAGGAGGCTGAGTACAAGAGAATACTGAAAATGAAAAAGAGGGGCACAAATGACGAGAAAGTTGGAAACAAGAAGAAGGACAAAAAGAAATTCAGAAATCGATTTCAGAACTCGAAATGTGAGCAAGCTGTGAAGCCACCAGTCGAGCAAAGTCAAAATCTCGTCCCACCTGTTACTGGTTCTTCCCAAGGACAGAGATCAGGCAATAGGACTGACTTAGTTCCTTCATTTCATCATCCGCAACAGGCCCCTGCTTTTGCAGCGCCTTCAAGTGGAGTTTGGACTAATATAATCCCAAATCAGCAGCCCGGGAATATGGGCTTACCTAATACTTTGCCAACAATTGGCATGCCATGGCAACAACAATGTCATCCTCAGCAAATGTTTCAAATGCCTTTGCCTAATGGAGTACCTTTACAACAGCAATTCAATCCAGGACCTCCTCCTAACTTTATCTTGCCGTTTTTACAGCCAGATTTTGGCACAGGGCAAGCGTTTGCACCTTGGCCGGCATTGGGACAAAATGGTTTCAATCAACCACCATTTGCTTTGGGGGGCTTACCAGGCCAATTGGCACATTTACCTTTCAACTTGGGAGGTCAGATACCAGTTAACGTACCACAAGCAGGAGCCAACAACAATTCACATCCACCCGCTGCAGTTCCTGCTATTAACGGTTCTCTGAACTTCAATCAAGGCAATCATTTTGGTGGTGGCTGGAATGCAAATTTTCAGGGTGGTGGTAGTTTTGGACCACAAACAGGAGACAACAGCAATTCACAACAACCTGCTGCAGTTCCTGCTATTAACGGTTCTCTGAACTTCAATCAAAGCAATCATTTTGTTGGTGGCTGGAATGCGAATTTTCAGGGTGGTGGTGGTTTTGGACCACAAACAGGAGACAGCAGCAATTCACAACAACCTGCTGCAGTTCCCGTGAATGGACCAGAAACAGGAGACAGCAACAATTCACATCCACCTGCTATTGTTCCAGGCAATACTAATGGTTGTCTGAACTTCAATCAAGGCAATCATTTTGGTGGTGGCCGGAGAGGAAATGGTCGGGGTGGTGGTGGCCGGTTTGGCCGTGGGAGAGGGAGAGGGAGGGCGCAACGTTATTGAAGGTGAAAACAAAGTGCTTCCGTGGAGAAAAATACTTTTAACTTTGGTTCTACATATAGTAGCTAATTTCCAGAATTTTTTTCCATTCCCTCATAGGTCTGGGTGTGTATAGTGCTAGTTACTGTTTTAGTTTGCATTATAGGTTTTTTAGTTTTTGTCCCAAAGTTCCAAATGTCTGCTTATACGACCCTTTCTTTAGGTAATTTGTTCTTCCAGTTTTGCTCTTAGGACTAAGTGATTGGTTTAATCATCAAAATGCTAGTTTTCGAATCAACTTATTGGTCTTATGGTATATCTCAGTATTGAGGATAAGATCAAAGATCTGTATTTGTTTATAAACTCTCCTGGGGGCTGGGTAATACCTGGGGTGGCTATTTATGATACTATGCAATTTGTGCGACCAGATGTCCATACAATATGCATGGGATTAGCTGCTTCAATAGGATCTTTTATCCTGGTCGGAGGAGAAATTACCAAACGTCTAGCATTCCCTCACGCTTGGCGCCAATGAGGTTTTTATTTGAGAGAAACGTCTAGCATTCCCTCTCGAATTTGCAAATGTTATTTATCTTTAATTTATATTTTTCAGAAAATATCTTTCATTCATCAAAACAGGAAAAAGGATTTTCCATGAACAATGTTTTCCGTCATACCAAATACACATTGTTTCTCACAGCAGCTAGTTATGTTGTAAAGTATGGAGATTTAAAGGACCTGTCTGAACCGTACAAACGGAAAACTACACAGGAAAAGATAAAGCCTTTGACTGTGATTGTAAATTTAGTTGAATCCCTGAAAGAGAATGTCAGCAAAAACATGCTGTAAATATGTACAGGGGTTAAAATGAATTAATGATGGGGAAAAACATGCCCATCTAAATTGAAAGAAATATTAAGGTATGATAAAAAAAGTTAAGGGGTGATTCAAGCTTTTGCATTCCTAGTGAATTCAATGCAAGTTTGGCAATTGCAGTCTGAGAAGCGGCATATTTTACATCCAAAACACACACAGGAGGTGCAGTCTGAGAAATCAATGCAAGTTGTGGAGAATGAAACTCGAACCCGCACCCATGAGGCCCTCTTGACCACCCTTTACCACTGAACTATGACTCTTCATTGTTGCAAGGGTGTTCAATATGTATTAAATGCATGTAAATCCAAAATTTTACCTATATACACAGTGTTAATTTTCCGACGACCACCCTTGCTACACTGTAGCTTCGCCCCTGCGAACATCCTCTGTACACCCTATGGCTTGCTCGTTCTTCTTCATCATCATCACATAAAACTCTAAAAGAGAAGAAAGCAACAAACAACATGTCTACAATGAATACAAATCAAAGAAAAGAAAAAAAATCCTAATCATAGACATTGTATTGCAAAGAAATGAGAAACATCAAAAAGGAAAACCAGACCGGTAGTTTAGAGTCTGTCCTCAATAAACATAGCCACATTACAGTAACTTCACGGTTATTTGGACAATGACACAGATAAGTTAATTTGCCTCGGATAGAATTACCCCTCCCCCAACTGCAAAATCTTAAAAGAAAGGGGAAAATGATAGACGAAGGGGGAAAGGCTCCAATTCTTAAGTTAAACTGCACATTACTAATTGGTAACATAATCTCTTCCTGGAGAAAACATAAACTTATTTGGTGGTTTAAAAACTACACAGAGAACAAAAAATGACATGTTTAGTACCAAAGAAAGAGGTTTCTCACGGCCCAACGGTGGCCCAACAACAAATGCAAGAAATTATTAACCGAAAGAATGCTTGTGAGGCCTCTCTTGCTTCCAGTGAAGGTCCATCTTCCTTGAGTCCCTATCCAAAGGATAAAAAACCAAAAAGGAAGTGTACCTATACTGTTGAGACTCAGGAAAAGCCTTCAAAAGAAGCTCCAACTAGATTGACCAAAGTGGTCCTTGCTCGTTACCTGTCTTCTGATTATGTACACCATCAATACTATGACATTTTCCTATATGTGACATCTTTCTGTGAATTACCAAGTCATTCCATTTTTGGAGCATCACATACATAACTGAACTCTAATGCTTTCCACCTTTTAAGCTTTCAGGAATCCGACCATACATCTTGAAAGCAAGCATAATGCTTATTTTAGTCTGCTGATTGCACAAAAATCTCTGTTTCTGTCAGAGTATTAATCCATCTTGCATGTTGTCTCAATCATTGCACAACACCTTTCATATGAATTGTACTTCTGTTTTTCGTGCACACTTTGCTGAATGGTCATTGATCCAGAATAACTAAAACCACTTGTTCAGTAGCTTAACATTTTCCTTGTGACAAAATAACCTTTCTTAAGTTTCTAATAAGGCGATCAAACCAAATAATATATACAGAGAGCACAAATCTTACACATACCAGACTTTGAAAACAACAGCCTCCATATGTAAAAAATGCTCACTATTAAAGAAATTAAGAATGAAAAGGAAGCAACATACTTGTCATAAGGAATATCAGAGCACTTCCAATGCGCATTGGCCAAAGCATCATGGGAGCTCCTGCATTCTTCAGTTGTGCAGAGATGAAACCTGCGTTCTTTGTTGCAATCGGTACATCTGATAAACTCATCGCGATGACAAGCTCGCCTATTTTGAGATCCATTGGCCTTTAAAGATTGGTTATAATATTTGAGTAGTGCAGTCTTTACCACTGGAACTTTCTCACCATTCACAATTATCCAAATATTATTCTTCCATTTCCTGGAAGTCTCTCTTCCAGAATGCTTCCATAGCCCCGAATATCGATGCCCCAAGGCAGGATGAGCTCGAACCAAGACCGGGGGTTCGATCTAACACCGAGCTCGAGCCAGTGCCGAGCTCGCCGACAAAAGCCGTTACAACCGCACCAAGGGAGAGAATCTTAGCAGGAATCAAGGAAGAGACAAACCATCATGGGTCCTCCACTATATGCATTATTTTATTATGTTGTTATAGATAAAGTAGTGACCCTCTATTATAAAAAGGGACATAGGCTGCAATATACTCATCTCCCCCAGATACATTGAAATTTCATGTTGTTCAATGTATTGTCATTTTTGTATCATAGGAATTTACGTATCCTTAGAACCATACCTAAATTTAATATTTTTCGATTTTTCGGGTAAACAGTATGGCGCCCACCGTAAGGCTAAGGGTAACAGTGGTTGTTTGATATAAATCTATAGTACACTCCAGCTTACAACCTCAAATCAGCAATGGCTCTACCTATCGACCTCGAAGCCGACCTTCAAGATGAAACTAACGACTTGGCGCCCGAGGCCGGAAGGCTGCCTGACGACGGCAACGAGGCTCGAATCGAAGAACCCGAAATTCGAGCCGAAGTACCCGAAATTCGAGCCGAAGTACCATTGGATATCAATTCACAAATAGCTCTAGAAGCAAATCTACGTTCTGAACCGGAAAGAAACGTTCAGGGCGGTGCTCGACCCATAGCCCGAGACACCCACATCACAGAAAAAATCGGAGTCAGCTTGCGTATGATTTTCGAAATGCTACAAGCCCAACAAGCGGCGATAGCTCAGTTGCAGAGCCAAACTCACATGCAAAGCAGGCCGAACTTCAATCCACTTCTTCAAGAAGTCACCCCCAGAACGGAGCCCGCCTTAGTGAAATCAAACGAGTAAGAATCAAGGACTGCTCCTGAAATTGCTAAATTACTCGAGAAACTCACAAAACGAGTCGAAGCCAACGACAAAAAAGTGGAAACATATAATGCTAGGGTCGATCAAATTCTGGGATCTCCGCCGATGATAAAAGGGCTTGATTCGAAAAAATTCATACAAAAGCCTTTTCCCTCGAGCGCGGCCCCAAAACCAATCCCTAAAAAATTTCATATGCCCGAAATTTTCAAATATAACGGTACAACCGATACTAATGAACATGTCACCTCCTACACATGTGCCATCAAAGGCAACAATTTGGTGGGCGATGAGATCGAATCCGTGTTGTTGAAAAAATTCGGAGAAACCCTCGCAAAGGGAGCAATGATCTGGTACCACAATTTGCCGCCAAATTCTATTGATTCTTTTGCCATGTTAGCAGATTCATTCGTAAAAGCACATGTTGGTGCCATAAAGGCCGCAGCAAGGAAATCAGACCTCTTCAAAGTAAAACAAAGGGGTAACGAAATGCTGAGGGAATTCGTATCCCGATTCCAAATGGAACGTATGGATTTGCCGCCGGTCACAGATGATTGGGCCGTACAAGCTTTCACTCAAGGGTTGAACGGGTTAAGTTCGACAGCATCACGTCAGCTGAAACAAAATTTGATCGAGTACCCGGCAATAACCTGGGCAGATGTACACAACCGATACCAATCAAAAATTAGGGTCGAAGATGATCAATTGGGAGCTCCGTATGGAACCGCGCATCAGAACCGCACAACCACCAAAAATCGGAGGGAAATCAATAGAGAACAAAGCTCGAACAGAGACCGATACCAACCATACATCACAGATCATATGGACAACGGTTCAACATGTGATACGGTTCGAAACAACCGAAGGACTGATCGGGGGAAAAATTCTCGGGGACTTATGAGCAAGAGCGACTTTGATAAATATGCCGATCCTATAGAAGTTCCTCGATTATCGGAATATAACTTCAGCATTGATACATCCGCCATCGTATCGGCCATCGGACGCATCAAAGACACCAGGTGGCATCGACCCATGCAGACCGATCCTGCCCAAAGGAATCCCAATCAAATGTGCGAATATCACGGCACCCATGGCCACAAAATGGAAGATTACAGGCAATTAAGAGAGGAAGTAGCCCGCTTATTTAGCAAAGGACACCTTCGGGAATTTCTGAGTGATAGGGCGAAGAACCATTTTAAGAACAAGGACTTCGGCAAGCAAAATAAGTTAGAAGAACCGCAACATGTCATTCACATGATCATCGGCGGCGCCGATGCCCCTCAGGGACCGATGCTTAAACGCACTAAAACATCGATTGTGAGTGAGAAGCGATCTCGAACTCAAGATTACACACCGATAGGGACTTTGTCCTTCAATGATGAAGATACAGAGGGAATCACCCAACCCCATAACGATGCACTGGTAATATTCGTACTCATAAATAAAACTAAGATTAAGCGTGTGTTAATTGATCCAGGTAGCTCGACCAATATCATCAAATCGAGGGTCGTAGAACAGCTCGGCCTGCAAGATCAGGTCGTACCCGCAACTCTGGTTCTAAACGGATTCAATATGGCATGTGAAACCACCAAAGGCGATATTACCCTACCGATAAACGTGGCCAGAACCATCCAGGAAACAAAGTTTCACGTGATCGAAGGCGATATGAGATATAACGACCTTTTCGGAAGGTCGTAGATCCACAGCATGAGAGCCGTACCCTCGACCCTACACCAGGTCCTCAAATTCCCAACATCGAGAGATGTCAAAATAGTGTACGGAGAACAACCGGCCGCAAAGGAAATGTTCTCCGTCGAAGAAGCAAAATTAATATCCTTGTCCTCGCCGATAAAAGGATCAGGTTCAGAAGGAAACAGAATCGAAGGGCAGAGCGCCAAATAGCAATCACAAACATCGGCTTCGACCCAGTCAGGTAAGCGGAACATTGAAGAAGATGATGATCGATGGATCCCTCGATCCTTTGTAACCCCCGATGATTCCGATGCCACCAAATCAACAATTGAGGAACTGGAGCAAATCATACTGGTCGAATACTGGCCCGAGCGAAAGGTATACCTGGGAACGGGTTTGAGCCCCGAACTCAGGAAGAAACTCATTTGATTTCTTATCGATAACATCGACTGTTTTGCCTGGTCCCATCTAGATATAACAGGGATCCCACCGGACATAACGACGCACCAGCTAAGCTTGGACCCTAGGTTCAGACCGGTGAAGCAAAAAAGAAGACCCCAGTCCGAGGGAAAGCACGCATTCTTAAAGGACGAGGTAACCAAACTTCTCAAGATAGGGTCCATTCGGGAGGTAAAATACCCCGAATGGTTAGCCAATGTGGTTATAGTGCCTAAAAAGGGGGACAAACTTAGAATGTGTGTGGACTATAAAGATTTGAACAAAGCATGCCCCAAAGATTCCTTTCCACTGCCCAACATCGATCGCATGATCGATGCCACGACCGGCCACGAGATCCTCACTTTTCTCGATGCCTATTCCGGGTATAATCAAATTCAGATGAACCCGGACGACCGGGAAAAGACTTCATTTGTTACCCAATATGGAACATATTGTTACAACGTAATGCCCTTTGGGCTAAAAAATGCAGGAGCTACTTATCAACGCCTAGTAAATAAAATGTTTGAAGAACAAATAGGTAAATCAATGAAAGTCTATATTGATGACATATTAGTTAAGTCCCTGCGCGCATAGGACCATTTGGCCCATTTGCAGGAAACGTTCGAGATTCTGAAGAAATACAACATGAAGCTCAACCCCGAAAAATATGCTTTCGTGGTCGGTTCGGGCAAGTTCCTCGGCTTCGTGGTGTCAAATCGGGGAATCGAGATTAACTCTGACAAAATCAAGGCCATCGAAGACATTTACCGTCGTGGACAGCGTGAAAGCTGTACAAAGGTTAACGAGAAGAATTGCAGCCTTAGGCCGGTTCATTTCAAGATCATCAGATCGAGGTCACAAAATTTTCTCCCTACTCAAAAAGAAGAACGACTTCGCCTGAACACCAAAATACCAACAAGCGTTACAGGAATTGAAACGATATCTATCGAGCCCACCACTGCTGCACACTCCAAAAACCGGCAAAAAACTGTACTTGTACTTGGTGGTATCGGAAGTTGCCGTAAGCAGTGTCTTAGTTCGAAAGGAGCAAGGTACACAATTTCCCGTTTATTACGTAAGTCGGACCTTAGGAGAAGCGGAAACTAGTTATCCGCACTTAGAAAAATTGGCACTTGCGCTAGTAAGTGCCTCCAGAAAGTTAAGGCCGTACTTTTAATGTCACCCCATAAGCGTATTAACCACCTGCCCACTCCGTAATATTTTACATAGGCCCGAACTGTCAGGCCGATTGGCCAAATGGGCCATCGAACTCAGTAGGTACGATATCGAATATTAACCTCGTACGACCATCAAGTCTCAAATTTTAGCAGACTTCGTGGCCGACTTCACGCCAACCCTCGTACCCGAAATCGAAAAAGAACTCCTTTTGAAATGAGGTATATCGTCAGGGGTATGGACCTTTTTTACGGACGGGGGCTTCGAATATAAAGGGGTCCGGGCTAGGCATAATTTTGAAACCCCCCACCGGTAACATTATTAGACAAGCTATTAAAACTATCAGGTTAACTAACAATGAGGCCGAGTATGAAGCCATGATTGCAGGTCTCGAACTAGCTAGAAACTTGGGAGCAGAAGTCATTGAGGTGTATTGTGACTCTTTGCTGGTGGTGAGTCAAGTAAACAAAACCTTCGAAGTCCGAGAAGGTAGGATGCAAAGGTATTTGGACAGACTGCTTATCACTTTGCACCATTTCAAACAATGGACTCTACGGCATGTTCCACGAGAACCGAATAATGGGGCCGATGCTCTTGCAAATTTGGGATCGTCGGTCGAGGAAGATGATTTAAGCTCGGGGACTGTCGTTCAACTTTCAAGATCGGTAATCGAAGATGGGCACGCCGAGATAAATTCTACTAGCTTAACCTGGGATTGGAGAAATAAGTATATTGAATACTTAAAGAAAAGAAAGCTCCTGTCAGACCGTAAAGATTCCAGGACCCTACGGACTAAAGCAACTCGATTTACGTTGGCCACTGATGGAACACTATATCGAAGGACCTACGATGGATCGATATAAGTATGCTTAGGTCTGGGAGAAACCAATTACATCCTCCGGGAGGTGCACGAGGGCACTTATGGGAGTCACTCTGGTGCCGACACATTAGTTCGAAAAGTGATCAGAGTGGGGGTACTATTGGATCGATATGAGCAAAGATGCAAAAGAATTTGTTCGTAAATGTGATAAATGTCAAAGATTTGCGCCAATGATCCATCAACCAGGAGGGCAACTTCACTCGGTCCTATCCCTATGGCCGTTCATGAAATGGGGAATAGACATCGTCGGCCCTCTGCCATGGACCCCAGGTAAAGCCAAATTCATTTTATTTATGACTGACTATTTTTCTAAATGGGTTGAAGCGCAGGCATTCGAGAAAATAAGAGAGAAGGAAGTTATAGACTTTATTTGGGATCATATCATATGCCGATTCGGGATACTCGCCGAAATAGTATGTGACAATGGGAAGCAATTCGTTGGAAGCAAAGTCACAAAATTCTTCGAAGATCACAAAATAAAAAGGATACTATCAACGCCATACCACCCCAGTGGGAACGGACAGGCCGAATCAACAAACAAGACTATTCTTCAAAACCTGAAGAAGAGGTTGAACGACACCAAGGGAAAATGGAGAGAAATCCTGCCTGAAGTCCTTTGGGCATACCGGACAATGTCAAAATCCAGCACGGGGGCGACCCCATTCTCCTTAGTATATGGTTCCGAAGCATTGATACCGGTCGAAGTTGGTGAACCTAGTCCCAGATTTTGATTCATGACGAAAAAATCAAATAACGAGGCCATGAACACCAACCTTGAATTATCGGACGAAGGACGAGAAACTGCCCTCATCTGATTGGCCGCCCAAAAGCAACAAATCGAAAGGTATTATAATCGAAGAACTAAGCTTTGACATTTCAAACACGGGGACTTAGTATTAAGAAAAGTCACCGTCAATACCCGGAATCCAAACGAAGGAAAATTAGGACCAAATTGGGAGGGACCATAAACGGCAAACAGCTATCAAGCAGTTGGAATATATCACATCTAAAATGTTACTACTGCTAAGGTACGACCTTTCCATATTCATTTAACTGACCCCTGCAGAAAGTCCGGACAAAAGCTGAGGTGGATCTTTCGTTTAAAAGCACGTGTTACACTCTTTTTTCCTTAGACCGATTTTATCCCAAATGTGTTTTTCGGCAAGGTTTTTAATGAGGCAACCATCGATCGTGCTGCACTTTTAAACAGTATCTGAGGCCTCTATCCAATCGACCTCAAATATCGAATACCGGGGGGCATCAGGGCCTCAAATACATCAAGTTCAGATACATGAAAGTCGTTTCACAACAATAGGGTTCCAAGAGGAAATATTGTAAGAGCCAAATGGTCAAAACGAACCATGTTCATGTAGATTGGCCCGAACATAGGCGCAAAACATGAACACATGTACAATGACTTGAGATTTATTGTGCAGCCAGAATTAAGATTCACTCAACTACTAAGCGTACGAGCTATATTATCTCGAGTTCGATACATTCACTCGACTATTAAGCCTACGGGCTATGTTTATCTCGAGTTCGATACATTCACTCGACTATTAAGCCTACGGGCTACCTCTATCTCGAGTTCGATACATTTACTCGACTATTAAGCCTACATGCAACTACTAAACCTACAGGCTACGTTTATTCCGAGTTCGATACATTCACTCGACTATTAAGCCTACGGGTCACTTTATCACGAGTTCGATACATTTACTCGACTATTAAGCCTACGTGCTACCTTTATCTCCAGTTCGATACATTCACTCAACTATTAAGCCTACGGGCTACCTTTATCTCGAGTTCGAAACACTCACTCGACTATTAAGCCTACGGGCTACCTTTATCTCGAGTTCGAAACACTCACTCGACTATTAAGCCTACGGGCTACCTTTATCTCGAGTTCGAAGCACTCACTCGACTATAAAGCCTACGGGCCACACTATCTCGAGTTCAATACATTCACTCGACTATTAAGCCTACGGGCTACTGTTATTCCGAGTTAGAGCAATCACTCACTCAACCATTATATCTACGGGCTACAATATTTCAAGTTTGAAACATTCACTCGACGGCTGATAAGCTACTTTTATTCTGAGTTTACATTAACTCAACCGTTACATTACACTTGCGGAGTATGTTCCTTCAGAGTTTAAGTCATCGACTCAACAAGCAAACCTAGGGGCTACAAATTTGATCGATCATAGAAACTACGAGGTCAAAATTGCCTTGTTATATATATATGTACAAAATTGCCTACGCGATTAATTTACAAACATGAAGAATTAGAAACTAAGTTTCCTGGTCGAGCTCTTCCCTGTCCTCAGATCCGCTTTTGCTACCATCATCATCATCATCATCATCATCATCATCATCATCATAAGCCAAGGCTTCAGCTTCCGCTTTGAGCTCTTTTCCCTTTTTTATCTCATCGGTAAGGTCGAAACCTCGAGCGTGTATCTCCTCGAGGGTCTCCCTCCGAGACCTAAACTTAGCAAGTTTGGCAACCTAATGAGCTCGAGCATCGGCGGTCTTCGCCGCTTCCCAGGCCTCCATCTGAGCAGCCTCAGCATCAGCCCGATATATAGCAATGGACTTATCCGCCAAGACTTTTGACGACTCAACCTCCGCCTTAGCCTCAGCAAGTCGTGTTTCAAGCTCATCGATCTTCTTAGCTTGAACCAACCCCTTTTGCTTGACACTTCAAATTTGAACGTCGGCCGATAGTAATTTTGTTGAGATGGTTTCTTTTTCTGCTGCCAGGCAGTCGATGGTCTCCTTCGAGCGATTGCATTCAGCGCGGATTTGATCGACTTCTTCTCAAAGCAACCCGATCTTGTCGATCTTTTGCTGCAACTGAGACAATGAAGGATTAACTTCCACAGTTGAGTCAGACCCATACTTTAACAGAAGGAGGCTCACCTGCTTATCGAGCTCGACCCCTTCTTCACGGACCTTAGCCAAATCCACTTGGAGATCCTTTATAGCCTCGTCCTTTTGGCTGCAAAGAAGCCGCATGGCATCTCTCTCACCTGAGACCTTCCAGAGCTCGGCCTCACACTGGCTAAGATCGACTCGAAACCTATTAATGGCCTGCACAGTAAGAAACAAGAGTCAAATATGGAAAAGAACAATGAAACCAAGTGTGGAAGAATCATTACCCGAGTAATAAAACACTGAGCCTCTTCTAATAAAAGAGAAGCGTCACTGATATCGGAACCATCGTCGACTCCAGTAAAACAATCCCTAAAGGGATCCCCCGCACCAGAGCCAGCGCCGACATCAGGAGTCTTTAACTCTCGAGCTTCCTTCAATGCCTCCTCAGAAAAATATGGAAGAGAAGGCGAATGACCCATTGTCATAGCCCCGAGAAAATCACTCGGAGTACTCCGGTCGAGACTCAGGTCTTCGGAACCAACCCTGACAGGCACAGCCGCCATCGGCTCGGGAGCTCTAGCAACCTCGATGGCCTCCGTAGATTGGATTACCAAAGCCGAAGAGCTATCTTCTTCTCTTTCTTCTCTCAATCATTGGACCGAGTCCATTGAAAGGGCAATTGCTTTTCTCCTCACCCTTCGAGTTTTGGGCTTGGGGGCCTCTGACCGAGAGGAAGCTCTTCGCTTCTTATCTTTCCCCTGTTTGGGGACCAGGGACTTGTTTCCTTCTTCACCGCTCGAAGGCCTCAGAGCGGCATCCCTGGTTACGCCTGCACTAAAGAAAATCGGTAACAAAAAGAACACAAAGAACACTTCGAAGAAAACAGGAAGCAAACCTCACCGTGGTTCTTGGCCTCCCATCTGCCTTTTGCCAAATCACGCCAGGCGCGTTCAGCATAAGAGGAGCTCGAGGCTAACTTCCGAACCCAGTCCTCGAGGTCAGGCACCGCTTGTGGCATCCAAGGGGTAGCTGAACATCAGGGAAGGACATCAGAAAAAATTGGAAAAAGACATGAAAGGTAAACAAAAATCACTTACGGTCAAAATTCCATTCTTCAGGGAACGGCATCTTCTCCTCCTGAATAAGATCACGGGTCCTCACTTAAATATAACGACCCATCCAACCCCGATCCTTGTCTTCATCGATGCTCGACATCAAAGCCTTCGATGCACGATGATGAAGTCTAATTAGTCCTCGAAAAATCTGAGGCAGGTACAGTCGTATGACGTGGTTCAGAGAAAAATCCAACCCCCCGGCTTTGATAGAGAAGAAGCACAACAAGATCACTATACGCCATAAAGAAAGATGAATTTGGCCAAGGGTGACTTGATATCTTTTGCAGAAATCAATAATCACCGGGTCGACGGGTCCCAATGTGAAGGGATAAGTATAAACACTTAAAAACCCCTCCACATAAGTAGTGACGCTCTCATCGGAGGATAGAATTTGCAACACAACCTCGGAACCCCAGTTGCAGTCTTTTCTGACGGCCTCGAGGTGATCCTCCGTTATAGAGCACGTATATATCGATACGTGCTCACATTGACCCGGAACGGACGAAGGATTCTCCACCTTAAAATCGGTCTTCAAAATGCACGGGCCAGGAACATAGTCATGAACGGACGACTCCACCGGCGCCTTATCATCAAACGGCCGTGATGAAGAAGCTTTTTCCTTCTGAGGTACGATTTTGGAAGTTTTAGTCATTGATCTGAGAGGAAAGAATGCAAAGAAAAGTGAAAGAATGGACATCACCAAAACTCTGGTATGAGCGGCCCTGAAGCAGTGAAATAGAGAGGATAAATAAGAGAATTTGGAAGAAGAGGAGGCACAAAAGTGGTAAAGGTTGTATGGAAAGACTATTTATAGGCTAAGGCATGATGATTCGGTATTAGCGGTGGCCGACCACCGTCTGACACACATTAAAAGCCTCGATAAAACTGAGCCGATGGGATAGTTATCACATACGTCATGATCATGGTCGATAGAAACTTCGACATAAATTTGATCGAGCCGTAGAGAAATCATATCGTTTCTCACCATATCCTTTTCAAGAAACGAGGGGACTATCTGTGTACGGTCAACACCGATTCTCGGTCTTAAAGACTGGCTGAGACAATGACGTATTGATCGAAGGGTATCCACATGACAAGCTCGGACGAATTCCGGAGTAGGAGCGTCGAGTTTCGGGCTATAAGACCGATCAACGGCAAAACTCAGTATCATTATCGAGCCCGTATCTGAATCGAACTACGAGGCAACACCGACCGATACAGGCCCCGAATATCAATGCCCCAAGGCAGGATGAGCTCGAACCAAGACCGGGGGTTCGATCTAACACCGAGCTCGAGCCAGTGCCGAGTTCACCGACAAAAGCCGTTACAACTGCACCAAGGGAGAGAATCTTAGTAGGAATCAAGGAAGAGACAAACCATCATGAGTCCTCCACTATATGCATTATTTTATTATGTTGTTATAGATAAAGTAGTGACCCTCTATTATAAAAAGGGACATAGACTGCAATAGACTCATCTCCCCTAGATACATTGAGATTTCATGTTGTTCAATGTATTGTCATTTTTGTATCATAGGAATTTACGTATCCTTAGAACCATACCTAAATTTAACGTTTTCCGATTTTTCGTGTAAACAAGTATAACAAAAGCCAACAAGCTGAAGCACATGCCGCTAGCATGCACCCAACCAAACCATTACACACCCTATTCAGTCAAACACTTTTAACATACATGAAATCCTGTAGTGAGAAAAGAATGCGTCAAATTCCAAAATCACAGAAACAACATACATTTAACGTATACACATTTCATAGGAAGAGACAAAAAAATATTTTTGTAACAACAACTTCAGGGCAGCCAGGGGTGCATTCGTATGAGATTTGAAGTTCACCAGAGGAGAAAACCCTAAGTCTAGCAACAGTGTCACCGTAACGGTAGCTGGTGCATCCACACATGACTTCCACGTAATCATCTCCGCTCTTCACTCCACTTATCTCTCTCAACTCTTCTTCACTGAACATATCGCCTATGTCCGTTACTCTCTCTTTCCTCGAACTCTCTGTTATGACAAAGGTTTACATAAAAATCGAACCTTTTTCCTACGAGAAGAAAAAAGGGCTCGAATACGTACAAATACGCGAGTGTTCGTCATCACTGTGTGACGATAATGGTAGTTTATCGCCTCAGCAAGACGCAAGCTTTGAATAAGTAGGATCTTGAGGGTTTTTTATAGAGAGATTTTGGAGAGATAGAGGGGAGGATGGGGATTTGGGGGGGGGGGGGGTTTCTTTTTTAATAAAGAAATTATTTTTATGAGAGGAGTCCTTTTATAAGTTGGGGAATTTGTTTCTGATTTTGGCGAAGTGAATAAACAAGAGATACCAATTGCATGACATGAAATTTGTTTTATAAATTGCTTCGGCACAAAATAAGAAGCGATCTCTCCAATGACCGAGAGGGGTGTACTTTTAGATTCAACTAAAATTTATTTTGTATTTGGTGTCCACTATTAATATATTATTATTTTCTAAAAATATATTCATATATACATAGACGTTTTGTCGAACTTTACAGGTGTCTGTGACCCCTCTCGATAGAGCATAGGTCCGTCTCTACTCCAATGCATAAATGGTTGTTAGTTCCCGTTCTAATTTTTGGAATAATCAAAATCATTGCAAAGGCATTCATAATAAATTTGTTTTAGTACACACCCCAAACGCCTAGGTAGAATAAACGATCCACATGGCAGGTGACTGGGCCCATATATATATATATATATATATATATATATATATATATACACACTAGTATATGTGGAGTGTGTTCTTGAAATTAAAGTACAGATAGGTTATGAATGAAGGAGAGTTTGGGGAATTGGGGAAGAAAAACTGTACTTTTGAATATTATAACCACCTCTACTAGTTGGCACTGTTCTCGTGAAGGATTTTAGTTTTTACTGCTCAACAGTCAACAGACTTCTACACTGTCATCAGTTGTATTTTTAATGTAAAATGTAGGGCCTCCCTTTTCCAGGCCAATCTTAGTGGATTCTTTGAAGTCATTTGGTCCCCTTCCCCCACACTGGCCTTTTGGCTGAAAACCACAAGACAAAACTTACAATAGCATATCATGATGGTGGAGAAAGGAGAGTTTAGCAACAGCCTCTGCAATTGTGTTAAAATTAAGCCCTAGGTCCGCCATGTCTGAGATTCTCATAAGGATCGAAAGCAGAGATGAAGAGTGAAGAAGAAAAAAAGAGATAGAGAGAGAAAATGTTCAGCTCCTTTTCTTAGCTGATGAAATGAAATGTACTGTACACCTAATATAACAAAGTAATCGACCTTTTACACTTAACCATCAATTAACTACTTATCTACACCTTCTAGAACAATACTAGTTAAATAGCTTTAGGTACAACTATACTAAGCTAATAATTTCTACACTCTCCCTCAAGTTGAGAATGGAAAATATTTTTCATTCCCAACTTGGAGACCAGAACTGCGTGTTGTTGGTGTCCTAAAGCCTTTGTTAAAATGTCACCTAGTTTCTCATTACCTCCTATATGTGCAGTCTTGATTAACCCCTCTTGAATCTTCTCCCTTATGAAATGACAATCAATTTCTATGTGTTTTGTTCTTTCATGGTAGATGGGATTTGCAGCAATTTGTAACGCAACTTTGTTATCAAAATATAGCTCCATAGGTTCTTTAATATCTATTGTTAGCTCCTTAAATAAACCATTCAACCATGTCAACTCTGCCATTGTATGTGCTATATTTCTGTACTCAGTTTCAGCTGAGCTCCTCGAGATAGTAGTCTGCTTCTTTGCCTTCCATGAGATAAGAGAACTCCCCAACTTGATACAGAAACCTGTAATTGACTTCCTGGACATGGGACATGATCCCGAATCACAAAATCCCTTAACTCTTTCTGCACTATTGCTTGACATGAGAAGTCCAAGTCCAGGCTGATCCTTGATGTACCTCACAACATGTAGTGCAGCTTCATAATAAGACTTCTTTGGAGCATGCATAAATTGTCTTAGACATTATATTGCATATGCAATGTCAGGTCTTGTTATTGTCAAATATAGAAGCTTGCCGACCAGTCTTTGAAAAAGGCTTCTGTCCTCCAAGACACTGTCATCAGTGTTCCCATTCACAATCTTATCAAATTTTGTGCTTGTAAGCTTCAAGTTCTGTTCCATTGGAGTCTTCTTAGGCTTTGATCCCGAGAGTCCTGCCTCTGAGATCATCTCCAAAGCATACTTTCTCTGAGACATAAAGATGCCTTCTGTTGATCTAGCAATTTCAATTCCCAGGAAGTATCTCAATTCTCCAAGATCTTTCAGTTTGAAGTTCTGATGCAAGGCTGCTTTTGATGTAGTAATCTCCTATTGATCATTTTCTATAATAAGTAAGTCATCTACATAAAGAAGTACAAGAACAAACTTTCCATTAGTTGTTTTAGTAAACAATGAGTAATCATGTCTGCTTTGATGAAAGCCAGACTTGAGAAGTGCTTGTGTTAGCTTCAAATTCCATTGCCTAGAGGCTTTCTTCAAGCCATAAAGGGATTTGAGTAGTCTACACACCCTATTCTCCCCTTTGCTACCAAATCCCTGAGGCATAGTCATGTAAACTTCTTCATGTAAATCTCCATTTAAAAAGGCATTATGTACACCTATTTGGTAAATTGGCCATTTTCTGAGTGCAGCAACTGCTTAACAGTCCTCATTGTGGTCATTTTGGCCACAGGTGAGAAGGTGTCATAAAAATCAATCCACTCCTGCTGGATATAGCCCTTTGTTACCAGTCTGGCCTTAAAACTTTCTACTGTGCCACCAGCATTGTACTTAATTTTATACACCCATTTACATCCTATAGGGACTTTGCCAGGAGGCAAATTCACTACTTCCCAAGTGTTGTTTTGTTATAGTGCTTCAATATCAAGTTTCATAGTCTTGATCCATCTGTTATCTTTAACAACTTGGGAAAAGGAGGCTGGTACAGTGTTAGAAGAAAAAGAAGCTAGGTAGAATTAAAAAATAAGAGAAATTTGATAAGAAGAAATAAATTGATGTATATGATAAAGAGATGAAGCAGAGGCAGAAGTAGAAGACAGAGGATGATGCACATAGTCAGTCAGCCATATAGGAGGTTTAGATACCCTACATGACTTCCCAACTTGTGCGGGACTGGTAACTGGGATAATACTTGTGTCTGGGCTACATCATAAGTATCAGATGATGATTCAACAGGCAAAGGAGCAGAAGAAGGAGAATGAGTAGGAGAGGAAAGAGAGTTTACAGGAGAATCATAGAAAGTAGCAGGTGAGTCTGCTGACTCATTTGAAAGGTTAAGTGCAGTGACTTCTGGTTCAATATTGGTAGAGAGTTCTGGTTCTATGTAGGAAGAAGGAAAGATATCTGGGACAAGGTGACTAGGATTGGATCAGGGATAACTAAGAATCTGTGTTTAGGGTGCTTGAAAGGAAAGATCCCTTCTTTGAAGATAACATCCCTACTAATCATGAATTTGTTAGCAGCAATATCATATACTCTATATCCCTTTTGTGTTGGTGCATACCCTATGAAGACTCCAGGAATAGATTTAGGATTAAATTTATCATGGAAATCAGTCTTTGTGGCATAGCAAAGGCACCCCATTGTTCTAATGTAGTCAAAAGAAGGTGGTTTTCTATGGAACATCTCATAGAGAGATTTTCCTTATAGAACAGAACTGGGAAGTCTATTAATGATGTAGGTTGCTGTTAGAATACAATCACCCCAAAATTTTAAGGGTATGTTGGCTTGAAATTTTAAAGCTCTTCCTATTTCAAGAAGGTGCTTGTGTTTTCTCTCCATAACTCCATTCTGTTGTGGAGTGTGCACACAACTGCTTTGGTTAATTATTCCTTTGGACTTGAAGAGATTGAAACAAATAGTGTTGAAGAATTCATGTCCATTGTCTGACCTGACACATTTGATAGTACTACCAAATTGGTTTTCTATTAGTTGCAGGAAATCTTTGAAAACAACATACACATCATTCTTTAGTCTCAAGAGAAAAGTCCATGTCATTCTAGTATGGTCATCAACAAGAGTTAGGAAGTATTTCAAGCCATTATAAGTACATACTCTATAGGGTCCCCAAATATCCATATGGACTAGTTCAAAAAGTAAACAAACCTAGAAGTACTAATGGGAAATGGCAATCTAACTTGCTTAGTAAGAGGACAAACATGACAATTACAAGTAGATGGCTTAGATAAGTACTTATTTATTTTAGGTATATTTTGTAAGACTGTCATAGGGGCATGTCCCAGTCTTTGATGCCACAAGAAGCTTGAGCTTGGCTGATGTGAGATTGTCATACAGTTGGAAGAAGAAGAGGTAGTACCAGGTGCTGAAGGATTGAAGATGTAGAGCCTTCCTTTGAAACTATCAATCCCCTCCACCATGCCACTAGAGAGGTCCTGAAAGATACAAAAATCAGGATAAAAGTGGACAAAACTATTTAACTCTTTAGTGTATTTGGAGATATACAATAGGTTATATCTGAATTCAGGTACATAGAGCACACCATGAATGGTTTCTGAGTTAAATAGATTGCAAGAACCAATGTGAGTAATTTTTGTGCTATTACCATTAGGCAAATATACTGAGGAAGATTTAGGCTCAGGTATTTGAGTGATACTTGACAAGAGATTCAAGGATGATACCATATGATTTGAGGCACCATAATCAATAATCCAACAACTTTGTTCAGTTAGTGATTTACCTGCCATGTTAGAAATTTTTGCTGGCTGAGGTTCTTTACTTAAGAGCTTGAGAATCTGCTGATACTGTTCTGGAGTGAAGGCCTACACAGTTGGAACATTTGCATAGCATAAGCATTTCCTGCATTCTGAAACTCATCCCATGCATTCACATTATGTGCCATAGGTCCATTATTATCTTGTGTTCCTCTCCTCTTATTGTTGTTGAACTTAAAACCTGGTGGATATCCATTCAGCTTATAGCAGGAGTCCCTTGTTTGTCCTTTCATCTTGCAGTAGTCACATATCAATATGGTGTTCTTCCTAGGTATCATGTAGGAAGCATTGGCAGTTACAATGTCACGACCCAAAATCCTAACCTGTCGTGATGGCGTCTATCTCGATACTAGGCAAGCCGACAACCTCAATAAACCATAATTTCTTTAAATTTGAAAATATAATATTTAAACACAATCCACAAGTCTCACAAATACCGATGCACACACTCCCAAAATCCGGTGTCACTGAGTACATGAGCATCTATACATTACAAGTCTTGAAAATACGATCTATAATAATCTGAGACCAAATACAATAAACAAAAGGATAGGGAAGGAAAGACAAGGTCTGCGAGACATGGCAGGTACCTCTGAATCTCCAAAAAATCGATTGTGTGAAAAAAATCAACACCCACTGTATCCGGGATCACCTGGATTTGCACACGAAGTGCAGGGTGTAGTATGAGTACAACCAACTCAGTAAGTAACAATAATAAATAAAGAACTAAAAGTAGTGACGAGCTTCTCAGCTAAGTCCAAATACAGTACTTTCCAATATAAAAGAGTAGGCATGCTCTCAAGTTCAACATTTAAGATTTCACTGAAACTTCATATCAAGTTTGACCGAAACAGAAAATAATATTTTTCCTAAATTTCAAAAATAGTGATATATGACAGCTGAAATGCAGAAAATAATAAAATCAATGCATCCTCTCAGAGTAACAATCACTCAGTCCTCCCATTCACTCTAACCTCACAGTCGCTCTTTCCTCACAGTCACTCTTTCCTCACAGTCGCTCATTCCTCACAGTTACTTATCACTCGGCACTCGCACTCGACACTCGCACTCAGTAGGTACCTGCTCTCACTGGGGGTATGTACAGACTCCGGAGGGGCTCCTTCAGCCCAAGCACTATATCAAGCCAATTATGTCATAAATTAATAAAACATGATGCGGCGTGCAGCCCGATCCATAAATATCCTCACAATCAGGACCTCAGCCTCACTCAGTCATCAACCTCTCCAGTCTCTCTGAAATCATGATAAGCAACCCAACAATAATGATATGATGCATCAATAATGAATAAAAGAGACTAAGGTAAAAATATGCAAATAGAACTGTGACTGAGTGCAAAACAATAATTTAACAAATAATTTAATAAGTACACGGCCTCTGTAGGTCCCAACAGTGTAAATATATGATTTAAACATGTGTCATAGATCAATTTCTCTAATACGGGAAAAAATATAAGAATATCAACATATTTTTCAACTACGCAGTTCCATGGAATTGACCAAGTCATAATTCCTATGATGCACGCCCACACGCCCGTCACATAGCATGTGCGTCACCTCAAAGCCAATCACATAATATATATTCCGGGGTTTCATACCCTCAGGACCAAATTTAGAACTGTTACTTACATCAAGCCGTGTAATTCTTTATTTTGCAATGTATTTTCCTCGTGAATTGGCTTCCAAACGCCTCGAATCTAGCCACAAATAATTCTATTCAGTCAATAAAATTTATTGGAATTAATTCCATAAGAAAATACTAATTTTCCAACAAAATCCGAAATTTAACTCAAAAATTGTCCGTGGGGCCCACGTCTCGGAATCCGACAAAAGTTACAAAATCCGAAAGCTCATTCAACCACGAGTCTAACCATATTAATTTTACCAAATTTCGACCTCAACTCGACCCTCAAATCTTCAATTTAAACCAAGAGGGTTTTCTAAATCTTCCAATTTAATTCACTAATTAAATATCAAAAACAACCATGGATTCGAGTAATTTAACCCATATTGAGTTAGGAACACTTACCCCATTATTTTTTTTGAAAATATCCCGAAAATTCTCTCTCCCGGAGCTCCAAATTGGTAAAAATAAAAAATGGAACGAAGTCCCATTTTCAGAACTTAAACTCTCTGCCCAATCATTTGCTCTACGCGATTGCGGACAACCACACACGATTGCGAAGCACAAATTTTCACTGCCCAGATTTAACCCTACACGATCGCGGACTTTTTCACACGATCGCAAAGCTCACTCTCACAGGCCTACGCGATCGCGAAGCACAAAACGTGTGACCTCTACTTTTGCTCCACTTACTCTACGCGAATGCGACCTTCTTCACGCGTTCGCGAATAACAAACTCGCACAGCGACGCGATCGCGGCCCTCTTCACGCGATCGTAAAGAACAAAATCATCACTGCCTCAAACAAGCCTACACGATCGTGGATATTCTCATGTGATTGCGTAGAAGGAAACCAGTGACAGAAAACCAGCATTCTTCAGCTGGAATGCCAAGTCCAAAATTGATCCGTTAACTATCTAAAACTCACCCGAGGCCCCCGGGACCTTAACCAAACATACTGTCAAGTACTATAACATCATACGAACTTAGCCTAACCCTCAAATTACCTCAAGCAACGCTAAAACGATGAATCATACCTCAATTCAAGCCTAATGAACTTTGAAATTTTAAGTTTCCACAAACGACGCCGGAACCTATCAAATCAAGTCCGATTGACCTCAAATTTTGCACACAAGTCATAAATAATATAACGGACCTATTAAAATTTTCAGAATCAGATTCCGACCCCGATATCAAAAAGTCAACCCCCGGTCAAACTTTTCAAAAATTTGACTTTCGCCATTTCAAGCCTAATTCCATTACGAACCTCTAAATAATTTTTCGGACACGCTCCTAAGTCCAAAATTACCATACAGAGCTATTTGAATTATCAGAATTAAATTTCGAGGTCGTTTACACATAAGTCAATATCCGACCAACTTTTCCAACATAAATTTTCAATTAAGAGACTAAGTGTCTCATTTCACTTCGAAATCCTTCCGGACCCGAACCAACTAACCTGGTAAGTCATAAAATAACTGTAAAGTATAAATTGAGTAGTAAATGGAGGAACAGGGTTATAATATTCAAAAAAATCGGTTGGATCGTTACATACAAGTGCATTGTTGTCTATACCTATAGGTGCATCACCTAGAATCCCATTCTGTGTGGCAGATCTATAACTCATTCTCTGACTTTCCTCTTGAATAATCATAGAGTATGCTTGATCAAGTGTCGTTGTTGGATGCCTCATCAGTATTTGACTTCTTTGTGGTGCATAAGTTTCATTTAGTCCTATTAGAAACTTCATAAATTTCTGCTAGTGTAAGAATACAACAAATTGTCTGAACTTCTCACAGTCACAACTAGGAAAAGGGATAATCGACTCAAATTCATCCCACCGATCATTCAACCTAGAAAAGTACACATATACACTAGAGATTCCTTGTGTTAACGAACTTATTTCCTTATTCATGTGATAGATTTTTATGGCATTCACCTTATCAAATATATCTTTCATGGATTTTCACACCTTTTGTGCATATGAAGAGTATACAATTCTTCTTCAAAGTTCTGGTGCTACTGAACTCCTTATCCATGACTGGACTATAGCATTACACCGTTCCCATTGCCTTAACCTAAAAATGTCTTTCTCATACTGTTCACTAGCATAGATTCCATCTATAAAACCTAGTTTATTCTTTACTAGTAGTGACACCATCATAAATCTACTCCATTCCGAATAATTTTCTGTTCCAATTAGTAATTCTGGCACAAGTGAGATACTTGGTGTGTACGAAGGATGCACATATAGCGGATCATTGCAATCGAGTATTTGAGTATTTGCGTGTGATGATCCTACACTCGCATCAGGAGTATCAATCGCTATTTCAGCAAAAAATTAATGAATTTGGAAGATTTCACAAGCAGTGAACAATTTCAGAAAAAAAAAAGCGAGAGAAAAAAAATTGGAGAAAATTAGAGATTTGAAGAGATTAATGAGATGTTGAAGCTCGACTGTCAGAATCGTATGGATCCGGACTCTGACACCATGTTAAAATCAAGCCCTAGGTCCGCCATGTCTGAGCTTCTCATAAGAAAGAAGAGCAGAGATAAAGAGAGAAGAAGAAGAGAAGAGATAGATAGAGAAAATGTTCAGCTCCTTTTCTTAACTGATAAAATGAAATGTAATGTACACCTAATATAATAAACTAACCGACCTTTACACTTAACCATCAATGAACTACTTATCTACACCTTCTAGAACAGTACTAGTTAAATAGTTGTAGGTATAATTATACTAAGCTAATAATTTCTACAGTAGTGATTATTGCATCTTTATTTTATATCTAATTAAAGCATCCTTATGCATTGTGAATCTTCGGTGCATGCTCTACCTTGCAGCTTTTGTGAATTGAACTCATAAAGTTTTTCTGAGAAAGTTATGTATATATGTGTGACAAAAAATATTCACCCTTCGTGGGGTGGTAATTTGAGTCCAAACCCATTCGGTCCGTCTAAGGTAATTGATCTAATTATGGATCCGCTCATTTGTTGAATCTAACCTATCTTGACCCAACCCATCTCAGCTCATCTATAGTTTGGCTAATTTTTATCCCCTATTAATCCATTTGCTAAAATATTTTTAAAATAATTTTTTTTAATTTAATATGTTATGTATGACCATAACAAAAGTAAAAAAAATCTTATTTGGTAATTGAATAATTCATAAGAAAAAAAGACACATTAATTAAAGTTTGGTAAGAGTTCGACTTTTAGCCTATCTTACATAGTCCATCTCAGCCCAAATAACTTTTGGGTGGGTTATTGACCGACCAATTTATTGGCTCAACCCATCTCGACCCGCTTAAAATCAGCTCAACCCGTCCATTTGACCCCCTTATCTCTCCGTTTCAATTTAAGTGTCTTATCTCCTTTTTAGTATATTTCAAAAAGATCAAAGTCTACTTTTTATATCGGTAACTCTTTCAATCCAACATTCTATATCGCATATTTAAGGCCACCGATTCAAAGGAGATTTTGATAAATTTAATATATCTTTAGTTTAAGACTACAAAATTCAAAATAATTCTAATTTTTTAAATTCCGTATCTAGTCAAAACACTTAAATTAAAATAGAAGTAATACATATAATAAGATCACATTCATTATAAATTCACTCTAAATTCATTATTCAAGACGAATTAAGAGATTATATACTTATGCACAGAGCTGCCCTAGTGTAACTAGAAAACGACTTTTTTTCATCAGCTTATCCTGATGTTGCGTAATATTATTGATATCTTTCTACATCAGCCCACTTCTTGTCAAGAGGATTTAAATATCTATCTGTTGTCATATTAGGAGATTATGTTGATGAAACATGAAAGTTCTCACTTGTCCTTTTCCATATATCTTTCCTGCTCTCACTTGATGAAAGATGAAAGTTTTTTTAATACATGCAAAAACCTTTTCCTTATGAAACACAAGAAGAATCTGCTTTGCTCATGTTGGTTTAAACCAACCCAAAAACGATGTAAAATTGTTCATCACAATTTTCTCCAAAGACCCTCACTCTCTGCACTTTTTATGTAGCTTCTTTTTCTTTTTAACTGTCAATTTTGACTCAAGTCATTTCCAAGAGAGATAGTTTCAAGTATTTTGGGTCTATAATCCAAGGCAACGAGGAGATTGACGAGGATGTTACTCACCGCATTAGAGCATGGGTTTTATACGATAAGAATGTGCAGCCTAGACTTAAGGGCAAATTTTACAGGGTGGTGGTTAGACCGGCTATGTTGTATGGAGCTGAGTGTTGGCCCGTCAAAAAATCTTATGTCCAGAAGATGAAAGTAGCTTGTTGAGATGGATATGTGGGCATACCAGGAAAGACAAGATTAGGAATAAAGTTATTAGAGACAAGGTGAGAGTGACATATGTGGAAGACAAGTTGCGGGAATCGAGGTTGCAATCAGAGGCAGATCCAGGATTCGAAGGTTGCGAGTGCCACCATGTTATGTATACAGTATACATGTCAGTAGCTACAAAGACAGATTAGGAATAATGGGTCGGTTCGGTTAGTTTTTGATTAATTTGAATAGGCCTATTCACAAAGCAAATAAGTTCGATTTTAGTTCAAATTTTTAACGCTTAATTTAAACACATTCTAAATAAAAATGCAAAAGAAAAATAACATTTCATGAAAGAGCACCTCCAATATAAATATTTTCTTAACGAGTAGCTTAACTACACTATATATTCTTTGTTTGACTAGATTAATTTACTTGTATTATTCTTTGTTTATTTTTTCATCTTAATTGTTGAGTTATATGACAATTATTTTCAAAGAAAAACGTTCAACATTCAACCTATAATATTCGACTCAAAACGACTATCAATCAAGCCATTTAATTTTTTTTTTCAAAACCCAATAGAAGATATTGCTCAAATTATATTCCAATATATAAATTAATATCGTTTCATTAAAAATAAAAAAATTATATGCTAATTAAAATCAATTCAAATTACCTATAGAAAATAATTGTTCATAAAGTAAGGTATAATGATAGAAACAAAATGAGGACTGAAAGTTAAAAAAATGAAGAAGAGAGACTTAGCAAGTAATAAAAGGAAGAAAAAGAGGGAAAGAACCGAAAAAGAAGGAAAAGAGATGAGGCCCTAGGGCTCAACTGAAAATAAAGGAAATCTTAGTAAGTAGAAAAAAGGAAAAATCAAAGGAGCTGCTCCAATAGGGAATCGAACTTGCATTCATGAGGCCAAGGAAAACCTTCAAAGGGAAGGCTGAACCAATGATACCCGCTTCCACTTTGTAACTTTTGGGTGCCACTCTATCCATATATACGTTTTTTCACAAAGATATTATGACATAGTATGAATTTTAGTGAAGTTAGCGGGGTGGTGTGGCACCCCTACCTCATAAGGTAGATCCGCCCCTGGCTGTGATAGTTTGGGCATGTGAAGAGAAGAGACATTGATGCCCCGGTTAGGAGGTGTGAGAGGTTGACCATGACGGGCTTGAGGAAGGGCAGGGGTAGGCCAAAGAAATATTGGGGAGAGGTGATTAGGCAGGACATGTCATTGCTTCACCTAACTGAGGACATGACTAGCGATAGGAATGTGTGGAGGTCGAGAATTAAGTTGGTGGGTTGACAGATAGTTATGAGTTTATCAGTAGTACTAGTACTATTCTTGTATTCTTTTATTCTTAGCTCTTTATTACTGTGTTATGTCACTCGCTTCCATTACTTATTATATTACTGATGTTATTGCTTGTTGCTTTATTTTTACCGTTTTTTTAGCCGAGGGTCTATTGAAAACAGTCTATTTGCCTTTATAGGATAGGGTGCGTATACACTACCCTCCCCAGACCCCACGTATGGGATTAAGGTGAGTTTGTTGTTGTCAATTTTGACTCATTCATTCAACAATCCTTCTTCGAACTAAGCTTTACATGGCTCATTACTAAGCTCCTAAGCTAAATCACACAGTCAATCATCGCAATTCATGTCGTTTGAGTATTTATGGTCACTGAATGCAAGTGTTTTTTTGTGCACAAGTATCTCCAAGCTTGAGATAAAGACAGTAAGCCGAGTCCTATGCCATTACTCCGCTATCTCCAAACTTTTTCTCAAACTAATGACTTTGATATCAGTTATTGGGTTTAACCAATCTAAAGATTTTTAATATAATATGATATTATTTGATTTGAGCCAAACTAGCATGATTTTTCCAAAAGGCCTTACTCTATTAAAAGTATTCTTACATTTTATATGTATCTTCTTTTTCTTTTAATTATTAATGTGTGGAATTTTTGCTTGCACACCTAACAATGTAAGACAACGTGTAAACTGCAACCTTCATCCTTAGTAATCATGATTAAACCACCGAGGAGGATTGTAGGATGGTTGAGATTGATATCTCTCCATTTTTAACAAGAGATTTCGATTTCAAAATTTTGAAATAGAGAATCTTTTGGCATGCATTGGGTGTTTTATACCTCAGTAAATTCAAATTAATCATGTGCAAATGCCTACTAAATGATTCTAAATTAAGAAAATGAATTCAGGTCAATTACAAAAGATTGTCCAACGTGCTAGAAAGTAAAAACTCAACTGCCAGTACAAAATTATTTCAGTGTATAGAAAAGCTGAAGGTTTCTAATTAAGTGCCTAATAACAAACATTGCTGCAACTTTAGGACTGCAGATTAATTATGATATGCTTTTCTGAAACTCAACAACCTTAATTATCCGAATTAACTAGCTAGGGAACATGGAGATCCTGCACATCACTGGCTAAAGTTATTATCTTAACAAAGTTATGGGACACAAATTAATTAATTCATATAATCATGCTCGAACTTTAAAATTATAAAAATATGTAGAATAAAATATGATTGAGTGAATTGTCGTTTCACTATCAACTTCGGTGAAGCTTTAAGTTTTTGAAAAGAAAGAATACATTGGATGCTTGCTAAAGACCCACCAAAATTTTCCAGCTTTAATAGTTGGCCTAACATTTTGGAATTGCTCATGAAATTGGGAAATCCTTTGACATATATATATATGTATATGCATGTTACTAATTGACATTTAAATCTTTTAATGCAGCCACCTAATCTTTTACCTTTAGAATCCAATGTAAAGCTTAGCTCCAGTAGAAGATAGCAGGTATCCAGTGGAATAGTTGAGGTGCGCACAAACTGACTTCGGACACCATCCTATCTAATAAATAAATGAATAAATAAATAAATCAGGATTATATACTATAGTTTCTCTGATGCAAGCCAGCTTGTTTCGTTGGTCTTCTGTTCCAAATTTATAGTTCAATAATATGCCAAAATGCTCAACACCTCTTATTTAAATATGAAACTATTAACTTTACTTTGTGCATTTTAATGTGTCTTATTTTTTGTACTTAAATTGCCATTATTATAGTCTCTCTCGAGGTGGTATCTCATCTTCTATAGACTCTATCATCCCTACTTTTAACTTTGAGGACTCGTTTTCGGTACGAGGGATAAGGGATAATTAATCCCGAGATTAAATTTGAGATGAGTTTAATTATCGCACGTTTAGTTGAGATAAAATCGTGGTATAACCAATCGCGGGATTAGTTATCCCATAATTGTAGTATTTTTTTATCCTCATAGGAGGGTGAGATAACTAATCCCAGAATAATTAATCTTGAGATAATTTGTTTCCCCACCGAACAAACCATTAAGCTTATCATAGCATCCCAAAATATATTTAGTTGTGGCAAGTGTTAACTAGTCAAATCCGATGTCCTTGGTATGTACATATAATTTGCCACAAGGAAAGGAACTTGAGTGTGTCTATATATATATATATATATATATGTAAATGCCAAAATGATGGGAATCCACCTTCTGCTGAAACTGTTTCCTGGATTTAATTTGGGAGAAGCAATTTATACTTTAATTTAAATCAACATATGCATATCGAGTGTTATTTTTAATCACTTGCGCATTTATTTTAAGTTATATTAAAAATCTTCTCAACTCCATAACACACCATATCATCTAGCCCATATATATCAAAATTGTTCTTAGCTCCAAAGTTAAATGTGCGGTGGTAAGAGTTCTACAAATCCTTTCATATTTTTCTCCTCTTAAAAAAAAATTATTTATTTTTATATGCAGTGAATCTCTGCGAAATCACTCGTCCAACCAACTCGGCCTAAAATTAAAGAGTTACTAATTACAAAAAGTGATATTTTCTTATAAATAGTCTAAAAAAGTGACATATAAATTGAAATGGAGGGAATAATATTTTATAATTACTCGAAAATATTGAAGTTTTGTATATGTACTCTGCAAAAAAAATTAATAAATCAGTCACTGAGGTCGATTACACTTGGAGGAAGGCATAATTTATAAATAAGCTTCCTACTTCTCTTCTTCTTTAGGAGTGTAAAGTTAGATTCTTAATTAGTCCAAGAAATACAAGATATATTTGGTTGTGATCTCACCAGATTCTCTTGCTTAATTTATTCTTTGTATCCAAAAAGGAAGTCACCTATAAAATGAAGCCTTTCTTATTTTTCATAATTAAAAATCTTTCAATTCAATTATAGAAGGACAACTGGACAAGTTATGCAGATATCTAGAGGGAGGCTAATTTAGTAGCTGATGATTTAGCCAATTTGGCCTTTAGACAAGAGTCTTGTTTTATATAGCATGTAGTTTTGCCTTCTAGTATTTTTTCATATTCACTTGATTTTTAGCTAGTTTTCTTTGTTGCTTTGTTTAAATATTAGGAAAATACGCAAGTATAGTATGAAATAAATTAGTTCATGAAAAAAAAACCATAGCAATAGTTGAAAATTTATACGGACTTTTTGAATTTTTAGTTGATTAAAATGAAGAAAAGCTAATTTAGATTTATTATATCACTTCAAGTGTATATAGCTATAATATGCAATAATAATGTCATGTTCCAACAATGTCCATTAGTATTTTAAATAATTTTCCGAGATCCTCTCACAATAACCCTTTTATTAAGCTCTTTGCTAGAAGTTCTCTAATTACATAAATCCCTGAATATATTAGGTACCCCCCCCCCCCCCCCAAATTTAAGAGTTAAAAAGCTCATCAAATTGATAACTCTCTTTAGAACATTAAATTGTCTCTTTTTCTTTCACTTAACACTCTTACTGAGAAACTGTCATTAGAATTTATATTTCTTTCACATTTAAAAAGAAAAGAGAAACAAGATTTGCGAGGGGAAATTGTCATTGAATTATTTGAATTGTTAATTGATAAATTATCAATAATTAATTTAAAGATGTTCACTTCAATTGCATGACAACCGGATATCAACAACCAAACTTCTCTATAACAGCCTCGTTTGTTCCGATATTTTTTGGTTGCTATAGTGAGGTGTTGTTATAAAAAATATATATTATAACATAACATAAAAATCAGTTCCAAAAATAACTTGACTTTTATAGTGAATGGTTGTTATACAGAGATGCTGTTATAATGATTCAGTATTAGGTCCCAACCGGATAGCAGACTTTTTTTTTCTTTTTTTTACTCCTTTTCTTCACAATTTTCATTTTTGATAATTTTATTATAATGTAAGAAAACCATCTACTTGAATGAAAAAATTTGTCTTCATGAGACCATCTCCTTTAGCGCAATGGAAAGTTGCCGCCCTGAGATCATAAGGTCACGAGTTCACCTCTTACGAAAATGCAAGGTAAGAACGATAGGTCCAATGTGTTTCTGGACACAGCGATATAGTGGGAATTCAGTGCATCATGCTCTACTCGTATGAACATCATCTACTCTTCCTCTATTGCATTTCCGTTGCTTGACAAGAAACGTCCCTGCTCCTCCAAGAACAATGAGAAGCAAATAAACAGACAACAAAAACTCACAGTAGAGCAGTTCAATGATTTTGTATACTTGCATAAGGTGATAACGTTTTAAGAGCAAGAAGATCCTCAGAGACAGATAGGAAATGTTACCAATTAACATCAATTTTCTCAAAATGCTCGTGATTATACGTACAAATACATCTTCAGTATAGCCGGCACTGACTTCACTATGTATTTCCAGTGCTCAAGTATGATATATGGTATGAGAAGAACGCAATCAAAGAATTCAACAGTCCGAAGATCAAACGACTGCCTGCTTTTGCTCCTATGGTGTCATAGTGCTGCCATCATCGTCGATCTTGCAGCCTCTTTCTTCATTTCAGCAGCTTTACCACTTCCTCGGAAATACATGTAGACTTGCTGCACATTGCACAACACACGGAAAGATGTTCAGGTAAGAGAAAACAGCAAAAGCAATGAGATAGAAGGGCAGATTGTTTCGACCTGAATAACCCATATGCTGATCAGTGATTCAAGACAGAAGAATGCAAAACCGATGAAGTAGAATACCTGCATGTAAAAGCAGGTTTAAAGGTCAATTTTTTCCCCCAAAAAATCAAGTTAAAACATAATTCCACCTTATGGTGGGAAAGGAATTAGCCATTAAATTCAACTGTAAGACAGCAACTAGTCAATGAAACATCTAAGAAATTTTGTTAAGAAGACAACCATGCGACTAAATTCTAGTTCAGGCAAAATTTTAGACGGCAAAAGAAACTTACCCCAACCAAACCATTCCAGCCTAAAAGATCAATTGCAGGCAAGATACCGCTGTTAAACAAGGAAATGTAAAAGAATTAGTCATTCTATATTCAGTATATTGGATATAGCTAAAACTTATACATATAACTCAAAGCATGAGATCAGCCAGGAATTTCATTGTACCAGCACAAGTGCCTGTTCTAATATGACAAAGCAACTTACGCTAAAGATTTCCCCTTGAAGAATATTGGAGGCGCCACAGCAGCAATGATGCAGAAACCGATGTGAAACTACAAGATGAATATAAACAATCAGTATTGTTCTCAAAAATCAACTCTAAAAATCATGAAAAACTAAAAAGGGTGATGTAACATTTACGAGATAACATAAGAAGAACCACCCAAACTTCAGTGCACTATCCGTCCTGCAAACGGAATGGAAATAATGAAATAGACTTTATGCGAGGTAGAAGAGCATTATCAAATAAAAAGATAGGTAATGTAAAAGTTATTTCCGACAATGAGGGAACACAAAAGAGTACCTCATTGCACGATAAAGAGGACGATACCACAAAACATAGGCTCCTGGGACACCTGATATTAAGTAGATAATAGCAAGAAGCCAGATAGTTATACCTACAATGACAAAAAAGAAAGTTAGCTGGTTAATTTTCACTTAAGGATAAAAGAATTAATTGTAAAAGGACGAGTTCAGCAGCAACCTTGTCCTTTGATCCAGGCAACAGTGACTGCTATAAGGTTCCATAGAAGACAGGCTGCCAAACCTGCAACTCAAAATACCCAAATTAAATTAATAAGTGCATTAACTAGAGAGACAAATTAAAAGAAAATCGTCTGATTTTAACAATTAAAAATCATATACCATGTCCTAAAACATTTCTAATAAATTATGTAGCAATGTTCCCCCGTTCTCTTGTATCTCCAATTGGAGTGGCAGTTTTAAGATAAAGATTCTTTTAGAAAAATTACTTGCACACACATGATTCCCAAACCTAATCCAAATATCAAAGCTATCAAAACGAATTTTTGGAATATTTTAAATCCACATTCGAGCGTCATTTTGGTCATTTGCACAACAAATTTGTTGCCTGAAAATGGTTTTGAGATTTAGACATCTAAAATGGAAATGCATTAAAACCGTATACAAAGTTTTGTTTAAAATAAACCCAACCTACTAGAATAAGTAGGAAGAGTTGCATCTCAACCTCCAATAGACATTTAAACTAAAACATTGAAGAATATTGCAGAAATATCAGATAGGGATTAGATTAAACATACCCAACAATGTAGTGAATGCAACATACTGCAAATTCTGTAGATGGATTGGAATTTCATTTGCGATATCATGATGAATGATGGGGAAGAAAGGTGGCCAATTCTTTTCCTCTATGACAATACCAGCTGTAGGGTAAAACAGAAACAAAATCAGCTCACACATAAGGAAAGCAGCCACCAGATGCCCTGATTTTAGTTCAATTTTACAAAAAAAGGTATGTGATACAGTCAAGAACTACCTCTTGCTATAGCATCTTCCCTCCTTTTCAGTTCCTAAATGAGACCAACAAAACTGACAATTAATTTAGTGTATAAAATGCCTACAGACAAATATAGTCAACACCATTGATTTTTTTTAAAAACAAACACAAGGAATCTTACAAACTAAAACAAAATATCTCTCTATATAATGAGAAAAAAAGTGAACTTAGATTTTTCCATATGTAGCCTAAGCAAAAGCATGATATAAGTAGCCGCAATAGAGTGTAAACAAGCCTACCTGTTCTTTTTTCCTCAGTTCAGCTTCTTTAGCTTGAAGTTCTTTCTCTTTATTCTTCAGATCCTGAAATGTTATATAAGCATGTACTTAGTGCCCGAAAAAACACTAGTACAGTGGTCAAGCAAGAAAATTGTATAAATGTTAAATTTAACTATTCTGTTTCACCTTCGAATTATCAAGAGGGATATCAACAGTTGCACCACGATCATAGTCAGCAGGTTCATGAGGAAGAGGTGAAAGCCTTGAGTTTGTAGCAGGGGCAACACTTACAGGATTCTGGAGATTTAGTGAGTAAAATAATACATAAGCAAAATAACACATGATTGGTACGGACAAACAGAGAGAACATGCACATCCACATTCTCACTAGTTCAAGAATCAAAGATCAAGCATCGCATTAATATGTCAAAAAGAAATGGAAATAAAGACTCAAGTCCAACTTTAACATGATTAACGGATTTTTGTTCCATTTTTATCAGAGTTCAAGTTATACTAAATCAGTAACCAGAAGCTCGCTGCAGTCCTTAAATTAGGCTATGGGCAGAGGACAATGTGGAGGACGAAAAAACAGCCTTCTTCTTGAGGTAGTGTGGGTAGATATTCACTATTTGGAACCACTTAAATGATTGTGGCATTCACTATTACTATAAAATCAATTTAAAATATTTGAAAACAGTTCCTATTGGACAACGAGGACATTCATGGCTCTGATATTCTAGGTCCATTGTTTCTTGCTAGGTGATGGGAGTCCTTTCACAAAACAAAGCCCTTAGCCTCTGCCTTTATGAGAAGGATCTTAATGTCGTTTCATGATTTTCATGATCTTTGTTCATTTACAGATCTCAGATTCGCAGGTACTACCTTTTTCTCACTTTTTTTGACATTCTTTCCTTTCTGGGATGTCCAAAAATGTTCTGTACAACTTCATTTCTATACATCTTTCACAACAACAAACCCAGTGTAATCCCACAAGTGGGGTATGGGGAGGGTAGTGTGTACGCAGACCTTACCCCCACCTTGAAGGTAGAGAGGTTGTTTCCGATAGACCCTCGGCTTCTATACATCTTTCACAACTTTCAAAAAACATAAAAATCACTTAACTATGTCTAAGTTCTACCTAACTTTTCAGCCATTTTCCTAATATCTTCAATTATCACTAAATATAATATATAAATGAAATTAACATCTTAAACTCTCTGCCTCATCAAATGGCTCCATATAAAGTGGGACAGAGAGAGTATTGGTTTTGAGCAGCTCGTAGTTTCAAAATGAGAAAATCAAATTATGAAGCAAGGAATAAGCTTACCATCATATAAAATGGACCGCCATCATAATTTGATTGACTCTTTCCTCGAGCTCCTTGGTCCTTAAGAAAAAAGGGGGAGATTATCTTATGAAGACACTTATCTAAAATGCACAAAACAAATCATGTAGGTCACATAAATAGAAGCAGCATATGCCAAAATTTTAGAGAATCAATACACCAAATATGTTCTTTCTGAGACTGAAACACATTAATGACTTTAACATTCAAATAATCAAAATATAAACTCAACACAATAAGAAATATGATTCTTTCCCTGGCCTTTAATAAAGCTGCTCAGTAACATATAAATTCTCTCTATATCTCCAGCAAATTCATTCCATACAATAAAATGTGACAAAGTAATCCGATTGTCACCAATTTTTTAGTTAGCCAATGCACTCCGTCTCGTGTAATTCTACATTTTGTATTCTACGATATGAATTGAGAGCAAGCCAGTTCAATGAAATTAACTTAGCTCCTAATCCTAAAGAACAAAACCCCCCAAAGAATCTTTCAATATATTCTCCAGTTGATTAATGCTAAACAAGAAGAAATTTGTAAAATGAAACCAAAAACCAAAATGACATTCACAGATCCGGAAATTGGACCAAACAAATAAACAGAAATCAACCCCAATATCCTCTTCAACAAGTACATAATTTCTAAGTCAGGGAGCGGATGTAGAGTCTGATTTAGCTTTGGCTCGAATACTGTATATATGTCTAACAATCCACTAAACAAGTAGAAATAATAAATTTTGAACCTAGTAAATCGAATGGGCTATGGTAAAATCGCAAACCCATAATGTTCAACTCCTAGATCAGTCTATGTTTCTAACATGAAAAACAAAAGACCCACCAACAAAAAGAATCTGAAAAACCCACCAAACAAAATCCCGAACCCGAACCCATAATGTGGCGAAACCCCGAATTAGAACCCTTAATATGGCAAATCCCAAACCCGAACCCAAATCTAGGGTACTTTTCTGTTTCTAACACAAAAAAAACAAAAACCTACCAACAAATAAAATCTGAAAAACCCCACCAACAAAACCCCACATTTTCCTTTAAAACTAGAAATCAAACCCACACGAATTCATCCAAATTACAGAGGGGAAAATACATAAACAAAAAGGAAGCAGAAAAGAGTTTATCTATGAAATTACCGAAAAAGGGTTCATTTCTTGTTCTTCATCAAAGGGATTGTCATTGTAATAACGTCCAGCCATCACCAAAAAAAATAAGCGCAAATATGGAGAGATCTACAAATGGGGTTTTGAAGGTAAAATCTTGAAGAAGTGAGGGTGGATATATCCAATTATGTATTTATCACAATGAATTGATGTGTTGTAACAGATTTATTTATTTGTTTGTTTGTTTGTTCCTTTATGTGAAAGCAAGTTGTAGTTCTACTTTCCCAAAAGAAATTTTGGGGAAATTCATGTGATAGAAAAGATTAAGGCATGTGAGAAGTTATTCCCGGGGGATAGAAGAGAGAGAAATCTTTTGGGGTTTATATAGGTTTTGTGAGTTTTGGAGAATTTGATAATTGGTACTCCAGTACAAAATTAGAATACTGTTTGGGTTGGGGTGTGGGAAAGCGCGCGGGGGGGGGGGGGGGGGGATAGGTTCTTAAGTCATTCTCACTAATGTCCAATATCCTTTTGGGCTCCGTTAAATCGGATTTCTAGTGTATAAAGCGTATTAGAAGAAAAAAATACTCTTTTAAGGATTTATTTCATTCTTATAGCTCAAATCTAAGACCTCTAATTAAAAGTAGAGAGATTTTATCCCTCTCGCAATAAATGTATTAACAATGATGATACAATTGATGAATGATTTATCAAATACCTTTAGGAAGTTACTTTTATTTGAATAGGTTTCTAATCTAAAAGGATGGTAAAAATTGTGTTTTGAAAGTCAAAAATGATTTGACTTAACGGTTGTTCCAAGTACATTCTTACTACTATATATATCATTATCTCTTGTAGAGCTTATTTAATTTCATATAAAATGGTTTTATATGAAATGATTGTATTAAATTAGCTTGGGCACAATTCGATTATTCGACCAAATAAGTGCATTCTTTCATCTAACCTCCCCCAAGAAATTAGATAGATGATCTTAAGTACATGATTTACACATACATTGTTCATTGTTGCATGGTTGAGTGGTTGTATGTTATCAACCGAATGGACGAAATTGCCCCTATGGGGAGAATATAATATATCTATAAATAGCAGGATATGAGGCGAAGGAAAACATGCGTATTATGTTATAACTTTGACAAGGTCTATTCTTCTCACCTCCTCTTCTAAATCTATCTAATTCCTTATCCCCTTTCTGGTTATCTATTATATTTCTTCGGTTGTTTTGCAACTTTCTTCTATTATTTATATTCTAGAGTTATAATCTTCCAATTATTGAGATCAATATAGTACAAAGTACCTTATTGTTTGTATTGAGAAATTACATGGTGTGAAAGTTTTGACTTAGATCTCAAAAAGATGTCACTAGACTGCCATCACCAAATGTCAACGATAGATAAATCACAATCTCAACAAAGGCAATATTCTAGTGTATATTTTAATCTCTCTCGACTATCTTGCAATATTCCATCACAATTCGGATAGTTTTGTTCTTTTCTGTGGTAATTATTTTTACCTGTTTCTATAATGGCGCAAAGATAAATTTTATAAATTGCGTAAATGATTGTAGAAACTGCAATTCATTGGAATTTAAAGTGTTGAAAAATCTCCCATCTTGTTATTTACGTATATCTTATCGGCTAAATCTGCATGCATATATGTTTTGTGCCTTAGATATTATAATAAACTGTCTAAAAAGAACACTGGTTTCTCTTTATTGATCATGTGATCAACTAATTATGATACGTTTATAGTAGCAAACTCGAAACAACTTTTGTCAAAAGCATTTATATTGGAATAATGCATAAAATCTTCTCCGAACTATACTCGAAATTACTACGATACATCTTACCTTTGCGGGGGTCCTATTACCCCCTAAAAAAATCAGTAATTCTTTACACTACGTGAGAACAACTCCTTCAAGCGCGTGAGAACTTTAAAAAAAAGGCTCTAACTTATACGAAATGGTCACGTGTCAATTCCAAAACTGATTTTCAAGAGCTTTTCATCCCCATTTTATCACCCATTTTTAAGAGCTCCAAATCTAATTTTTGGTGTCAAAATTCAACAAAAACTCAGCTAAACTCGCACCAATCAAGCTCAAATTTCAACTATAACTTCACAGCAAAAAGCATCATCATAATACCCCAGTGATCAATTTGGCCAACAATCAAGAATTTTGATAAACCCATTTATTTGTTCTTTAAGCTTTTTCAAGGTTCAACAATAGTGGATTCGAAATTCTTTTTTCATTTTCGAATCTCATCTACAACTAAGGATTTAGAATGAATTTAACACTTGAATCTCAACTTTAAAACTACAACGACGTCCGAATATGCTCAACACCTCTAATAATTTTTCAATTTCATACAAAAATAATTGTTCTTTTCATTTTTCTACATACAAAATAATATTTCCATTACATTTCGAATTAAAAAGAAAAGAAAAAGGAAGAAAATGAAATAGATTTAAAAAAAATTAAAAATATATGAAATTACATGTGGTAGCGCGTCTATTTCACTGCTTGCCAAATGTTTGGTTCTCTATGCCGCGTCAACACTTAGGGTGACTTATTCCACTTTAAAAAGTTTAGGGGGGTAATAGGACCCCCGTAAAAATAAGGTATGTCGTAACAATTTCAGGTATAGTTCAAGCAGGATTTTATGCATTATCCCATTTATATTCGTGAAAAAATCAAAATATTTTCCAATTCAGAAAACTTGGAAAATACGATTAATTTGTTATTTCCCATTGAGACCTTAGCCTAGCTAGCAAGTTGAATCATTGAGACTAACAGGTCTCACCATTTAAAATGGTAGTAATGTCACGTTCGTTCTTACTACTCATTCTATGAAACTAATTAATGGTGAATATAAAACAGGCCACTTGATTTTCTGATGGTGATCTTCTGCCTTTTACTTCATCATTAGTCTTGAGAAGAAAAAATTGTGATGAACGGTGGATTGACGAAGTTCTTGGCATTGCTTTGTTTTCCTCTCGAGCAGAAGGCCTTATGTATAAATCCAAACTGTTGGTTGGCATGCAAAGACGATCTAGAACGAGTGCTATGAGATCAACTGAACTTATTGCTTTCTACTCGAACTATGTATACATATGTCACACCTCCTTCTTCCCGAGGGGATAGGAATGTGGGAGTTTTTTCAATTAAAGTGACATAAATCGAAATGGGATTGTTTATTGATTCAGAGTCACCACTTGAGATAATTTATGGTTTCCCAAGTCATCAGTTTATTTTAAATCCCAAATCGAGGAAATTTGACTCTATTTATGGTCTGCGAATACAGGAGACCGAGTAAGGAATTCTGTTAACCCGGGAGAAGGTGTTAGGCATTTACGGATTCTGTGGTTTTAGTACGGTCGCTCAACTATTAATAATTGGCCCAATTATCTGACTTATTACATATTTAAAACCTATTGTGCTTTTTAGCCTTCTAACCACTTTTAATTATTTATGGAGGTTGTTTGAACAAGTCGCGATGTCGTACACTTGTCATTTTGGCACACGTCGTAAACCGCGCCACATGAAATGCACCCGCGATTTACGACATGCTTATTTTATTAGTGTTTGAAGTTATGGTCGGGTCACATAAAATGCACACCCGAATTTGGATTTATGATTTTAGTACACATTGCGAATCGCGCCATGTGAAACGCACCCGTGATTCACAACATGTTAATTTTATTGTTGTTTGAAGTTATGGTCGGATCACATAAAATGCACACCCGAATGGGATTTATGTATCGTGACCATGCCACTGGAACCGTACCCATAGTCACGATTATTATTATTAACGCGCCTAAAGCAAAACTACGGTGTTCATAATTTGTGTAGTCCCTAATTCGGTGATTGTGTGTGAAAAAGCCCGTAATTATGGAGTACTTTTACTAAGAGAGATTTCATGCACATTCCCTTTTGAAATTCTTATTTCATGCACTTAGACCGAGTCCAATCCTAAAGCATGTGATGCAAGATGAAATTACTACGGACTCAATCTTCCCCTTCCCATATACCCGTCATGTTCCGCACAAATGTTCAAACAAATAAAATTATCTTCCAGCAACTAAACACTCAAACCATAGAAGGGGAGATCAAATAAATAGATAAACAAAATTTCAGAAAACTGGAAACAAATAAGTGAAAAAGGTACCGAAACTATTAGAAAAGTCATTATAATATTCCTGACCACCCCAATTTTCCTAATCCTTCAATGTATTAGTTACTAAGGATCATATTTAATCAAACTTGAATTTACAATTTTATCTTAACAAACTAATTACTTATCTTACTCACCAAATCTTAATTATTAAGAGTGCCCATGGTTCAATTACAAAGTTTAATAGCTAAAAGGAACTAAAAGAAAATCAAAAAGGAAAAAGAGAAAATAAAAAGGCCATTTTAACACCATGAGTAGAGTTCTTGAACAAAATGACGACAAAATGTACTACTTAAATAGAGAAAGAAACAGGCGGAGCCTCACTTTTAAACCATTTTTTAATTAATTTATCATGAAGAAAATGTTATTCTAATGTTAAGAAACTCATTCATTTTAGAGTAATCTACCCAGATACAAATGAATCTTTCCCACATATTCCATGTTTAGAAAAAAAAAAATTTGAAAGCAAGTATTATTGTTTTCATCTACTAGATGCTTCAACAATCAAGCGCATATACACAAAAAGAACAAAGATCCAAACATTAAAACCACAAACATGAACAGAACTAAGTTAGACCAGGTTTCGATAAGAACCAAATATTATGCAGATATTCAAGAAGTCTCATAAATTTTAATCAATTTTTGACCTCAATATTAGTAACGTGAATATCTCCATCACAACCAACATCTGACTACTATAGACTAAAATTTCAATTCCATCTTAAAATGGCTCTTTCATTATTCCTATACAACACATTAACAACAAACAAATAGAAGAAAGGGAAGGGATGAACCTGAAATGATTTTCCTTTAATATATGTGGAATGAATATGTATACAGCAAATATTGTCCAGAAATGCTAAGTTCAAATAGCAAAAGAAAATCGAACCACAACCAGAACTCCGGACGGCGAATTGACACAGCTTCGAACCTCAACTCATATCCATTTTTTGATACCAAATTCAAAATCAACGACGAATAAACAGAACTTCTTTTTTTTTTCCAGATTTGATATCAAATTTTTATTCAACTAAAAAGCGGAGAATGGTTTTTTTTTTTTGGTTTTTCTGGAATTTTAAGAAGAAGACTACAAATTGAATTGGACTTTTTTTTGTATTTTTTGACACTTAAACTTAAAAGAAAACTGTAGATGACAATCGATAAGAAGAAGAGCACTCCCTAATTTTTCTAAAAGTTTCTGCCCAAAAATAATCCCCTAATTCTCTGAAAAATCCTCCTATTTATAGTTAAACTAGAAGCTTCCATACCTTTCTCTCCAAGTCATGTCTCAAAATTCCTTTCCCCATCCGAAAATTCACAAAAAAAATTGATTCCTTTCTTTGTGAACCAAATCGGACAAATGGAGGCCTAGGATCTTGAATCCCTCAGATCCTACGGCTACCATTTATCCAAAATTATTCTCAAGATCAAGAACGCGTGAGGCATAGGGGAGAAGGGAATATTTTTTGTCAGGGGTTGTTACGAGACGGGTGACGTGGAGGAGGAGAGATGAGGGATCACGTGCACGAGTTTGGGGGTGCACTCGCCTGAGTTCAGGCGAGTTCGGGCGAGTTGAGTGGCGGCAGAGAGACGGAGGAGGGGTGGCATCGTTTGGGGTCTTGGGATTTAGGTTTAGGGTTTGGGGGGGAGTTATAATTAGGTTTAAATATAATAGTGGGGAGGAATAGGGACCGTTAGATTTAAAAGAATGAAGGGCTCAGATTGAAGATGGAGATGAGGCGGGTTTGGCAGACGGGTCGTGGGTCAATTGATGGGTCAAAGGGATTGGGCTGGGCGGATTTGGATAATTTTGGGGCAATTGGGCCACTAAAAATGGTTGTGGCCCAATCCGGAATTAAGCAAGTTTTCTTTTTTTTTTTCTTTCTTGATTTTTAGCTTAATAAATTTAATTAAAAAAAATCCTAAACTAAGTCCTACATCAAATCTAATTTGTAAAATAAATTAATTGTCTATTTCTAACATAAAAATAATTAATTAACTTAAGACTAATGAAAGAAAATTACTAATTTACAACTGAAAGCTAAAAATGTAAAAATGTCCAATATTTTTGATTTTTTGTTTAATAAAGAAATTAACTTATGTAATTAAATTCTAAATACAATTAAGACCCAAAATGCTATGCATGAAATATTTTAGATATTTTTGATATTTTTCTTATGATTTTAAAATATTAAATATGCAACTAAATGCAAGCAACAATTAACAAAAAATTCCTAAAACTTCTATAAAAATTAAAATAATTAGAAAACCCTATTTTGAATTTGTAGGAATATTTTCCGTCAGGTAAAAATCACGTGCTCACAGCTGCCTCTCTTTGCTCGAAAATACGAAGAGTTTTCGGGCAAAGAGAAAGTGAGCAAATACGAGCAATTTTTGCCCGTTTGGATACTCCATGGGAAGCGTTTTGAAAAAGTTTGACCGAACCTTGCTTCGAAGGTTGCCTACATATCTTTGGCTATAAAGGAATCAGGTCAGTGTAGTTCTGGGAATTTTGTTAGCTGGGACTACCGAATAGCTGTGATTTCACTGCTGTTGCTGCTGTTACTGCTTGTTGAGCTCCTTATTATACCAAAATCAAAATGAAAAGAAACTAAACAAGCCTATTAGTTATGAGTTACAAGATTCCTATCTATAAGTTTTCTGAAGTTTGATCTTGAATCTTCTACAGTCCTGTTGTGCTTCTTGAACTGTTGACTCGCATTCTTGAGGCGAGCTTCTGCTACTTCTTAACTTTAATTGACCATATTCTTCAGGCGGGCTCCTACTACTGACTTGAAACCTGAAGTGAATTCTGAAATGACTTCCCTCGTTCTCCAGGTGGGCGCTTGCTAATGACTTGAACTTGAAATAAATTCTCCCATTCTCCTGTGGGCGCCTGTTAATGACTTTAACTTGAAATGAATTCCCTCATTCTTCATGTGGGCGCCTGCCAATGACTTAATACTTGAAATAAATTCCCTCATTCTCCAGGTGGGCGCCTGCCAATGACTTGAATTTGAAATAAATTCCCCCATTCTCCAGGTGGGCGCCTGTCAATGACTTGAATTTGAAATAAATTCCCTCGTTCTCCAGGTGGGCACCTGTTAATGACTTTAACTTGAAATAAATTTCCTCATTTCCTAGGCGGGCGCCTGTGCTGACTTAAAACTGAAATGAATTCCCTCATTCTCCAGATGGGCGCCTGATGTTGACTTAAAACTTGAAATAAATTTCCTCATTCTCTAGGTAGGCGCCTGATGACTTAAAATTTGAAATGAATTCCCTCGTTCTCCAGGTGGGCGCCTGATGACTTAAAACTTTAAATAAATTCCCTCATTCTCCAGGTGGGCGCATGATGACTTAAAACTTGAAATGAATTCCCTCATTCTCCAGGTGGGCGCCTGCTACTGACTTGAACTTGAAATGAATTCCTTCGTTCTCCAGGTGGGCGCCTGATGACTTAAAACTTGAAATGAAATCCCTCATTCTCCAGGTGGGCGCCTGATGACTGACTTTAACTTGAAATGAATTCTCTCGTTCTCCAGGTGGGCGCCTGATGACTTAAAACTTGAAATAAATTCCCTCATTCTCCAGGTGGATGCCTGATGACTTAAAACTTGAAATAAATTCCCTCGTTCTCCAGGTGGGCGCCTGATGACTTAAAACTTGAAATGAAATCCCTCATTCTCCAGGTGGGCGCCTGATGACTGACTTTAACTTGAAATGAATTCTCTCGTTCTCCAGGTGGGCGCCTGATGACTTAAAACTTGAAATAAATTCCCTCATTCTCCAGGTGGGCGCCTGATGACTTAAAATTTGAAATGAATTCCCTTATTCTCCAGGTGGGCGCGTGATGACTTAAAATTTGAAATGAATTACCTCGTTCTCCAGGTGGGCGCCTGATGACTTAAAACTTTAAATAAATTTCCTCGTTCTCCAGGTGGGTGCCTGATGACTTAAACCTTGAAATGAATTCCCTCATTCTCCAGGTGGGCGCCTGCAACTGACTTTAACTTGAAATGAATTCCCTCATTCTCCAGGTGGGCGCCTGATGACTTAAAACTTGAAATAAATTCCCCCATTCTCTAGGTGGGCGCCTGAAATGAATTCCCTCGTTCTCCAGGTGGGCGCCTGCAATCATGACAACACAGACAAAATAGAGAAAATATTTTGCCCCAATTTATGCCAGGAACATTCTTGAGTGTTAGTTGAATCCCATTATCCAGGAGGGTCCTGAAAATTTTAAACTAGATCCCATTATCCAGGAGGGTCCTGCAAACCTGAAATTAAATCCCATTATCCAGGAGAGTCCTGAACAGTTGAAATTAACTCCCATTATCTAGGAGGGTCCTGAAAACTTAAAACTAAACTTATCTAGAACATGTTTTCCTCATGGGGGATTCCTGGCAAAGCAAACAAGATTTCTTGCCCCTGCTTAAAACAAAGAAAATTTTATCAGTTTGAAAATGTGGCGGTTAGTTTGTGACATCCTTGTTGAAAGTGTCTGCTTCTACCACTACCCAGCTTCATTTTGATTAGCTGCTTCGGGCTACGAGAAATTATTTGACCTTTTGATCGGACCTCGACCACAAAACCTCTGAATGACTTGAATCCCTTACACTCAACTAGTCGTATGGCACTTTTATTCTGACAACTGTTGAACCTTTACATTTCCTACAAATTCACGAATCACTTAACCACCTGAACTTCAGTTACCACTGCATTGCTCATTCTAAATCATGTCACTTATGATGTGCATGGCCGAATTTCGCTTGGTGCAAATAAAAAGCTGGTAATCAGCTTTGAAGTCCTTTCTTGCTTGCGACCCCTGACCATTCCTTCCAAAACCGCTTCTGCGCTTAATCATCCGCATGTGCGGCCCCGCACCTACGGTCTCCCCACCGCAGGTGCGAAAACACCAGATGCCTGAAGGTTTCAGTAATTTCCTAAGTCTAATATTTCTTCCGTTAAGCATCCGAAACACACCCGAGGCCCCCGAGACCCCAACCAAACATACCAACCAATCCTAAAATACCATACGAACTTAGTCGAGCCCTCAAACCACATCAAACAACGCTAAAATCACAAATCATCCTCCGATTCAAACTTAAAGAACTTGAAACTTTCAAATTCGACAACCGATGCCGAAACCAACCAAACCATGTCCGATTGACCCCAAATTTTGCACACAAATCATATTCAACATTACGGACCTATCCAACTTCCGTTATCGGAATCCGACCCTGATATCAAAAAGTCCACTACCGGTCAACATATCCAAAAATTTGACTTTCACCATTTCAAGCCTAAATGAGTTACAGATCTCCAAAACACAATCTGGACACGCCCCTAAGTCCAAAATCACCTAACGGAGCTAACAGAACCGACGGAACTCCATTCTGGAGTCGACTTCACACAGTTCTGACTACGGTCCAAAACCTAAGGCTTAAACTAAGTGTCCCAAAACACTTCAAAAATCAAAACGAAACCTCCCGGCAAGTCACAATAGTAGAAATAGGTACGGGGGAAGAAGTTAATAGGGGATCGGGGCTATAACTCTCAAAACAACCGGCCGAGTCGTCACAATTTTCTTGCGGCCGCATATGAAATTTTGCGGACCGCACAATTTAGCATTGCGTCCGCAGATGAAATCTTGCGGACCGCACAATTTAGCATTCGGCCGTAGAAGTAAAGTGTGGTCTGCACAATTTCACTTGCGGCCGCAACTTAGAGACTCAAAATGTGCCAACTCTCTGATGACAGAGAATTGGCTGATGTGCGGCCGCAGTATGTTTTCTGCGGTCCGCACAATTTGTCATGCGGCCGCACATTTGAGTCACAGATTGTAGACTCTCTAAAGATAGTGAAAGGGCTGTTGTGCAACCGCAAAGGAAATTTTGTGGTTCGCACAATTTTGTTGCGGCCGCAGATTTATTCTTAACTAAAACTGCCCTATAATCAACTTCTGCGGACCGCACAATTTCAAGTGCGATCGCATAATTCAAAATATACGAACAGTCAGTTATGATTAACTAGGTTTTGCAAATTTATTTGTGAACATTATGACATGGAAACAACATAAAAGCATGAGAATGCATTTACCTAGTCCCTAAGAAGCAAGTATTAGTTAACTCACTACATATTTACCCCCACATGGTTGTACAATTGAGTTCTACTAACAAATGGCCTAAAATCACTTAAAAACTACAATTTAAACTAAAAAAATAAAAAATTATAACAAGGAATTTAAGCATACCAGATGTGAATGAGTGCAAGGGGTGAGTGATCACAATTGTTGGGCGTGTGGGCAGATGATTTACCAAGAGATTTCAGTATAGTGCAAGTTTTTGTGCTCAGAGAGGAAAAAAGTGTAACAGTAGCCCTAGCTCTCTATTTATACTGTTGATGTTGTTAAGAGACAGAGGGGAGAGTGTGACCGCACAATTATCTTGTGGTCCGTACTCTGTTACCTGGGGAGCTTAAGTCGCCTTTTCATTTGCGGTCTATAGAATTGTGTGTGCGGCCACAGATTCCTTGTTGCGGCCGCAGATTTTCTGTTGTGGCCGCAAATCAACCCTTTTTCTGACAGACCAACTTTAGAGAACTGGTATTTTCTACCTTCCACTTGTGCGGTCCGCAAGATAATTGTGCGACCGCAGAGCACTTTTGCTGCAGCAACTGTAAATGTGCGCTCCGCACAATTTAACTGCGGTCTGCAAATCTTACAATGCTTAGCCAGATTTTTATCCACCATTCATGTAAGGTACACTCGTCCCTGTAGCACACTTAACACAAAAATAACACCTAGCTACAAAAGAAGAAAAGAAAAGAAAAATAAACATGGGTTGCCTCCCAAGAAGCGCATGATTTAACGTCACGGCACGACGCAGAATACCATCAACTGAAATGAATTACTTCCATGACGTGGATATCTCCAACTTTTCCCAAATAGTGCTTCACCCGGTGATCATTGACTCGGAATACCTCATTGTTTTTGTTCTTCAAATCTAATGCACCAAAAGGCATCACACCCACAATTTCAAAAGGACCACTCCATTTAGACTTTAGCTTGCCGGGAAACATTCTCAACCTTGAGTTAAACAACAACACAAGATCGCCCACCTTGAACTCTTTGTTCCAAATGTATTTGTCATGAAGATATTTCATCTTTTCTTTGTACAAGGACGACCTTGCATAATCATGGTATCAGAACTCATCCAATTCATTCAAATGTGCAACCCTCAAGTTAACAGCTACATCCCAATCAAGATTCAAGTTCTTTAAAGCCCACATTGCCTTATGCTCTAGTTCCACTGGAAGATGACAAGCTTTGCCGAACACCAACCGGTAAGGCGACATTCAATAGGTGTTTTGTATGTCGTCCGATAAGCTCATAATGCATCATCAAGCTTCTTGGACCATTCCGTCTAGTTAGCATTCACTGTTTTGGACAAAATACTCTTTATCTCCCGGTTGGAGACTTCCACTTGACCGCTAGCTTGTGCATGATAGGGAGTCATGACTTTATGAGTAACACCATACTTGTTAAGTAAAGTGTCGAAAGCCTTGTTGCAAAAATGCTATCCCCTATCGCTTATAATAGCTCGCGGAGTACCAAACCTTGTGAAAATATTCTTCTTCAAGAATGCCACCACACTTCTCGCCTCATTGTTGGGTAGACCAACGACCTCAACCTATTTAGACACATAATTAACCGCGACCAAGATGTAGGTATTTCCACAAGAACTCACAAAAGACCCCATGAAGTCAATACCCCACACATCAAAAATATCAATCTCCAAAATGGTAGTGAGAGGCATTTCATTTTTCTTCGAGATTCCATCGGCCCGTTGACATTCATCACATCTTTCTACTAGCTCACTAGTATCCTTGTTAAGAGTGGGCCAATAGAAACTGCAACTTAGCACTTTTGCCGCCGTTCTTGCTCCACCATGATGACCACCATATGTCAAAGAATGGTAAGCCCCAAGAATTTCACATTTCTCTTCTTCCGGTACACTTATTCTAATCACCCCATCCGTACAAATTCGGAAAAGGTATGGTTCATCCCAATAATAATAATCTTGACAATCCCATTTGAGCTTCTTCCTTTGGTTTGAAGAGAACTCATCCGGGATGATACCACACACAAGAAAATTTGCTAGATCCGTGAACCATGGCACCTTCTTCATCGAAAGGGCCAAGAATTGCTCATTGGCGAAGGATTCATTGATTTCAAGGCCATCATGCGGCCTCCCCCCTCCTCCAAACGAGACAAGTGGCCCGTCACTTGATTTTCACTCCCTTTTTTATCTTGGATGTCAATATCAAACTCTTGCAACAAAATCACACATCTCATCAATCGAGCTTTGGAATCTTTCTTGCTCATTAGATAAAGAAGTGCCGCATGATCCGTGTGGACAATGAACTTGGTACCTATCAAGTACTGGTGAAACTTCTCAATTGTAAACACAATGGCAAGGTGCTCTTTCTCCGTAACAGTATAGTTAACTTGGTCACCATTCATGGTCTTACTAGCATAGTAGACCAGATGAAAAATCTTGTTGATGCATTGCCCCAAAACAGCCCCAACCGCTACGTCACTTGCATCATACATAAGTTCAAAAGGCACACTCCAATTTGGAGTGGTGATGATGTGAGTAGTTGTAAACTTGAACTTTAACAATTCAAAAACTTTCATACATTCATCATTGAAGTTAAACTTAGCATCTTTCTCAAGGAGCTTGCACAATGGGTTCACCACCTTAGAAAAATCTTCGATGAAACACCGGTAAAACCCCGCGTGGCCTAAGAATCTCCGTACGCCTTTCACCGAAGTTGGAGGTGGAAGTTTAGAAATCAACTCAATCTTTGCCTTGTCAACTTAAATTCCATTCTTTGATATTTTATGGCCAAGGACAATGCCTCCCTCGACCATGAAATGACACTTCTCCCAATTAAGCACCAATTTGTTTCTTCACATCTTACTAACACTTTATCTAAATTCGCAAGACAATCATCAAAAAAATCTCCAACTACCGAGAAGTCATCCATGAAAACTTCAAGATAGTCCTCCACCATGTCCGTGAAGATAGCCATCATACACCTTTGAAACATCGTCGGTGCATTACACAAACCAAATGGCATCCGCTTGAAGGCGAAAGTACCATAAGGATATGTAAAGGTTGTTTTCTCTTGATCCTCCAGAGCAATAAGGATTTGGTTATAGCCCGAATACCCATCAAGAAAGCAATAGAAAGCATGGTCGGCCAACCTATCAAGCATTTGGTCTAGGAAAGGAAGTGAAAAATGATCCTTTATTGTGAGTTTGTTGAGCTTGCAATAGTTCATACACACTCTCAAACCGGCCACCGTTCTTGTAGGAATCAACTCATTCTTGTCATTGGTAACCACCGTCATGCCCCCTTCTTTGGGACACATTGAACTGGAGAAGTCCACGAACTATCAGAAATGGGGTAGACAACCCCGGTATTCAACCACTTGATAATCTCTTTTTTACAACTTCTTGTATAGCCTTATTGAGTCTCCTTTGATGTTTAATAGATGGTTTGGCGCCTTTCTCCAAGTTGATCGTATGCATGCAAAATGCGGGGCTTATCCCCCGAATATCCACCCAATTGCCTTCTTCCTCTTATGTAGTACCGCCAATGTAGAACCTACCTGCACGTTAGTCAAACAAGAGGAAATAATAACCGGTAAAGTAGAGCAAGGGCCAAGAAATTCATATCGAAAATGTTGAGGCAATGGCTTCAACTCCAAGGTAGGAGGCTCTTCAATGAAAGGCTTTGTAGGAGGAGTTTTCCTATTTTCAAGATCCAAAGATAGTTTACGTCACAAAGAACCTTCCCTGTAGCAAGGAAAGGTCTTCCAAGAATAATCGGCACCTTATAATCAACTTCACAATCTAGAATGATAAAATCCGCCGGAAGAATAAATTTATCAACATGAACCAAGACATCTTCAATCACTCCCAAAGGTCTCTTCATGGTCCGATCGGCCATTTGCAATCTCATAGAGGTGGGTCTTAGTTGTCCAATTCCGAAGGTCTTGAAAACCGAATAGTGCATCAAATTGATACTTGCTCCAAGATCACAAAGAGCTTTAGCAAACTCGGCACTTCCAATTGTACAAGGAATCATAAAAGCACCGGGATCTTCCAACTTAGTAGCCATTGAATGCACAATTTCACTCACTTGATGAGTGACTTTGATAGTTTCAAAGTTCATTGACCACTTTTTTGTCACAAGATCCTTCATAAACTTTGCATAACCGGGCATTTGTTCCAACGCTTCAACTAATGGCACATTGATTGAGAGACTCTTCATCATTTGAATGAAATTTTTGAATTGATTCTCACCATTTTTTTGGCAAGTCTATGAGGATATAGAGGTGGAGGCTTAGGCAATGGTGCCTTAGACTTTTGCACTACTGGTTCCGATATGTCAATAATGTGATCCCTGGACGGGTTCACATCCTCTTGAGTCTCTTCTACATTATCATCAATATCAATCCGAACTTTATCATTTGATTGAACCACATTGTTCGGGGACCTCTTCTTCGTGTACCACTTGCTCATTATCCACAAATTACTTTTGACTTGAGATGGGTGCATTCTCACCTCTTCCACTTCTTGTAGTAACAGCCATGGCATGCCCCGTGTTGTTCCCACCCTTTCGGTTTACCGGCGTATCACTTGGTAGTTCCCCCTCAGGACGAGAATTTATAGCTTGAGTGATTTGACCTATTTGAACTTCTAAATTGCGGATCGATGTGTTGTGTGAGGCAAGTTGGGCATCCGAATTGGCATTCTTTTCCATCATTTGCTTGAACATGTTCTCAATACGTCTATATATGATGTTTGGATAGAAAATATAAAGTTTGGGAAAAGTCAAATTTAAGTTGCGGAAAAACCGACTAAGGATTTGCCTTGTAACAGAGCTTTTTGAACAATAAATTTCGTGTACTATATGGGGTCTCTTTTGAGACATATTATATACCAAATTGAAGGTCTTAGAATGTAGTTTCCAACCCTCTTAACTGTTCATTCATACAACATCCAGATAAAAAGATATAAGTGTCGGAAGATGGGCCAATGAGAGGGTGCCAAGCTAGCACCTCTTTGACTTTTCTAAACTTGATATATTAAGGTCTTAGGTCGTCTTTATCTTCATTTTTCTATAGCACACGACTAGAGAACACCCATAAACATATCCTTAAGCTCTCTTCTAGGGTTTCAAAGGATACTAACATCCTGGGCACGAAATCGAGAAGCGATAACATTAAAACGATCCCTATGACGTAAGTATCGCTATATCGCCTCTCTTTTTCTTTGTAGTTTGAGTTTTGGAAGGTACTTCATAGTTAAGAAAATGTATATGTTCTGTATTTAATCTTTTATATATAAAGGAAGGTTGATAAATTTATTTCCTAATATTTATAACTCACGGAACAGTGATCGGAAGACGTGAGTTAGGTTTATTTCACTTTTAGTGGACTGTTTTGTAGTCCACTCGTGTTGGCCTATTGTGCTTCTGATTTATGGAGTTTGGAAGGATGAAGAGCGTGGAGAAATGCCACATATGGTAGGGTAGTAGTCTGGTCGCTCGTCGTTACAATTTCAGGCAAATTGATAACTTATTGATTGGGTATGTTATGGTATATTTGGGGGTTTTGTTGTATTGAAGGTCCCGAATTGTAGTTGGGTTGTTTTTGAGTTGCTGATTGTATTGTTTTTGTATCTCTCCTATAGTAGGCTTGAGAGAGCAGTGAAATTAGGGGAAATGTTGCCCGTTTTATTTTAGAATTGAGTTATCATTTGATATACGTGATATTCCACCGCCATCTAAGTTGTACACGTATTTATTTGTTATAGGGTTGCCGCGCTAGTTGTCATAAGATTGTTGTTGAGTTGCATTGACGACTTGAGGTATGTTAAGGCTATCCCTTCTTTTCTTTTGGCATGATCCATATGATACAAACGAAACGAGCAAGCATGCAACTTTTATAAATGATTCTATTCCTAGAAGTACTTGGGTTGCCTATGTTCTGGATTCCCCATATGTCCTACTTTCATATTGTCTGTTCATGGGTATCATGACATTTCGAGAGATATTACTGACTTACTTCATTATGCATTGCATTAATTTATACATGTACATTGATCCATGACCAGATGTCGTTATATACGCGTATATTATATGTCTATGGTATATGGGGAAAGGTTATGGCATTATATACGCACCACCACCTGATCAGCTGGTATACGTTGATGATTTCGCCCACAGTGGCTGAGATGATATGATGGGATGCCCTCAGAGGCTTGATGATGTTATGTACGCATATACCTATGCATGGTATGACATTTATACGCACATGCATGACATTATAAATTTTTCATGATTCACAGAGCTATTCATAATTACAGGTTGAGTTCTTTACTCCGTGTTTCTTTCATGTCTTTTATATACTACTTTCATGCCTTACATACTCGGTACTTTATTTGTACTGACATCCTTTTTGCCTGGGGATGCTACGTTTCATGCCCGCAGGTCACGATATACAGGTTGAGTGTTCTCCTAGTAGGCTATCAGCTCAGCGGAAGGTGTTTGTGCACTTCACTTGCTCCGGAGTTGCCTATTTGGTCAGTATGATTTGAATATGTATTGATGAGTATAGCGGGGCCCTATCCCCACCTTTATGATATTTATGTACTCTTAGAGGCTTGTAGACAAATGTCATGTATATGGATACTTGTATGGCCTTATCGGCCTATGTTTTGAGTATACAAATGATCATGTCGGCTTTATAGGCCCGCATGTCACATGTATAAGTTTCTATATCATGTTGGGTTGTCCTATGTCTAGTATTCCCTTATATTTTATTCCCGTTATCTCATGACGACCCTTCTGTCTCACTTACCCATGACGGTATGATAAGAAAGATATGTTACGTTGGTACTCAGTTGTGTAAGGCACCAGGTGCCCGTCGCGGCCCTGCAGTTTGGGTCGTGAAAGAAGTGGTATTAGAGCAGTTCTGTCCTAGGGAGTCTACAAGTCGTGTCTAGTAGTGTCTTATTTATGGGTGTGTTGTACACCACACTTATAAGCAGGAGGCTACAGGGAACTTAGGACTGTCACTCTTTCTTCTTACTCTAGATCGTGTGGTAGAGCTCTGTTGTAAGAATTCAAACTCCTAAATTTTATTTTATTCGTTATACAACGACATATACATCCAGAAAGACAGCTGGTAAGAAGTTGAATGTGGTTGTGGAAGAGTTGAGTTAGAGGAACTCGATTTTGCGTCATGCTTATGATGAGTAAATGTAAGGTCTTCAGTAGATTATATGTGTACTACGACGTGTAAGCTTCTTGATAAGGAGTCCTATGGCATGAATATCTATCCACCCCTATGGTAAAAAGCAATGAGAGAATCAGAAGGTAGATATAAGTTTCAACAAGTAAAATGAGTAAGGTGAAGAAGGATACGAGGTACCCAGTTAGTGAAGATTACCCGTATTTACAATTCAGGCAGAGAAATATAAGCATGCTGAGTTACTTTCAATAGTAACAGAGATATATACACTTGACAACACCTGTCTCAGTTATGCCCTATGGGAGCTAACAGATATAGTTTAAGAGAAAGATGGTATATTAGGATCTAGCTGGGGTTACAGTAACCCAAAATTATGGATGGATTGTTATCATTAGCTCACATTTTCGAAGGATATTGCAAATGTGGTAATAGTTCTCCTTGTGAGACACCCAGATGGTGCACTCTAGAATAGTACAACATATATGAATACTAGAATGTTCAGAAATTTCAGAAGATAGGAAGTGGAATCCTAGAAGGGATAAATATCTACCTTAGTATGACTCCCATCACTAAAAAAAAAAAGGTAGAGAGAGTGTTTGGCGTCCCGAAGAGCCAGTTAGATGAAGCAAGGGGAGCTAAAAGTGAAAGAATATTTTGTTGAAGTTTTCAGAATAAAGTGATAGACAGAAATATTAGCTGGAGAGTAAGAAGAGAGTAAATGAAGTAGTATGAGTAAGATATGATAAATTGGTGATAACGGTAAATCAAAATATGACAGAATGACAGAGTCTATAGTCAAATGAAGGAAAATACAAGAGGAGACATGCCTTGAGTCAATAAAAGAGTATAAGCCATAAAGCCATATCCCCATTTCAAGAAATGAGTTGGTGACTCGTACGTGATTACCAGAAGGAAAAGTGAGACCCCCAGAGAAATAGAAATCAGTATGGGCTAGTGAACAAGATAAACTGAACATGAATTAGGGATCAGAAGATTTGATAATAGTCGGCATCATGAGAATTTTAGAGATCGTGTTCTGACAATAATAGAAGGGACAACAGAAGAATAACCTTTAAAGGTCATTCAAGAAGACGCTTCCCTAAAAAAGGCATTGTGAGCAGAGTTCAGCTTAAGGTACTAAGTATGCCAGTTACACTAGGCGCCACCTTCGTACGTAAGAAATTAAATTATCCCTGGTACAGAAGGGTTACCGCAAGGCAAGTAGAGTCCGTGAAGATGTGAAAAGATGCCAAACATGAAGAGGTGAAACATTTATAGGTAAATCTTCATAGCATTAAATGTTAGTACTCCCCTAAAGGGGAAAGATGGTGTGATATGGTATTAAGTCGGAGTTATGTAGTTCAGGTAACTATGGAATAGTAAAGGAAGAATTTGGTACAAAGGCGAAAGGAATGAGATTGCATTTATTCAGATCCTACGGATATGATACGACTCCAGAACATTATGTAAGCATGATAATGGAGAGAGGCAGTAAGGGTTCCATCATTAGATGTTATTGATAAATAAGTGAAAATGAACACTAGAGACATAAGGAGCCAGTGTGCGGGGTAAGTTAAGACAAAGGATATAACCCAAGAGAGATTACGTAGAATATAGATATGAGAATGGACTAACGAGTGGTTAGTAGTTGGTTCAGGAAGAGCCTAGCCATGGCTAAACAAGAGGATACATACAAATTAGCAGGTTGTGCAAGATAAACAAAGTGAAACCCAACATAGGGAATTCAGTCTCGCAAATATGATGACATCGTAATCCTTGAGAAATATTCGGATAGGAGTTGGGGTTGTTAAAGGTACCGTATAAGTGTTACAAAAATAAAAAAATGGTGCCACTAAGAAGACAGTCAAAAATTTCAGTTCAGAATCAACCTTACGAGCACAAGGACACGGAGGTAAGTAATTAAGGATAATTATAGGCGAGTAAGAACATCAAAAATTCTTTTGGGTATACAATGTAATAAGGTCGCAGCTTTACAGGAGTCAAAGGGTCTCTCTTAAGTACTACAAAGAAAGACTAGCTGAGGGAATAAGGAAGAAGGTTTCAGCTTAAGCATAGTGACATAAAAAAGAAATGGTCTTGTAACAACAGTCTTACAACAACATTATATGCACTCCATAAGAAAGTGGCACCTATCGTGGCTAATGAACGGGAAGAAAAAAAATTAAAAGATAATATTTGAGATCATATGAGTTACAAGAAATTCCAGTAATTGTGGGCAATGAGATAAGCCATGTATTCATGCAACAAGTGGAAGAACGACCATGAAAAGTAATTGCTTATGTTTAAAGACAACTAAGAAAGCACGAGAAGAATTACCCGACCCATGATTTAGAGTTAGCCGCGGGGATTCATGCACTAAAGATGTGGAGGCACTATTTGTATGGCATTCATGTTGATATCTATACGGATCATAAGAGCCTTCAATATATCTTCAAGCAAAAGGAATTGAATTTACGCAAAAGGAGATGGTTGGAGCTACTGAAAGACTATGACGTTGATATTTTATACCATCCAGGGAAGGCGAATGTAGTAGCCGACGCCTCAGCTGTAGATCTATGGGTAGCCTGTCTTATTTACAGCAAGAGAAGAGTGGGATAGCCCATGAGATTCATCAGCTAGCTAGTCTTGGAGTTCGATTACTGGACTTAGGTGATACCAGAGTTACTATTCAGGACACGACAACATCCTCTTTAGTAACTCAAGTGAAAGAACGCCAGTACGAGGATCCTGTGCTAGCTCATTATAGAGATACATCCCCTCAAAAGAAGAATACACCATTTGAGATTACAGGAGATGGAGTCCTCAGATATCGAGGTCGATTATGTGTTCCTAATGTGGCAGGGTTGCGGCAACAGGTTATTGGAGAAGCTCATTATTCTCGTTATTCTATTCATCTAGGAGTGACGAAGATGTATCATGATATAAGGGGAATATACTAGTAGGACGGAATGAAGAAGGATATAGCAGAGTTTGTTGCTCAGTGCCCTAATTGTCAGTAAGTTAAGATTGAGCATCAAAAACCCGGTGGATTATTGCAGGCTATAGAGATTCCGACTTGGAAATGGGAAGTGATTAATATGGATTTCATCATAGGCTTACCTCGTACCCAGCATAAGTTTGATTCTATATGGGTTATTGTTGATAGACTTGCAAAATCCGTTTTTTTTGGGCCTATCAGGGCTATGTATTCAGTAGAGGATTATGCAAGGCTTTACATTAAGGAGATAGTACGACTTCATGGTGTCCTTATATCTATTATCTCAGATAGAGGTGCTCAGTTTACAACTAATTTCTAGAGGTCCTTCCTAAAAGGATTGGGGACTCAGGTAAGTCTTAGTACAACATTTCATCCCCAGACAGACGGTCATGCTGAGCATACTATTCAGATACTAGAGGATATGCTATGGGCTTGTGTGATGGACTTCAAGGGTAGCTGGGATGATCATCTTCCACTTATTGAGTTCGCATATAATAATAGTTATCATTCCCGCATTCAGATGGATCCATACGAAGCTCTGTACGGACGGAAGTGTAGGTATCCTATCGAATTGTTCGAGATTGGGGAAACTAAGTTAATAGGACCATAATTGATACAATCGGTAGTTGAGAAGATTATGATTATAAGGGAAAGGCTATTAGCAACTCAGAGTCGTCAAAAGTCCTGTGCAGATAATCGACGATGAGACTTGGAGTTTCAAGTAGACAACTGTGTATTCTTAAAGGTATCACCGATGAAAGGAGTTATGAGATTCGGTAAGAAAGGAAAGCTTAGCCCTTGGTAGGATTATACGCAGAGTAGGCTAAGTAGCATATAAGTTAGACTTGCCTTCCAACTTGGAGTCTGTACATCCAGTCTTTCATGTGTCTATACTCCGTAAGTGTATTGGAGATCCCTCTAAAGTCATTCCAGTTGATGATGTTCAGGTTACAGAGTAGCTATCATATGAGGAAGCTCCCATTGCTATACTAGATAGACAAGTTCGGAGATTCATAACTAAGGATGTAGCTTCGGTTAAATTACTTTGGAGAAACAATAATGTGGAGGAGATGACTTGGTAAGCTGAAGAAGAAATGAAGACTAGGTATCCTCACTTGTTTTCTTTTCTGGATGAGGATCAGACTGAGACATCACAACCTTTAGGTACGTATATGATACTTGATTCTTATGTTAGTTATTGTTATTGGTCGTGTAAGGCCATTAATGTTATTGATGATTGTGGCCCTGTGTGGATTTGTATGGTTGGGTTTGCTGTGTGACAGGTTGGTAGTAGTACCGTTACAAAGGAGACTCTACCAAAATTTCTATAAATTTCTGGGAGTTTAACATTCAAGGATGAATGTTTCTAAGGGGGGAAGATTGTTACACCTTGTGCGTCCCAAGGTGACGTAATAAATATGATACTTGTTAATCACAATTTAAATGAGTTTAAAATATGGCTATATATTATGTTTGGATAGAAAATATAAAATCTGGGAAAAGTCGGATTTAAGTTGCGGAAAAACTGACTAATGATTTTTCTTGTAACAGAGCTTTTTGAGCAATAAATTTTGTGTGCTATATGGGGTCTGTTTTGGGACATATTATATACAAAAATGAAGGTCTTGGAATGTAGTTTCCAATGCTCTTAACCATTTATTCATACAACATCCAGATAAAAAGATATAAGCGTCGGAAGATGGGCCAATGAGAGGGTGCCAAGCTAGCACCTCTTTGACTTTTCCAAACTTGATATATTAAGGTCTTAGGTCGTCTTTATCTTCATTTTTCCATAGAACACCCATAAACATATCTTTAAGCTCTCTTCTAGGGTTTCAAAGGATACTAACATCCCGGGCACAAAATCGAGAAGCGATAACATTAAACCGATCCCTACGACGTAAGTATTGCAATATCGCCTCTCTTTTTCTTTGTAGTTTGAGTTTTGGAAGGTACTTCATATTTAAGAAAATGTATAATTTATGTATTTGAGCTTTTATATATCAAGGAAGGTTGATAAATTCATTTCCTAATATTTAGAACTCACGGGACGGTGATCTGAAGCAGTGAGTTTGATTTATTTCACTTTTAGTGGACTGTTTTGTAGTCCACTCGTGTTGGCCTATTGTGATTCTAATTTATGGTGTTTGGAAGGATGAAGGGCGTGGAGAAACTCCACATGTGGTAGGGTAGTAGGCCGATCGCTCGTCGTTGCAATTTCAGGCTAATTGATAACTTATTGATTGGGTGTGTTATGGTATATTTGGGGGTTTTGTTGTATTGAAGGTCCCGAATTGTAGTTGGGTTGTTTTTGAGTTGCTGATTGTATTGTTTTTGTATCTCGCCTACATTAGGCTTGATGGAGCAGTGAAATCAGGGGAAATACTGCCTGTTTTATTTTAGAATCGAGTTATCATTTGAGATACATGATATACCACGCCATCTAAGTTGTACACGTATTTCTTTGTTATTGGGTTGGCGTGCTAGTTTTCATAAGCTTGTTGTTGTATTGCATTGACGACTTGAGGTATGTTAAGGCTATCCCTTCATTTATTTTTGGCATGATCCATATGATACAAACGAAACGAGCAAGCATGCAACTTTCATAAATGATTCTATTCTTAGAAGTACTAGGGTTGCTTATGTTCTGGATTCCCCATATGTCCTACTTTCATATTGTCTGTTCATGGGTATCATGACATTCCGAGAGATATTACTGACTTACTTCATTATGCATTGCATTCATTTATACATATACATTGACCCATGACCAGGATGACATTATATACACGTATATTATATGTATATGGGATATGGGAAAAGGTTATAGCGTTATATACGCACCACCACCTGATCAGCTGGTATACGTTGTTGATTTCGCCCACATTGAGATGATATGATGGGATGCCATTAGAGGCTTGATGATATTATGTACGCATATACCTATACATGGTATGACATTTATACGCACATGCATGACATTATTAATTTTTCATGATTCACAGAGTTATTCAGAATTACAGGTTGAATTCTTTACTCCATATTTCTTTCATGTCTTTTATATATTACTTTCATGCCTTACATACTCGGTACTTTATTTGTATTGACATCCCTTTTGCCTAGGGATGGTATGTTTCATACCTGCAGGTCCTGATAGACAGGTTGAGAGTTCTCCTAGTAGGCCATCAGCTCAGCGGAAGGTGTTTGTGCACTCCACTTGCTCCGGAGTTGTCTATTTGGTTAGTATGATTTGAATATGTATTGATTGGTGTGGTGAGGCCCTATCCCCACCTTTATGAAATTTATGTACTCTTAGAGGCTTGTAGACAAATATTATGTATATGGATACTTGTATGGCCTTATCGGCCTATGTTTTGAGTATACAAATGATCATGTCGGCCTTATAGGCCCGTATGTCACATGTATAAGATTCTATATCATGTTGGTTCGTCCTATGTCTAATATTCCCTTATGTTTTATTCCCATTATCTCATAACGGCCCTTCTGGCCCACTTACCTATGACTGTATGATAAGAAAGATATGTTACGTTGGTACTCAATTGTGTAAGGCACCGGGTGCCCGTCGCGGCCCTGCGGTTTGGGTCGTGGCGGTTTGAAGAACTAGGACCATGGGAAGAATAGGGAGGCGGGTTGTTCGGTTGTTCATACATCAGGGGCCTTTGAAAATCCGACCCCCGATTGCCTTGATTATGGTTCCATCCGCCTTGATTATTACCCCCCCCCAAATTTCCTTGATTATTGCCACTCCAATTTCCTTGATTGTTGTTGTTATGCCAATTCCCTTGATTGTTTCCACCACTCCAATTTCTTTGGTTGTTAGAATTCCAATTGCCTTGATTGTTTTGAGGTCGCAATTATTGTTTGCTTGGGCTTTGGAAGTTGTTTCGTTTCCCTTGAAAGTTGTTCACATTTTTCACCTCCTCTTCTTGGTCATTGTAAGAATCATCTTGATCAAAACCACTATCCTCTTGCACAACATTATCCGCTCGATGTTGCACTTGTGGACCCTTTGTTCTCCTTTTGTTCACCATCATGTTTACCTTTGTTCTCCTTTTGTTCACCATCACGTTTACTCCCTCCATGGCATTGACTTGCTTAGGATTTTGCACTTGTTGAAGTTGAGCCTTTTCTAGTTGATTCATGGTGGTAGTCAATTTGGCAATGGCTTGCCCATAGTTATGAAACTCTTTGTAAAGGTGGATCATGTTGGGATCACCTTGTGGAACATTAACCAGGAATTGCCATGCCGATTATGTTTCCGCCATTTCATCTAAAATCTCACATGCCTCCGCATAAGGCGTAGTCATGAAGTTCCCACCGGCAAGTTGATTCGCTATACATTGGTTAGTTATGTTGATCCCACGATAAAAAATTTGTTGAATCATATTCTCCGTCATATCGTTGTTGGGACATTCCTTAACCATTATTCTATAGCGTTCATATATCTCGTGTAGTGGTTTATTTGGCTCTTGCTTGAATGCCAAAATCTCATCCCGAAGTGTAGCCATATGCCCCGGAGAGAAGAACTTAGAAATAAACTTTTCTGCCAATTCATCCCAAGTGTGAATAGAATGATTCGGCAAACGTTCCAACCAATCTAAAGCTTTCCCCCGTAGAGAGAAGAGAAAAAGCCTTAGCCTCAATGCATCCTCGGAGACATTTGTTTCTTTGCTCCCCCAACAAGTGTCCACAAATACCTTCAAGTGTTTGTATGCATTTTGACTTGGAGCACCGGTGAAGAAACCTCATTGCTCTAGAAAAGTAAGCATCACATTGGTGATTTGAAAGTTTTTCTCCCTAATATGGGGAGGGACTATTGCACTTGCATATCTTTCATTGGGTAACACCCGATGTGGAGCCGCTCGTGGTGGAGGTGGGGGTGGAACAGGCACATTGTCATGAGGCACTCGGCCTCTTCTATTGGCTTGAGGTTCAAGAAGAACCTCATCCACTTGGTCATCCTCGACGTCTACATCCCACAAAGCAATATTTCCGAGCTCATTGTTTGCCATGGTTGTACCTACGATTTCTCAAACAAGTTAGTAGCACGGAAGGAAAAGAAGATATTCCAAAAATACACCCAAATATATAGCTAACACTATCTTTTAACTCCCCGGCAACGGCGCCAAAAATTAGTCACGTCCATAGCACACCTCAAAAGAGGTATGAAATGGTCATTTGCAATAATAGAAACCCAACTAAGAGTCGGGGTCGAATCCACGGGGAGCTAAGATGAGAGTTAGGGGTATATATTTTAATGTGAGTGATTGGATTATCTAGATTTCACTTCCATAATAAGATTTATCTTTTATTTCTAATTTTATTTTATTGATTGCGAAATAAAGGAAGAAGACTAGAGAAAATTATTTTTTATTTTGTTTTTTTCAAATGAATAAAAAGCCTAGGATTATGACCATTACCTAGGAGTTTGCCTAATAGGATAAAGACTTTAATGCTTGTTTTGTTGATTGGGGTGTATTATAGCTATCAACTCTAAATTACCCACTTAATACCTCTCGTCAGAGAGTGATTTTGTCAAATTTAGTTTTCTCAAGACCAAATAGGTATAACTTAAAACAGTTGATAAGAGCTCAAGTCGGGTTATTACTATCTCTAGGTTGAACCCTTTAATTGGGTTAATCAATCTCTCAATTGACCCAATTCCTTGTTAGCTAAGTTATCCTAGACTAATAGTCTTTTTGGCCAAGCTTCTCCCCAAGCCAGAAGTGCTTTTTTTTCAAAAAAGTATTTTTTGCCTCAATTTGAGGTGTTTGACCAAGCTTTTTTTTTTTGGGAAAAAAGTGCTTTTGGCTAGAAGCAGAAGCAGAAAAAAGTAGCTTCTCCCCAGAAGCAAAAGCAGAAGCAATTTTGACTTTTCTTCCTACCAAAAATACTCTTTGTAAAATATTATATATACCAAAATAACCTTACTTAGTTTAAACTATTAAGTAATATGAAATGACTTTTGGGATGAACTTTCATATTTATTGAATGATTTTTTGATACATTTAAATTATCTTGAAAGAATAAAGTCCTTATTTGTAATTTGACACTTAAAATCACTTTTCGAAAAGCTTGTCCAAACACAAATTATTGTTCAAAAGTGCTTTTTAAATTGATTAGCCAAGCACAAACTGCTTTTCTCCAAAAGTACTTTTTCGAAAAGTACTTCTCAAAATAAGCTGATTTTTCCAGCTTGGCCAAATAGGCTATAAGTCTCTCTTTCTCAAGTAGAGACTAAGTCAAATAGGCATGAACTAATGCAACCATTAATTTCACAAGTAAAGCATGAACTAAGCTAAATAATAAATATCCAATCATAAATAAGCACTAAATTAGATTCCCATAAGTTTTTATACACTAGGGTTGGGTTACAACCCTAGTAGAAATCTAACTACTCATAATTGAGTTTGAAGAAAATAGGGAAGAAAGACTAATTAAACTCATAATGAAAGCTTAAAATGATTAAATCTATTGAAAATACACCAAAATAAAGTAAACTTCCTAAAATGGCAAAGAAAAATGGCTACAGTAATTTCAGAGGTTCAAACTTGACCTAATTTTGTGAAACTCGTCTATTTATACAAGGCTGAAAATCTCGAACAAAAATACCCGTCGGGAGGTTCTGCGGCCGCACAATTCCATATGCGGTCCGCAGATTTCTTCATCTGGCAGGAGCTGAAGTTCTGCGGCGGCACATTTCGGAACTGCGGCCGCAAGGCAACTTTTCTGCGGTCCGCAGATTTAGAACTACGGCTACAAGGCACTCTTCTTTGGTCCACAATATTAGGATTGCGGCCGCAAAGCAATCTTCTGCGGCCGCACAAATCTTGTGCGGCCCGCAATTCACTAAGGCTCTGAACTTGGTCTTTTTGCACACTCTCTGATTTTCAACCTTTAGCCCAGCTTTGCGGTCGCACAATTCATGTGCGGTCCGTAATTTGTACAAATGTCTGCTAATTTTTCTTTCTTTGTTTGCAGCCGCAGATGGAATTCTGATGTCCGTAATTTCTTTTGCGGCCGCAGAATTACTTCCGCGGATCGCACATTGGGTGCTTCTGTGCCCTTTTTTGCCTTGTGCTTGGACTTCTCCTTTTTGAGTCGAATTTCATCTCGGGAGCCCAACTTCCTGCATTCCTGTAATTTTGCACAATTTCATTAGTTTCGGGAATATAATTCAATATTTTTAGACTAAAATAAAAGCTAAAAGGCGCTAATAAGTAGTCAAAATCCCTACTTATTATATATACAGAGGGGTAAAAAGACCATGTTCCATCATGGGGGATTTCAACAATGTACTATATGCAGAGGAAAGAATAGGGAGGCCCATAACATTAGCTGAAGTTAGAGAATTTAAAATATGCATAACAAAGTGTTAGTTGCAAGAAATGAAATCCTCAGGATCATTCTTCACATGGAGTAACAAACAAGAAGGGTAAGATAGGGTGATGAGTAGAATTGACAGAATCCTAAACAATGATAACTGGACTGTTTACATGCAGATTCAGAAGTGAATTATCATAATGAAGAGATTTTTGATCACTATCCAGCAATAATCCGATGGGGGGACAAAAACCAACAAAGACAGAAAATGTTCAGGTATTTTAACATGCGGAGTCTAGCCATAGAGTTCAAAACAAAAGTTAAGGAAAATTGGGAAAAAGAAATCAAATGAACTAAAATGTACCAAGTGGTAGGAAAGCTAAATAGATTGAAGATAGTATTGAGGCAACTGAATAAGGATAAATTTGCAGAAGTGGAGGTGAAGTATGAAGAGGCAATGCTGAAGCTGAAAAAGTGCCAACATGAAATACAGCATGATCCCTACAACATGGACCTCATTATGAAGGAAGTAACACTGAGCAAAGATTGTAAATATTGGCAGCAAGCTACTAAAACTTTTCTGTGGCAAAAAAGTAAGAATAACTGGCTGCAATATAGGGATAAAAACACCAAATTATTCCATGGCTTTATGAAAGCTAGAAGAAGCTACAATATAATATTCTCAGTAATAGACAGTGATGGGAATGAGAAGACTAGACCAGATGGAATTGCAGAGGTATTCATACAGTTTTACACAAAACTATTAGGGGATGCATCAGAAAAAATAACACATGTAAACAGTGCTCTTCTGAGGAAAGGAGAAATACTCTCAAAACAGCAAAGAACTATGCTGGTTGGAGAAGTCACAGATAATGAATAAAGCAGGCAGTATGGAGCATATCAGAGGATAAATCACCTGGAAATGATGGCTATAGAAGCCAATTCTATAAAGATATGTGGGAAATTATAAGACCTGATGTAACAAGATATATGAAGGAATTCTTTACAAATGAAAAACTACTCGAAGTCCTAAATAATACTGTCATTACCCTAATGCCAAAAGGGAAACATGCAACAGGTGTAGGTGACTATAGACCAATTGCTTGTTGTAATACAATATATAAAGTGATTTCTAAGGTGATGTATAATAGATTGAAGAATGTGCTGCCAATGATTATTTCCCCTTGCCAAAGTGCTTTTGTTAAGGGAAGAACAATTGTTCAGAACATTCTGATTTGTCAAGACTTGGTTAGAATGTATAACAGGAAAGCTGCTATGAGGAGATGCATGATTAAACTGGATCTGGGAAAGCATATGATAGTATGGAGTAGAACTTTGTTCAGGAAATGCTAATGGCACTGAATTTTCCACCAAGATTTATTCAATGACAATGGAATACATCAGTACAACTAGGTATACTATAGCAACGAACGAGGACACATATGGGGACATTAAGGGGAAGAAGGGATTAAGGCCAGGAGACCCTATATCCCCACTAATTTTTGTAATATGCATGGAGTATCTGTCAAGAATTTTGAAGTTAGTAGGGCAACAAGAAGGCTTCTTATATCATCCCAAATGTAAGAACATGCAACTAAATCACTTATGTTTTGCAGATGATATCCTAGTTTTCTGCAAAGGGGAATGACATGCAACAATGTTACTACTAAGAGGCATCAAGACATTCTCTTTGGCATCTGGAATGACAACAAACAATGATAAATCAAATGTGTACTGTGCAAACATAGAGAAGAAATGCATTCAAGATATATGTGAAATTTCAGGATACAAAGAAGGTAAGCTGCCTTTTAAGTATCTTGGGATGCCAATATCTCCAAGAAGACTATCAGTGATGGATTGTGAAGGATTAGTGGAGAAAGTGATGAGCAGGGTGAATGTGTGGGGGACAAGAAATTTATCCTATGCTGGCAGGGCACAGATGATTAATTATGTGCTAATGCAATTACATATATATTGGGCCTCGATCTTCATCCTGCCAAAGAAAGTAATCAAGGCCATAATAATTGCATGCCTAAGCTCTCACGGGTTTAAAACGCGCCACTAGAGTCTAAGGCATGTTTACTTATATACCCATATATATGTCGTCAATATATTTGTTTCTATGTTTCTAGTTATTTCTTGAATTATTTATACCAATGCCATTGCCTTTATCCCCACTGAGACGGAGAGAGTGAGGAGATTCATTGACGGGCTCACTTTTAGTATCAGGCTACAGATAGCCAAGGAGACTGGAGGTGATATTGTTTTTCAGAGGGCCATAGAGATTGCTAGAAGGATCGAGATGATTCATGGTCAGGAGAGGGGGCCAGTATCAGATAAGAGGCCTCATCATTTTGGAGGTTTCAGTGGCGCCTCATTTGGAAGCAGGGGTACTTTTGGTAGAGGCCATCCTCCCAGGCCGTTTCCGTCAGTACTTCAGGCATCGCACGATGCTTTGGGTAGCCGTGTTCCTTATGTATCTCGTCTTTGCAGCTAGCCTATAGTGTACCATCAGCTCCTATTAGTGCGCCTCCGATCCAGAGCTACCATAGTGTTTATCCGTCCCGTTCGGGTCAGTCTCATCTTCGGCAGCCACAACAACTGGGAGGGTGTTTTGATTGTGGGGCACAAGTAACATCAGGAGGCACTGCCCTAGATTGTTGAGCAACATGCCACAATAGAGTTGTCGTGCCATGGTTCCGGCACCAGTTGCTTCACTGCCCGGTCAGCCAGCTAGAGGTGGGTGTTAGGCCGCCAGAGGAGGAGGTCAGGCCATTAGAGGTGGAGGTCAGGCCATTAGAAGTGGAGGCCAGCCAGCTAGAGGCCGTCCGAGAGACGGAGGTCGGGGTGGTGGGGCTCAGCCCCATTTTTATGCATTCCCAGCTAGACCTAAGGCCGAGTCATCTAACTCCGTTATCACAGGTATTGTTCCAGTTTGCCATAGAGATGCTTCAGTTCTATTTGATCCGGGCTCTACTTATTCCTACGTGTCATCCTATTTTGCTTCATATCTGGTTGTGCCTCGTGATTCTTTGAGTGCTCATGTGTACGTGCCCACATTTATGGGAGATTCTATTATTGTAGCCAGCCCGCTAGTGATATTTTCGCTCTGGGCCTAAGCCCTCACAGGTTTAAAATGCGTCGGTTTTGAGAAATTCCTTAACAAAAGAGATAAAACCTTCAATCGGCATGTTCCTGCAAATAAACAGACAAATTTGTAAAACAAGGTACGTTAATTTGTAAATTATATAAGCAGCAATGATGCATATTCACATGAGATTAGGATCTGTTCGTTTGAGATGTGAGAGTGTAGTGAAGCATTCTGTGATGGGTGATTGGTGATTGGTGTGAAAGGGTTCAGTGATCGGTGCCCATAATAAGAAAATTAGGCCTGAATGTGGGGTTCGGAAGATGAAAATTTGATTGGTGCAGAAATAGGCCGACAAATATCAAAACCGCTTCGTATTTATCATACTATACACATTCGTACTTATACAATTTAGTGCTTTTTTCACATTTAGCTCGCGCCAGGTTTAATCTTCACTTTTTCTAGTCGAAAAGGTATTTAAAATTTATATAATTTTTGTATATTACATACATAATGTCTATATAAACAAAATATATATATATATATAGACATTCTGACCCGAGACACGTTCATTGATAAAATCGTCCTAGGTTCGACTTTTCAATTGAGCAGAGGCAACTGATCAACCTTCTCTAGACCAGTGTTTTAAAAGGCATTTTCGAGGCGAGCCCCCGGGCGAGACGCACCAAAAATGCCCCGAGGCGATTGTTTGGGGCGAAAGTCTCAAGAGGCGTACACTCAGCAATTCGGGGCGTACGCCCAGGCATTTGAGGCGTAAGCCGCAGAGACTTTTCAAATTAAAATAAAATTTGTTGAATAAGTCCTTCATATAATACCCAAATTCTCAAAAGTCAGCTTGGTAATTACTCAAAAATTTTAAAAAGGAACTGAAATGTATTAAATTTAAAAGTCAAGACCTTTTTTATTGATTGAAACCCTAATTCATCATCTTTTCCAATTCTTTATCTTGTCCGTTAGTCTGCTAATATCTTCCAAAAGCAACGAATATTCAATTTCTTTTTTACAACTACAAAGAGAACTTCATTCTCCTTCACAATAGCAAGTTCAAAGTTCAAATTGCAGGTTAGTCGTCCTTTTTGTTCCTCCATGTACTTTAATATTTTCAACTCAAGTGACTTGTGCTTCTAAGCAGCGTATAATAGATTGTTTTGACTAAGTTTTTGATGGGGATGGAGCACACACACACATATATTATTTTCTTCAATTTTTATGCAATTTTACTTGTTTATAAATATTTACTGTAATTATAATATTTAATAAAATATTAAAAATTAAATACCTATGGGGCTTACGCCTCGTTGAGGTATATGTAAAATGCCTTACCTTACGCCCACGCCTTTTAAAACACTGCTCTAGACTCTAGAATCTTGAATTCTTTTTTTTCCCGACAAATTTTGAAAAATTGGTTTAATTGGTCTAGAGATATCAAAAGAAAAAAAGAAATAGGTTTTGAGAACTTCCTTAGCAAAAAAGAAAAAACCTTCAATCGGCATGTTCTTGCAGATAAACAGACAAAATAGTAAAATTAGGTGCGTTAATTTGTAAATCATACAAGTAGCAACGACGCATATTCACCTGAGATTATGATCTATTCGTTTGAGGTGTGAGAGTGCACTGAAGGGTTCTGTGATTGGTGATTGGTGATTGATGTGAAAGGGTTCGGTGATCGGTGCCCATAACAAGACAATTGGGCCTGAATGTGGGGTTCGGAAGATGAGTATTTGATTAGTGCAGAAATGGGCCGACAAATATCAAAGGCACTTCGTACTTATCATACTATACACATTCGTACTTATATAATTTAGGGCTTTTTTTTCACATGCCCGCGCTAGATTTTGTCACGACCCAAAATCCACTAAAGGTCGTGATGACACCTAACATAGCCATCAGGCAAGCCAACGGTGATTGATCAACTTAATTACCCATTTCTATATTTTGAAATCATAATTTTCCTTAGTTAAATCGTATGAGATAGAATTTGCACAACTACAATAACGAACAACCTGTAGGAACCCCCAAAACCCGGTGTCACAAGTGCATGAGCATTTTCAAAAGAGTACAATAATAATATAACATCTGTCCCAAATGTAATAAGATAGAATAAAATAAATAGTGCAATGGAGACTCGGTGGACTGTGATGTGTAGCCTGTAATGCAGCTCACATGAAGTCTCCTCAACAGGTGCGCTTACGCGCCAAGGTGATCATCAATGAACCTGTCAAATCCTGCACATTTAGTGCAGAAGTGCAGCATGAGTACGTAAATCAACGCGTACCCAGTAAGTATCTAGCCTAACCCGGGAGAAGTAGTGACGAGGAGTCGACATTGACACTTACTAAAGGTCCAATAAAACAATGTAATAAAACATGAGCAGATATGAAGCATACGACAATGATGGGGTAAATATGTAAGTTACATAATCTTCCAATTACTTCTTTTAAAGCAAGAATTTCTAAATCTTGTATTCTACCTTACCAGCTCAGAAAATATCAAGTGTCATTATCAAATAAATAAGGAATACCATATAAATGTCGGGCATCAGTAGAGAGATTAGCTCGTGAATATTCGGGCTACTAGTGGTATAACACACGATTCTGCCGAGGTCGTTCGGACCAATCTCAAATAATGTGTACACTGCCGAGGGTCGAGCGGCACGAACCATAGATGCATCTATATACTGCCGAGGCGTTCGGCCCGCTCAATAAGAAAAGGAAGGAAGTTACCTAATCATGAGACACGTGTTTACAATACAGCACAAAATGGATATAATTTTTACCGTTCCTCAAATAACTCGCCCACAACTCAAAAGTGTTAAGGCTTGTCCTAGTGTACATATATTTATTTCTAAATAAATTTCAATCATAACTTCAATTAATTAAGCCAGCAGAATGAGTTCAATAATTCAAATATTACATGATAAGATCCTAAGTCTACCCGGACATAAACACACTATAGCTTCGTACGGACTCTCGTCACCTCGTGCGTACGTAGCACCCACAACTAGTTTCACATAACAACAAAAATCACCTAAGGGGTAGTTTCCCCTTCACAAGGTTAGACATGAGACTTATCTCGCTCCGAAGTTCCATAACCAGCTCCAAAGCCTCTCTAACACCTCAAACCGCTGCCCATCTCTTCAAAACTAGTCAAACAACGTGCAAACCAATCAAAATATACCCCAGCACGTATAATTTAACAATTTATAATGATTCCCAGCTTCTCTCAAAAGCCAACAAAGTCAACCCTCGAGCCTACGCGCCCGAATTTCGGAAATGTTTGAAGATAAACTCTACCCATAACACCATGAACTCAAATATATAATTTATTCCTAATTCCTTGTCCAATTTCGCAGTCAAATTCCAAAAATACAAAATTCTAGGTTTTCTACCAAAAATCCCAAATTTCTATTAATTTCCATGTTTAAAACCATATACCAACCATGTATTTAACTTGTAATAGGTGGGAGTCACTTACCTTGTGTTGCTTGATACAAATCTCACCTTGAAGCTCTCCAAAATCTCCCCAACCAAGTGAAAATGAGAGAAAATGGGCCTAATCCCGTTTTTATAAAAACTTCACTGCCCAATGACATTTTCTCATCTGCAGAACATGAGCCGCTTCTGCGGCACAGAGACCGCTTCTGCGGCTCCCTTCAGGCCCCTCAACCTCCCCATCTGCGGCCCCTCCAACGCTTCTGCGCCTTCGCTTCTGCGGTCCTAACCTTCCCCAGCCATTCCGCTTCTGCCCTCAAGGACGCTGCATCTGCGCCATCGCATATAAGAAAATGGTCTCGCACCTGCGCCACTACCCAGCTCGCCAAGAACCGCTCCTGCGGCCAAAACCTCGCAGGTGCGGTTACACCAGATGCCAGCTGCTTTAGCATTTCCCCTAAGCCCAAACTCGATCCGCTTTCAATCCGATTCTCACCCGAGGCCCTCGGTACCCGTCCAAACGTACCAACACATACCAAAATATTATACGAACTTAGTCGAAACCTTAAACCATGTCAAACAATATCAAAATCATGAATCAAGCCTCGAATCAAACTTATAAATTTTCAAATTTCCAAATTTTATATCTTGTGCCAAAACGTACAAATCAATCCGAAATGACTTCAAATTTCGCACTCGAGTCATAAATGACATAGCGAAGCTATTCCAAGGCACGGAACCCCAAACAAACATCGATAACATCAAAATCCACTTGAAACCAAACTTATGAAATTCTTAAACCTTTAAAATGCCAACCTTCCATAATAAGCACCGAAATGCTCCCGGGCCACCCGATACTCGACCCGAACATACGTACAAGTCCGAAATTATCATACGAACTTATTGAAACCTTCAAATCCCGATTCCGAGGTCGTTTACTCAAAATTCAAAACTTAGTCAATTTTGCCAACTTAAAGCTTTCGAAATTAGGATTTTCTTCCCAAATCAATCCCAAACTTCCCGAAATTTAATTCCGACCACATGTACAAGTCGTAATACCTGAAGTGAAGTTACTCAAAGCTTCAAACCGTGGAACGATGCGCTAAAGCTCAAAATGAGCGGTCAGTCGTTACATTCTCCCCTATTTAAACATACATCCGTCGTCGAACGTGCTAAGGACTACTCTGGAGTTGTCCAAAATCACTGTTTAACACCTCGTGCACCTACCCGTGCCACCACAATCCAGTTGAACACATTAGCTCGAGTCAGACTGAAGATCCTCCTTTTTATTTAGTCAATAAACCTTAGGACCAAATTCCAACCTCCAAATTTCTCTACAGGTCCAGATTCTAACATACGAACACCGTACCATTCACCACACACTGTACCAAAACATGATCATGCACCGATGCTGAAATCACACCATGCACCATATTAGTTGGTTGCCCATAATAACATCCTTTGACCACAATATCTGTAATTTCATGAATCCGATGCTCGCAATACATCTCATGACGCATATAAATCTTGTTCCAGCTCTCGCAATACTGCCATGATGAAAGAGACATGTAGAAACTCATAACCACCCATCGAATCAATAATTCATGGAGTCTCTCCTCCTGACAATAACCATTACCTCATTCTAAACTGAATAACGATATTTTCTCTTTAATGTACCTTATATAAATCTGATTGCACTAATTTCAAGTCCAATAATCTCGTCTCACCCGTACAAACTGCTCGGGCAATGAGTCACCTCAAATACTGACCAAGATCTTATGCAGCACCATCAAAGCGCCAATAAGCTACCATTCGAATATAACTCATAAGGAAGAACGAACTCCGACAGGGAATTACCCAGCTTGCGTAACGAATAAAATGGTCGAATAGATGCTATGAACCTACCTTAGGGATGAAAAACAAGGCACACAAAATAAGTGTAAGGAACTATGCTCAACATCTCATTGTTGCAGTGTGCAACCCGATCCGTCATGACACTGTTGTAGCGTGCAACCCGATCCATATAACATGCCCGTGGTCGTGTGAATATCGACCACAAGCATGCCAAATGCATAATACAAATCCTGGGGAGACGGATAGTGTCATACGCTACGAAACCCAAGAAAAACTAAGGTGCAATGATGACCTGCATCTCGAGAGCCATCCTGCTCACATAACACCATAAACTACACGAGACCTCAACACGTGTGCGAATAACCAAGCCATCTCACGACCCACAAGGCACAATAGAGATTTATATGGAATAGCTGACGACAGGAATAACATCCAATGCCCGACGCCTCCTCCGTAAGCAATGCTATGATGAACGAACACATCTGACCTGACGTAGAGCACACACTCACATTAGACCCACAAACATACCTCACACTGATTCTGATCATACCATACTGGGGCAATAACCTTCCAAAGATCCACAATGGCCTTATTCATGACACATAAGAATAGCCGTCAAATCCGAAACAAACTCCCACAGTCCACAACCAAAAGAATTGAACGCCTCTCAGGCATAAACTCTCGCATTTGCGATATTACCATAACCTCCATACTTGGTTTTAATCTTTAACAATCAGGTGACTAACATGCCACACTTATACAAATTTCCTCGTGGGGTACGCTCCCATGGCCTTCCGCTCAGGTAGAAAGGTCTGCATATCCATACCACCAACCGTTCTAATTCTGTAAAGCAAATCAAGAATTCACAAATCAATACACAAAGCCTCTTACACAGAACGTCGTTCTCAGGTGACACTAAAGAAAATGCCAGCTTACTCTGAACATCTAAATTTTCCCCTGCTCATCCGAGCTCGTGACATTCTTGTCAACACCGAACCCCAACCTTGATCCTCAAATTTCAAATTCCCATGCCGCTCACTGCACCTATCATGCCGCTACGCGATAATACGCGCATTCGCCATAACCCTCGAACTACTAGTAGAATAACCACTTCATTGGCTAGAAGCCTTTCACTTAGCTCATTTTAGAAGAACCAATGCAATATGCCACTGAATTCCCAAACCACAGAAAAATACAAACCTCAAGTCGTGATCTAAACCGACATAACTCTTCCGGAATCTATTTATACAACAAGGCCATTTGAATTAAATACCTCCCAAATCAATCAAGTTATGGTAGTTGTCCAGCCCGCACGTACGTCCACAAACCACATGTATAACTTCACACACCGAAGGAACTGATCATTGTCACAATTATGCCGATTCAACCATTACTAACCGACCCAACTTCTTTCAATTTACTCTTGACTTGACTTAGAAATATAATAGCTCCATTCACAGCATAACGAACTCAATCTGTACTCATCTCGAGTGACCAGAATTGCGAGACCACATCGTCTCAATACCCATGAATCATCCCATACCTCCTTACGCGCATAATAGCATCTCCAACTGGTACACCCATTCTGCAAGACCTTTTGCGAATCCAAAGCTATTTCTTCCTTTCCTCCAATACTGCACCGCATACCCAATGATAACATAGAATATTCCAAGTCCCGTTCGTAATCCACTGTGAAAACTCGATCCTTAACTACACAACGGACCCGAAATCCTTAGGCATTGTACTTTAATTCTTGAACCCACTAGAACCATTATTGAGAGTCACCCACTTGGACCTGATCCCGAATATCACTAAACTTCAACGCTTTGCTAGCACATGAACACACTCTCAAAGAAGTAACCAGCTTAATTCTTTTCCTTGTATATTACATCCACAAGAAGCATAAACTTGGGGTCTTCCCAAATCCTGCACCTCAATCGATAAGGCAAAGTATAGCACACATTCATCGAGTTCATTGTTCGACTTACTCCTGACATTTCCTTTTTCTTAGTCATAAATAATCCACCAATATACCGATAACTAGAAACCACACAAGCATACACCTACGCGATCCAATCGTAGTCGGTGGGCTCCCCCACTTAGATTTAAGCTACAACCACATAATGTAGAGCCCATAACGATTCCTCATTCTCAATTACCATGATCTTGTACCGTTAACCCGCCAAATTTCTCGAAGTCTTTTGTTAAGCTTTTCATGAACATTCTAAATCATCAGTCACAATCACCTATTCGAACTCTTACCGAGTAGCAAGTGGTATTCTTCGCAAAAGCTTCATCAACGCCACACAACCGCTAACCTGCTCACAGGAGATAACCCAGCTGTGGAATTCCTTACTGACATCTTCCAATGACACTGCACTAGGTACAACTACCATGTAATCAGTAAATTCTCCTGAGCCCATGCTCGCCCACCAGTTGTATATGTTTGTTCCTTCCCCATTGACACCAACTGAAAGTTCAACAATACCTTCCAAACACAAATCATATTGCATCAGAAACGATAATCAAATCTCCATGCCCCTCTTCATTTCAAGCAACTCCTTTCTGTCATATTCAATATTTCTTCGTACAGTAACCACCATTCCAAATAAAATCTGTAGACCAAATCACCTTCCATCACAACTCCCAAACCGTTCTACATTTTCTCAAGGTACGTGGCTATCCTACCACAGAATCCATATGCTACTCTGCCACTCCCACTTCGGTCAAACCATCTCCTTTAAGCAACTTATCGACCTCTGATGTTCATACTTGACCTGCTAGTAATTCAACTACCACGAGACACTTCCCGTCGTGTCCTCCCTCATACTTTGCTGCCCAACTGCTGCCGTATACCAACTCCATATCTGTAGCACTGGAGCTAATGAATTGACACCAACTCTAAACCTCATAGAAGATCATCTTTCTCGAGCCATCAACATTAGAAAAACCAATTCGATTCTAAACCGCTGCACACCGCTATCTCTGATAACCGCTCCTCAGGCACCATTTTACAACACCCTACCCCGAAGGCAAAATCAAGAAGACCATACCACCGACAAACCTTAATGCGTCCAAACAAGGACGACGATACCGCATCACAATGAAAATTCCACCACACTCGAAAATACCAAGTCTCATTACTATCAACCAAAACCTGAATATCCATAGTCCGATTGCCTTTCCTTTGTTGGAATTAAATGTTGAACCTCTAAATCATGCATTGAAAAATCCTCCTTTCAAGTCATTCACTGACTCAGTACATAGACAAGTAACCTACCATTACACCAACACTATGCGATAACAACGCATGAACATCATAGCAATCTGTGCATAGCCTCAAAACCATAGGAAGTACAGATACTGAACTGAAACGACAGAACACCCTTCTGCAGGGTGACGATTATAGCCCGCCCGAACACGTAGGGAAAACATCCTGCACCACGTCTTTAGTACCACTACAACTCCTTGATATCCAAGTGATAATAAGCGCTTCATGTCGCATAAGATTGAGTAGGAAGGAAATAAAGGCACAAGCCTCAATGGAATCAAACCGCACGATGAGGAAATCAAGAAGGAAAGTGCTCATAACAGCCTTGTAGCCTCTCGAAGATAAGTACAGACGTCTATGTACCAATCCGCAAGACTCTACTAGACTTTCTCATAACTCGTGAGACCTAAGTGAACCTAATGCTCTGATACCAAGCTGTCACGACCCAAAATCCACTAAAGGCCGTGATGGCGCCTAACATTGCCGTCAGGCAAGCCAACGATGATTGATCAACTTAATTACCCATTTTTATATTTTGAATTCATAATTTTCCTTAATTAAATTGTACGAAATAGAATTTACACAATTACAATAACGAACAACCCGTAGGAACTCCCAAAACCCGATGTCACAAGAGCATGAGCATTTTCTTAGGAGTACAATAATAATACAACATCTGTCTTGAATGTAATAAGACAGAATAAAATAAATAATACAATGGAGACTCGGTGGACTACGATGTGTAGCCTGAAATGCAACTCACATGAAGTCTCCTTAACAGGTGCGCCTACGCGCCAAGGTGATCATCAATGAACCTGTCAGATCCCGCACATTTAGTGCAGAAGTGCAACATGAGTACATAAATCAACGCGTACCTAGAAATATCTAGCCTAACCCCGGAGAAGTAGTGACGAGGGATCGACATCGACACTTACTAAAGGTCCAATAAAACAATGTAATAAAATATGAGCAGATATGAAGCATACGACAATGATGGGGTAAATCTCTAAGTTACATAATCTTCGAATTACTTCTTTTAAAGCAAGAATTTCTAAATCTTGTATTCTACCTTACCAGCTCAGAAAATATCAAGTGTCATTATCAAATAAATAAGGAATATCATATAAATGTCGGGCATCAGTAGAGAGATTAGCTCGTGAATATTCGGGCTACTAGCGGTATAACGCACGATTCTGCCGAGGTCGTTCGGCCCGATCCAAAATAATGTGTACATTGCCGAGGGTCGAGCGACACGAACCATAGATGCATCTATATACTATCGAGGCGTTCGGCCCGCTCAATAAGAAAAGGAAGGAAGTTACCTAATCATAAGACACGTGTTTACAATACAGCACATCAGCACAAAATGAATATAATTTTTACCGTTCCTCAAATAACTCGCCCACAACTCAAAAGTGTTAAGGCTTGGCCTAGTGTACATATATTTATTTCTATGTCAATTTCAATTATAACTTCAATTAATTAAGCCTGCAGAATGAGTTCAATAATTCAAATAATATATGATAAGAACCTATGTCTACCCGAACATAAACATGCTATAGCTACGTACGGACTCTCGTCACCTCGTGCGTACGTAGCACCCATAACTAGTTGCACATAACAACAAATATCACCTAAGGGGCAGTTTTCCCCTCACAGGGTTAGACGGGAGACTTACCTCACTCCAAAGTTCCATAACCGTCTCCAAAGCCTCTCCAACATCTCAAACCGATGCTCGTCTCTTCAAAACTAGTCAAAAAATATGCAAACCAATCAAAATATACCCCAACACGTATAATTTAACAATTTATAATGATTCTCAACTTCGCTCAAAAGCCAACAAAGTCAACCCTCGGGCCCATGCGCCCGGATGTCGGAAATGTTCGAAGATAAACTCTACCCATAACACCACGAACTCAAATATATAATTTATTCCTAATTCTATGTCCAATTTCGCGGTCAAATTCCAAAAATACAAAATTCTAGATTTTCTACCAAAAATTCTAAATTTCTATTAATTTTCATGTTTAAATCTATATACCAATCATGTATTTAACTTGTAATAAGTGGGAGTCACTTACCTTATATTGCTTGATAAAATCTCCACTTGAAGCTCTCCAAAATAGCCCCAACCAAGTGAAAATGAGAGAAAATGGGCCAAATCCCGTTTTTATAAAAACCTCACTGCCTAGCGACATTTTCGCATCTGCGGAACATGAGTCGTTTCTGCGGCACAGAGTCCGCTTCTGCGTCTCCCTTCAGACCCCTCAACCTCCGCATCTGCGGCCCCTCCAGCGCTTCTGCGCCTTCATTTCTGCAGCTCCTAATGCGCAGGTGCGGTTCTGCTTCTGCCGAACTCGACCGCATCTGCGGTCCCAGCCTTCCCCAGCGATTTTGCTTCTTCCCTCAAGGACGCCGCATCTGCACCATCATAGATGCGGAAATGGTCTCGCACCTGCGCCACTGCCCAGATCGCCCCGAACCTCTCCTACGACCCTCTTGGCCGCTCCTGCAGCCAAAACCTCGTAGGTGCGATTACACCAGATGTCAACTGCTTCAGTATTTCTCCCAAGCCCAAACTCGATCCGTTTCTCACCCGAGGTACCCGGGAACCCGTCCAAACATACCAACATATCCCAAAATACAATACGAACTTAGTCGAAGCCTTAAACCACGTCAAACAACATCAAAATCATGAATCGCGCCTCGAATCAAACTTATAAATTTTTAAATTTTTAAATTCTATATCTTGTGCCGAAACGTGTCAAATCAATTCAGAATGACTTCAAATTTTGCGCACGAGTCATAAATGATATAGCGAAGCTATTAGAAGGCTCGGAACCCCAAACGGATATCAATAACATCAAAATCCACTTCAAACCAAACTTATAAAATTCCTAAACCTTTAAAATGCCAACCTTCCATAATAAGCACCGAAATGCTTTCGTGCCATCCGATACTCGACCCGAACATACGCACAAGTCCGAAATCATCATACAAACTTATTGAAACCTGCAAATCCCGATTTCGAGGTCGTTTACGCAAAAGTTAAACCTTAGTCAATACTTCCAACTTAAAGCTCCCGAAATTAGAATTATCTTTTCAAATCAATCCCGAACTTTTCGAAATTCAATTCCGACCACACGTACAAGTCGTAATACCTGAAGTGAAGCTACTCAAGGCCTCAAACCATCAAACAACATAGTAGAGCTCAAAATGACTGGCCGTGTCGTTACAGATTTAATCTTTACCTTTTTCTAGCTGAAAAGTGTATAAAATTTATATAATTTTGTATATAACATACAGAATATCTATATTTACAATAAATGTATATATAGACATTCCATCACGAGACGCATTCGTTGACAAAACCGTCCTAGATTCGACTTTTCAATTGAGCGGAGGCGAACTGATCAACCTTCTCTAGACTCTAGAATCTTGAGTTTTTTATTTACCTGAACGATTTCAAAAAATTGGTTTAATTAGTCTAGAGATATCAAAAGAAAAAAAGAATTAGGTTTTGAGAAATTCCTTAGCAAAAGAGATAACACCTTCAATCGGCATGTTCCTGCAAATAAACAGACGAATTTAAAAAATTAGATATGTTAATTTGTAAATTATATAAGTAGCAACGATGCATATTCACCTGAGATTAGGATTTGTTCGTCTGAGGTGTGAGCATGTAATGAAGGGTTCTGTGATGGGTGATTGGTGATTAGTGTGAAAGGGTTCAATGATCGGTGCCCATAATAAGAAAATTGGGCCTGAATGTGGGGTTCGGAAGATGAAATTTTGATAGGTGCAGAAATGGGCCGACAAATATCAAAGGCACTTCGTACTTATCATACTATACACATCCGTACTTGTATAATTTAGGGCTTTTTTCACATTTAGCCCACGCTAGATTTAATCTTTACTTTTTTCTAGCCAAAAAAGTGTATAAAATTTATATATTTTTTGTATATAACATACAGAATGTCTATATATACAAAAAATATATATATAGACATTCCGGCCCGAGACGCATTCGTTGACAAAACCGTCCTAGGTTCGACTTTTCAATTGAGCGGAGGCGAACTAATCAACCTTCTCTAGACTTTAGAATCTTGAATTCTATTTTTTTACTCGACCAATTTCAAAAAATTAGTTTAATTAGTCTGAAGATATCAAAAGAAAAAAAAAATCGGATTTGAGAACTTCTTTAGCAAAAGAGATAACACCTTCAATCGGCATATTCCTGCAAATAAACAGACAATTTGTAAAATTAGGTACGTTATTTTGTTAATTATACAAGTAGAAACGATGGATATTCACCTGAGATTAGGATCTGTTCGTCTGAGGTGTGAGCGTGTAGTGAAGGGTTCTGTGATAGGTGATTGGTGATTGGTGTGAAAGGGTTCAGTGATCGGTGCCCATAATAAGAAAATTGGGCCTGAATGTGGGTTCGGAAGATGAAAATTTGATTGGTGTAGAAATGGGCCGACAAATATCAAAGGCATTTCGTATTTATCATACTATACACATTCTTACTTATATAATTTAGGGCTTTTTGACATTTAGCCCGCGCCAAATTTAATCTTTACTTTTTTTAGTCGAAAAAATATTTAAAATTTATATAATTTTTGTATATAACATACACAATGTCTATATATACATTTTATATATACAAAAAATATATATATAGACATTTCGGCCCAAGACACGTTCGTTGACAAAACCGTCCTAGGTTCGACTTTTCAATTGAGCGGAGACGAACTGATCAACCTTCTGTAGACTCTAGAATCTTGAATTCTTTTTTTTTTACTCGACCAATTTTGAAAAATTGATTTAATTAGTCTAGAGATCTCAAAAGAAAAAAAGAAATAGGTTTTGAGAACTTCCTTAGCAAAAGAGATAAAACTGTCAATCGGCATGTTCCTGCAAATAAACAGACGAATTTGTAAAATTAGGTGCGTTAATTTATAAATTATACAAGTAGCAACGACGCATATTCACCTGAGATTAGGATCTCTTCGTCTGAGGTGTGAGAGTGTAGTGAAGGGTTCTGTAATTGGTGATTGGTGTGAAAGGGTTCAGTGATCGGTGCCCATAATAAGAAAATTGGGTCGTAATGTGGGTTCGGAAGATGAAAATTTGATTGATGCAGAAATGTGCCGACAAATATCAAAGGCACTTCGTACTTATCATACTATACACATCCGTACTTGTATAATTTAGGGCTTTTTTCATATTTAGCCCACGCTAGATTTAATCTTTACTTTTTTCTAGCCAAAAAAGTGTATAAAATTTATATATTTTTTGTATATAACATACAGAATGTCTATATATACAAAAAATATATATATAGACATTCCGGCTCGAGACGCGTTCGTTGACAAAACCGTCCTAGGTTCGACTTTTCAATTGAGCGGAGGCGAACTAATCAACCTTCTCTAGACTCTAGAATCTTGAATTCTTTTTTTTTTACTCGACCAATTTTGAAAAATTAGTTTAATTAGTCTGGAGATATCAAAAGAAAAAAAGAAATAGGTTTTGAGAACTTCCTTAGCAAAAGAGATAAAATCTTCAATCGGCATGTTCCTATAAATAAACAGATGAATTTGTAAAATTAGGTGCGTTAATTTGTGAATTATACAAGTAGCAACGACGCATATTCACCTGAGATTAGGATCTGTTCGTCTGAGGTGTGAGAGTGTAGCAAAGGGTTCTGTGATTGGTGATTGGTGTGAAAGTATTCAGTGATCGGTGCCCATAATAAGAAAATTGGGCCTGAATGTGGGGTTCGGAAGATGAAAATTTTATTGGTGCAAAAATGGGCCGACAAATATCAAAGGCACTTCATACTTATCATACTATACACATTCGTACTTATATAATTTAGGGTTTTTTTCCCGTTTAGCCCGCACCAGATTTAATCTTTACTTTTTTTAGCCGAAAAAGTGTATACAATTTATATAATTATTGTATATATAGATATTCCGGCCCGGGACGCGTTCGTTGACAAAACCATCCTAGGTTCGACTTTTCAATGGCTGAGGCGAATTGATCACCTTCTGTAGACTCTAGAATCTTGAATTCCTTTTTTTTTTACCTGATCAATTTCGAAAAATTGGTTTAATTAGTCTAGAGATATCAAAAGAAAAAAGATAGGGTGTTTATTCTGTCAGGAAAAAGGGGGGAGAGTGCATTTGCTTGAATGAATTTCCATTATAAAATTTGTTAACTTTCCAATAACAGAAAGTCACTTACTTTTTGGATACAATCACATATAGCACATGAATCTTATTGAGATAAAAGATAAATTATCTTAGCTTTTTTATTTAGTTTCTATAACCTTAAATATCATTTTAAACGGCGTGCTTAGCAACTACAACCACTTGAAACTTTCTTATCTCTACTTTAAAAAAATAAAGTGTTTCAAAATCGTACTATTTTGAATTGAATAATATAATATGAATACATCTTTTGTAGTTCCACTCTATTTCAAATAATTAGTAAAGATAGAGATATTTTATTATCTAACTAAAATTATTAGAATTTAGCCAACTTTTAAATTGAACCGATAAAGTAATTATTCTGCAGTGTAAAGATAAAATTTGGATGAAAATACTCTAACCAAAAATACGGAATAACTCCAACAATCGAAGCTAGACCTCGATAATTTTATATGTAAAACTCCATCATACTATACTAGAATTCGAAAATTTCTATACAGGTGAAGATTCAATACCGTGTGTTGTATTTTGAAACTTTTACATGTACTATATTGGGTTTCAATATGGGAATACAACATGCTATTAACATCTACATGGAAACATTACCTCTCTTCCATGGAGTAAAGCATGCCTTGGAAAAAAACTTACTGCCATTAACTATCGAAACTGATTGTCAAGAACTAATCAATTTATTATCTAACGATAATTGTCTCTACAAAAATTTGATTGATGATTGCAGGTCCCTATTATATGATTCAGGTAATCCAACCCTAAAGCACGTGTATAGAGAAGCTAATAGAGTGGCAGACCATGTCACGCCCCGAACCATGGCCTGGGCGTAACACGGCACTCGGTGCCTAACTACATGTGACCGAGCGAACCAACTGGGTGGCTGGATCAATATATGGTATAACTGTAATTTGAATATAAAAATGCAATATGTCGATTTACTAAAGAGTCTCACTGAAATATCATAAATGCGGAAAGTACTGAAAAGTCTACAAGTATAAACGAGTAGCCGACAAGGCTAACACATAAAAAGCCTGCTAATATCTGACTTACTGGGCTATAGTCTACAAAGCCTCTAAAGAAAAATGAAATGCTAACTGTTTACTGGGACAAGATCCCTGGTATACCTTATTAACTGAAATACTATAAAGACTGAAAAAAGGGAGGGATAATGCCCCGAAAGACTGGGATTCATCAATAGCTGATACGAGATGTCCTAGCAAGCAGAATCGTCAACCTGTAAATCGTCACCTGCATCGCGAGATGAAGGCCCGGGCAAAAAGGGACGTTAGTACATTTGAATTGTACTGGTATGTAAAACAACTAAAAGAAAGAACTGTAAATATTGAAACTGAAACTGAACTGATAACTGATAACTGAGAATTGATAAGGAAGTAAGGATATGAATACTCCCTTTTCTGAATGATGAACCACTCGTTTATCTGAATATTAAACTGCGGCCTCAAGCCCAATATATATGTGCATAAACTGCGGCCTCGGGCCCAAGTATACGTATACATAACTGCGGCCTCAGGCCCAAAAATGCATAAAGCATAAACTGCGGCCTCAGGCCCAAATACAGGTGTTCAACATTCAGGGATTTAAAATCAGGAAATGAGAATCATACTGCAATACATGATACTGAAATACTGAATGGAACTAGACTGGGACGTGTATTCATAATAAACTGATTTGTCGCAACTGAGTCTTATAAGATATTGAATGAATTATGAACTATGCCATCTAGAGAATAGAAGTTCTACAACCATTCATGGAACTGAGGCATAATTACTTGTTGAGGAATTCGTAATAGTCATAAAGAATAAGACGTAGGGAGAATCATAAACATTCTCAAACGTAGAGAGTTAACCTCACATATCTTAACTTTTTGCTCTTGAATGTAATACAATATTTGTCAACCCTTTCAACTTTAATCTATAGCAATACAAGTCAAAGGGATTCCATATTAGCAATGATACTCATGTTTTGGTCACTTAGGCATTTTATCAAACACTTGGTGAGAATAAAGCTTCATAGTCCTTATTAATGGTGTTTCTACACGCAATAACCCATTCTCTTACTCCTAGATAAATTCTAAAATCTCGAATGGTTATAATCAACATCATTCTTCATCACCCATAAGGTAAACAACACCCTTAACCAATAATCAACAATCCACAACCCAAACCTATAACCGTTCATGCTTTTCTATCACACATCAACTCATATCTTATGAACTAGAGTCTATAATCATTAATCCAATGCTATAATCAATTTGAGGGTGAAGACATTACCTTTTTGAAGTTCAATCCTCTTAAATTCGAGTTCTAGGGTTTCTTCTCTCAACAATGATGTCCCAATCGAATATCTAATGATATGGAGGGTTTACCCATATTAATAAGGTATTAAAAAATTGAAATTAATTTAGAATCACCATTAGAACTTACCTTGGATGGTGGAGGGACCTTTAAGGAGTTAAGTTCTTGAGAGCTTCCCTTTCTAGAGTAAGTTTTTGTGTTTTGGGGTGTGGGGGACGAAGTAGGGCCTTACAAATGACCCTCCGGGTGCGCCTCCGCGCACCTGAAGGCCTGACCACGCACCTGAACGCGCAGAATGGCAGTAGCACTGCCACAAGTGCGCGGCCGCACACGTGACCATCTGGGTGCGCACCTGGGCGCGCATATTGCGCACTGCTCTGTAAAACACACACATAACTCTTTGCACAGAGATCCGTTCGAGCTCCACAATATATTGTTGGAAAGCTAGTTCAAAGGCCTACAACTTTCGTGTTTTGAGTTTTCCCAAATTCCTTACACATTTTCACTAAATCCTGCTGCAAGACAGACCTTTCGTAAACTTAGTAGATTTTATCGAATCTTATACACCAACCCTCCCCCTCCCCCTTCCCTCTCCTTCTTGATTCTAAAATAACTATTTCCACCCATACTCATATCGACAGAACTTCATATGTCCAAAATATAACATTACTACTCATTTAACACATCCATACCTAAGCCGAATTTACGAGGTGTTACAGACCAGTTAGCAAAAAATGCATGTAGCTTGGACGTTTTTGAAAATCTTTTGTTGTACCCGACCCCCTCGCCCCTATCTTTCCTGCCTTTGTTAGAGATAGTATGGGCACTATGTTACCCAAACTAGTCTCATTATGTAATGAACCTTAATGTAGTTTTTATTTTGAATAAAAGTTTTTTATTACAAAAAAAATGCTAAATATCCTTAGATATTTTGCTGATGTCACAGTGAATGATGATTTACCTTTAACATCTTAATATCAAGTTTGAGTAAGCATTAGAAAAAAATTATCGACTTTTGAGTATTTGTCCTTTGAGTTTTTATGCAATAGTGGGGTTGGGAGTTTACTACAATCAGATGGTATCAGAGCCACTCTTGTGTCAATCTTGTCGATGATGGGTCAGAGTTGAACTGACTTTAGGCAAATCCCAGTTAGGCAGGGCAAACCTTAGTGTTGAATCTACGTGAATCCCATGCGGTGGGGCAAACCTCAGTGAGGGCGCTGAGTCCATAAGAAGGGGTGAATGTAACACTCCAGACTTTAGACAGAGTTCCACATCGGCAAAACACAAGAGGGATACTAGGCATATAAGTTAACATGTTTTAGACCCTAGTGACACGTTTTAAACCCGTGAGGGCCTAGGCCCAGAGCAGACAATATCAATAGCGAGCTGGGCTGTTACATGCAGCCTATGCAACTCTAGTCTACGCAATATAGATAGTCAGGAATGAAGCAGTATGGAATGATTGGGTAACAAGAACTCAAGTAATGTCCAAGCAAATCAAAGAAGAATGTAGATACAAAACCCTTAGCTTAGAAAATAGAAGCAAAAGACAGATGGAATGGATTCAAAACTTGTACAGATAGATAGATTTAGACAGAAAGAAATAGATAGATGAACTGATTACTATTCATTAGAGTAATCAGTTACAGTTAGTATAGGACTTTTGTAATTGGGACTGTTTTAGTAGGTGATTAATAAGATTTCTTTATTTTAAAAAAAAAATGCAACTCCTTAGTTATTTGGTCAAGCAATCTGTTGCTTATGTTTTCGGTCAATTACTGGTTTGAAGCCTTTTACTTTTGTCCTTTTCCTTTTTCCCAAAATTTGCCATAGATGACACTGAAACGGCTGGAGAAGAAAAAAAAGAAGGAAAAGTAGAAGCCACTGTCGCAAGTATGCAAAAACAAATGCAGAGCTCTGGTTGATCACAAATGCGGTGTTGCAGTTTTTACCAGCCTCAGTTATTTGAGCCACTTAAAAAGTTGAAAGCCAACTCTCTCGCAATGAAAGACGAGAATTCAGAGGATAATCAGAGCAATTAGGCAAAAGAATGTTTTAATTAAAAAGAAACGGTAAAAGTGCGCCAGAATTAGTGACCTTTTGTACAGTCCCCGTGCCATGCACATTTATCCTTCAAAGCCTTGTTATTTCCGCTGCTCTTTTCCTTAAGCTGCCTCCATGTGTTTGTGTGTGTGTGTGTGTGAGAGAGAGAGAGAGAGAGAGAGAGGAAACAGTTTGAAAACCTCTTTGGGATGACAAGCAACATGCAATATGTGACATTCTCTGTTGGCATATAGGAAGAGCTGAGAGAGAGATTGAGGCCATTCTTGTTCTCCATTCCTATACATTTCTTGAGAGAGTGTGTGTGTGTGTGTGTGAGAGAGAGAGAGAGAGAGAGAGAGAGAGAGAGAGAGAGAGAGAGAGAGAGAGAGAGAGAGAGAGAGAGAGAGATGGCAAAGGGGGGAAACATGAAGGGGCACATGCAGAGTCAGAACAATGGGAGTAGAGGAAGAGCATATGCAGTGCTGGTGCTTCTGGCATTTGGGGCTGCAATTTTTGGAGTGATGATTCTCCACAAGCTCAGGGAAAGGCGTATCTTCAACCTCCTTGTCAAGGATAAAGAAAGTGAACTCAACGACCTTAAATTCCTATTGCAGGTACTTCTCTCACTCTGTTGTTAGTGTGTGTGTGTTGTGTTGTGGGGGGGTTGTGTGTGTGTGTAGACAATAACAATTGTCCTGAACCAATATCAAGCCATGCAACAATGCTACATCACTCTATTGTTTTTCTTTCTGCAAAGAAAATGAAACTAATACAGGAAACCCGAAAAATCAAGTCAGAAATCAGTAACTAGGAGTGGCCTTCTGTTTGGCGTCTGGTTTAGACTTTAAACCATTTGCTGTGTTTAATAACCAACGATTTAAACTGAAAGGTTTATATTGCTTCAAGGGGAATTAAGAAAGACCAAAGGAGGAGAAGAAGAACATGGTGCCAAATAACTTTCCACGAAAATCTTAAGTGAGAGGTCACATTCAAACTTAGATGATAAGTTAACTTTTAAAGAAAACGTGGGAAGTATTTTATTCTTTCTGTTCATAGAGGAAAAACACACAAACAAGGACATCTTTTAATAACTGTAGTCCTCTAATTTTATGCAACTATCATAGTGAAAATTAGTATGATACCAGCTGAAATGTATGATGTGTATTGCAAAGATGAACCTTAGGAAACAAAACAATATGAACTATCAAGACACAAATTGCAAGATCTGTATCTAGGGGCGGATCCAGCCCTCTAGCACCGGGTTCAACTGAACCCGGTGCTTTTATTGCGGAGTATAAATTTATGTGTAAAAATTTATTAAAATTACAATAAATAGTAAATATGAACTCATAACTTTAAAAATATAATGATGTAATGCTAAAAACCTTAATGGTTGAACCCATAGAATTTAAATCTTGGATTCGCCTCTGTGTATCTTCTACCACATTTTTGTGTATTTGCAAGTTCATTATGTTACACAAGCTAATGTTAATTGTCACCTGTGGGACAGAAAGAAAGAGAACATACACAAGAAGCTAAAAGGAAAACAGAGGAAATGAGATCCAAAATACACTCACTTCGTACGCAGAAAAGGGATCTCAACAGCAGGATCTTGGAAATGAAATCAACAATCTCTTCCCTTAAAGATGAACAAAGAATAATCGAAGTGGCTCTCGAGGAAAAGCAGGATGAAATCAAGATGCTTAGAGAAAAACATATGGAAACAAACCCAGATAATTCTCAAGTTAAGCTTCTTTCTGAATCATTGCGACAGAAGGAAGCTGAAGTTGAGGATTTAAAACATCGTCTTGAATTACCTGTAAAGGTCTGGTCAGTGAGTGCAGACGATCCATCAAATCCACCTATAAACTTCACCACCGCGGCTACTGAAAGAAAAGAAGCAAGTGAAGGAGAAACCAAAGAATTGCATCGATCCTTTAAAAGAGATGACCAGAAGAATTCAACAGAAAATATACAGAGAACAGCTGATGAATCTGCCCTCAATCGAAACAAAGGCACAAGGCAAGGTGAAGACAGAGGACAAGCACAAGATGGAGAGACATCTGCTGATAGAAAGAGCAATATTGGAGAACAGGAGTCTCAGGAGTTGAGAACTGCTCAAGAAGATGTTCCAGGCAATAGAAGCACCAGTTTTCAGACTTTGGATGGCCAACGAGAGGCTGCTGACAGTTTTAAAGCTGGGGAAAACTTCCTAGAAGAGAAAAGGTACAGTAGCGGAAATGCATCTGTGGAATCTATCAATCATAGTGGTCAAGTGCAAAAGCAAAACAATGAAGTTGGTGTAGTAGATGCCCCGGACTGGAAAGAACATGGCACAGCAATCGGAAATTTTGCGGATTCTCAAGGTAATAACTACAGGTCTGGATGGAATGACAATCCCAAGAGTAGAGATAGATTAAGAGTGAGCCAGGAGAACATAAGAAAGACAAAAGGGAAGAGCCGGCGAATAATTGCAGATAGCAAGGTCACTGAAAGTGGAGGGCTTCCTGAAAAGAGAAGCATTGTAAGCATGAGAAACAGAAAGTTCTTTGAAGAAATGCATGGAGGTGAAACAAATGAGAGAATGGAAGGCGGTAAACAGGAGAAACAGGAACATCTGCAAGATCAAAATATGGACCTAAACAGGAATAACGGATCTGCTCCAGAAAATCAAAGGATTAACGATTTGGAGGAAACTTTTGGAAACCAAATCAGGTCAGAACAAGAACAGAAACCAGATACGGGCAGACAGCAAATGCAAGATGATAGCTCAAACCTCGATGAAGCTCCACCACATAACGCATTACTTAACCCTGAGAAATCTGCAGGTGCCAAAGAAAGTAGCCAAGAAGGCAGGAAAGCTAACACAAATGAGAAAATTGAGAAAGGGCAAGAAAAAGAAGTCAAAGACGCAGAATCTGAGATGGCCCAGAGCTCTCAGGAAGTGCATGCGAAGACAGCTGTTTCTGAGGTCAACAGAGTTTCAAAAGAGGCCAGAAATAGAAAACCAGATGAAACTGCACAATCACAAGATGCAACAGGCATCAATAGTAAACATCAAGAACAAAAACAGGCTGACAATCTTCACAATTATCTGGAACATGCAAATATTGCTGAAAGAGATGTCAAAGCAGATGACCTTCAGTTTGAGAATGATCAAGAAACAGGACAGCTAGACCAGTCCAAAGGAATTTCACGAGAGACCAGAGATCAAAAACCCAATAGAAATGCACAATCAGAAGAGCAAAACACCGTTGTCTTTAGAGATACAGAGCACAGGCTGGCCAGCAGCTTTCACAGTTCTTCCGCACATGCGAGAAATGCTGAAAGGGCTGTAAAAGATGGCAACCTTGACCCTGAGAATGATAAGGAAATAGAAGATCTAGACCATTCTAAAGGCTCTGCTGCCAATTTGGAAGAGGAGGAAGAAGACAACGACCAAGCAGATGAGCCTGAATTTTAGGTATACAGTTGCCTTACAGAACGCTAAATGCTTTGCTTAATTTCAATGTTAGATCAAGAAGATACTTGCGTCTTCTTAATTTCTCCAGCAGTTGAGTATGCTTATGAATGTTCAATCACTGTGATTTAGTTAAATTACTCTATTGTTTGACATTTTCACTAACCAACTACCAGTGAGAATAATTTGCATACTCCACTAGAAATACGTTAAGATTAGTGAATCTCCAAAGCTTTTAAGTAGATAGGATCTTCCAATTAATGCGTACACAATTTCCAGACTAACATGACAATGAAGTAAGAAAAGTAAAAGGAGAAAAACCAGTTCCATTTATCATTAGCATAAGAAAGAGAGAACTGCATTACAGTGCTGATGCAACCAACTTTAGCCCACCATTTAGTAGCTTAGAAGCTATCTGGTCGTTTGTATAATAAGAAGAAAGCTCATACAATGAGAGTTAAAGTTATCATTGTCATGTCCAATAAATTGGATTATTAGAGAGAACTTCTCAATTTAGGACATGAAAATATCCCAATCTAAGCATGATGCCACGTAAATTCCCACCTTATTGTGATGCTTGCACCAAATTCTGCATAAATAAAGATAAAATAGGATGTCATTCCTCTCAAACAGAGAAAAAGTCACGCTCGTTTGCAGGGCAGGTAAAGGGCACTCAAAAAGAAGCAATTATCGTATCAGAATATAGTTCCTTCAGAATTAATCTGCCATTATTTCAACTGACGAAACTTTACTCCACCAAAATTTAAAATTCACATAGAATCTATTTCTATCTGCCATCACATAGCTGGAAATTCTTGCTCTATTCCTGTATCAAGAATTGAGTTTATTTGCTTATATGAACTATCATCAATATGAAAATTCCCTTAAGTGTAAACCTTTGCAGTACTTTTCTCTTTCGAGGTTAGGGTACACGTAAATATGTAGTATTTGTTTCTGAAGAAAGGTTTTATCAACGCTATACTCTAGCCTCTTTCTTTCTTCTAAATGAAGAAATCCCTCCTAACCAAGTTGGTTCCATTTCCACTTATATTTCCTATAACCATAAATAATCTGTAGCAATGTTATTCAACAAAAATATGTTCTTCAAAAAATACTAAGGAAATGTGTTCGATATTTCCAACAAAGAAAATGCATTTGGATTATTTAGCCTATTTCTTGAGCAAATGAAACAGCAATAAGTATCAACCATTATTCAGAATAGGTGAACCCATAGAACTGCATAGAGTAAGGAGGCAAGTTTGTAACTTTAAAATACCAAATGGCACAAGACTCCAACCCTGATATAGCTAACTGCTTGAATAAAAAACTTTGGCGCTTTGACACCTCTATAAAAACCCCAAAATGCGACCTCCCATTCTTTCCTCACTTCTTCCTCCCTGCACTCAAAATTGATAAAATTTACTAAACAAAATGGAAGCTTACAAATTTTTCGTGTTCTCACTATGTCTAGCCCTTCTAATCATATATCCAAGGTGATACACTCTCTATCTCCCTTCACTGATACGGGAACTTATGTTTTCAATCACTCAACTGTGCCTCAATCTCAAATTAGTTGGGGCCGACTATATTTGCATCCAATTGACTTTATTCAAGTCACTCAATATTCAAATTTCATCAAACCTGAACCATTTTTAGCAGGCCATCAAGCTTTTGTGATCCTCCTAATTTATCCGAGCTTGAACCCGGCAATGCTTTGCGAAGCTCAAGCAAAGTTAGGTAAACCTATTCTTGATGTATGAAAATTGTGTGCCAAGAAAATTGCATGAAAACTGATAGACTAAACTTTATAGCAATGACCACACATATGCCCTATTACATGATTATACACTTGGCCAGGAAAACTTTAGCAGAAAACTATTTGGGCATGATGTTGTGATAGTGTTCTCTCTTTGCACCAGCGACCATCTGGGAGCGAAATATAATGAAGTGCCCTGTTTTCAAGTTTCACGTTCACTGATTTTTAATCAAGAACACCACAAAGCATCTCTTTAGGAACTTATAGATACACGGACTGCTGGTACATGTTTTTTAACAAAGAAGACATACACCACGGTAAAGTTTCCGGATTCTAAACTTGGTTCGCAAACAGCCATTTAATGTTTTTTCGTTAGTTGTTCCAGATAGCCTTTTAAAGTTTTAAACAGGCTATTGAATTTAGTCGACACTCTCTTCTCAGTCTCGTCCTAATTTGATTGATACTCTAACTAGATTGAGCAATCTATTGAAAAACATTGCTTATAGCAGATATAATTTCTGTTTCCTGAATCAATTTATCTTAAGGTAGCAATATGTGCACTTTCAGCACTATGTGCACTCTAACTAGATTGAGCAATCTATTGAAAAACATTGCTTATAGCAGATATAATTGACTCTGTTTCCTGAATCAATTTATCTTAAGGTAGCACTATGTGCACTTTCAGCAGAACAGACAAGTACCTCTTCTTTGTTCTTCTTGCCTCCAGTGAATAATTTGTACCCACTATAGAAAAGCAAGCCCCAACCGGACAAAGATACAATCACAAACTGCAAAGACCAAAAGAAACATTATTTGCAAGTTTTGCATTTACATTCCAAAAAATCATTAAAAGATAACCTTACTAAGGTTAAGAATGTGAATTTCCAAATACGGATTTAATAGGAATAAGGTTGATCCTGTTTTATGACTCTAGTTTAGCCAAATAGGATCAAATTGGGTCCAAAAATGGGCTAAACATATATTAATTTTATACCAAAAAGACTTGAAACAAAATTGGTCCAGGTTTAGTTTAGTCAAGGAAAACAAACACCAGCTCTTCTAACACATTTCTCTATTTCGTTGCTTTCAAATTTCTTCACATTACTTTTTAGTTATTTAGAAAAAGCACACTTTCTCGTAGCATATATAGGATATGTGATACAAACTTTATAAAAACTAAGTGTAATTTACTAGGTTTGTCAAAGTACGGTCGAACAGGATCATGATCAACAACAGTGATAAATTGGATATGTACAGTTGCACTAAGGAAAACAGAATATCATTCTTAAAGAAAAATCCATTTTTTGATTTCATTATTTCGGCAAAACTATACCTATGTTAAAAAACATAGCCTCAGCATTGCTTAAACTCCAATAATGAGCTATATGTACTTCTGTTATCCTGTTTTCTCTTTGTGACTACTGTAAGTGAGATTAAGGGTTCTGGAAAAATTTTCTAGTAGTTAGTGGGTCTGTTCCCATAGACTCTTTTAGTACCTATTCATCCTTGATATGGATGTGTCATCTTGACTATCCATCAAGTAATTGCTATGCCCATTGACACAGCTACCGGGTAACACCTACTCTGTTGGTAGTGCCTAATCAAAGTCTTTGATAAAGCCATTTTGAGTGCATAGTGAACAGATTTTAAAAATCTAAATATTTACATATACTACCATACCTAGTCTTTCCACAGTTAAAATTCCAGTTTCGTTGTCTTTAGTACTCCGTCCCGTTTCATGTAACACTTTGTTATTTTAGAAATCCCACTATATTATATACACTTCCACTGATACTCTCTACTCTTCAAATTAAATAGAGTATAAGTTATATACTGAAAGAGTAATGCATTCTTCACACCATTAGTGTAATTTAATCTATTATTAGAACTTACCATTTATATTAGATTACCAATCAGTGTTATTAAATAGCCTTTGAGTGATCTGATTATATAAATAATTTTGTAAATATTTTTTACACCGTTAGTGCATAGAATTTAAACTCTTTCACATTATAAGTTTCATTTTGTAGGATTATTACAAGAAGAACTGAACATATATTATTGTTTAGCATTTTTTACAGAATATGTGTCATCATATAATAACTTTTTTGGATAATAAGTTTGAATCCGTCATATTCCGAGTTGCAATTGCCAAACAAGCACAAGCTTTAATTCATTGAAGCCAAAAATTTATTTGTTTTGAGCAATCAATGCAAGAAAATGGTAAAAACTCACCCGCATATAGTGGTTACGTCAAGCCAATAAATGACAAACATGTGTCTTTTATACACACATTTATGACTTAATCATTGTTAAGTGATATGTATTTTCTCTTTAATGCTTAGTTGCTGAGGTTAAATTGCTTGATTTGGTGTAAAGAGAGTGTGCACATAAGTTTTTACCAAAGAAAATTATTCTATTACATTTATCAAAAATATGGAAAAAGAAAAAACAATTAAACTTTCACAGAAATGTACTCTAAGAAACAAAGCTTCATTCCTATCGTGGATTTTATAGTAAGAGAACTAACATGTTCTTCCTTCCATTGGGCAGGATTCTTCGGCTCTGACCAGCAATTGACCTTAGGAGGCCCGTGATGATCTGTTAGAATTATTCACATTTCAATACCATCAATAAATTAAAAAACAAATAGAGCTATAAGAATAAATCAAATGATTGTATATTCATGGATCAACAATTAATGGAAATGAATCGGTCCAGAAATGTTACGCATCTGATTAAATCGATCAAAAAAATTAAGAAAGAGAGAATAAGAGAAAATCATTACCAGCTGCGCCGGCAAGGCCACGGCGCTGAACGAGAGAAGGAGTGGCTGAGGAGGGGAAGCGAGTGAAGGCCGCCACTCGACGAGCCGCCATTGTCAACGAAGTAGCCATGGCTTTGTTTGTTCTGAGATCGAAGAGAGAAAGATAATGAAATTAGCTCGGGATGTAGGCTTCAACTGGACAAGGGCTTAGAGTGGGAATGTAAGGTCTATGAAACGACGTAGCTTATAGTTTTATTGCTTTGTTTGTTCCATTTTCCTCCCTGCTACATTTTATATACACATGGTTAACCGGGCATTAAATGTAAAAGAAAAGATTGACTTTTGAGGCGTACTAAAATTAGTTTACCCTTTGTGGTCTTAAACATGATAATTTTTTATTATAATAGTATATTATTAAAAGTAAAATAAAAATTTTAAATTTTTTAAAAAGAAATGTTTCATCTTCTGAACCACTCTAAAAAAAGCTATTGACGTACAACTTTTTTGGGTTAAAAGTGACATATAATAAAATTAAACATAGAGAATATGAGCCCGTTTGGATTAGCTGATTGTAAATAGCTGATAAGCTTGTAGTGCTGAAAAGTTTTTTTATGTGCTGAAATTGATTTTTAAAATAAGCATTTACGTGTTTGGATAGAAGTGTTGAAACTGATAATAACCAGTTGATGTGTTTGATTAAAAAGTGCTGATAAGCTATTCTTTTGTTAAAATGACTAAAATACCCTTGATTTTTTTTCAAAAAATTATAAATTAAAAATTTCTTTGTAAACAAAAAGAATTAATAACGAATATGGTTTTGTCAAAAGTGTAACTAGAAAATATTATTAAGGGTAACTAGTAAAAGTGTTTGTCAAACTAAAAGTGCTTATAAGCTGAAAAGTCATAAGTTGGGGGTGACCAGCTTATAACTTATGGTTGATTTTAGCTTATAAGCACTTGGCTTATAAACACTTTGAGTGTTTACCAAACGCGTAGATAAGACAAAAGGTGTTTATAAGTCAGTTTGACTAGCTTATAAGCCTAGCCAAACACCCTCTACGTTAACATTCTCATATGCTACTTTTTTGGTTAAAACTTATTACGACCAATATAAATAAATAACACGTGTCACTTTATTTAACTACACTTATTAGTTTTTTTATCATAATTAACTACCATGTGTTTTGCACTCGATCTTGAATAAGTGATAATATACAAAATACTTAATAACATCGAACACCAGAAACCAATTGGGAAAAACTCTAACCTTTAGCTACCTCTAGGCATTCATTTATGTCAAAAATTATCCAAAGATTATACAAACAAAATAAAGCTCACCTAATCTTTGCCTGAAAACTCTTCATGTTTCCAAGCAAAGAGGGGCAGCTGTGAGCACCAAAGTTTTGACAATATTTGAATTTTTATCACCTTTTACTATGTAAATATTTTCAAAAATTTAATATATATTTTTTAGCTTTGTTATACTTTTTTTTTTATATTTAGGGTAAAAATTAATATATAGGGTAAAAATTAATAATAATTTAAAAGGTCAATTATTACTATTAGTATTATTTTTATCTTTATTTTTAAATAAAATGAATTAAAAAACGAAAATAAATATGAATTAATTAAAAGTTTTAATTAATTTTAAAATAAATTTCGGATGGGAATTAAAAAATAGAAAAAATAGAAATATAAAATTAAAAAGTAAAAGTAAAAGTAGGTGGAAATTGTTTAATAAAAAAAAGTAAAAGAAAGTGAAAAATTTAAAAAAATAAAAGTAAAAGAATGTGGAAATTTAAAAAATAAAAAGTAAAAGAAAGTTGGAATTAAAAAATAAAAGTAATGGTAGCTGAAAATTTAAAAAAATAAAATAAAATAAAGTAGAAATTAAAAAAAGAAAAGAAAAGTAAAATAAGTGAGAAATAAAAAAAAAGTAAAATAAGTGAAAAATAAAGAAAAGTATAAAAGTGAGAATTTAATTATAATAAAAGTAAAAAAAGTAAGAAATTAAAAAATAAAAGTAAAGGAAAGTGGGGAATTATTTTTTAAAAAAAATAAGAAAAATGGGAAGTGAAAATTCTTTTTAATTAAAAATAAAAACATAAATAAATAAATAAATTCTGAAAATTCCGAAATTTTTTCTATAAATGGAGGAGAAAGGGAAAAAGTGTGGAGAGATTTGGAGAGAAATGTTTTTGCTTGTTCTACGCTAAGAAAAATTCTATTCGTGTTATTTTTTCTTCGTCTTTCTTTCGAAAACAAAAACTAACAGCTTCACCACCCCAAAGCTACCAGCCCTTGACCACTTTTGAGCCATCATTAACCCAAAAAAAAAAATAGCTCAAAAAATAGCCACTAAATCGTCAGTTTTGCAAGGTCGATTGAGGTTGCAAGTTGAGATTTTTCGCTCGAATTTTTCTTGGTCCGAATGGTCCAGTTGAGAGATATCCGATCATTGAGTAGTTGTAATTTAAATCCACAATCATCAATACAAAGGTTCACTCCTCTTTCTATTTTGTTTTCTCATTAATGTTTTGGGTCACTCTGTTTTAATTTAACTTTGAGTATGATATGGTCGAGTTCGCATTTGAGTGTGCTAAGATTAATTTGTTCTCATGTTTGAGTATTTGTTAAGATTAATTTATTGTCCTTTTTGGTAGTTCATATGGTTAATTTTATTGATGAATATGTATTAATTCGTTACTTTTCTTGTCTATTCAATGAAGTAATGGCTTTCCATTTTAGCATGCTTTAGTTTCATTTTGATCTCCTATCTTAGTGACTAAATTGGTTCTGCCCATATCTATCTATTCCTGCCATAAATTTAGTCTAGTTTCAAATATTGGTTAGCAGTAAAATTATAAGAGATTAGGTTGGGCCATGATTGGTGTAAGACTTTAATTGGACTTCCCTAGCGTATTTATGGGCTAATTGTTGCACATGACCAAAAACAAATAAACATTCACAAGCAGGGGCGGATCTACGTTGCAAGTTAGGGGTACCACGGCACCCGCTCGCTTCGCTAAAATTTCTGCCATGTACATAATATCTCTGTGAAAAAACGTATAAATAGATAGAATGGCACCCAAAAGTCACAAAGCGAAAGTGGGTGCTATTGGTTTAGCCTTCCCTTTGAAGGCTTTTCTTGGCCTCAAGAATGCAAGTTCGATTCCCTGTTGGAGCAGCTCCTTTGATTTTTCCTTTTTTCTACTTATTAAGATTTCTTTTATTTTTAGTTGAAACCTAGGGCCTCATATCTTTTCCTTCTTTTTCGGTTCTTTCCCTCCTTTTACTACTTGTTAAGTCTCTCTTCTTCATTTTTTAAACTTTCAGTCCTCATTTTATTTCTATCATTATACATTACTTTATAAACAATTATTTTCTATAGTAATTTTAATTGATTTTAATTAGAGTATAATTTTTTTTATTTTTAATGAAACGATATTAATTTATATATTGGAATATAATTTGAGCAATATCTTCTATTGGGTTTTGAAAAAGAATTAAATGGCTTGATTGATAGTCGTTTTGAGTTGACTATCATAGGTTGAATGTTGAAAGTTTTTCTTTGCAAATAATTGTCATATAACTCAACAATTAAGATGGAAAAATAAACAAAGAACAATACAAGTAAATTAATCTAGTCAAACAAAGAATATAGTGTAGTTAAGGTACCCTTTAAGTAAAACTTTATATTGGAGGCGCTCTTTCATGAAATGTTATTTTTCTTTTGCATTTTTATTTAGAATGTATTTAAATTAAGCGTTAAAAATTTGAACTAAAATCAAATTTATTTGCTTTGTGAATGAAAGGCCTATTCAAATTAACCAAAAACTAACCGAACCGACCCATTATTCCTAATATGTCTTTGTAGCTACTGACATGTATACTGTATGCATAATATGGTAGCATCCGCAACCTTCGAATCATGGATCCGCCTCTGTTCACAAGCTAGCCAATTTTTTCATAATTAATTTACTTCATTTCCTCCATAACAATATCCATACCTCATGACCTTACAATAATGTCAAAATTAGTAATTGAATAATATTCGAACATCGTAGCTTGTTTTAGGCGCGATTAATAATAAATCATCGTGACTGTGGGTACGGTTCCCGTGGCATAGTCATGATATGTAAACCCCAATTCAAGTGTGCGTTTCACGCGACTTGACCATAACTTCAAATAATAATAAATATAAACATGTTGTAAATCGCGGGTGTGTTTCACGTGACGTGGTTTGCAATGTGTACCAAAACGACAAGTGTACGACATCGTAGCTTGTTCAAATAAATTCCATAAATACTAAAAGCGGTTAAGCAAATAAGTAAAAATTATCAAAAGGTAAAATGCACAATAGGTTTAAAACATGTAATAAGTCAGATAATTAGGCCAATTATTAATTGTTAAGCGACCGTGCTAAAACCACGAAACTCGGAAATGCCTAACACCTTCTTCCAGGTTAACAGAATTTCTTACCCGGTCTTCTGTGTTCGCAGACCAAAAATAGAGTCAACTTTCCTCGATTTGGGATTTAAAATAAACCGGTGATTTGGGACACCATAACAAATATTCCAAGTGGCGACTCTGATTAAATAAATAATCTCATTTCAAATAATGTTACTTAAATTGGAAAAACACCCCTACCCTCTCGGAAAAAAAGAGGTGTGACTGCTCTGGCGACTCTGAAAGCCAAAAGTACCCAGAATCTCTGGTTCAGGGTTCAGAATTCGAGCTTAGAATAACTGTTATGCTTGGCTTTTGTTTATTATCTGATTTTTACGTGTTTGAGCCTAATGTGCTAAATGTCGCTTTTTACCGCTTTGATATTGCCGTGAATTGTATATAAAATTATTACAACACCCTTCTTCTCTTTGAGTTTTCTAAATCTTTTGGGAAGCATGCGCTTCGTGTGGCTTCTTTTCTGTTAGAGTCATACCCCTAATTTTAGAACTAGGATCGGACAAGTTGTAAAGCCGGTGAAGCTTCTGTATTCCCGATACGCTGCCCCCCCTCGGCTCGAGTTGTCCGCTCGGGTAATCCAGGTCTAGAACAACACACCCAAGATTTAAACCTAGAATAACATAGCCTCATGTTGGTTCCCTAGTAGGAATATTTATTTGCATCACGTGCATTTGACTTTGGGAACTCAACACAAGGGCTGGGTCCGTCTAGGACAGGTGTACCCAATATAAAAGACCATCCTGATGCATTTTTACCTGCTACTTGTGCATATGTTTGTTTCGGCTTGCATGTTAACCGTTTTCTAGAATAGGGAAAGAAAAAATAAAAACAAAATTGAAAGATAGGTATTTGAAAAATTCGGAAACTCTGTCGAAAGTTTGAAAAAAAATGAGAAAGAAAATAAGCCAATGTTTTCAAAAGTCATGCTTCTTCCCCTGTTCCGTCAAAACTGACCGAACTACGCGGGTCTGATTCTCACCGGATGTGAGATACGTAGGCAAACCTCATCGATTCCGGCCCTAATTTTCAAAAATTCAAAAATATTTTCCTTTAATTCTTTCTTTATAAGTTTTTCTTTGACACATAAAATCCAAAATTTTTCCTTCTTTTATAGAAGTTATTCTTTTGGAATTTTTTTTTAAAAAAAAAGTCAAAATCCAAAAATATTTTTCTTTAATTCATTCTTTAGAAGTTTTTCCTTAGAAAATCCCAAATAAAAAAATTTAAAACCAAAAAAAAAATAATTCTTTCTTTATATAAGTAAAAAAGAAACAAGTCAAATCAAAATCTAAAAATATTTTTTACCGTTTTTTTAGAAGTCTTTCTCCCAAAACATTCAAAAATAAAATCCAAAAAAGTATTTTCTTTCTTTTCAAAAATTCTCAAAAAACAAACATAGAAATCGAAATCAAAAAATATTTTCTTTCTTTTTTATTAGTCTTTCTTTCGGAAATTAAACAAAAAACAAAAAGAAAAAAAAAATTCAAAATCCAAAAAAAAAAAGAAGAAAAGAGTTAGTTTATTTACTTTATTCCTAATCTTCCTAAACTACGTAAGATCTGATTCATGCGGCGTTATGATACGTAGGCAATCCCCATTGAATGAAAAAATAAATCGAAAAAAAATGTGAAAAAGAAAGAAAAGAGTGACAAAAAATAACCGAGAAAAATAAAGAGTGAAAAACAACAAAAAGAGAAAGAAAAAGAAATCAAGATATGAAAAAAAAAATTAAAAAAAAAAAGAGCCTCCCGAGAAGGAATCAGTTCACCAATGTTGGTGAATCATACCCGGGCTTGTTCCAAAAGCTAATCAGGCTAGGTCTGCTGCAACCAGTGCCCCCGAACAGGCCAAACCCCGAGTCCCCCTCGCACTGAGTTGATGCTAGATGTAAATACCACTCCAGAGCAGTGGGACATGATACTGAAGTTTGTTGGACTCACAAAAGAGCAGTGGAAGACCTCATCGAGGTCCAGGCAATAGTGCTTAGGGATGAAGAAGACCCTAATATGATGAACAATCATCTGCCTACTCACACCAATGTGCCATTAGTCGGAATGATTTGTGAAGATGAAAAATTTGATCCGGCACGGAAGGCCATTGCATCCATTGCCGAGACAGAAGAAAAGCTAAAAATGGTCGTCAAGCCTAAAAGTTCCCCATCAGACGTGAGTCTCGGTAGTCAGTCTTGCTATCTTTTCTGCGTCCGAATTATCTCAGGGTGTGATCCGAATGTTTTACTTTATTGTCTTACCTTCCGATGTAAACGCTTCTATCTTCAAACTTAAAAAAAAAAAAAAAGCAAAACAAAAACAAAATCAAATGACATTAATATTTCATTGTCTAGGAATGTTTTTTTTTAATTTTGTCACTTTTCTTATTCTCTTTTCAGTTCTGTTCATGCAGATTTTAATAACATGACATGCTTGCGGACTTCATGAACAGATCCTAAAATACTGTCAGACCTCGAAATAATGAATCAAGAAGCAGAATGTTTTGAAGACAAGGCTTATAAGAAAATAAATAGAAAATTGGAACGAAGTTGAGATTCCCTCTCTTCGGATCATTGTTGAAGCCGAGATTGAGGATAAAGATTGGGTCAAGAAACAATTTGAACAATTGACATTGATTGATGAAAAATAATTGATCGCAGTTTGCCACGGGCAGTTGTACCAACAAAGAATGGCCCGTGTCTATAACAAGAAAGTGCGGCCCAAAAAAATTGAAAAAGGATAACTCATTCTAAGATGTATCATCCCACCTCATGAAGAGGCTAAAGGAAAATTGGCTCCAAATTGGAAAGGTCCATACATTGTAACGAGAGTACTGCAAAAAGAAGTATTGTACCTGGGAAGAATCGAAGGAAATGACCCCGAGACAACTGTCAATGCAGACGCGGTCAAAAGGTATTATGTTTGACCCTTTTACGCAACTTTAATGCTCTCTGATTAGGATGGCGAAGGCTTTTATTATTGATACCCAAATACTATAAACCCTTTGCAAACCCTTTGAGCCGTTACCTTTTCTTTGATTACCCTCTTTGGAACCTGAAAGCGTTATTGCAAAAAAAAAAAACGAAAATGAAATGAAAAATGAGGAAAAGGGAAAGGAAAAAGAAAGAGAAGAATCCAAAATAGAAAAGAAAAACAAAACAAAAGAAAATCAGAAACAAAGTTCCTTGAACTACGTTTGACTTGATTCCGAAAGGATACGTAGACAGCCTCTCTGTGGGGTTCAGTTATACCAAAATAAAAATCCACATTCCCCAAAAGTTGAAACTGGGGCAGAATTTATAATGGTTTGGCGATGGTTTTGTCTGAAAGGTTCCAAAGTTGTAATTCAATCTAAATCCTTTTTATCCAAATCCCTTTTAAGTCCTTCCGATCAATCGACAAAGAGATTCAAAATGGGAGGATACAGTTATCCGGATCTGATATAACAAAATGAGAGAAATAAAATGAGAGAGTCTTATCGGTAAAAATTCTCACGGGCACCGGAAGGCGATGGAGAACAGAAAAATTCGAAAATGATAGAGTCTTGTTAGTGAAAACTCGCAAAGAGCACTATAAGGCGATGGTGAGAAGAGAAAAGAGAGAGGCCAACTGGTGAAAACCCGCAAAGGGCGCCACTGATCGAAAAGAGGATCCTCACAGTCACTGGCATCGACACAGTCCTGGACAAAGTTTTTCAGTCTCAAGGCAAGAGTTGTGATGAATTTCTGAGAGTTGGACGATTTATACAGATCAGGCATCTAGTCCAAGAGGCATGTCATGTTCATTGAAGTTCGTATACACTACAGATAAGTCTTTCTTTCTTTTCCCTGAAAGGTATACCTCTCGTCTAAATTCATTTGTCCATTCCATTGTTTGTTTTTCTTTGAATCCTGTCGGCCTAACTCTGTTTCGAAACTAAGACAAAGAAAGGATGGCAAGACTGATTTACAGGGTTCTCACTTGATACAAGCCAATATGCAAAAAAGGCACCCAGCCTCGGCAGAGGCATCAAGTTGACTTTGACAGGCCATGGTGGCCGATGCTTCAAAATCAAAAACTGTTGAAAGCGGAACTTCAAAGTCAAATGCCCACAAAGGCAAAATAAAGTTGGAAAGGTTAAGTCCCACATGACTGACCGTCATGGAAAAGTCTGGAAAAGCCATAGGTTCTCCAAGGTTAGAAATACAATCGGTATTCAAGAAAACAACCAGTTACAGTTGAAAGGGTCGAGATCAAGTGACTGAAACAATTAAGGCCACAAAACCAACCACCGTTTCAAACTGACAAATTGTTTTTTATTTGGAAAAACAGGAAATAAGTGCAATCCAAAAGCAACCTTGCAAGAAGCAGTGCAACCAAAAAGAAATTGCGCAAAGGCTAAAACAGTTTTGCAGAAACCACTCCAAAAGGGAAGTCTCCTCCAAAAAATTATTTCCCGCATTTACTCATTCTCTGAATTAAAATAAAAATGATGAAAAGAAAGAAAAAAGAAGAAAAAGTTCAAAATCATGCTAGTATAGGGTCTCCAATACCTAGCGGCGTTTTTCTAACATAGGGTCTTTACTCCCTAGTTGATTTTATTTTAGATATAGGGTCTTCACTCCCTAGTCCCTTTTTCCATCATAGGGTCTCCACTCCCTAGTTGATGAGTTTCCAACATAGGGTCTCCACTCCCTAGTTGATAATATTTTAGACATAGGGTCTCCACTCCCTAGTCTCTTTTCCAACATAGGGTCTCCACTCCCTAGTTGATGATTTTCCAACATAGGGTCTCCACTCCCTAGTTGATGATATTTTAGACATAGGGTTTCCACTCCCTAGTTTCTTTTCCAACATAGGATCTCCACTCCCTAGTTGATGATGTTTTTAGACATAGGGTCTCCGCTCCCTAGTCTTTTTTCCAACATAGGGTCTCCACAACCTAGTTGATGGTTTTTAGACATAGGGTCTCTACTCCCTAGTCGTTTTTCTAACATAGGGTCTCCACTCCCTAGTTGAAGATATTTTAGACATAGGGTCTCCACTCCCTAGTCTCTTTTCCAACATAGGGTCTCTACTCCCTAGTTGATGCTTTTCCAACATAGGGTATCCACTCCCTAGTTTAGGATTTTCCAACATAGGGTCTCCACTCCCTAGTTGATGATTTTTTTTAGACATAGGGTCTCAAATCTCTAGTCGTTTTTCCAACATAGGGTCTCCACTCCCTAGTCACTTTTTCAACATAGGGTATCCACTCCCTAGTTGATTTTATTTTTGGACATAGAGTCTCCACTTCCTAGTATCTTTTCCAACATAGGGTCTCCACTCCCTAGTTGATGATTTTTAGACATAGGGTCTCCACTTCCTAGTCTCTTTTCCAACATAGGGTCTCCACTCCCTAGTCTCTTTTCTAACATAGGGTCTTCACTCCCTAGTTGATTTTATTATAGACATAGGGTCTCCACTCCTTAGTCTCCTTTCCAACATAGGGTCTTCACTCCCTAGTTGATTTTTATTTTTTTAGACATAGGGTCTCCACTCCCTAGTCACTTTTTCAACATAGGGTCTCCACTCCCTAGTTGATTTTATTTTAGACATAGGGTCTCCACTCCCTAGTCGCCTTTTCTAACATAGGGTCTCCACTCCCTAGTTGATTTTATTAGGGTCTCCACTCCCTAGTCTCTTTTCCAATATAGGGTCTCCACTCCCTAGTTGATTTTATTTTAGACATAGGGTCTCTACTCCCTAGTTTCTTTTCCAACATAGGGTCTCCACTCTCTAGTTGATGTTTCCAACATAGGGTCTCCACTCCCTAGTTGATTTTATTTTAGACATAGGGTCTCCACTCCCTAGTTTCTTTTCCAACATAGGGTCTCCACTCCCTAGTTGATGATTATTTTAGACATAGGGTCTCCAATCACTAGTCGTTTTTCCAACATAGGGTCTCCACTCCCTAGTTGATATTTTTAGACATAGGGTCTCTACTCCCTAGTATGTTTTTCCAACATAGGGTCTTCACTCCCTAGTTGATTTGATCTTAAATGCAGGGTACACCATTCCCCGATATCTTTGCCAATATAGGGTATCCTATTCCCTGGCCACATTTTCCCAACGTAAGGTACACCGATCCTTAGTTGAGACATCATTTTGACAATAAAGGAATACCATCCAAAAAAATAGCATGACTTTTTCGGGTTACACCACTCCTGACCTTTTATTGCTTTCAATAAAGAAGTAGTTTAGAATTTTGTTACAATAACTCACGAAATTTTCTTAGTGCAAACTGGGGCAGAAAAATTTCGTTCGTTTTTTTATTTTTGTGTCTGAGTAGGTTTTACCTCGAGGCACAGGGTTCGAGATGACCAAAAGAAGAAGTCTCAAATCAAAATAAAAGAAAAAGAAAAAATAAGTGAATCCAAAATGCAAAAGCAGTTGAAAAGATGTGGAATGCTCAAAACATAATTGAAGCCACGAGCATTGGAGTCTTGTTTTGATTAGAAGAAGCTATAGAATAATGAACTAGAACCTACAGCTAGCGAGCATCAAGGTTTAGATCAGAGTCTGCATGAAGAACCAGTCAAGACTCAAGATCAAGTTTCTGAAGACTAATTGATAGGAATCTTGTAACTCATAACTGATAGGCTTGTTTAGATTTTTTTATTTTGATATAATAGCAGGACCGCGGACTGGAGCCTTGACGGAACCTCACTCGACTCCTCAACTCATCATTCCACCATTCTCCTTGAACTACACGCGACCTGATTCCCCTATAACTCGGGATATGTAGGCTATCCAAAACCATGACTCGGTTGCACCCTATCTTTTAATTCTTTTCCTTTTGAATAATGGTTTAGTCAAAAAATTAGTCACATGGTTCACCTAGTCTTTGCCTGAAAACTCTTCATATTTTCAAGCAAAGAGAGGCACCTGTGAGCACCTAATTTTTGACTATATTTGAATTTTTATCATCTTCTACTATGTAAATATTTTCAGAAATTTAATATATATTTTTTTAGCTTTTTTATATTTTTTATATAGGGTAAAAATTAATAATAATTTAAAAGGTCAATTATTAATATTAGTATTATTTTTATTTTTATTTTTATTTTTATCTTTATTTTTAAATAAAATATATATATATATATATATATATATATAGGATAAAGATTAATAATAATTATAAATATTAGTATTATTTTTATTTTTATTTTTATCTTTATTTTTAAATAAAATGAATTAAAAACCAAAAATAAATAAAAATTAATTAAATTTTTTAATTAATTTTAAAACAAATTTCGGATGGGAATTAAAAAATAGGAAAAGTAGAAATATAAAATTAAAAAGTAAAAGTAAAAGTAGGTGAAAATTGTTTAATAAAAAAAGTAAAAGAAAGTGAAAAATTTTAAAAAATAAAAGTAAAAGAATGTAAAAATTTAAAAACTGAAAAATAAAAGAAAGTTGGAATTAAAAAATAAAAGTAAGGGTAGCTGAATTTTTTTTAAAAAAATAGTAAAATTAAGTAAAAATTAAAAAAAAGAAAAGTAAAATAAGTGGGAAATAAAAAAAGGAAAGTATAAAAGTGGGAATTTAATTATAATAAAAGTAAAAAAAATAAGAAATTAAAAAATAAAAGTAAAGAAAAGTGGAAAATTATTTTTTAAAAAAATAAGAAAAATGAAAAGTGGAAATTTTTTTTAATTAAAAATAAATAAATAAATAAATAAAATTTTAAAATTCCGAAATTTTTTCTATAAATGGAGGAGAAAGGAAAAAAAGAGGGGAGAGATTTGGAGAGAAATGTTTTTGCTTGTTCTACGCTAAGAAAAATTATATTCGTGTCATTCTTTCTTCGTCTTTCTTTCGAAAAAAAACCCAGCAGCTTCACCACCCCAAAGCCACCAGCCCTTGACCACTTTTGAGCCATCATTAACCCAAAAAAAGAAAGCTAAAAAAATAGCAACTAAATCGTTAGTTTTGCAAGGCGATTGAGGTTGCAAGTTGGAATTTTTCGCTCGAGTTTTCCATGGTCCGAAGGGTCCAGTTGAGAGCTATCCAATCATTGAGTGGTTGTAATTTAAATCCACAATCATCAATACAAAGGTTCACTTCTCTTTCTATTTTGTTTTCTCATTAATGTTCTGGGTCACTCTGTTTTAATTTAACTTTGAGTATGATATGGTCGAGTTCGCATCTGAGTGTGCTAAGATTAATTTATTCTCATGTTGAGTATTTGTTAAGATTAATTTATTGTCCTTTTTGATAGTTCATATGGTTAATTTTATTGATGAATATGTATTAATTCGTTACTTTTCTTGTTTATTCAATGAAATAATGACTTTCCATTTTAGCATGCTGTAGTTTCATTTTGATCTCCTATCTTAGTGACTAAATTGGTTCTGCCCATATCTATAAGACTTTAATTGGACTTCCCTAGCGTATTTATGGGCTAATTGTTGCACATGACCAAAAATAAATAAACATTCACAAGCTAGCCAACTTTTTCCATAATTAATTTACTTCATTTCCTCCATAACAATATACATACCTCATGACCTTACAATAATGTCAAAATTAGTAATTGAATAATATTCGAACACCGTAGCTTGATTTAGGCGCGATTAATAATAAATCATCGTGACTATGGGTACGGTTCCCGTGGCATAGTCATGATACGTAAACCCCAATTCAAGTGTGCGTTTCACGCGACTTGACCATAACTTCAAATAATAATAAACATAAACATGTTGAAAATCGCGGGTGCATTTTACGTGGCGCGGTTTGCAATGTGTACCAAAACGACAAGTGTATGACATCGTAGCTTGTTCAAATAAATTTCATAAATACTAAAAGTGGTTAAGCAAATAATTAAAAATTATCAAAAAGTAAAATGCACAATAGGTTTAAAACATGTAATAAGTTAGATAATTAGGCCAATTATTAATTGTTAAGCGACCGTGCTAAAATCACAGAACTCGGGAATGCCTAACACCTTCTCCCGAGTTAACAGAATTTCTTACCCGGTCTTCTGTGTTCGCAGACCAAAAATAAAGTTAAATTTCCTCGATTTGGGATTTAAAATAAACCGGTGACTTGGGACACCATAACAAATATTCCAAGTGACGACTCTGATTAAATAAATAATCCTATTTCGAATAATGTTACTTAAATTAGAAAAACTCCCCTATCCCGGAAAAAAGGAGGTGTGACAAATGAAAAGTATATTTAATATTGAAAATTAACCAAGATGTGGGATTTTGATACTTTTACATACGAAATATATTATACTTAGAGATTATCTTTAGAACTATATTACCCTCACGTTTTGAGTAACATTATAAATTTAACATAACACATGAGCAAAATCATCCGATGTCATGTACCAAACTTAGGTATATGTAGATAAGTGTAGACTTAAAATACATGACCTTATCTAGAAACCTGTACTCTATTAAGTGAAAAAAGAACATGCTTTAAACATAACATTTAATTGTTAAAAAGTCAGAATTACTGTCACAAGTTTAAATTTCTTCTTTATTCGAATGTTAACGGTGTAACTTCTTTCACCAAGTTTCTAAAATCAATTTATTTTGAAAAGTACTTTTATCAAAAGTATTTTTTTAAAAAGTACTTTAATGAAAAAAATATTTTGTGTTTGACTAATTAATATGTAAGGCACTTTTGAACACTAACTAGTATTTGACAAACTTTTAAAAAGTACTTTTAAGTGTATTATTCTCAAAAGTAATTTTCGTAAAAGTGCTTTTAGAAAAAAACTATTTTTTTCTGCTTCTCAAAAATTATTTTTTCCCTTCTAAAACTTGGCCGAATATCTTTAACTTTAGAAAAAAATACTTTTAAAAAAAAAAAAACTTGCCAAACAAGGCTATAAGACTTGCAAGAAGAAAAAATACAATAGTCAATATTAATGTTTCTACTTTATGTAACACATTTAAAACATCACCAAATATCATAAAGTAAAGCATGTTTCATAAAATTTGTATAGAGAAGCTACAAGTCTGAAATTATAAACTATTGCAGAGAAGCCATGGGAGTTGGGACCCTAAATTTTAATTAGTACAACTCCACCTGGGCAGAAGTTGTAAACTTGTCTTTGAATGGGCATGTCTTCTCTTTTTCCTATCGGCCAAAATGTGTATATTTTCTTATTTTGAGCGGGTATGTTCGTATTTCTAGTTTGGAGTTTCTGCACACATTTTATTCTGGTTTTATTACGTTGTCTATGGGTTTGGTCAGCATTATTCGCTCTTCATTCACTCCTTTTTTTTACCTTGGATGCAGGGGGCGGAGCTAGAATACTCCGACCGGGTTCGGCGGAACACGGTAACTTTGGTTCGAACTTTGTATTTGTCTTAAAAAGTTTATTGAATATATATAAATTATTAATTTAGAACCCAGTAGCTTAAAACGCTTAGAATTCCGAACTCATAATCTTGAAATCTCGGTTCGCCTCGGGATTTCTGATTTGTGGATTTCTTTTGCTATAAATTTGAAATATGGTGCAAAATATGCTCTTTGGAACAGTTATTGTTGACCTACTGTGGGCATATATATAAATATATTTTATCATATGTGTGCGTGAGATAACCCCATAGTGTGGGATAATACTGGGTATGTTGTTGTTGCTGTTATTGTTGTGCGTGAGATAAACTTCCGTGCTTACTTTAAAGTTTAAATCCTATAACCGTCTCTTTGATTTTTTTCCAAGAGAACACTTCTTCCGAAGAGTTATGCTTGAAGTATTATTATCTGTCACCAGTGGCGTAGCCACATAGAGGGAAGGATGGTCAGTTGAACACCCTTCATTCGAAAATTATATTGCGTAAATAGAAAATTGTATTATGTATATAGGTCAAAAGTTACTTTTCTTGTACATATATATTAAACATTGAACACCCTTAGCAAAATTTCTAGTTTCGCCACTGTGTGTCACTAATGCTTCTTCAAATGCCCCAACAAAATTCAATCTTGATGCTTCCAAGTTCACTCCCTATTACCAAGTATCAGTCAAAAAATCAGAAAAGTAGACTAACAAAAGACCCTTATAGCAGATAGAACCATTCTCACTTTTGGTTCCAGAGAAGTTGCTGAATGTGAAGATATTACAAGTAGTAGACAGGTTATTTCTCCATCTGCTTTGTCATTTTGGTCTTTTTTCTGGTTGACATCTGGGAAAGTGGCATCAGCAATTGAAGGTGTCAGAGTAAACATGGTTTATGAGGTCTGCGATTTGTTTGAATTGGGAATCCAGCGTATGTAACTACCTGCTTTTACTACTAGCATTGCTTGTGGTTGGAAGCCTCTTTGTGATTAGGCAAGTCTTTGTCCGCGCAGAGTTTGATCTTCTGCCAAAGAAATGCAAGAGCAAGTTAGAAGTGGTGGTTCTAGCTAGTCCGACAAAGCTTTTCGAACTTGGACCTGTGATATTGAGACAAAATTTCTACCATGCTGCTACCGAGCATCTGCTTCAGGCAGGGACAGAACTAGGGGTGCAACCCTTCGCCGGAAAATTAATATTTTGTGTATGCAAGGTCAAAATTTTATTTCTATGTATATATAGTAGATGTTGTATCTCCTTGGCTTCTTCTTGTGTTTTACTTCTTAATATTTTCAGTCTCCATAACAAAAATTCTGGCCCCGCCACTGATTTTAGGTCGTAGGAAAGTGGGATGGAGATAATCAGGACCTTGAGCAAGTTTACAATGCCCTTGGGATGTTCCATAAAAGAGGGCAAGCAGTTTTTGAACTTCTTCATCCCTCTGTCTTTGGGGTAAATGAAACGGACAGTGTCTACTCTACTTTATCTGCTGTTGAAGCAAAAAACATCGATAATTGAATAGAAGCAAAAGACATGTGGGGGAGGAAACTGATATGGAATGCTAAAGGAGTAATTCTTGTGACTGTATAGTTGTCTGTAAGCGATGCTTATTTCACTGTTTTATAATGGATATATAGCAATGCTTAGTTTATTGTTTTATTGGGTACTGAGGAATATTTTCAATTTCTCATGCGTTATAGATGACATAAACAAGTTATATGGTGTCAGTACCCACTTCATTTGTGGTATAAGTAGATATGTATAAACAGATTACATGGCCAAAAAGAACAGGGGAAAGACTAAAAAGTTAATAGGTCATTACGATAACTATTACAAAATAAAAATAGTAACAACAATATTGATGACTACTGTTATTGAATTCACACAATTAAGAATGTAACCAGTCATGTGCGGGCAAAACTGAAGCTCTACAAAATGGACATGCATTCTTTTGTTGCAGCCACTTGTTGACGCAGCCAAAATGAAACTCATGGCCACATTGAAGTTTGCCAATGGTATCTTCGTCTTGATATTCAGATAAACATATGGCACATGTTTCTTGTTCCTCCTCATCATTTATATCCATTAAAGAAGCATCATAAGTTCTTGTTTCAACCTCGAACTTCTCTTCTTTTTCTTCTACTACTATTTCTTCATCCTCGAACTCATCATCATCATCATCATCTTCTTCTTCTTCTTCTTCTTCTTCTACTATTACTTCGTGTGCAGGTAAAACTTCAGCACTACAAAACGGACAATCATTCCTCCTTCTCCACAGCCGCTCATAGAAGCAATCTAAATGAAACACATCGCTACATGGAAGTGTAACTAATGCATCTCCATTCTGAAATTCAAAGCAGCATATGAAACAAGCAGCTCGTTCCTCGCCATCATCTATATCCATATCAAGATCACAGTAAGTCGTTATTTCCCAATATTCAAACATGTTGGTATCATTAGATATTCCACTTGTTTGATCATGTGGAATATCAGGCTGTTGTTGGTTCATTCTTTGCAAGTGAAAAACATCATTTGGTAATGTAAGAGTAGCGTAGTACGGACGTTGGTAATCTTGAGACATATTTCTTGGAACAAAAAATTCTCAAAAGTTTTGTTAGGTTTTGAGAAAAAGAATACAAAGGATATTTCAGAAAGTTGGGAGTGTAATGATACTATATAGCGTATTTATAGGACAATGGAAGTATTATCGAATTTGATAGGGAATAGGATTTGGGAACTTTTGTTTCCTAAATATTTTGTTTCCTTTCTAGCTTTCCCCCCACGTTTCCTTTCCCTAACATGCTAGGAGTAGGATTTAGTTAAACGAAATAAGTAAAATGATTCAAATTTTACCACTAAAGACTAATATTAAGCTTTTCAATTTAATTAATTAAAATATAAAGATTCACAAAAAACATTTTATTAAATTTTTTAATCAATATTAATATAGGTAAGTAATAATATTAGACATCTTATATATTAAATATATTAAAATGAATGATGTAATGGCGTCAATAGGATCGGGTGAAATGGACTTGCCTCTCTCTAGATTCTCATCATCTTTGAAAGTAGTGGCGGACCTAGGATTTTGTGCAAGCGGGTTCAATCGTAGAAGTACATAACTTTAATCGTAAAATATATAGTAGTTGTCAAGTGAGTTCAAATAAAATATTTATACAAAATTTACGCAACTTTAATCATAATTTATATAACTACACAATATTATTTTTTGACGCGGGTTCAATTGAACCCGCTTACCACCATGTGCGTCCGCCACTGTTTGAAAGTATGAATACCGTTTTGCTGCAGAGCAACGTAGAGATGGTCGACAAATATTTTGCGTACATCTTCACCTCTAAAACTTAAGAAAACATAACTCCAATGCAAAGTATGAGCAGAGGAAGAACTCTTCTGTGCCATTTTGGTGGGCTGAGAAAGTAAATGATCAAACTAAACACTTGGGCCTTGGCTATATATGAATGTACTTTTTGCTTCAATGAAGAAGCAGGAGAAGAGGATATATAGGAACAGGGCTAGCTAGCTCTATCAGAATGCTTACTTAACTGTACTATAAGTCTTACTGACTATACTTAATTAGCACTCTGATTAGCAGCAACTCCTATTAATGCGCGATTGTATTAATTTCACGCGAGAGTGTCCATGAGGCAGCAACTCTGATTATAGCAAATTGAAGAAAGTTTAGAAGTACTAAAACTATAAACAGGCCTACCATTTTGCATGTTATTTTACAAAATGGTATGGCATAGGAAAAGGCTATATCTCAAAGATGCTTAAAGCTCAACATCACCTTGAATTGATGTTAGTATCTTTGTCTTGAGAATGTGCAAGGACAAGAAGAAAACTGTAATACGATCAGTGTTGCTAGGTCTACTTATGTGAATCACGCGACAAACAAGTTCTTGGATCCATTCAACGTGCTGGTAAAATCAATGCAGAAAAACTGTCATCATGAACATATTTCGAGATCACGATCAAGATAGCGTAAACTACACTCTTATATCATATCTGTTGCTCATGATATATAGCACATGCTGCCCTACTTACTGCCGTTTGCATCAAACTGTGGTAGACATCGCTGCTGCTGCTGCCTATGAACGCATAAACCTTGAGCAGCACTTGGGTGCTCACCCTCGCCTTAGTGTTGTGGATGACATTGTCATTCATCCACCGGAAAGTCCTTCACTTGATGAAGCTGCTGGCTAGCTAAAAAAAGTTGAAGCTAGATATTGAAACCAGTTTCAAGGTCAGTACAGATTTTGCTACTTGAAATGGCCTTTACTTTAACAAATGATCAGCACTAATTGCATTAACAGTGCAAATGAAAACAGTACCTGTTTACATATATGCTCCTGGCTCCTGCTCATTCAATAGGGAAAGCTCTAGACACCATCAGGCGTGGGATGGGCTATCCCCGCCCCAACTTCAGGGGCATCCAGTAGGCAGGATGGACTCAACTCGAGCACAATCCAGTGAAACCTGTTAAACACGACTACAACGACCGGGAAAAAAAATTACTACATCTCAATCCCAAACTGCTAAAACGAGACACTAAAGTACAGTATATGCAACAGAACTAATCTATAACTAAAAAATAGAGGAAAGAAATGCATATTTCTGATTTTTTTACAATAGTTTCACATAAATGACAAGCATTTACCAGCAAGATTCTTTGCTGATACTTTCACATACTTGATAATTTTTTAACACCCAAAGCTAGAACTTTGTTAGTAGTTCACGTTCTTATCCGCAAAGCAGCCAGAACTCAGCATAGATAACTTGATTGTCCTTCAGCTCATCACGATAGGACTCACAGCCTACTATAGCTGGCTCCCAGAGAGCCCCGCCCCACAAAGAAACCGAAAAAAGTAGTTGGCTCCAGTGTGAGAATGCATAGCTCAAGCTTTTAAAAAAGACAGCGACTACAGGACAAAAATAACCACTACTACGTCTCAATCCCAAAATGTTAAATAAGAAAGTGCAGTTCAATATGATGTACGCTTTCCCAAAAATTTCAAATCAACTTCATGGCCACCTTAAATATATAAGGGGCAAGCTGCGCCGGGCATACTTTATAGTATCGGCATAAGTTTTCTATCAACGGTGGCAAAGGGAACGAATACCCAATTAAGAACGGGTATGCGTAAAGGGCGCAGAAGCCAGGACGGTGAACCCTAACCTTGTCGTCGCCTGCAGGGATCAAGTCCACGTGACCAGGTAGGCCGAGTCTAACCTTGAGTTCGGTCAATCGCTCAGCTGTCATCGCAGATTTAAACCTCTTTGTCACCACTTCCGGCGCCTTTTGGAAGTCGGGTTTAGCATCAGGACATCGAGGTACAATTTTCTCTATAGTAGGGAGGTTTTCCTCCTCAGCGACAGTTCCGCCATCTCCCCCTTGTCGGGAAAAACAACATCTAGAGGAATGGAGTGGTCTTCCATATGGATATCTGATGGTAGGACAGACATTGTGGTATAAAAAAATGGTAAAGCAAAGAAAACAGCAGAAAGTTACAAGGATTCTGCAAAGGAGATGGAGAAGAAACTCTGCTTATGAAGTACAAGGAGTTTGGAAAGATTTCAAAATTAACAAACCATCCCCTATTTATAAGACTTGGGGGCACCAGAATCGAAACAGCATGCCATGATTAGCACGAAGATTGAAACGAAAGAACCAATCAAGGGTCACACTTGAATCAATGCGACACGTCGGAAAACGGGGTCATTATGACACATGACGTCATGACGTCACCTTTTCTCTTGGACCAGATGGCTCCAACGAACTTCCCGAGAAATTCAAAGAATTCAAAATGTGCGACCCTCAAAAAGCCACGTTGTCCTCTCGCCGCGACCTGTATAGCTAGCTCGGTAAAGCTAGATTACAAACGACACTTCCCACTCATCGACCTCGCCCGCGAGGACGACCTCAATGAGCGGAGGGACTAACTGTATAGGTAAAAATGTCTTTGATATGGGCAAGCCACGTCAGCACTATTATAGCTCTCATCGACTGCCACGTGCTATCAGTGATGTCCCCGCATAGACGGACCTTGGGGCGAAGTAGCCTCAAAGCAATGAAGGATGCGGTGTCGTGAAATCATCATGGACCAAGGTCGAGGTCGAGCATCTTAGCGTTATTCTAGTGAATATTCTCTGCATATGTACTATTAGAGTTTTGTAGGAAGATGTTCCCTATAAATAGAAAGAGACATAATGATAGGGGACAAGAGATATTTATTTGTAAACAGTACATTGACTTTGTAAGAAAGGATCTGGTCTTATCGCATATATACAAAAACAACCTTTTTACCAAGATTCTTGGCTAGCATTTCCACCGGATCCAAGAACAACCCAAATGCTCAAAGGATTATCAATCATTCATCATTGTGAGAAAGAATATTCACTGATCTCATCTCTTTTCGGGTGACTCACACGTTTTATTTACTTAAATGCAATTTATTGCTATTTATTACTATTGAATGGCACACTTCACCTTTTTGGATCATTAAATATTGTTATCATTGCTTATACTCACTGCCATCCAGATATATATACTAGTTATTTGACACGATCCCGACAACTATATCTTTAGGATATTATTTTTAACTAAGATTAACTCTCCTTCATTTAAATATAATTGGTTGAACCAAGATCGATATTTTTTGTCAAACAATACTAACCTGAAGTGGCAATTCTTGGAAGGCTTTGATTCAGAGTGAGATTATTGAAAGTGAATATACAATGAAGATAATTGCCTTGTAATTCATTGAGGCAATTAAAGTCAAGGCCAGCTACGCGTTGACGCTTAAGTCATCTTCATATATAACTGAGAAGCTTCATCTGTCATTTTCCTGCCCCACAATTAGAATTTCACTCCCCAATTTGCTGCTGAATTTTGTCGTTCCATTAGCTAGTCATGGTATTCGAGTTTCAAATATTAGACCTTAATTATTACTCCTCTCTTTTTAAATTTGTTTGTGGTAGTTTGACTCTACATTAAATTTAAAAAAAATGTGTCATTCTTTGAGAATTGAATAAGAGAAAATTACAAAGTAAAACAAGATTTTTGTCTTTATAAGTAGTTCACTAAATTAAACTCTCTTTCATGTGAGATCACCGATGAAAACAAAATGTTAGAAGAAGAACTGCTAAAAATAAAAGGACGAATTGACGGCAACCCTAGCACTTTATAACTTGGTTAAAATGTATGATTTTACTCCCTCTTTTAATTTTTTATTTTTAAAAATAAAACTTTAAATAGACTTTAATTTATCTGCTATGGTTAACTTAACTATATTAGTATTTTTAAAAAGGCTAATAATAAAACTTATATTTAATTAGTTAAATAAATTTAATTTATAGAAACTTGTGAAATTTATATAAACTAATACATTGTATAACATTGTGAAATATTAGGAAATATAGCAATAGTTTTTGTATTTTTGTATTTTTGATTTTCCGATCGTTGGAAGCAATCTTCACTGGCACAAGGATCTCCTCACAACAACCTCCACTACGATAGAAATGATGAGTTTACGAAGGTTTTCTTTATTGGCAAGAGGGAACCATTTTTTACCCGGCCCTACCTATCCTATGTATTCTAGGGAAATATTATATGAAATTTTACCTCATATAGCAAAGGTTGATACCTTATTTATTATAAATAAATACCCTTTTAAAAAATTATCTCCTATAGCTACCTTTTAATTTTTATAGCAAAATATCTATTTATGGCCACTTCATACCTTTAAGCCATTAAATACGTTGTGTGTTATTTTTCTCTCTTCCTCTCTCTTCCCTCTCTCCTCCTTTCTCTTTCCTCTTTCTTCTCTTTTTCCCCCGGTTTTTTCCTCCCCTGCTTTTAGAAACCCTAACAGGGGCTGTGTTCCGCCAAAGACAGATCCGGCTAGCGACCACTTCCTCCCTTCCTTGTTGTGTCACCCCTAAAACCCTCCTCCGGCCAGCGATTTCTTTCACACAGTTGTGTTACACATTCTAAATTTTTCTTAGATTTTGCATTAATTGTTCATGTTTGCCTTGTGAGATTTGAAGAAGTTCTGTCTCTAGTTTCTGTTTGATCCTTTAAATTGGTGCTTCTTCAACAACTGTCTTCATTTAACCGGCGGCGACGCCCCACATGGCGGCGGCCTAGATATCGGTGGATTGGGGACGGAGTTTGGGGCTGAGGAACTTGAAGAGTCTGTTACCTTTTTTTCATTGTATTTCAATGTATCTCGCTGTATTCCATGTATTTTATTGTATTCACTGTCTTTTTTTTAATTATATTTCAATGTATCTCGCTGTATTCCATGTATTTCATTGTATTCACTGTTTCGCTATATTCCATGAATGTATTCATATATTTTTTTAATTAATATAATTTATGTATTCATAGGTATATATGTATTCAAATGTATCTGCATTATGTATTTATATGTTTTTGCACTATAGATGACCTGCTATACTTCATGTATTCAATGTATTTTTATGTATTTAATTGTATTCAATATAATTATATAATTTTAATATATAAATCTATTTGTAAAGATACCACTAAAAAATATTTTAGGAAAGATACCACTAAAAAAAAGAAAGGATGGATTGAATCTCTGAAGATTGCTTTGTTTTTGAGGTGTTTTTCGGTTGATGAGAATCTTTTCTATAACTAGAAATACAAATTTTGTGTGTTATAATTGAGTTTGTTGAGTTATATTAGGAGTCTATCGCGTTAATTGATTCACTTACCGTTTTTAAACAGCTGAAGACCTTTTTTTTTTTATCAAATTCCGTTACTATATTCACGAATACAGCTCGCGAATACAGTCGAATACATTCTCTGCTTAGCTGGACTCCCCTGTTTTAATACATCCAATACAGTCTATAACAACTGAAAACATAGCTATATGAAGTAATTTAGTAAATGATAGCTATAACAAGCTAATAATCACTAAAACATAATGATTTCTAAAAATTTCTTAATATTATAACCGAAAAAGACTAGGTTTCACACATACGCGACAAGCACAAGGTATGGGACTAGCAGTTTCTTGAAGAGCGAATGACATGAAAGAAATGCAGTAGGGAAACAATCTTATTTTTGTACTTTGTGCAGTAGCAAATTAACCAATTCACCCGAAATAATATGGACTCAAAATTTAAAATGAACAGGAATATGAAGTCAACATAGGGAAAAACAAATAAAATGGATCAACAACTTTTTCCTATGGATTTAAAATGAATAATAACCTAACTTACTTTTGAATCAGCAATTCCATTGACCCATTATTTCTTGATGCCATCTTTTAATTACTAGGGGTCATTAGATTATTAGGATTAGGATGTTAATTCAGGAATTAAATTTAGAATTGCATTTATCGACCATTTGGTTATTAGTATTTGCAAATATTGGTATACCAAAATTTTGATATTATCTATTTCATATAGAAGGTGAGATTATAATCCTGGAATAATTTAAACCAAACGACCTCTACATGTATGACTGGTTTCATTGTTGGCTGCGAATTATGTTGAAGGAACTCAATGCGCTGGTCGCTTTTCTCTTTTTCCTTTATATATTTATACAGAGGCGGATTCGAGATTTAAATTCTATGCGTTCAATTTTAAAAATTTTTAATGTTGATTATATTTTTAATAAAATTATAGATTCGTATCTACTATTTGTTGCAATTTAAAGGAATATTTTCACATAAATTTATGCTCCGGATCAATCCGCTCCTATACTTACAGCTTTGATCAGTGCAAGGAATACTGCAAGTTGCTAATTGTTACTCTTTCTTGCTTTTTGTTTCACTTTAGTCAATTGTTTTTTTAATACCTTCAAATATTTCTTCTAATGAACAGATAGAAACAGTATATTAAAAAAAATCTAGTTAAATTTGGAACTTACTTTCAAGAACAAGATCGGCCCAAAGAGATATTAGTCACTACATTCAAGTAGTGCAAACATCCTTTTAGTCTAATCTCGAGAATTTCATTCATCTTGTTTTCCCTGCTTCCTCTCCAAATACATATTAATTTCACAAATCTAGGAAGATTGTGCACAAATATGTCCCATTAATGTGACAAAATTTGCTTCAATAAGTACAATATCAAAGAAAAGAAGGTGCTGATAATGATTAATTAATGAAGGAAATGCTTACAAATCATAGTCACATTGCCAAAAATTTCCTAAAATTCACAATAACCTGATCAAACTTTTATTGGTTTCTTCTTCAAACAACCAAACAAGTCTAATTCTTAGTACACTTCCAAAATTCAGGTGGGTTGCTTTCTTTTTCCTTTTTTTTTTTTTTTTTCTTATGTTAATTTGCAATTTTGCTAACGAGTAATGGCCACCAGAGAGGAAAAGTAAGGACAATGACAAGCAAAATGATAAGGAAAATGGCAATGCAAGTACACTTTCTTGAGCTTTTCTGTAACTCCCTAGCTTCTGTTAGTTGCTCTGTGCCTCGCCTAACAAAGGAACTTGCATGTGCCACATGACTTTCAATATCATTCAATTGTTGCCCTTGTGCTTCCACCAATGCAGCCATGTCTAGAAATATTTGGTGTAACTCAATCAAATTCTTCTCAATCTCCTTCACAGCATCATGTCTTTCTTGTATTTCTGAGATGGTGTCCATAATCTGGCCCCTACCTGTTACGATCAAAATAATCAGTTGTCATGCGAAAACTAATAAAATATATTCTAAATGGCATAAATTAGATGAAACACAAAATTTAACATAGTTCAATTATTTGACCTACCTAGACGAAGATGAACAATCGACTATTCCAAAGAAAATATAAAAGAAGTGTAAAAAATATAATCTTATAAATTCACTCTAAAAAGGTTCACACAAGTGACAACTAAAACTTATGTCTCACGAATTCTCTCCTTAAACTGAAGGTCTATATAATGGATGTGTTGGCATTTCTTACAATAGAAAAAGAAAAAACCAAACATGTTAAGAAAATCAGGGCAATTTGCTAACATTGTACCTTGTTCTTGGATTGCCTTTTGGAGGAATGACTCACTCTCCCCACTCGATATCAAATTCTCAATCAAATCATCATTAGCCTTCTCTCCTGTCACAGTATAGTATCTTCTTGCAACAGTCTCCTTATATTCATCATTCATTCTTGCCCTTAATGCCTGGAAATCATCCATGAGGACTTTTAATTTCTTCCCTAACCCGCTAACTACTGAAGTTCTTGTTCGATCTGCAGAAGAACCAGGACCACAACCCGGGATTTTCCTGTGAGCTGCATTGGATCGTTCGAGGGCTTCCAATTTTCCTTTGATCATCTTGACGCGTTTCAAGACCTGTGACACATCTGAGTCCATCCTAGACCTTATTTCTTTGACAGTCTTAGCATTATGTACAAGTTTGCTCTCTTCATTTGATTCTTGTAGTTTTTTGTAGAGCTTTTCGACATCCTTCATATCCTCTTTCACATTCTCTACATCTTCAAAGAATTTAGCAAGATCAATGCTTTCATTTCCTGATTGGCTAACTTGACCACCCTCTAGATCATCCACTTGGACCTGTTTTTTTAGGTCCTGGTACTGTTTAAATGAATTAGAAAACAAGTCATTCATTTTTGGCTGATTTCAATTTCCTTTGTTCCCAAATTGGACAAAATTAGCCTTGGCCTGAGTCTTTCCAAATGGTGACACAATATTTTCTTTGGTTGCTACTCAACATAAATTGTTGCCGCTCCCAAGCCTGGGTAAAGGAGGAATGTATGCACGCGGCAGGTTGATAGCCAACGCAAAACTAATCAATTTATGACGACTCCCAATTTACTTAGGATTAAGGCGTGATTATTGTTGTTGTTGTTGAAGGAAAAAACGTTGTGCCCTTGTCTAAACCTTCTCTCTTCTCCCCCTGCAGGAATATTACAAGTTAGAATAACAGGGCAATGGCCATGTTCATAAATGGAATGGTGGATTGGAGGAAGAAGAAGAGAAGGCGACAAGAGCAAAGCCTTCATTAAGAGATCAAAATTAACCAAAATCATTATTTGTTAAAAGATTTGGAAGACATAATAATTAGAGGCTATGCAGTAAGTATAATTAAATTAAAGTTCCACCAAACCAATCTGTGAGGAAGGTCGTTAAAAAAGGAGCAGTTTCTCTGCCACTTGGAGTGTGATTTCTCCTTCATAACATTAACATACCGAAGATTTTGTCTTGACCTTGTCTAGTCAATTTATTCGCTTCACTATCAAATAATTTGATAAAAGCTTAAGACAATTTTCGACGTTACGCACTTGCATTTTTTTTGTGTACTTTTTCTTATTTTTTTTTTGGGTGTAATGCAATTATTACTACGTGCTACAGGTTTATTTCAGTGCCACTCCGAAACAATTGGTTCTGTGTCCTTTGTAAGCCGCAAATACATAGTGGTGAAATTAAAGACTCAATATGTTCTTGAAAAATAAATAATGTGAGGAGTGAGAACGTAGACAAAGAAATAACTTCCACACACACATAGAAAATGGTCTCTTATTGCTACTTACAATTTGAATAGAAGAAAATAATCATATTTTATTATTTTGTTGCCTCCGGTCCTAATTATATCTTAAGATATTTTATATCTCGGTCACAACTAGGTAATGTTAGAGGCGTCTTGTCGATGAAACAAGCATTGTCGGTGGTGCAACTTTGCTCGATGTGAATTCCAATTAATCGAATCAGTCAATTTCTGAATATACAACAACAACAACAACCACCCAGTATAATTTCTGAATATCATATATTTAAACTTAGAAAATAGTCTAAACTTGTAAAGTGGTTGATACACAATGATTTTTTTTTTAAAAAAAAGCTTCTTTCTTTGATAAATATGGACTTAAGTACCTAATAACCAGCTCCCTGTGTTCTTTGAATCAAGTGAAGCATGGACATTTCCACCACTACTCTTCTTATCTCATCCTTGTCTTAGAGCTAGTTTCTTGGAGTTTGTTTTCATGTGTTGCGAAAATTTTGAATTTTCTATTTAATTTTTTTTTTAACCAAACATCAACAGAAAAAAGTATTTAAATTTTTGCAAAAATTGAAAAAGTATTTAGGGAGTAGTTTTCTGCTTTTCTTTTTAAAACTAAAAACTTTTCTAATGGCATTTGATTGAAAATGATTTCCTAAATTCTTTTTCAACGCTTGTAAAACCTGAAACTTTGCAAGAAGATAATCAAGAAAACCTTACTTGACTCACCAAATAATAGTTGACTAATTGTGTCACATAAAGTGGAAAATGGAGTATTTTTAAACCATTATCTATAGAGCAGTGTATTTTACACTATATAAAAGTAAGTGGGTTCTTGGAAATTAAACCATGCCATTTTTTGAAGCATTATAATGAAATAAATCGAATGAAAAGAGTAAAATGGCGAATAAATACAATGGCAGTTTAATAATATATAAATTATTTGGATGAAAGCAAACATCTCCGACCTTAGCTCAGTTGGTAGAGCGGAGGACTGTAGTTTGCATAAACAGCTAATCCTTAGGTCACTGGTTCGAATCCGGTAGGTCGGATTTATTTTTCCTTGTTTAAATCTTGATGTTTACTATAGCCATAGAACAAATTCTGCAAATAATACTGTATACAGGTTAAAAATCAAGGACCCTCCCCCCTTTTGCCTCACTGAAGAGGAAACTAAAATGGGTTTCAAATTGAAATTTTTGAGCATTGCTTTGCTGAAATTACTGTATCCCTCAATATGTAACAAGTTGGCTCCACATTCATTGAAAGTTGGTAACTTCTTGGGTTAGCTTCAATAGTTTACCGAAAGCCAAAAACTTGCTGATTTATATAAATGAAATGCATATGTTTCAGTTACCTATAAAAAGATCTTTAATATCATACATAATTAATTCCACGTCCTATGGGGATCCACGAACCAATAAATAAGCGTAGTTTGAAATACGAAATGATTAGGATCATATTCTATGATTAAAATTCTACCATATACATCGTTTCATCTCGTCAAAAAATTATTAGCAGGGGACCCCTGAAGGTCCAATTGAGTCCCAAATTCAAATTTTTGCTATCCTTAGACCATTTCACCAATCCTATTCTCTTCTAACTAGTCCTATAGCCCTAATGCCATATTCCAAGTATATCACAAACTTCACATGATATTTTCTACATCTCGAGACACTTGAAGCACACAATTAAGCTCGTAATTAATTGTAATTGAAATTTATAATATTCGAATTTTATATTTTTCCTCACTTATAAATATTCATCCTCGAAGAATTGTGCATATGAGATTTACTTCCTTACATGCTAATTTCTAAAACAATTAGTATTCAATTATGCGTTTACGAAATATGAACCACCCTGAAAGCTTATTCATCAATACTTACATAATTAACATACTTCTATTTTAGAACTGTACATAAATTACTTTTTGACCAAATTAAATAGTTATTGATGTTGAAATGGGCTATAATTTAGTAAAAACCAGGGGAATCAATCAAATTGTTTTACTTTTTCTTAAAAATATAGACACAATGAACTTAATCCAATTATTACGAAAACAATTGACAGTATACCATTTTTTAAAAATTACAGCACACTTGTTGTAGGTATTAATACATCTAGGACAACGCCTATCACATAAGGTGACATGTCTTAGATAATTGCTGACATTTTATACACTTGCTTATTAGGGATCGCTTATGTATCCTTTAGCTAATTGATTAATTTCATACATAAGATAATTTGACTTAGGACTCTTGAAAAATACCTTCTTTTAACCGCAAATGCCCAATTCAAGAGCTAAGAAATAACACATATGAAAAACCCAATATACACATTTTCCTGATCAAGAATTCACCTTATGTGTGCACATTTCTAAAATGCAAAATCCTATCGAGTAAAGGATGTGATGCTTTTGCATTTCTCTGTTACTATTTGTTGCATGAAGCAACATTCTTCTCGTAGACAAATCAACCACTGCTTATACGCCATAAAAGAAATTGTTTTTCCCTTTGTGGCGAGCTTTAGAAGTTTGGGGGGGGGGGGGGGGTTTCGGGTACCAATTTTTGGGTTTGTTTCTATTCAGCTTATATACAAGTAGAGTTTTCCAAATTATAATAGTTAAGCATGAGATTGCATACTGATATTTTTGTAATGACTGATTGATTATGTGGTTTTTGGAAGTTCTTTTTGAAATTTAAACTATATCTTCCCAAGCCGAAAGGTAATTTAGATTCAATAATTTTTTGGTGTATGCCCAACGTGGATTGTGCTTTCTGATGGAAATATTTCGTAAGCACGCTTAGCCATGTTTTCTCATCATATCAGCTTAGCCCCCTTTATGCCCTTTTACATTACCACCTCCTTTCAAACTTCCTTTCTTAGATAACTTGCAGACCATGATGTAGTGGAATTATAGTGTCACAACCCACACTTTGGGGTTGTGACTTCGTACAGATCCGGTAAGAAAAGGCCCTTTTGATTGTCTGACGTAGACCTGTCTACTCAGAGAACTTGAGCTTTTTAATTTTAAGCATATATAAGGGGATATAGGTGTTGAAGCTCAACCTGCCTCCCCCATACGTGCTGCTACCAAGCAGTATCAAATGAACGACCTTGAGGGAGAACCTCAAGGGCCTGCATGGACGACTCAAAGGAGTGTCTTAGGTATCCATACGAGTTAGGGAACTCTATGGAAGGCGCAACGCCTTCGGGCTAACGTTGGGCACCAAACGGGCGTTGGAGGCTCGATGTGTGGGACGGTCTGCCGAAATGTTGGACAAAGACCTTTGTGCTAATTGGATACTTGAAGAACCTATCTTAGGGGCCTCATGTGTCGACTTGTGAGCTTAGCTTGGGTTCAGCTATGCGAGCAAGGGTTCGTTGGCCTAAACGTGCAGTTGTGGGGCGACACTGCACTATACGGAATCGAAGTGTGTCGCGAGGGCTATGTATGGGCATGGCACGAAAGACGTGCATGACAATGGCCAAGGACAAAAGGTTACCTTACTCGGGCACAAGCCGGTTGCGGATGCACTAGGCAAGTGTCAAGCTTGAGGATTGGACTGTGCACGTGAGAGTGATGCTCAGTTCTAGGTGAGGGACAAGACATGTCCTTAGCCAACCCCCAGGGCGCGCATGAATTATGATCCTAAGGTGAGAAGCGCCACAGCTAGTCGAGGCCAAGAGCCTAGACATCATACGGGCGACACAATTGGAGCATGCCTTCCAGGCAAGCTTCACCACATGCACAAGATCGTGCTTGAAAAACCTGGGAAAAGGAAAGGCTGGCCTGCAGCGAGGGGAACTGCAGGCGCCGCACAGGCTATTCGGTACCGATGGCGAGCGTAAGAAAGTCGGCCTGTGATACGTGGTATCAGAGCCGATTAAGGCCATACTATGCCATGACACAATATCAAGGCAAGAGTTGAGATGGCGAGTGCATTTTGGATGTCAGTGCGGAGATCATGTCAAAGCAGATATTGATGTTCATATGCCACCAGAGATCGAGAACCCGATACTGCTGGTCGAAGAAAGAAATGGGTGGTTCTATTTTCTTTTGAAAGTCTGGGTTTCTATTGAATGTGGTGATACGCCGATGAGTCAGATGGTCAAGAAAAGGCCATGATTGCCAGGTCGAGCAACCATATTGCAAAGAGTGAGAGCTATGGACTATAAATATTGGGCATGATAGCAGCTAGGGGTGTACAAACCGAACCAAAAAGTCAAACCAAACCGATTAAAAAATCCAACTAGGTTTGGTTTGATTTGGTTTGGTATTGATTAAAAAAATCCGAACCAACCCGACATATAAATATATAATTTTTATATATACGTTTAAGATTTTATATAGAATTTTCTTTAAAAAATATCTAGATATATTTGGGATTCTCTTGCGGGATATAAAATTTAATAGAATATGAAGTGCTTCATATTTATTGAGCTTAAATACTGGGTTGTATGATCACTTTCTTATCAAGTGTTACTGAAATGTGTCTATCTCTTTGTTCTTCCATATTCATAACATATGTTAAGATCTATTGAATTCTTATATCTTTTTCAAATGTGAAGTGATTATTAATATTTAGGTATCATATTGATTTTTATGAATTACTAAATTCGGTTAACCTAAAAGTTTACATCAACAAAAAATTATTATTAAACGACTAAAAAATAACTATTATGTGTTACTAATAGAATTCTCCCATAAGAATATTTTAATCGATAATATGTTTGTCATTTTTTTTATATTTTTACTAGATATATATTTACTTATCAAATATTTAATAAAGTAAGATTGAAATATTTAAGTAACAAAAAACTCGAAAACCCGACAAAACCGAACCAATCCAAACCGATATAGTTGGTTTGGTTTGGTTTTGATAAAAACTGAACTAACCCGATCCATGTACACCCCTAATCGCAGCGGAGATCTTGCCAAAGATGCGCGCGGCGCATCACTTGAGTGTCTTTCCTGCGGGATAGACTTGTGGACTGCCAGAGGGCATTGTCAAGGTGAGGAGATAGATTCGAAGGAAATAGCGAAGCTTCAGAATTGGGCGGATTTCCAAGTTAGAAGGTGTCATTCTGGAAGAGGTACACCGAATGATCGGGGACCATTGAGAGTCCAAGAGCGAGGCATAGCCGGACCGGAAAGTCGTGCAAGCAGGACCAAGAGAGTACCTGTCTATATGGCGAGTATAGACGTACTACCGGGAACATTGGGTACTTTTCGAGGAAGTGATAGTTGGAAAACAAAGAGCTTTGTTCGGGAATGCACGATGCTATGACTTTGAGAATGTAGTACTCACCAAGAGTCGTCCCAAGAGCTAGCCGAATGCCAAGTGGAACGAGTGCGCAAAGAAGTATCCTCCACATTGAGTGTAAGAGGATCCGCCTATGCAAGAGGCATAAGGGCGAAGTTGTGAGTCCGGAAGCAAACACATCTTCAAAGGTACTGAGGGCAAGGAAAAGCTACGGGAGCGTTTGGGCTACGGGAGCTATGCCAGAAGGTGTGAAAATACTAAGGGAGTAGCGCCAAAAGAGCATGTTGATGTGCTTACCATTGAGGGAAAAGCTTCAGACGGACATGAAGGTCATGAGGGTCATGGTGGTTGACTAGTGTGGGTCAACAACAAAGTTAGACACTATATGGTGCAAGTGCGGAGGCACTTTCCAAGTGAACACCGAAAGGAGGGGAAGTGCAGAAGGCACGCTTCGAAGATACTTGGGGGAGAAGTACAAGGGGCACGAATCCATCTTGAGCAGGACTTCGAGGAAGTCCGACCCACAGGATCAAGGGAACCGCGAAGTACATACCTAAAGGGGCAGACTCCGGGATGTCGTAGGCCATGATGTGTCATCGAGGACGATGAAAGAATGAGTGTGGGAGGATGTCACAACCCGCACTTTGGGGTTGTGACTTCGTGCAGATCCGGTGAGAAAAGGCCCTTCTGATTTTCTGACGTAGACATGTCTACTCAGGGAACTTAGGCTTTTTAATTTTAAGCATATATAAGGGGGTACAGGTGTTGAAGCTCCGACCTGCTTCCCCCATACGTGCTGCCACCAAGCCGTATTGAAAGAGCTACCTTGAGGGGGAACCTCAAGGGCCTGCCTGGATGACTCAAAGGAGTGTCTTAGGTATCCATACGAGTTAGGTAACTCTATGGACGGCGCAATGCCTTCGGGCTATCATTGGGCACCAAACGGGCGCTGGAAGCTCGACGCGTGGGACGGTCTGCCCCGCGTGATGCCGAAATATTGGACAAAGACCTCTGTGCCGATTGGATACTTGAAGCACCTATCTTAGGGGCCTCAAGTGTCAACTTGTGAGCTTAGCTTGAGTTCAGCTATGCGAGCAAGGGTCCGTTGGCCTAAACGTGCAGTTGTGGGGCGACACTGCACTATACGGGATGGAAGTGTGTCGCGAGGGCTATGTATGGGCATAGCACGAAAGACGCACATGACAATAGCCAAGGACTAAAGGTTGCCTTACTGGGGCGAAGCACAAGACGGTTGCGGATGCAGTAGGCTAGTATCAAGCTTGAGGATTGGATTGTACACGCGAGAGCGACGCTCAGTTCTATGCGAGGGACAAGACATGTCCTAAGCCAACCCCAGGGCGCGCATGGATTATGACACTAAGACGAGGAGTGCCAAAACATGTCGAGGCCAAGTGCCTAGACATCCTATGGGCGGTGTGAGTACGTGATTTTTGCCCGACTAAAATATTCCTACAAAAATTCACAAATAGAGTTTTTCTTAATTGTTTTAGTTTTTATAGAATTTGAAGGAATTTTGGTTAATTGTTGCTTGCATTTAGTTGCATATTTAACATTTTAAAATCATAAGAAAAATACCAAAATGTCTAAAGTATTTCATGCATAACATTTAGGTCTTAATTGCATTTAGGATTTAATTACATAAGTTAATTGCATTATTAAATAAAAAATCAGAAATGTAGGACATTTTTACATTTTTTTAGCTTTCAGTTGCAAATTAGTAATTTTCTTTCATTTAGTCTTAATTAAATATTTTTATGTTAGAAATAGATAATTAATTTAATTTTACAAATTGAATTTGATGTAGGACTTAGTTTAGGATTTTTTTAAAAAAATTGTTATTAAATTTATTAAGCTAAAATTCAAGGAAAAGAAAAGAAAACTTGCTTAATTCCGGATTGGGCCACAAACATTCTCAGTGGCCCAATTGCCCCAATTCATCTCCAAATCCAACTCGCCCCAAGCCCAAACCCCCTCACCCGGTCCAGCCCCATCACTTAACCAAAACGACATCGTTTCAGTAACGGCGATCTTAGCCGTTGATTTCCTTTGATCGAGCGGCCCATAACTCCCCCTCTAACCCCTTATATCTGTCGGAGACCCCCCCAAACCCCCCCCCCAAACCCCTGAGACCCCTCTCATTTATCCTCTCTCTCTCTCACTCAACAAAAAAACCCCAGCCGCCCCCAAACCCCTCAGACCCCTCCCATTTCTCTCTTCTCTCTCAAGAAAACCTTAGCCGCCGCTAAATCCCTCAGTTTTCTCACCGATGGCCTCACCTTCAAATTCCCTCAAATTCACACCCTATAACCCTCATACCCTCCTAATCCCTAATCCCCCATCAATTTCTCCAGAAACCTCCCCAAAACCCTTGAATTCTAGATCCGAAAACCCCCATACAATCTAGTTTCACTCTTTTTCAATTCTTGATGTTTCGAGACTCGATTCGTCTTGAAATTTAAACTAATCGGTTGTTCTCGTGGTGTTATTTTATTTTCGGTTCATTTCGAAAAGTCGATGTTCTATTAAAGTTGTCAGAAAACCTTCTTGTTGTTGTTTTAGATAATTTTCCATTCTTTTTCTGTTTCCTTCTCTTTTGTTTCACAAAGTTTTAAAACTGTTTGTTTCACTTGTTTAGCATAATTTGATTCTCTGTTTTGCATGAATTTAACTCTTATTGTCTGTTTACTTTACTTACTAGCATATTGAGATTCAATAGCGTTGATTCTGATTTGGCATGAGAACACGTAAAGTTGATTCACTAATTTTGTTTAATTAATTTAGGGATTCCGTATTTGAATGTCGAGGTTTAGGATTAAATTAAAAGAGGATAGAAGGGGCGGTAAAAACAGAATTCTAAAGGGTTTAATTGGAAAGAAATCAGGGTATTGTGAGTAGTCATATAAGAAGCTTCTAGACAATAGACAGCTGTCCTAATTTGTTAAGAAAGATGCTGAAAATGAGATAAAATATATCAAAAGTGGACAACTGTCCATTTTTGGTTATTAAAAGATGTCAGTTCCCTGATTTTAAGGGGAGGCTGGCAGATTCCCTCAATCTCTCTCTCGTTTCCTATCACGAGCACATGCTCACATTCTATAAAAGGGGCTCTACACTCCTCACACAGAGGGGGGACTCAGCTTCATTCCTCTCAAAGACAATGAAGAATAGACAGATTTTAGAAAGAATTCTTTGAAATTGGATCTTCTTTTCATTTTCTGAGACTGCTTTCTTCTAAGAGAATACTGAAAATTCCAAGATTTGAGGTTGTTTTTCTCTGGTTTGATGCTGCTGCTGTTGACTAACTGTGCTTGAGGTTCAGCTTTAAAGCTAGGATTATTGCTTGGTTTTCTTTGTTGCTGCTCAGTTTTGCTGGTTCTTTTATTTCTCTCTTAGCCTTTATTTGGCTTTTCAACTGGTCCATCTGTTGTTAGGTATTTATCACAATTCTATACAATGGTTATGTTTCAAAAAGGATTGCTAATTTTCTTTTGTTGACTTATCATTGTGTTTTTAATATATTGACTTAAATCCTAATGTAGCTAAATGGTTTCTTACTGCTGAATCCTTCTTTAAGGCAGATTTAGTTTGGTCATAGTGACATATTGTGTGTTTCAGCCTCGTATGTCTGGCTTGTTAGCTATAAATATTGTTTAAGTTGTTTTGCTTGGATTGACCATTCGTATTGCTTTTTCTTTTCTTCCTACTGATGTTAATATACATTCTCAAGAAATTAACTTTGTTCGGATGAGACAGCCAGTAATATCCTAATCAAACCTGAACATATAGGCCATTTGATTCGCCAAACAGTTTATGAAGAATAGCCCAATGGCTATATCTTTGTAAATTTGGAAAGTAGTTGGAAGCAGAAGCTCTCAGGTGGAGAGCTCAGAATCATATTAGGCATTATGTTGTATAATAAAGGGTTATAAGCAAAGTGCCCTTGATAAAAATAGTTAAGTTTTCTGTAATGTTAAGTTTGAGGATTACTTGCTGATGAACGATTTGTATAAGATTAGCTTGAAATGGTTTTTTTTATTTTTTATTTTTAATAATTCATGAATTCAACTACTGTAATTAATAGCTATGGAGTAGGCTATCTTTGTAAATTTAATCTCCAATTTAGCTTTATACATGATTTCAAAATTTGAACGCATGATGTTCTTCTCCAGATTTTGTCTTAACAGGGATTTCATAAATGGGCCAGACTTGTAACTTGGACCAGCTGGGAGTCATTTGAACGAGTCTGGACCTCAGGCCGTTGGGCCTGGGGTATGGAACCCAATAATATGGCCCGATCGTATATTTGTTCAAAGCTGGTGTAGCTGTAGTGCTAGTATACTAGTGTTGCAAATTTAGAATGTACTTGTGCTGTAAATTTGAGTCAAGTTCGATCATTTTCTTGGCTGGCTGTCGATTATCTCATGATTTAAATTGAGTTGATAATATGTTGGTTTATAATCCCATATAATATTTGCTTCTGAAAATTAAATGTCATCTTGAATAGTTCAGAACACTTAGAAAAGAATGATCTGGCTCTCACCGTGTATCTCCATATTGTTTGTACCTCACATGCAATCTTGAACTTTAGGATAGTCAAACCATGAATATACGTAGTTTTGCTTTAGGCGCGTTTAAATGAATCATAGTGATTATGGGTACGGTTCCCGTGGCATAGTCATGATACGCAAGCCTCAATTCGGGTGTGCATTTCATGTGACCCGACCACAACTTCTATTAATAATAAAACATAAACATGTTGTAAATTGTGGGTGCGTTTCACGTGGCGCGGTTTGCAATATGTGCCAAAACGACAAGTATACGACATCGTAACTTATTCAAGAAATGATTCCATACATCCTAAAAGCAATATTTAATTAAAAGCGGTTAGAAAGTTAAAAATACACAATAGGTTTCAAATATGTATTAAATTAGACAATTAGGCGAATTATTATAGTTGAGCGACCGTGCTAAAACCACGGAACTCGGGAGTGCCTCACACCTTCTCTCGAGTTAACAAAATTCTTTACTCGGTCTTCTGTGTTCGCGGACCATAAATAGAGTCAAATTTCCTCGATTTGGGATTTAAAATAAACCGGTGACTTGGAACACCATAAATTATTCCAAGTGGCAACTCTGATATAAATAAATAATCTCATTTCGATTAATGTTACTTAAATTGGAAAAACTCCCCTATTCCCCTATATCTTTTTTCGGGAAAAAGGAGGTGTGACAGGCGGCACAGTTGGGGCGAGCCTTATGGGCGAGCTTCACCAACAGGCACAAGATCGTGCTTGGAAAACCCGAGAAAAGGAAAGGCTGGCCTGCCGCGAGGGGGAACTACAGGCGCCGCACGGGCAATTCGGTACCGCTGACGAGCGTAAGAAGGTGAGCCCGTGACAATAGGCTTAATACACTATTTCTTAGCATTTGCACACAAATTAAAAAATAATTAGCAATTCAATGGAAATTTTAATTTCCAATAGAGCTTGCATCCATTAAAATATCTAAATTCAACAAAGTTTGAAAAAAATATCCACTTATATCAGTAAGTGTAATAAGCAAGAAATATAACACAGATCCATGAACTATCAAGCACCCAAAGATAAACAAAGTCAATGGGCAGTAGTATTTGTTGAGTTCAAGCACATTCTCTTAACCAATTATTTCTTGGATCGGTGTATTACTAAATCAGCAATCATTTTCGGGTCTAAAACATCATTATTTTTCTCTGTTTGTAGTTCTCTTATCTCTGAATTCGAAATTGGTTTTGTATTTTCTGCTATAACATTTTTTTTACTGTCCAACTATTAAAGAAGCAAATATAAGACGCTATCAGTGAAAGTAATATACAAAGATTCACATTTTGCCGGTCATACAAAAAAGACACATTCATCTTCAGATTAATATTTGTTTCTTGAGAAAAAGCAAGAAATATATCCACTATTTAAATAGGCATTTAATCGATGGCATGCACCTTCAGATCATCAAGCGGTGGCACCATACCAAACTATTACTAAAACATACTTTAGAGTTTAGAATAAAGTGATGTTAAGCTAATATTTAAATAGGCGTATAAAATATATTCTATGATCGTAAAAGCTTTGAATTACATATCAGTAAACATTTGTTAGTGACAAAAGTAGAAATTTACAACAACACTACCGTTTTAATTGCTCATTTTTATCAATATGGAAAGCAAAGATGTAATACAAAGGAATGTGAGTCCAACTTTATGCTCAAACTATAAATAATAGAAATGAGATTTTGACCTTTCTTTTTCTCTTTTTGCTTTTTCCACTGAAAAAAAATAAAAAAGAAAAGGAGCAGGCTTTTGCATCATTATGCTAAGTTCAATGTGTTGTCTTTATCCAGGAAAAAAAAACTGAGACAAACTAATTACTAATTATTTACGTGATACATTTACTTTTGTCAGCTAGAGACTTTGAGTCCACCTTCTACCACTGATCTCTTCCTTCCTTTTTGATTTTTTAATTGTTCTACTATTTCATTTCTCTTTTCCATTACACACCTTTCCAGATTATTAATCAAAAAAAAAAAAACGATTCATCTATTTAGAACTTTTGGAGACCATCTACGTCTATGAATTTGTAACAATTAGTGGAAGCAAATGATTAGGACTGGCTGATCCAAAATTGCTTTTTGGAAATGGAAATGTGAAATTACTTGGTTGATGAATCTTTTTTCTTTGTTCAGTCATCTTCGTAGTCAGTTTTCAAATTCAACACAAAAACTAAAGCTAGGCTTTAAAATGCCAGAAAATGAACTTATAATCAGATTTGTTCAAAGAAGAAATTGAAATATCCTCTCAAAAAAGTTCTATCTGCTCTGAAGAATAACTCCCAAGTAGAAGGGAGAAGCTCTCTCATAAGTTCCACAGAAAATATGATAATTCTCAAAAACAAATCCAGACACAATTATCATGCATGGAAGTCTCAGTGATCACTGTTTCAATCCGAATATCTTTTATCCTTGACAAAAGCCCGTGGCGCGCAATAATATATACCAACCACGTTTCTAATGAAGAACCATAAGCGGCTAACTGATTCAGCTATAGTGAGGGATCATATATTCAGAAGGATACATAACTCTATATAAGATTCCAAGACCCATTATGTGCAACAACAATGACAAAGGAAAATCAATCAACAAGTGCTTTCACAAAATATAGCACTTTCATTTCTAAAGAGGGCAAGAAAACGAAGCCCATTCAAGAGCAAAAGAATAATGTTGTGGAGAATTAAACACCGCAGGTTTCCAACGCAACAGATGCATACATACAAATATTTGGAAATTTTCTTCTCCGCCCTTCTTTCTGCTAATCCTTAGTAACCCATCTTCGACCACGAACTTGAATACCACCAAAGTTCTGATCAGTGCTACTCTCTCCACCACTTTCTGCACTGGTATTTCCAGATTTTTTACGGTGCTTCTTCTTCCTAGAAATGCCACTATCACTAATGCTTCCATTCAAAAGGGGATCATCTATCCCACGTATGACTCTTCGTGTTGGAGATGATGTGGCAACGCCAGTGTCGTCCTTAGTTTTTCTCCCTTTGTCGTGTTTCTTTATGTTCTGAGAGATTTTATGTAATTTTTGAATTCCTTTCTCTACAGGTTCCACTGCATGGGTTACTGTGAATTTCAAGTCATTCACTATCTGCTTGCAGGACCAGAAAGCATTGTTAACAAGGGAGACAGTGAAATAAGGAAACAGTAGGCTCGACATAATAAATTAAAAAAAATTCAAGCTTGGCTATATAGGGTAAACTGGAGCAAGGTCAAATTTGAGCTGCAAGTCTTAGATAAACTTATACTATATATTCCCTACTCAGACCAATTTACATGACAGATTTTGTTTTTAGGAACGTCAACATGTTTGCACCATTCCGCTAATAATAAAACGTATCAAATTTTCACAACTTTCACGAATTATTTAGCTATTCAGAATTTAAACTTTGATGTGATTATATTTCTATCAAACTAATTTTACAACTATTACTTTAGAATTCTTATTAAACCATGATCACTGAAGTTTTAGCAGTGCAAAACTTTCCAGTTTGTCAAAATGCTTGAAACTGCATTACTTTTAAAGTAGCTAAAATTTTTGCTTTCTTCCAACTCCTTTTGTTCTTTGTTTTATGAATCTTGTATTTCTTTCATGACTTTGGTAAGGGGAAGAATTGAGTGATACCAGAAATTAACACGGACTGTATTCAATCACAGGTAAGATCAGAGAACTTCTGCACTTATAATTAGTAACTAAAGTAGGCCGACTTTATTGGGATTGTGAGGACATATTGGAAAGTGAAGGAGCAAACTTCAAATCCCAAGAATTTTTACTTTCAACAACAACAAATAAATATAAACAAAACATGTGATTTCATGCATGATACATGAACTCCTAGTACTAGAGAAATAGAAAAGTAGGAATGTGTGAGTGAGGAGAATGACACAATGTAAAGGGACTAATGATCTATGTTGTCCAGACTCTCAAAAATGTCTCTCAGTGCATGCCGGATCCTCCAAAAGAAGTGCATTTTTGGAGGATCCGACACGAGTGCGGCAACATTTTGGGGAGTCCGCGCAACATAGCTAATGATTAATATTGTTTATGCCTTTCAATTTCTTTGTAACCTTGCATCTTCTTGATGCCTTTTGTTAAATAAAGAAGTATGACAGTCTTCTTGGGACAAACTAAAAAGGCAAGTATGACACATAAATTGGGACACAGAGAGTAGTAACTCTGAGTGGGAGGAGAATACACTCTGATTCCTTGGGATGATCATTTCATCTCTCCTTGAACTCACCCTCATGAAAATCAATACTATCAGGAATTGGATGACACTTGAATCCGCTAAAAAGCATACTTGAAATTTCAGGACTTGCATAGGAAGTTATTAGGTCTAGGCACACTAAATACCTAGCTTCAAAAACAATTTGGGCTCGAAGCATAAATAGCAAAGAGGAAAAGATGCTTACATATTCACCACCACCAATAAAGATATCTTTAACACTTTCTCTGATGGTTGTTCCGCCCCTATCATCAGCGTCGGGTTGAGGAAGACGTAATTTGGTGGGACGTTCACTATCTCTAACCTCGTCAGGATCTACCGGCAAGTCAGCAGATACGTAATCTCCAAGAACTGCAACATCCCCAGTAAAACGCTCTCCCATCAGCTCGTATGGCTTGGCAGGGAAAACATAGAGGTGAACCACAGAAGCAATGCCCATCTGTACTGGATGAATGACAAGAGCTGTTAACCTTCAAAATTTTGTAGGAATATCAAGCATCAATATATCACAAGTAAAAGCTTAGTGCCTATATTCATCAGTACATTCCCCCATCCCTCGACCCTCATAACCCGAATAAACCTTCAGATACATAAAAATCATTGGCAGGGTTTGTGCTTTTTTTTTCTTTTTTCTTTTTTTGGAGGGAGGGTGGGGGAAGAAACATGCATGGGACCCCAAATAAAGAACAAAAGCAGTTCTGCAGTAATCCAGACTCAACCATATGAAACCTCACACCTTGAGGTAAACCAATTCAAGAGCGCTATACAAGTAGTAAAACGTCTCAAGAAGATTTAATATAAGAGCAGCTTTCAACATTAATATGCATCAGTTCCAATACCACATAAGTGTGCATCATACGTGCGGATCAGTTGGCACATAAGCATGCATCAGTTGTAACAAAACAGGTTGAGCAAATGCAAGAACCATCATGTATGCTTAAAGCTATCTTTCAAGCTTCTTGCCCACACCTTAATAGCATAACAAGGAGATTTGTGTGCAATTCACTAGAAGCAATAAACAAAGGCAAAAATCCCGATAGCCAACCAAAATGTATAGTATTAGAAGTAATAGAAACATACCCAACCCCCAAAAAATTACCTCAATGCATATGATGAAATCTTGAACGCTGGATTTAAACTGCAAAGCTTGAGCTATTGGACTTCTAAAGAAACCAAGTGTAGAAAACAGGGCTATCACCACGCCTTGCCACCAAGTTAAGAAAACAATTGACTTGAACATTAGAAACTTGTACAGCGGCTTGATGTGAGATAATTCATCCTTTGTAATAGTATAAAATTGAACTAAGCAATACAATGCCCATGACTGACTGAAATTTAAAACCACAGCCATATACGGATACCTACAAAGACAAGGCATACAATGTAAAAGATATCTTGGACCATTTTACATTAGTTACATGATAAATCAGCAATATCACATGATTTTAAATGTTGCAATATTTCCAGACAAATCTCTTTATAGGAGTATCTACCAAATAGATGCAGCTCTATACCTACAAATTGAATATTGACAGAGGAACCAATTCTGCAACTACAGGAAGATGATAATTAGATGCTAAGAAACAGAACTCTGACCAGATTTGCAAATTTTGATGCCTATGCAGTCACTACCCTAGTACACGTGAAGGATTATGGGATAGACTTCCAACTGGACTTGTGATCCTTCCCCTGGCTGGCAGGCTGTCTTAAATAAAAAAATTGACATAAAGACAAGACTGCTTGAGATTCAATATAAGGCACATTCAAGCAGTCTGATGCTGATGGCGTGACAGAGGGTAAAAAGAAGGGTTTTTTTCCATTAACTGAGTAAAGAGGTAGCAAGAGAATACTGCTAGGGGAAACAAAGAGAAAATGTAGGTTAGGAAGCTCTATTTGATCGAAGGGATGGCTAAAAGGCCAAATCCGGCTAAAAACAAAAAGAAGAGAACAAAGCGAGGGAGCTAATCAAATGACAACACTTACCCACAATTCCATTTGAAGTCTCCTTCACAATATACATCAAAAGTTTCAAGAATCACTGCCAAAGTAGCAGTAAATGCTTTGATTATCACCTGCAAAATTTGTGTGTTATATATATTTAATTCAAGAGATGAGTACAGCTTGTTGGTCCAAAGGGATAAAGGATCTAAGTCAGGTAGCATACTTACATATTGGAAAATTCCAAACTTGATAACTTGGTATACCCACTGACCAAGTTTCCATGGCTTGAAAATATAATTCATGGGAAAATGATGCTTAACAATCCCCTTTTCAGAACCATGCTCTAGTAGTGGCATCTTTGAACCTGCGCGTCCTTCCCTCTTCATAAATTCTATGGTTCTCTTTTCCCCACCTAATTCCAAAAAAGGAAGGGGAAAAAAGAAGATGAAAAGAAAGGAAGAAAGACACAAATGACTGAACGAGTTCATAAAAGAGCTTTGAGAGACATTTTGCCGGTGACAGATGGCATAAATGACTAGTAAGATGAAACAGAGATAAATTTAAGCTTTGCAAACTTCAATTAGAATTTTCACGATACATGGCATCTAAGAATACCACTTAGCAAATAAAGCACGCCAGCCCTTTATATCAAGCAGTCAAATTCAGTTTCCATAGCAACAAGAAACACGTGAGTACGCGCGTGTGTGTAAGAGAAGAAATCTACTGATGAATGAGAAAAGTACAATGAATAGATCTCCTCAAGTTGCAAAACAAGGACATATATTCTTTCTTTAGGCAGGAACGATAATTGGGTTACTTTCCTGAATCTGAATATTAAATGGAAGTCACCAAGTAATCAAATTTAACATAGAAAGTATCCATACCTAAACATGCAACAAGATACCTCCCAAAGCAGTACATGGCAAAGGATTCATAGCAATCACGTAGTATCCCGATGTCAACACTAATCGCTGGATTTACCAATGACACAAACTGAAAAAATAAGCCAGATTAGAGAATCAACCAGGTAAACTCCTTAGGGTTTATGACAATGATTCTAGAAGTTAAGGTAAGCCAGACACTTGGGGCTGATCTTCAACAAAATGGGCTGCCTTTGCTGTGCATTTAACTTAGTGTCATAAAATTATATGATATTGAATTATTGACCTTATCAAGTGATCATGACAAATAATGCATAATTTTGCACAATAACTCAAAGATTTTCTCTATCTGCTGATCCCAACTCATATAAACTCAGGATAACTGGAAAAAGCAAAAGAAACAAAAATAAAAAAATAAAACAAAAAGGGAACTCACTGATTCAACAGCATAACAAGGCACCATCAATATTACTCCAATCAAAAACTTTTGTTCCTGCCATTACCAAACCCCAAAAAAGAAGAAGATACTAAAAATAACATAGAAACAGAAACTGAAATAAAACAGGAAAAAGACAGAAATAACCTCGGGATTTTTGTAAACTGAAAGGTGTTCAAAGATGAGATACGTAGAAAGTGTGATAGTAAGGATTACGAAGAATCCAGCAACTACAGTTGCCCATATTGGCGGCGAATAACTGCTATGAAGATTCTGGATTATTTGATTCAAATAATCCGATGAAATTGATATTATCCTCTGCATCAGCTACGTCTTAGGGTTTATGGTTCGTCGGAAAGTTTGATTTTTTCTGATGATCGGATTTTTTAAATTTGAATTGAATTTTGAACGATCGGTTTGAGGGATTTTGCTTGAAAATCTTTGCTAATTTTGAAAATGGATTATTTCCAAATTGAACTTGTTAGTGTACCATTAGCTTTAACAGTTTTCCTAATTTTGAATTGGTAATACTGTTATAAAAAAATTGGTACTACTGAAATTTTACTGTTAAGAAAGAATTAAAGAAGCCGCCCTTTATTCGGATATTCCGAGGACTCAATGAGAATGTCACATCTTGCAATTAAATTATACGTCGTAGAGATTAATTAACTTTTCATAACAAGTATAAAATTTTTGTAAGCTGCTAGTGTATATATCTTAAGTACTAAACGTGTAACTCGTGGCTAAATTTCATAAATGAACATATAATTATATTTTTTCACACAAAAATTATAGAGCTTTTACTAACTCACATAAAAATTATAATGATCGCAAAACACAAGTTTTCGGTAATATTTTCTTATGTCGTGTTTTTTTTTAATTTTTTTCCAGTCTACTAAATAATAACATATTAAAAGGGAAATGACTCGCACCGACCCAATCCAAAACCTAAATACATAAATTAAAATAATGCTAAAAGTGAATCCTTCCCCCAAAATACCAAGTAATATTTCTTCTTTCTTTGGAGTATTTTGCATGATGTTCTAACCAAAAAAAAAGGTATGAATGATCGGAGAGCTCTTGAAATAATAATCGCTATCAAGTTGAATGAAAATCTTGAAAAACAAAATAAAAGATAGAAGTGTGTATTACGAGAGAAGGATTCACTTTAGTATTATTTTAATTTATGTATGTAGGAAATATTGGATCCACCCATAAGGGGCTTTCTAAGGTCCAATAGGGTTATTAGTTAACCATAATATTCTCTATATAAGTACACTTAGTATGTACACAAAAAGAAGACTCTAAGCAGTATTTTTTCACGCGCTCTTTCTCTCTCTCAATCCAAACAAGAGTTTAGACTGTGGTGGAATTGGAGGTTGTTCCAATACACAGTGACAACCACTGCCTACCAGTAATTCCAGTCGCGGTTCAATCCGTTTTCGCTTCCGCTTCACGAAAAATAAGTAAGTTCTTATTTTACGATGTATTTAGATTAACGTGTTTCTTCATTGGTATCAGGCTGGTTTTCTAGTCCCAAAAATATAATAGAATAGTTTTATTACTCTGAGTGAATCTAAGAACTACGTGTCTATATTTTTTGTGTGTATTATGTGCAATTGGGCTGCCTAAAATTGTCTTATACGCTAATTTAGAATAAAAATTTATGCCAGTGTATAAATATTTTACCGTTGTTTTTGAGTAAATAAGTGAATGATTGTTTTGGATGAAATCAATATTTTTTACTGATTTGAAAGAAGTTTTATATAAGTCTTTGACAATTTTTTTATCTGGAATTCTTTTGGTTCGTTTTTCTTAAGAAACTGATCCAGCGAAAAACAAAAAAAGGAGTTTTTTTAAAATGTTCCATTGAAAGCCGCTAAAACGTCCACCGCCGGCCACCATCAAACGGATAGTGGCTGCTCTTGAAGCCATTTGAGACTCAGTTTGAAACCGATCCAAGGGTTTTACCGGCCAAACAAACACACACATATATATGTAGGAGCTTTGTGCTCCAATGGCTATGGCAAAACATTAGAGATGGAAAAGAAGAAGAAACATTTTTTTTTACAAAGAGCAGCGGCGCCAACAATAAAAGAGGAAGGAGATGAAGCAATGGCTTCCCTTCTGTAAATGTCAAAACAGAGATGGAAAGGAAGAAGAAAGAAAAAGTCTTCTCTCTTGCAAAATCTATGAAAGTGGCGACTGTGAATTAAGAGAAAGGGGAGAAGAAATTTAGGGTTTCTCTCCTTTAAAATCTGCTTTAATAAATAAATAAATAAATAAATAAATAAACGTGAGCAGTCTCTATGCTGAAGTTAAAGAAGCATGGACTTCTTCCCTTTTTTTTTTTTTGAAGTTTGGGCTTCAAATATTGCATGGCTCATTTTCTTTCAAAGTTGACAGATTTAGTAATTGGGCTAAAGGCCCACCCGAAATTGGCGTGTTTGTCTGTGGTAGATTTAAGACATTGGGTTAATGGTCCACTTTTATATGTCTTGATTAATTTTATTTTGGGCTAATGGCTCAACTAAAAATTTTAAATTAAGTTCCGTTTTTTTAGAAATTTCAAATTTCGGAAATTAGTCATATAGACTTAATTTTCAGAATATAAATTTAGTATTTATATTTTTTTTGAAAACTATGATTGTTTTATTATCCCAATTGCTTGAAATGTTAATTAGTCTAACATTAAACTTGCTTGTTAATTTATTTAACATGCTTGAAATGTTAATTTGTTTAACATTAAATTTATTTGTTAATTTGTTTAACATGCTTTAAAATGTTAATTTGTTTAACATTATATTTACTTGTTAATTTATTTAATATGTTAATTAGTTTAACATTAAAGTAAATTTTATATGAATTTATATAGCATGTAATTAATGTTAATTAGTATGACGTTACTTTTATTTGCATGCTAATATAAGTTATTAGTTAACTTATGATTCACATGAGAATGTAAAATTATGATAGATAATTATGTTGTCTTAAACATGATTAAGACGCTTAGCTAGATAATTGAATAGGTTAATTTTCATAATATTTTAATTTTTGGACGATGATTGGGAACATAGTGAACTTTCGATTCCATGATTAATGTATGTGTTTATTAACTTAATCAGTTGATGCTTAGTGTCATAATATGTATGTATGTTGAACATCGGGCCTTGCGTTATTTTTTTTCGATCCTCATTTTATTTTTTATTTTGTTAAAGAATGACTACTGCTTCGAAAAACATTGTTGTTGAGCTCAACAAAGGGTTGAAACTCAATGGTGACAACTATGAAACCTGAAGCTTGAAAGTCCAGTATGTGCTAGAGGAGCAAGAGGCTCTGGAGGCCATCAACAATGTCATGAATGAGCCTGAGGAAGGCAACACTGCTCAGCATAGGCGTGAGCGTGAAGCCTATGACAGTTGGAAGAAAAAAAACTCCATCGCTCGCATTACGTTGTTGAGCACCTTAGATGATGATATTCTAAGGGAGTTTAAGGATCACCAAAGAGCTATGGATCTTTGGAATGCTTTGAGGAAAAGGTTTGGTACCTGTTCCACTTCAAGATTGCGATCCTTAACGATTAAATTTGATTCATATAAGAAACGCCTAGAACATTCAATGAAAACACATCTGAGGCAAATGACAAATATGATCGGGGAGTTGATAGATGCTGGTCATGTGTTGACTGATGAACAACAAATCCAAGATGTCATACGCTCTTTACCTAGTTCTTGGGATCATATGAAAATGTATTTGACCCATAATGAAAGAATCACAACTCTGAAAGATGCCCGGAGACACCTTGAGTTAGAGGAGGAATGACTTAAGGCTGCAAAGCCAATAGCTGAGTTGCACATGGCAACAACCTCCAAAACCAAGAGTGATTCAAAGAAAATGAATTAGGGAAAGAAGAGAGGGCCACCTCAAGTTCAGCCTGCTAAAAGAGCAAAGACTGAAAAAGGCAAGAATAGACGTCCCAAACGTGTCAAAGTTGCTAAAGTGAAATTCTATAATTGTGACAAGATGGGTCACTATACCAGAGATTGCTCTGAGCCTCCTAGAAAGGTATTTAACGATGCTTGAATTAGTGAACTTTGTGTTTCTAGTTCTGTTTTTCTAACTGAATCTAATCCTTTGTGGATTGTAGACTCAGGAGCAACGGACCACATAGCCTGGGAACGCAGTGCCTTTGTTAAATTTCGGCGAGTTCCACGTGGAGCAAAGTGGATATATGTGGGCAACAACAATAAAGTTGTTGTTGAAGGGATCGGTACATGCAAGTTAGTCCTGCATGGTGGTCGAGACCTAATACTACATGATGTTCTCTTTGCACCAACAATTCGCCGAAATATTATTTCAGTTTCAGTTTTGCTTAAGCTAGGATTTGACTTGTTTTGTCATGGCAATTCTGCCAAGTTGACTTTTAGTTCAACTTTATTTGGTTTTGGTCATGTGACGGAGGTTTAACTATTATGGATTTGGATTATGATTCATTTAATAATAATGCTAGTTTTTCTACGTTTGTTTCTTCACATAAATATTATAGTGATGTAAACATATGGCATGCTAGACTTGGTCATATTGGCCAGCAAAGAATGCAAAGGTTAGCAAAATAAGGTTTGCTTTCCAGCATTGAACATGTGAAATTGTCCACCTGTGAAAATTGTCTAGCTTGAAAATCTGCAAGAAAACCTTTTGGTCAAGCGACTAGAGCTAAATATCCTTTGCAATTAGTCCATTTAGACATCTGTGGGCATATGAATGTTAGGGCTAGGCATGAAGCAAGTTATTTCATCACATTTATCGATGACTTTACACGTTTCAGTTATGTCTATTTAATTTTCCACAAATCAGAAGCAATAAGTTGCTTCAAACGCTATATGAGCTTAGTGAAAAATCAATTAGACAAGAAGATAAAAGCTCTTCGAACTGACCGTGGTCGTGAATACTTATCAACCCAGTTTAATAAGTTATGTGATGAAAAGGGAATAGTTCATTAGTTGACTATCCCAAATACTCCACAACAAAATGGTGTTGCGGAGAGAAGAAATAAAACGCTCCTAGAAATGGTTAGGCCAATGATGGCACAAGCTAACCTCCCAATGGTGATGCGTTGCTTACTGCCACCTTTGTGCTTAACCGAGTGCCTACAAAATCAGTTACTACTACTCCATATGAGTTATGGACTGGAAGACAACCCGACTTGAGTATATTAAGACCTTGAGGTTGTGCTGCCTATACACATGATTCCTCTTACAAATATGGCAAATTGGACCCGAGGGGAAAGAAAAGTATCTTTATAAGATACTCTAAAACCTCAAAGGGTTATGTGTTTATAGGCCAGCAAGATAGTAGGAGTGTAACTAAGTTTGAATCACGTAATTTCACATTCTTAGAGAATGAGTTCCCTAAGAAGGGAGAGGTAGGTCAAGACCTAACCTTATTTGAGATAATGGATCAAGAAGTACAAGGATCACTTCATTCGAGTGGGAGAATTTTAGCAGATGATGAATTAGTTTCTCATCAAAGACCTCCTTCATCATCAGATACGAGTAAAAGTGATCCTTCTACATTTAGTGAAAGTGACCAAATGGATCTTGTTCCAAGTGGGAGCGAGATGGTCACAGATCTTGTTCCAAGTGGGATCAGGGTGAATGTTCTTGATGCGCGTGGGAGCAACATTGATCAAAATGGGAACAATGATGAATCACAAATAAGACGTGGTTCTCGTAAAAAGATTCCCCGTTGACGATTTGATGTTAAAGGCGATTTATGATGCTCCTACAAAAAGAAAACGAGCCTAAAATATAAAAGAGGCTCTCTCATGCCCTTTTAAGGATAAATGGACAAAAGCAATGGAAGATGAATTGGAGTCTATGAGAGTCAATAAAGTTTGGGAACTAGTTGACCTCCCTGAAGGACGCAAAGCAATTGGGAGCAAATGGGTTCTCAAAATTAAGCTCAAGGCTAATAGCACAGTTGAGAGATATAAGGCTCGACTGGTGGCGAAAGGGTATACACAGCAGAAAGGAATAGACTACGAAGAAACTTTCTCGCCTACTATATGATTTACCTCAGTTCGCCTGGTTCTAGCTATTGTTGCAAACTTAGATCTTGAATTACATCAGATGGATGTAAAGACTTCCTTTCTCAATGGAGAACTAGATGAAGAAATCTATATGGAACAACCTGAGTGTTTCATTGAAAAGGGCCAAGAACAAAAGGTTTGTAGACTTTTGAAGTCTATTTATGGCCTCAAACAATCTTCAAGGCAGTGGTATATATGCTTTCAGAATGTTCTTGTATCCAATGGTTTTACCATGATGGATGAAGACTATTATGTTTATACCAAGAGATCAAGAAACAAGCTTGTGATTTTAACATTGTATGTAGATGACATACTTATAGCCGGAAATGATAAGGAGTTTATAACCGAGATAAAGTCATGGTTATTATCTCAATTTGAGATGAAAGATATGGGCGAGGCTGCATATATTCTTGGAGTTAAGATTTCAAGAGATCTTCCAAGGAAACTATTGTATCTCTCACAAGAGAATTACATTAGAAAAGTTCTTGAACGATTCAATATGCAAAATAGTAACCCAGTTGAAACTCCTATGAGTAAAGGCCATACCTTGGGAAGTCAGATGTGTCCTAAGACTCCTGAAGAGACAGAAAGAATGAGCCGAGTTCCTTATAGGAGCGCAGTCGGAAATCTAATATATGCTATGATGTGCACTAGACCTGATATCTGTCAAGCAGTTGACTTAGTAAGTAGCTATCAAACCGACCGAGGTTTAGCACATTGGCAAGCACATATTTCATACCATGTGTGCTAATGTCGACCAATTGGGTTAACATAAGTCCATTCTCAACTTATTGTTGTGTGAGACCCAGAGCCTTTATGATGGCTCAAGACTTTGTACCCTCAGAGACTCCAATCAGATACTTGAGACTTAGTATGATGTTAGCTATCTTAGTGTGTTTCTAAAAGACCATGTACACAGATTCGGTCTAGCAGAGCATATCTAGAAAAGCAGTCAAACTAAAGTTAAGGGGATCGTGAGAAGAGGAAGATCATTGATGCAATCTCATTTATTTGTATTCACTGGTGCACCAATTATAACTTATGAGTTATGATTGTGAATACAAGAAATAATGATATATGAGATTTTGAGACTATATCAAATGTGATTTATATGATTTAGGGTACAACATACTTTATGATCTACTTGCAGGTTTACTTGTTAAAGTTATAGATAAAACACTACTAGAAATTCGGCAAAAACCAACCAACTTTGGTCGGTCAAAAAATCGACCAAAGTTGGTCGGTTTTTCAAAATATTTTTTTAATTTTTTTTTACTAAACCGACCAACTTTGGTCGGTTTTCTTTGGCGCAAAAATGTGGAAAACTATTTTTGAGTCCCGCAAAATTTATGTTTCAAGAAACCGACCAACTTTGGTCGGTTTTTCAATTAAAATAAATAAAAATTAATATTAAAAAAACTAACCAAAATTGATCGGTTAATTCGGCCGATCATTTAAAAAACCGACCAACTTTGGTCGGTAATTTTATATTTTAATAAAACCGACCAGCTTTGGTCGGTTATTTTTGTGCAAAAATACAATTAAAGAGTATAAATCAAATAAAAGATAGTCTTAAAACAAAATGTACCAATGGTCTAGTGGTAGAATAGTATCCTGCCATAGTACAGACCCCGGTTCGATTCCCAGATGGTGAATCTTTTTATTACACAATTAAAATACAGACCAACTTTGGTCAGAAAAAACCGACCAACTTTGGTCGGTTTTTTTTGCAATATTTTTTTTTGAATTTAATTGACCGATCAAAGTTGGTCGGTAATTTCCAACCAACTTTGGTCGGTATGCCTTTTCGACCACAAAAATACCGTCCACACGTAAATGGTCGCGTTTTGGTCGGTTTTTGGCCATTACCGACCAACGTTGGTTGATTTTTTTGGTCGATTTTTACCGAATTTCTAGTAGTGATATACTCCTAACAGATGTATAACACTTAGCTCTCACAGTATGCTGGTCGCACGGTTTACTTTCCTGTATGAATGATTGAGGAGATGAGTTGAGAATATGTTTCTCAGATTAGATGAGCACTCCCATTATGTGTGAGTGGGAGATGTAGAAAATATTGGGTCCACCTATAAGGGGTGCTCTAAATCCCAATAGGGTTATTAGTTAACCCTAATATTCCATATATAAGTACACTTAGTGTGTACACAAAAAGAAGACTCTAAGTAGTATTTTTTAACGCGCTCTTTCTCTCTCACAATCCAAACAAGGGTTTAGACTGTGGACTTGGGGGTTTCTCCAACACACCATGACAACCACCGTCGACCAGTAATTCCAGCCGCGGTTCAATCCGTTTTCGCTTACGCTTCACGAAGAATAAGTAAGTTCTCGTTTTACGATTTACAAACTAATCTAATGTGTTTAGATAAATGTGTTCCTTCAATGTATATGAATTTGGGGTCGGATCAAGTCACTCTTCTTTTAATTGGGTTATTATTTGGAAAAAAAACTTGAAGGAAGAAAATATTACCGGAAAATTGTATTTTTCGATCACTGTAACTACAGTGTGAGTTAATGCAAGTTTATGAAATTTAACCATTTGTGAAATTTCACCGTGAAACTCAATATCCAACTCGGTTTGGTTGGAAACTTGAACCATATTATTTATAAAAAATGTTTTAAAAAATAGAAAAAAATTGGGCTTGGTAAGTGCAACACTCCGTGCATTTCACCCTCCTCTCTCTCTCTCTATGAAGAAAAACTATTTCAGTTTAGTATTGTTGGTATATTTCTCACTCTATATATTGTTAAAGTTTCTCTCTCTACAATTGTTTTGACTTGGACATATTTTTATCCATTGTTTGCATTCTTTGGACTTTTTCAAACTTAGGATATCAAATCACCATCTTTGCTAAACAAAATTTCCAACAAGTTGAGTTATGGTCCATTTATACAATTGGGATTTTCGAATCACTTAATAAATTTATTCTCTTTTCCCTTGATGTGCAATAAAGAAGTACTAATACATAGCACTAATCTACACTACATTCTTCCTTGATAGGTACTCCTTGTTGATAACTGCGGCAAGAAATTAAATCACAAGAGCTTAGCTTGTATCTTATAGTTCAAACTAACATTTTAGTTGACTTTATATTGATGACTAAACCAAGAAAATATTCCAAAGAAAACTTTAAAAAAAATTAAAGCATACAAATGGAAATAGCTTGCTTATAATGGATGCGAAGTAACCATGAAAGAATTCATGGAGCTTCTAATTATTACATTAATGCAAAGGTTAAGTAACTCAATTGCTCGTAATAATAAACCTCAGCCTACTTGATCAAGGTTCAAGCAGATCCAGCAACACAAAGCCATTGACCCACGAATATGGCATCACAGTTCATATTTGGGTTCAAAACACCGAATTCTACTGCAGTAAGCTTGAATTCCTCAGCTACGCCCAAACAAGTGTCGCCCAATTCTGCTCCATAAACCGAGCTGCAGACCAGGTTAGCAGCACTCTTTCCAGTAACTGCATTATGGTTAAATTTTTTTAAAAAAGTTAAGTGCTCAAACATATATGATAGTAATCTGAACAACTAAAATAAATAAGCAGTCCGATGCACAAAGCATCACGCATTCATAGGGTTCGGGAAAGGGCCACACCCAAAGGGTGTAATGTAGACAGTCTACCCTAATACATGAATAACTAAGATACTTTAAAATAAAATGGGACTCAAAATATATAGTACGCATTGTTTTTCTTCTCTCAGAAACCGCAATAACATGCAAACTTACTGCCAATTTGTGTGTTACTTTCAACAGTCAGTGCAATGAGAAGAAAAGAAAGAAATAGGGCCAAATTCTTGGCTGCTTGGTTGCTTGATCCAGTCATAGTTAAAATCAGTTTATAAGTTTTCTACTATAAACTATAAATTGCTTTTTAGTCACTTAATAGAGTGCAGACAAGTGTCTGTTACACGAAGTTAATGAATATATATAGGCTAGAAGAACACATTGGAAAGACCAACACATGAACTAGAGCTCAAAATTATTGTTACGGTACAATAACGCCGGCTTAGCTAATTCGAATTAGGTGAATTAGTCTTAAGCAAACAAAGTAATTTAGACAAACAGACATTTTGTTAAAAAAAACAAGGAATAAAGGGGGTCCTAGGTTTTTTAGCCTATAGGATCACTTCGGTGCAATGCTTGGTAATCGTCCCCAAGTTGGGGTGCTACGTAAAGGATTAAGTCAGCCTTCAATCAAATGAATCATTCAGTCTTTTGGAGCATAAAAGCCAAAAGATAATATTTGATTAATTTTAGAAAATATGTATATAAAATATCTAGTTTAGCAGAGATATCATAGGTTCACGTGCACCATAAATTGGAAAGTAAATCCGTCCCTAGTTATACTAGATTTATCAATCTTATTGTTGCTCTCAAATGCACACGCAAATATACATGGTCGTACAAGTAATAAAATAATAAGTCGAGTGTCGAACCCACTCACACTTGTGTTAACAACTCACTAGTTTCACCCAGATTATTATTCAGTCAAGTCAATCAGAATTCAAAAGTGTGATTATACTAAGCAATAAGTCTAACAAATAACTAATTTATCAAGCAGCAAAATAGTTATTGTGTATTTAGTAGAGACAAATATTCTAGGGTTGTGGTCGATTCACCAATCCGATTGTGTTCTAATTAACTCTCTATTTCATACAATTCGCTAATGGTTGCTAATTAATCGAACAATTGCTCTCGTAGTATTCTCCCGAATTACTACTCGCTTATTCAAAATAGATTAACGTCTATATTTCTATGGAATCAATCTATTAAGAACGCATTAAGATTACGATATTTAATTAAGATAGGTATATTCCTATCCTAACGACGAATCCGCCCCCACTCCAAGTTAAGATTATGCTCTCTTCAATTCTTCTCTAATCTTGACGTAGCTTTCCCAATCATAGTATCGATAGTAAATAGGACCTAACTGTTGGCCAGACAATTAAGCAATTAGTCATAGAATTGAAAAAATAATCATATATTAGTGAATTATAATCAAGGTTAAGTGTAACGACCCGACCGGTCATTTTGATCTCTAGCAGGTCGTTCGATGGTTTGAGGCCTTGAGTAGCTTCACTTCAAGTTTTATGACTAGTATGCCTAGTCAGAATTGAATTTCGGAAAGTTCAGAGTTGTTTCGGAAGGAAAATTCTAATTTTGGAAGCTTTAAGTTAGAAGAATTGACTAAGGTTTGACTTTTGAGTAAATGACCTTGGAATTGGGATTTGAAGGTTTCAATAGGTTCGTATGATGATTTCAGACTTGGGCGTATGTTCGGGTTGAGTATCGGGTGATCCGGGGGCATTTCAGCGCTTAATATGGGAAATTAGCATTTTAAAAGTTTAAGAATTTCGTAAGTTTGATTTGAAGTAGACTTTGGTGTTATCGATGTCCGTTGAGGTTCCGAGCCTTGCAATAGGTTCGTATCGTGATTTATGACGTGTACGTAAAGTTTGGCGTCATTCCGGAATATTTAAGTATGAATCAGATGCGTTCGTCAAAGTTTGAAAGTTTAAAGAAAGGTTTTGATCGTCAATTTGTAGTTTTGATGTTGTTTGATGTGATTTGAGGCCTCGAGCAGGTTTGTGTCATGTATTGGGACTTCTTGGTGTGATTGGACAGGGTCCCAGGGGCCTCAGATGTGTTTCGGAGGGTCTACTGGTCATTTTGCCATGTTGACCTGTTATTTTCTGAGATCTGGTGCACCCTTCTTCGCAAGTAAAGGATCGCATTTGCAAAGAGAAAAATGGGAGAAAGAGGTCTGTGAATCGCGTTCGCGGAGGCAGATTCGCGTTTGCAAAGAAGAAATTTCTGTTGCACAAGGCTGATTTCGGAAGCTTATATCATGCAATTTATAAAGAATTTGGAGATGATCCAAAAATGAAAGTTGTAGACCTTAGTTTCTAGTTTTCAGAAAGTCAAACCATTTATCATTTGGAATTTTGTACAAAAGGTTATGGATATTATACTAGAGGCTATCTGGAGGAGTTGGGCAGCTTGCTCATCGCGATCGCGATCGGGAAGGGCAATTTTGAGCTGAGAAAAGTTGTACTTCGCGATCGCAAAGCATTTTCTGCGACCGTGAAGGGTTAATACCTGGGCAAAAGCTATATTTCGGGGGTTTGGCTTATTTTCACCTCATTCCTTCCATGAGAGCCGAATTTGGGACGATTTTGGAGTGCCATTTTCATCATCAAACTTTAGGTAAGTGATTTATACACCTTGTGAGTTAAATACATGATTTATATGTGGATTAAAACATGAATATTTATGGAAATTATGGGATTTTAAGAGAAAAACCTAGAATTTGGTATTTTGGATTTTTACCACGAAATTAGACATGGAATTGGGAATAAATTATATATTTGAGTTCGTGGCGTTATGGGTAAAGTTTATCTTCAAGAATTTTGGAAATCCGGGCACGTGGGTCCGAGGGTTGACTTTTCGAGCGTAGTTGAGAATTATTATAAATTGTTAAGATATTCGTATTGGAGTATATTTTCATTGATTTGCATGCTGTTTGACTAGTTTCTGAAGGTTTGGCTTTGAGCTGAGGTGTTAGAGAGGCATTGGAGCCAGTTATGAAACTTCGGAGCAAGGTAAGTCTCCTGTCTAACCTTGTGAGGGGAAAACTACCCCTAGGTGATGTAATTGTTATGTGCTAATAGTTGTGGGTGCTACGTACGCACGAGGTGATGAGAGTCCGTACGTAGCTAAAGCATATTTATGTCTGGGTAGACTTAAAACTTTATCATGTAATATTTAAATTATTTGAACTCACTCTGCTGGCTTAATTAATTGAATTAATAATTGAAATTGATTTAGAAATATATGTATATATTAGGCCGAGCCTTATCACCTTGAGTTGTCGGCAAGTTATTTGAGAAATGGTAAAGGTTATACTCACCTTGTGTTCATATACTGTATCGTAAGCTCGTGTCTTGTTATTCGAAAATTCATTTTCTTTCTTGTGGAGCGGGACGAACGCCTCGGCAGGATTATGTACCACACTCTCATGTGAGAGGGTCGTTTGCCTCGGTAGTATAATAGATGTATCTATGATTTTTTCCGTTCGACCCTCGGCAGGGTACATGTTATGATAGAATCGGGTCGATCGCCTCGGTAGTATCATATTCCTTCTGAGATCTGGCCGTACGACCTCGACATAATCGTGCGTCATATCGCTAGCAGTCTGAATACTCACGAGATGTTTCCTTCCACTAATGCCTTGCATTTTATATGATATTTCTTATTCATTTGATATTGGCACTGGATATTTTCTGAGCTGTTGAGATAGGATACGAGATGAGAAATTGATATCGTTTAAAGAAATTTTTGAAGATTATGTTAGTTATAGATTTACCTCACTACTATTGTTGTGCTTCCTATCTGTTTATGATTTACCGTATTGATTTATTGGACCACTAGTAAGTGTCGATGTCGATCCATCATCACTATTTCTCTAGGGTTAGGATAGATACTTACTAGGTACACGTTGATTTACATACTCATGTTGCACTTCTGCACTAAATGTGCAGGATCTGATAGGTTCATTTGGTGATCATCTTGGCGCTTAGGCGCAACTGTTGATGAGACTTTACGTGAGCTGCATTCCATGATACGCATCGCAGTCCATCGAGTCTCCATCGTACTATTTATTTTATCCTGTCTTAATTACATTCTAGGAAGATATTGTATTATTATTGTACTCCTTAGTAAATGTTCATGCACTTGTGACACCGGATTTTGGGATATTCTAGTTGATGCTTACGGTTCTGTATATTATAATCGCCTTTCATTTCTCTTATAAACTACAAATTTTGTATGTTCCCGTGGATTTAAAAAGGGTAAATTCCCTTCCTTATTAAAATTATGATTTCGAAAGTAATAAAATGAGTAATTAAATTGATCAATCACCATTGTCTTGCCCGACAGCGGCGTTAGGTGCCATCACGACCTATTGTGTATTTTGGGTCGCGATATCTTGGTATTAAAGCTTATGTTCACTTAAGTCTCACGAGTCATGAGCAAGTCTAGTAGAGTCTTGCGGATCGGTACAGAGACGTCTATACTTATCTTCGAGAGGCTACAGGACTGTTAGGAGCACTTCCCTTCCTGATTCCTCATCGTGCGATTTGATTCCTTTGAGGCTTATGCATTTATTTCCTTCCTACTCAACCTTATGTGACGTGAAACGCTTGTTATCACTTGGACATCGAGGAGTTGTAGTGGTACTGGAGACGTGGTGTAGGATGTCTCTCTCTGCGTGTTGGGGTAGGCTATTATCATCGCCCTGCAGAAGGATATTCTGTAATTTCAACCCAGTATTTGTATTTTCTATGGTTTTGAGGCTATGTACAGGTTATTATGGATGTTCAGGCCTTGGTTGACGGAGTGGCGAGACTTGATATTTTCGAGCGTGGTGGAATTTTAATTGTGATATAGTGTCGTCGTCCTTGTTTGAACGCATTAAGGCTCACCGGTGTTATGATCTTCTTTGATTTTCCTTCGAGGCATGGTGTTATGAAATGGTGCCTAAGAAACTGTTGTTGTAGCGGTTTCATAATCCAATCGGTGCTTCTAATGTTGATGGCTCTGGGGAAATGATCCTTATGGAGTCATATTCAATTTGTAGCTTGTTGGCGCATTGATGGCATCATATGAGATTTTGGTCAGTGTTTGAGGTGGCTTATTTTCTGAGAAGCTTGTACTGGGTGAGACGGGGATATTGGACCTGAAATAGGTGCGATCGGATTTATGCAAGGTATATTAGAGAGAGAATGTCACTATTCAGTTTAGAATGGGGTAGCGGTTTAGCGATTCTTTCCAAGCGGAGAAACTCCGTGAGCTATGATTTGATGGGTGGTTATGAGTTCCTGGGCATCTCTTTCATCGTTGCAGTATTGTGAGGACTGAAACCAGGCTTATATGTGTTATAAGGTATACTATAGGCGTCGGGTCAGTGAATTTGCAGTTGTTGTGCTTGGAGGAGGTTGCCTTGGGCAAATGAGTGATGCAGTGCGTTGTGTGATGTTAGTATGTGTAACGATCTAGCAGGTCGTTTTGAGTATTATAACCATGTTCCCCCATTTACTGCTCAATTTATGCTTTATAGTTGTTTTATGACTTACCGGATTAGTTGGTTCGGGTCCGAAAGATTTCGGGGTGAAATGAGACACTTAGTCTCATAATTGAAAACTTAAGTTGGAAACGTTGATCGGATGTGGACTTATATGTAAACAACCTCGGATTTGAATTCTGATGATTCCAATATCTCTGTATGATGATTTTGGACTTAGGAGCGTGTCCGAAAAGTTATTTGGTGGTTCGTAGTGGAATTAGGCATGAAATGGCAAAATTTGAGTTTTTAGGAAGTTTGACCGAGGGGTTGACTTTTTGATATCGGGGTCGAAATACGATTCTGGAAATTTGAACAGCTTCGTTATGTCAAATGTGACTTGTGTGCAAAATTTGAGGTCAATCAGACGTGATTTGATAGGTTTCGGCGTTATTTGTAGAATTTGGAAAGTTCGAAGTTCATTAGGTTTGAATCCGTGTGTAGGTCGTATTTTTGAAGTTGTTTGATGTGATTTGAGGTCTCGAGTAGGTTCGTGGTATGTTTTAGGACTTGTTGGTGTATTTGGTTGAGGTCCCCGGGGCCTTGGGCGAGTTCCAGATGATTAACAGATCAAAACTTGGAGTTGTGAGGTTGCTGAAGCTGTAGCCCTTCCGGTGTGATCGCACTTGTGAGGGTCTTAGTCGCAGGTGCGATGCCGTAGGTGCGGCAGCTCGAGCGCAGGTGCGGAGTTGGAGGGTGTCAGCAGAGGTCACAGGTGCGATGTGATTTCTGCACCTGCGATTGCACAGATGCGGGCAGGGATTCACAGAAGCGGAAAATGGTGAGGAAGCCGGGCAGCGCAGGTGCGACATTTTTCTGTAGAAGCGAGTGCGAAGGTGCGAGCCCAGGCTCCGCAGGTGCGAAAAGCCTGGGCAGAACCCTTTAAGTTCGAGAGTTCGATATTTTCACTCATTTTCGGATTTTGGAGCTCGGTTTGGGCGATTTTGGAGAGGAATATTTCCACACAACTTGGGGTAAGTGTTCTTGACTACCTTGTGATTATATTTTATGAATTAATCTTCATTTTTAGTGTAAGATTATCGAATCTTCAAGAGAAATCGAAGGAAATTCCTATAATTTCATAAAAACGAAATTTTGAGTTTTGAACATCGATTTGGAGTCGGAATTGAGTGAAATCAGTATGGTTGAATTTGTAATTGGATGGGTTGTCGGATTTGGTGAGTTTCGTCGGATTCCGAGGCATGGGCCCCACAGACAATTTTTGGAGTGTAATTTCGGATTTTGTGGGAAAATATTAGTATTTTGATATAGAATTAATTCCTATAAATTGTGTGGACTGAATCAAATTTATTGTGGCTAGATTCGAGCCGTTCAGGAGTTGATACGCGCAGAATAGGATTTCTGGAGCATTGTTTAGCTTGCTCAGCATTGGATTCGTCTTGTTCAAGGTAAGTAATTCTTCTAATCTTGGAGCTGAGGGTATGAACCCTGAATATTCGTATTATGTGAATCGTTTGGAGGTGACACACATGCTAGGTGACGAGCGTGTGGGCGTGCACTATAGAGAGACTGAAAATTGTTTCCGTGAAATTTTGTAGTCAAATAATCTTGGCAATTTCTATGCAGTTTTATATGTTGAAGAAATTTAGTTGAGAATCATATTAAAAATCACGTGAGGCTATGTGCCAGTATTATTGAGATCCACAAAGGTCATATTGCTGTGAATTATTTGTTTAAATTGAAATTTCATACTCAGTCATATTCATTTCACTGCATATCATATTTCAGTCTCTATTATTTATTGATACATCATATCATCATGTTCGGGCTATTTTCATGACATTGTGAGCCCATGAGAGAGAGACTGGAGAGATTGATAACCGAGGGAGGCTGAGAGCCTGACTGTGAGGATATTATTATGTGGATCGGGGTTGATAAATGATATCATTATTTCGGGCTAGTTTTCATAACATTGTGAGCCCGTGAGTGAGACTGGAGAGATTGATGACTGAGTGAGGCCGAGAGCCTGATTATGAGTGACAATTATGGGATCGTTTTGCACGTCGCATCGGTTATACATATTTTATGATAGCGCTTGGGCTGTAGGATCCCCTCCGAAGTCTGTACACACCCCAGTGAGCGCGATTGATATTATTGAGGGATGGATCTTCCCTGGACATGGATCTTGTCCGAAGTATTTGATACCTGGAGATGGAGCTTCTCCACGGGCTGGATTGGCCCTACTCGGTACTGAGTAACTGATGATCAGTTGATGTGTATATTTCGGGATGGATCTTCCCCGGGCCGGATTGGCCATATACAGTACCGAGTGATTGGGCATGATGAGTGGAATGTGTGAGAAAGTGAGATTGAGTACTCTGAGAGTGTGAGTACATGAGTTCATCTCTAAGATACATTGAATTGATATGCACACATGACATACATGCATAGAGATGTATTTTCCTCATGTTGTACGATATCACTTCATTCATGATTTTTCACACGTGTTGACAGATGGGCATAGTGATGCATTTGTTTTACACTGGTTATCCGGAAAGAAAATGAAACATCTTATTTATTATTGAAAGGAGTTTTGGGAAAAATTATTGTTTTCAAACTTATTCATATTTTGGCAACTTCGGTAAACGATTTGGATTTTCACTGATGTACGTGAAAGGCAAAACTATTTTCAGAAATCATGATATTGCTGAGCATTTTTATCTCTGAGTTACTTCTTGTATTATTTGCTTTACGTTGTTATGAACTGTTGTTGACTATTTGTGTGGACTCGACCTTGGTACAAGATCGTCACTACTTTCAACCTAAGATTAGGTTTGTTACTTATTGAGTACATGGGGTCGGTTGTACTCATACTACACTTCTGCACCTTGCGTGCAGATGTATGTTGCTGATGTTGATGTGTTTGTTGGGAGTTGGATCTGAAGATGTACCTGTGTTCCGGTTGTAGTTGCTTTTTCTTCATGGTAGCCTTAAATTCATAAAACTATGTTTATGTACTTTTCAAACAGATGTTGTATTTACTTTATACCAGCTCTGTATACTCTATTCTTAGAAGCTCATGATTTGTACTACCAGTTCTTGGGGATTGTGTAAGATTAAGATTTTTCTTTACTTAAATTTCTTTAATAATTGTGATTGGAATTGGATAGATGATAATTAGCTTACCTAGCGGGTTGGGTTAGGTGCCATCACGACTGGTTGGATTTGGGTCGTGACAAGGTAGTATCAGAGCCAAGGTTCATAGGTTTTACAAGTCATGAGTAAGTGTCTAGTATATTCTTGCGGATCAGTATGATAATGTCCATACTTATCTTCGAGAGGCTACAGGGCATTTGCGATATATACTTCCCATCTTTCTTTTCTTATCGTGCGAAATTGATTCAGCTTGAGACATAACTCTTTGAATTTCTTCCACGCATTTGTATGCGCACATGAGCGCTCGGTATTAGCTGTGCATCGCCGGCTTGTGATTCTATAAACAAAGTTCGAGATGTGTATTCTGTATTTTGGTGATGTGCTAGTCTAGAGGACTTGAGTCCATGGTTGGACCATAGCTTAAGCTCGGTAGCTTCAGTTGTAAATTGTACATTTGGACTCATATGTCCGGTAATGTCCTTACGAGTGGAATTTATGGCTCGATGAGCGGTGGAATGGCCTTGTGATGAGTATGATGTAACTGCGGGATACGTTAAGACGATTTGAATGTGACAAGAAGTGTTTCCTTGAAGTGTAAAGGAAGGCCATTGGGTGCTTGATTTTTGTTTTGATGTGACGTACAGTCTCGAGTGTGAATGTTTTGAAAGATCTTTCACGTTGTTAAATTTTGGGGCAAATTAAATTCTCATGTCTGGTTAATGAGTTTGGACTCAGAAAGATTAAGTGATTTCATAGTAATTGTGTCTGCGAAAGGGTATAACACGATTCCAATTTGAGACTAAGCAGATGAGTTATCTCATGCGGAGTAATCTATGTAGGTGTGTTCCTTATGATGTGAATAGAGAGTTTCTTTTCTGCCAGCGGGGCGTATGTGTTGAGACTTGAATTTGAATCTGGTTGAGAAAGTTGACTTGAGTGTTAAGGGAATGGATGCGAGCTTAGCAGACGATTGAGGTATTTTTATGGTTGGCGTGGTATGAGCTTCAGAAGAGTTTTTGTTAAACTGACTGCGGTATTAAGGCAGTAATAGAGTATGGGTATTGCGAGTTATCGAGTGTTTTAATCTATGTCTTTGAGACAAGTGGGGGAGCCTGCTATTGACAATTCAATTTCATGGTTATATGTAAAGTTTTTATTTTGGGCCGAGGCATACTTGTGGGATAGTTATGACTTGCAGAGGTAGAGTTCGAGAATGACTCGAGTAAGGAAATTTCTAGATATGGGTTATATTGTGCTTTATAAGTATATGAAAATCGTGGAATGAGTGAATTGTTATTTATAAATGATGTACTGTGCACGGAGTATGAGTTTGATAGGTGGTATTAAAGTAGAGTTACTTCTTTGAGTATTGTTGTGCTAATGGGGCACGTGTCTTTTGGCCCATTTGGGCGGTGTAATTTGCATTTGAACAAAGGGGGAGACTCTCGAGAAAGTTCCAATAGTTTCAAGATTTATATATAGCAATTGAGAATTTATTCGGACTTGTGTATGGATAAAATCTGAGACTTGCATTTGATGGTGCCTGGACGTGTGAAAATTCCGTATGACTATGGATTCTACTTTTTTGTATAAGGAAGGTAATAAGAACAATTTCAAATTCACATAAGGTATTTTCAGAGTGAGTGTTACAGTTGTGGTATTTATGAAGGTGCTTAAGAAGAATACAGTTGCTTATGGGTCGTAGGGCATTGTGGCTCTATGCTAAGGTTTGTGGGGTGAGTTTTGGTTAAAGATCATGGAGTTTTAGCAAGGAGAAGTATCAATATGAAGATAAATTCAGAAGGGACTCGGAGAAATAGGACAACTTGGTAGTAGGTTGGATCAGTATGGTAATAGGTATGATCGGTTCTTTGGGTGCTTATGATGTGGGGGTTTTCTATAGGTGCTTTGTGGCAATACCCTTTGGTTTGGCGACCTGCATGGCTTGGTTGAGTTAGAGAGATTTAAATCTGATGGCTTGATTATGTGCAAATGGATTTCCAAGGCATTCTCGAGGATTTCTACCACGGTTTGAGGTGGATATTTTCTACCGGTGTGAGGTAGCATGTTGAGTATTGTGATTTTCTACTGGGTGGGATCAAATGGAAGGCTTCTGGATGATCGGATATGTATTCTACTTGTGACTCAGAATGATTATACGGTTCTCGTATGTTTCATATGATGGCATGATAGATGTGGTGTTGTGTGGGATTAAGGTTTGCGTGTGCCAGGTCATGATTTAGTTTTGAAAGGGAGGTCATAAATTCTTAGATGGCATGGACAATTTTCGATGTTTAGATGAATGCTATAACTATTTGGTATTGCGTAAGTAGAGTGTACATTTCAGAAGGCGCACTATATTTTGAATTATGGATATGTCATAGGTTTTGGCGGCACTCTCCTAGTTGATCGATTATTGATTTTTAGATGTTGCTATATGGCACGAAAGAATGGGTGAAGTATTCCTCTTGGGAAGATAGTGTATGAGAGATGTGTTAGACATTCGGGCTGCAGAGATGGAATCAGAAATGGTGATTCGTGTGTTCTATGGATTGGGAGACTGGGAGTTGTCAGGAGCATATTGTTTCTTGGTTACAGACTGTGAAATCATGGCCGAAGCTAACCAGATAATAGTATGTATTATGAATCAATCGTTATAGATTTTCGGAGGGTTATTTATCTATTTGTGGGTGACCAAAGTTGATTTGGGGTCCATTGGTAGGCCCAATTAGGATGTGTATTCTACACTGGGTCGGATTGGTTGGCTCCACACTGCTATTGTGGAGGGATGTGCCATTCGGTTGATGTTGAGCTTATTCGTGTTCTGAAATGATCTGTGAGTTACCCTTTTTATGCTATAAGGAGTTGTGATTCATTGGCTATCCACACATGGTGCGGTTCTTAGTTATATTGGTGTGGCATATCCGTGGGATAGTTGTGTTGAATAATATATGGTCATTGGACCTAGAATGAGTACTATCAGGATTGAAACGATATATTCAGGAGGATAATATTGAAAGTCGGCTTAGAAAGTTATTATGGATCTGATAAGGGATTACAAGATTCTGTGTGTTTCTTTTATTATCAACAGTGTATGAAGGTTGTGGGATGAAGTTTGGTTCGATAATGGGGTTTAATACTAGTACTTGGTTGGTTTTGGAGTAGTTATTGTGACCAGGAATGGTGCTACGAGTTTGCGAGTTGTGTAATATGTTAGGTGATTATATATGTGTTTATGGTTATGGCTCGATGCAGCTTGTTCAGATTCATACACTGTGTAAATGTAATATTCGTGTCCTGAAAAAAAATCCTGAAGGTTGGGAATTGAATTCCAAGATTTTTGGGCTAAGGTTAAATTAAGGATTTCCAGTTGTATTGTGCTGTCAGGCCTATGTGGAATAGGGTGACGTGGGATCACCCCTGGGTACGTCCGTGGTAATATGGAATAGTGATTTGATGGTTTGGAAACAACTCTTGGCACGTTCGAGGATGAACGTATATTTAAGTGGGGGAGAATATAACGACCCGACCAGTTATTTTAAGTATTATAACCCCGTTCCCCCATTTACTACTCAATTTATGTTTTACAGTTGTTTTATGACTTACCAGGTTAGTTGGTTCGGGTCCGGAAGGATTTCAGAATGAAATGAGACACTTAGTCTCATAATTAAAAACTTAAGTTAGAAAAGTTGACCGGATGTGGACTTATATATAAACGACCTCAGATTTGAATTCTGATGATTCCAATAGCTCTGTATAGTGATTTTGGACTTAGGAGCGTGTCCAGAAAGTTATTTGGAGGTCCGTAATGGAATTAGACTTGAAATGGCGAAAGTTGAATTTTTGGAAAGTTTGACCGAGGGGTTGACTTTTTGATATCGGGGTCGAAATCCGATTATGAAAATTTGAATAGCTTCGTTATGTCAAATGTGACTTGTGTGCAAAATTTGAGGTCAATCGGACGTGATTTTATAGGTTTCAGCGTCGTTTGTAGAATTTGAAAATTTCGAAGTTCATTAGGCTTGAATCCTTGTGTAGTTCGTATTTATTTTTGAAGTTGTTTGATGTGATTTGAGGCCTCCAGTAGGTTCGTGGTATGTTTTAAGACTTGTTGGTGTATTTGGTTGAGGTTCCGGGGGTCTCTGGCGAGTTCCAGATGATTAACAGATCATGTTCCTTCTGAGATCTGGCCGTACGACATCGGCATAATCGTGCGTTATATCGCTAACAGTCCGAATACTCACGAGAGTTTTCCTTCCACTGATGCCTTGCATTTTATATGGTATTTTTTATTCATTTGATATTGGCACTGGATATTTTCTGTGCTGTTGAGATAGGATACGAGATGAGAAATTGATATCGTTTAAAGAAATTTTGGAAGATTGTGTTAGTTACAGATTTACCTTACTACTACTGTTGTGCTTCCTATGTGTTTATGATTTACCGTATTGATTTATTGGACCACTTGTAAGTGTCGATGTCGATCCATCATCACTACTTCTCTGGGGTTAGGATAGATACTTACTAGGTATGCGTTGATTTACGTACTCATGCTGCACTTCTGCACTAAATGTGCAGGATCTGACAGGTTCATTTGGTGATCATCTTGGCGCGTAGGCACAACTGTTGATGAGACTTTACGTGAGCTGCATTCCATGTTATGTATCGTAGTCCACAGAGTCTCCATCGTACTATTTATTTTATCATGTCTCATTTACATTCTAGGAAGATATTGTATTATTATTGTACTCCTTAGTAAATGCTCATACACTTGTGATACCGGGTTTTGGGATATACTAGTTGATGCTTACTGTTCTGTATATTATCTTCGCCTTTCATTTCTCTTATAAACTTCAAATTTTGTATGTTTCCGTGGATTTAAAAAGGGTAAATTCCCTTCCTTATTAAAATTTATGATTTCAAAAGTAATAAAATGAGTAATTAAATTGATCAATCACCATTGGCTTGCCTAACGGCAGCGTTAGACACCATCACAACCTAAATTGGATTTTGGGTCGCGACATTAAGTCAACTTTAAACCACCATATTCATGGCTAAATCACAACCCCAGAACTATGGGTTTTGGCCACTCATGATAATATCAAAACAAATTCACAAGTGTTGAATAATTGAGAATACTAAGAAAAGATGAAGAAAACTGAGATATCCTCGCTCCCGGATGTTTCTCATGTATATATTTTCCTCAAAGTGGCGTCTCCCCTCTCAAAATAGGCTTAGTCTTTCCTTTATGCGCGTTAGGGGGGGGGGGGTCTTGGTCCGAAATAACCTTGTCCCGGACGAACTAGGAGAAACTTGTGCGCCACAGATAGCGGCCCTACGCTGCTTGTGGCTCTACAAAGTGGCTATTTTTCAATTTTGCTCCTTTTTGGCTCCAATCTCGCACCTTCGCCCCATATTGCCTCCGGATGATTCCTACACATAAAAACACCACAAATTAGCACAAATCATTACATTTCACATCTGAAATCTATGAAACATGAGTAAAATGCGAGGCGATATATATATAAATATATATATATACTTTAAGCTAAATATAAACACCCCACACTTAGACTCTTGCCCTTCCTCGAGCAATGGGACTATCTGCTACACCCCCAACAATGTACACATCTCAACTAGAGAGGAACACTTTAATTTTTAACCATATACTCTACCCTTGACTATGATCGATACCGGCAATCAAGCGTGAACATATAAATTTCACATTCTTCCCATTTTAAACATACCCAAGTATACACATTTCAATTCAATCAATTCAAACAACCTATCCGTAACCACCCTACCTCAAGAACCTACTCGTTACCACTAAGCACCCTCAACTTGCGCACTCACCAACAAGAAAAATTCACAACATCACCAATCCTTTATGAGATCATGTGCCCTTACCAACAAACAAAAGAATGAATATACAATAGTCCACACATTTAAGTATAACTTTGAACATAATTTAAGGACATCACACAATTTGAATAAAAATCGCTCACTCTCACAAAGAATTCATGTGCATCCCGTGGCCGTACTATAAGTTTGTCCATAGTGTACATCTCTACTAATCTAAGCTAGCCACATCTAGGATCAATTAGGACTTTAAAGTTGTAATGCAGTCTAAGGGACGAGTAGGATACATTTAGAAAAAGTGACTAGCACTTTAATACACTACACTCACAAATCGAGCACATATTCTTCTCAACAAATTCACTCGCCACACACCATACACAACATGGCCCTTTTCCAATTAAGCACTTCTATATTCCCACTAATACGAATTGGTAGGATTAGGAGATGTGTGTTTTTCTACATTATTTGAACTATTATTTTTTTTTCCTTTCTTCAATTTATTTTTTACACACATTCCATATATTAAGGTTCATCGGCTAGTGGCCTTTTTTCACAACTTTAGTGCACCTTAAGGGCCCTTCCATGGTTCCACTAGAAAGCTACTTCCCAATCTCTCACCTTGCTTCTTTTAGCGACTAAGTGCCTCAGGAGGTAAAGGTTCAACAATCTCCAATTAAGAACAAAATAGGGATATGGCTTGTAATGTGGGTGCCAAGGGAAAGGTCTATAGGCTTAAAGGGACTAGCAACGGAAAATTTTATTTTTAAGTGACAAGCACATCTATGATCAAGCAAGAAACCCTTACGTCATCTCCTAGACTAGCAAAACTTAATGATTTCACTTCGATTAATACACGGGGTAAGTTCTAGACTACACATGATAGCACAGAATATCACAAATCCACACACATACATTGCACATGACTTAATCAAGACAGTTCTGTTCAACTCTCAAGCCAAGCAAGCGCATATAGTTGAGAAATTTTAAGTAATATTGCACTATGTGGCATACAAGTCAAACAAAGTGTCACAGAGTAGACTATTTATTTTATTCAGGCATTACAATTCAAATCAAATGTATGGGAAGACATAGCGCATGCCATAGCCTAATGTGCCAGCACCAAACACGTCAATAGGTACCTCAGAGCAACTCAGTTTCTTCCTATCCTACTCCTAAAAAAATAAAGTACCCGGTTCGAGCTACACCCTTGAAAAAGAACTGACGCCCAAAGAAAAACCAAGGGATACTACCTAATTATCCTTTTTTTTTTGTGTGTGTTTTTAATCGGATTTTAATCCCTCAAAAATATTGTCCAAAAGATCAATCATCGGGAAAAGTCCAAGCTTTTTCTGATTTTTTTTCTTTTTTTCTATTTTTTGTATTTTTTAAAATAAAACTAGATTATATCTACTACAGGTTCCTAGAAAAGATTAACCAAAAAAATGATTTATACAATTTACATCGCAAGAAGTAGTTCCCCCACTCCACACGTAGCGTATGCATAGTCCATGATGCATATATGAATTTAAAGCAAAATAAGGTGGAAATAAGAACTCCATGATAGTCAGATTCCTCCTCCTAAGAATGCCCACCAGCCGCAGCTCCAGACTCTTCATCATCATTAGCTCCAAAGGGCACCAAAGCCATGGGGCCCATGACTTCATCATCAATCTCATCCTCAGTGTCGAAGCCTTTGTGAGTGTTCTTATCCTCTAACGTGTGAACGATACTGCCAGGTGCAATGCCCAATATCTCCTTGGAAGAACTGGATAGATCATTGCGTAGATGCATACTCTCCTCGTTCGGCATGCCCAACCTACTCATGATCACATTTAGGGAGCTATAGAGATACATGTTGAAATTCTTGTCCCTCTCATTCTGTTTCACCTGGCTAAGCTTAGACGCAGACTCCAACAAAGATGTGATGTCCATAAAGCACTTAGGAGCCTCCACAACATTGTCATAACCGGGATATTTAGGCACCCCTCGGGAAAGCAGGTACTTCTTGAGCAAGTTGCCAAAGAAGAATCTCTTGATTTTCCGACCAAATCGTATGCGGGCCATCTCCCCTAGCATGATTTCACCCACATTGATGGGTCACCCAGTCATCAGAAAAAATATCTCACACTCGATCTCGAGTGCATTCACTGTTATGCTCAACCGACATTAGTTTGGCCTGCACAAAATTTTGCCACACCTTGGCGGTCTTGTTGAAGTAGAAGCGGATCATCTCAAGATGGACATCACCCTTAGTTTTTGTCCACTTGGCATTCGAATTGACGCCATAAAGAGTGTGACATATCACCTGGTAGCTTGAGCATTTGACAAATTATTTTAGCCTCCGCGGGTTAGGGCTATCAACTCCTAAATATTGGCACCTCCTTTCCACGGACCCATGACTTGAACAATTCCCCATTCCAATTAGCATAAATTTCTCGCACCATGCTCAAATTTGAATGGCCAGGGCACTCTAGGAACTTATCCATCTTCATTTCTCTCAATCGGTAAAGCACATCCGGGAAGTTCTTTTCCAAAGTTTTCACATTAATTCCCATTTGGAGACGTACCGCCCATATGTCACAAAGTTGTTATGACATTGGATGGCATCATCACGAACTAGATCCAAATGAGGCCTTGGTCCCAATGGTGCCTTCTTTGATCCGTCGGCAACTTGTTTCCCTTTCGCTTGCCGAGATGATCATTCCCCTTGCTTGCGCTTTTTAGGAGCGGGAGCAATGGTTGAGGACTTCCCTACTCCCTTTCCCTTGTTCGCACTATCACGAGCCATATCAACCTACACCACAAATAATCATGAATGTCAGAATGATTCAAGAAATCCGCCTAAGGTTATCGTGAGAATCAAAGATGACCCCACACTTAAAACCGAAGTCTCAATGTAATATGCTCACAATCGTGGTTTAAAACGCACAAGTTTTGCACCACAAGGCAATGGGTACTCAAGACTTTCCTGTGCCGCACAATTAAAATTCACTGACTATGCCACACACAAAATAGTCGAACAAGGCGAAGTGACTTAGACTTAATGCAAGCAAGTGGCACATGGTCCTTAATTTCTACAACTAATACACTAATCTAGCCAATTCAACAATGTACTACAACATACATAATACATGATACATGGTGTGGGTGACATAGTTATAGCATGTGAACATTAAGGACAAGCTTCGGGTTATGTAAACCCACCTCCAAACACCTCACACTAAGCCCGATATCATATACAACTACATTCGGCTACTCAAACTTCACCGGTGCACAATTTGCTCTGTCAAGTATTTTATCAAATACATGGTGGGCATTAAGTGTGTGCAACTCAATTCAATAATGGCGGAACATGGTGTCCCTCCTAAATTGCAATGATGTAGAGGGAATTGTAGTTTACTACTCAGTATACGATACAACAACCAAGTTGTATCAACCAATTTCGTTCCACATTCGGGCCACCCATCATAGAACAAGTTCTAAGAAGAAACTTATGGAAAAATTTGGGAATTGGGGCATTTGGGAGGGGGGATGCTCATTATAATCTACAAAATAAAAGAAAAAGAAGAAGAAGGGAAACATACCTGGAGGAATTAAGATGAAAGAAAGAGAAAACTTGAAAACTTTAGAGAAAAGGAGAGAGGGACGCGACAGAGAGCTTGTGAGGGAGAGATACGGTAAGAGATAAAGAGGGGTGTAAGGGGTTAGAGTTAGTTTTAATTTGTGGTGGGGATGGATATGGGTTATTGGATGTGGGTTATAATGTGAGGGTAGATGGGTATATGGGCCGAGTTTTATGGTTAGTGGGTTTAAATAATAATTGAAAAAGAAAAAGAAAAAAAGAATATACCTGACCCCTAGCCCAGCGCGTCGCACTAAGCTTAGCGCTGGGGAAAATATGATTCTGTTTTATGTGACCTAGGTAGCATTGGACGCTGTTTTGCCATTTATTTTTTTTGAAATCCCCCATCCCCCGAGCATTTTATATATCCAATTTGCATACCCCACACCATTCTATCTATGATTTCTATGCCTACAAAGAAAACAAAAAACTCTTATCTACTCTAACTAAAAAAATATATTAAAAAGCTAAGCTATGAAAGCAATAAAAATTGTGTTGCCTCCCAACAAGCGCTTAATTTAACGTCGCGACATGATGCAGGCCTTGCTCACCATCAGCGAGTATTACTTTGGACTTCTCGCGATCAATGATTCATCCCCAATAGTGCTTGACTCTTTGCCCATTTACTAAATGTTTTATTTCACAATTTAAAACGCGCAACTCAATTTCACCATAAGGAGTGACTCTCACCACCTCAAATGGACATGACTATCTCGATTTTAGCTTCTGAGGAAACAACTTGAGCCTAGAATTGAACAATAGTACCTTTTGGCCTGGTTCAAAGTGATGTGACTTGATACGCTTGTCATGCTATCTTTTTGTTTTCTTCTTGTAAAGCTTAGCATTTTCATAAGAGTGCAGCCTAAACTCATCTAACTCATTCAACTACAAGAGCCTCTTCTCGCCCGCGGCTTCAAAGTTCATATTCAACTTTTTAATTGCCTAGTACACCTTGTGTTCAAGTTCAACATGTAAGTGACATGCCTTCCCATAAACAATCTTATATGACGATGCTCCAATTGGTGTTTTGTATGCAGTTCTATATGCCCATAAGGAATCATCTAACTTTGCAGCCCAATCCTTCCTATTCACACTCACTGTCATCTCTAATATTTTACTTTATTTCTCTGTTGGACACCTCAGCTTGTCCACTTATTTGCGGATGATATGTCGTTGCAACTCTGTGGCAGACCCCATATTTGGCTAGAAAGTTATTCAACAACCGATTGCAAAAATATGTCCCTTCATCACTAATCAAGGCATGTGGAGTCCCAAACCTCGAGAATATATTTTTCTTCACAAAAGCAACTACCCCCTTGGCATCATTGGTTGGCTATGCGATCGCCTCTACCCATTTTGACACGTAGTCAACTGCTAGCAATATATATTTATTTTCCCTTGACAATGGGAACGGTCCCATAAAGTCTATCCCCCACACATCAAAAACTCTATCTCTGGGATGTTATTTAAAGGCATCTCATGCCTCTTTGTGATTTTTCCTATTTTTTGACACTGGTCACACTTCTTGCCAAATGCATGGGCATCTTTGAACAATATTGGCCAAAAGAACCCAGATTGTAGCACATTTCCAGCTGTCCTATTGCCTCTATGATCGGCCCTATAAGGTGAGGCATGGCAATCATACAACACTAATTCCACCTCCTTTTCTGGAATGCACCTCCTCATCAACTGATCAGCACACTGTTTGTACAAGAATGGCTCATCCCAGTAGTAAAAGTTTACATCATGTAGAAACCTCTTTCTAGCTTCAGATTGAATTTCAGGAGGAAGTAACCCACTTACAATATAATTCACATAATCCGCATACCATGGAGGAGGGTCTTGGGTGATAGCAAATAATTGCTCATCAGGAAATGCTACCTTAATTTGTCCACCTTCCTCCACATGCTCATGATTTTCCAACCTTGATAGATGGCCGGCTACTTGTTTTTCCGTGCCCTTCCAATATCGTATTTCTACATCAAAAATACTGCAACAACAAAACCCAATACATCAATCTAGCCTTAGATTCTTTTTTTTGTAAATAGATAACTGATTGTTGCATGATCGGTATGGACTATAACTTTTGTTCCCACCAAGTATGCCCGAAATTTCTAAAAGGCCCACACAATGGCCAATAACTCCTTCTCAGTGGTGGTGTAATTCAGTTGTGCATCATTAAGAGTCTTACTCGCATAGCATATGGAGTAAAACATCTTGTCTTTCCTCTGGCCTAGTACTCCCCCAATAGCATGGTCACTTGTATCGCACATAAGTTGAAATGGTAAGGACCAATCTGGTGCCGTAATAATGGGGGCAGCTACCAACTTCTTTTTGAGCTCCTCGAATGCCTTTAGGCAGGCTTCATCAAAATTGAAGGTTACATCCTTTTCAAGCAACCTGCACAAAGGAGTATCAATTTTTGAAAAATCTTTAATAAAGCGTCTATAGAACCCATGTGTATCCCAGGAAACTCCGGACACCCTTCATAGAAATGGGTTGAGGTAATTTTTCAACCGCCTCCACCTTAGCCTTATCAACTTCAAGGCCATTCCTTGACACTCTATGGCCCAAGATGATGCCTTCTTGTACCATAAAATGGCACTTTCCCAATTTAACACCAAATTTGTTTCTTCACAACGGGCCAATACCTTGCTCAAATTCTTCAAACAGTCATCATAAGAATACCCAAAGACTGAAAAATCATTCATGAAGACTTTCACAAATTTCTCTACTATATCAGTGAAAATAGTCATCATGCATCTCTGGAAAGTGGCTAGTGCATTATTAAAACCAAATGACATTCGCTTGAAAGAAAAAGTATCATACGAACATGTAAAAGTGGTCTTCTCTTGATCCTCTGGTTATATGACAATCTGGTCGTACCCCGAATTACTATCTATGAAGCAATAATATCCATGCCTCGCCAATCTATCCAACATTTGGTCAATGAATGAAAGTGGGAAGTGGTCCTTGCGGGTTGCTTTGTTGAGCCTTGTGTAGTCAATGCAAACTCTCCACCCCGTCGCGGTGCGAGTAAGAATTAGCTCATTTTTCTCATTATTTACAACAGGCATCCCCCCTTTTAGGCACATATTGCACTGGGCTTACCCAGTTGTTGTTAGAAATAGGGAAGATGATACCCGCATCAAGCCACTTAATTACTTCCTTCTTCATGACCTCTTTTACAATGAGATTTAATCTCCTTTGTTGCTCAACACTGGGGCAGTGTCCATCTTCCAGAAAGATTTTATGCATGCAAAATGATGGACTGATTCCTTTGATGTCAGCAATTGTCCACCCAATAGCCTTTTTATGCTCACGCGAAGTACTCTGAGCAATTTTTCTTCCTGCACATCGGTCAAGCTAGATGAGATAATCACTGGCAATGTCTCAGAGTTCCCCAAATACGCATAGTGCAGATGCGCTAGAAGGGGCTTAAGCTCTAGCTTTGGAGCTTATTCAATGGATGGTTTAGGAGGGGTTAGAGTAACAGGTCTGTCCAACTCCTCGAATCTCCCAAACTCATGGACATATTTGCAAGACATGTTAAGTACTTGCTCAATTTCTTCCATCATCTCATCTTCACTGTCTTCTTCATCCCTAATCAAGGATCGTTCAAGAGGATCTTTGGGGCTCATATAAGGCACCAATAAAGTCACCTCACTTTCAACCACAGAAATAATGGATAGCTCTTCATAGTGGGCCGGCAATCTGAGTGCTTTATACATATTAAATACCTCCACTCGATCACCCACTCTCATTGTTATCTTTTCTTCACATACATCAATAATAGCTCGGCCCGTGGCTAAGAATAGACTCCCCAAAATAAATGGGACTTCCTGATCAGGCTCATAGTCCAAGTTAATAAAATCACCAGGGAATATGAAAGAACCTACTTGAACTAACACATATTCAATCACTTCTTCAGGATGAGCAAGGGAGCGATCAACCAACTGTAAAATCATAGTGGTTAGGCACGATTCACCCAACTCCAACTGTATGAACACAGATAGAGGCATTAAATTGATGCTCGCCCCAAGATCACACAAAGCTCGCCCGACTGCATGCTTACCGATCGAGATTTGGATAGTCAAACTACCTGTATCCTTCAATTTCTGAGGTTGTTTGCTTTGAATTCTTGAGCTACATTCTTCCGTTAGTGCCACAGTCTCGAACTCTGTCAACCTTTTCTTATTTGCCACTATGTCCTTGATGTATTTGGCATATTTGGGCACTTCTTGCAGGATGTCTACCAGTGGAATATTGTTTTGCACCTACTTTAAAATATCAAGAAACTTTTTATAAGCGGCATTATCCTTCACTTTCTGCAATCTCTAAGGGAACGGAGGTGGTGGCCTCGCAACTAATGGTGGGGTTGCTTAGCCACCGCCTCTTCAACTGGCTTCTCTGACTCCTTTGCTTTTTCTAATTTTGCTTCTATGATGGCCGGTTTCTCATTAAAGGTCACTTGATTCCTCTTGTTCGACGAGACTTCTTCTAACTATCTCCTATTCCTCAATGACACAACATTAATATATGCCTTAGGATTAGCCTCTGTGTCACTTGGAAGAGCTCCAACCGGTCGAGTATTTTGAGCACTAACAAGTTGCCCCATTTGTCTCTCCAAATTTCGAATCACTACAAAGTGGGCTACTGCTAGAGCATACGGATCAACCATCAATTTCTTTAGCATCTCCTCAATGTGACTCATCGGGTTTGTATGTTGTTTAGCCTGAGGTGGTTTATATTACTGCTAAGGAGTTTGTGGCTTGTACTGATTCTGAGTACCTTGGTTTCCACCTCAAGATATGTTTGGGTGGTTCCTCCAATTAGGATTGTAAGTGTTCCCATACTGGTTTGTCTGGCCCCTATTTGCATTACCCACAAAACAGACAGACTCTAGATTAGTTGGGCATAAGTTGCTCGTATGACCCTCTCCACATACTTCACAAAATATCTGAACCTGTTGCACTGGCTGAGCTTGTTGCTTGTTAATAACCAAGGTCATCTTATTGACTTGGTTGACCAATGTGACAACCTGCGCTGAAAATGCAGAGACAATATCTAACTCGAGAACCCCCATAGATTTCTGCACTGTGTGTCTGCCCATCTCTCCTTGCCAATCAGGATTATTTTTGGAGAATTTGTTCAATAATGCATATATCTCATCGAAGCTTTTCTCCAACACTTGACCTCCCGCTGCAACGTCCACCATAATCTTTGTCTCTGGATGTAGCCCTTTTATGAAAGTGTGAGCTAACACTTCATTTGTGTGGTTGTGATGAGGACAGTCTCTGAGCAGCCCCTTGAACCTTTCCCAAGCTGAATATAAAGTCTCCCCCTACTTCTGTTTGAAGAAAACTATCTCACTTCTGATCTTTGCAGTTTTGCCTGAAGGAAAGAACCGTGCCAAAAATTTTCTCGCTAGATCATTCCACGATGTAATAGAATTAGCTGGTTCCACCTTCAACCACCGCTTTGCTTCACCCAACAGAGAAAACGGGAACAATGTGAGCCTCACATAGTCTGGAGTGACTCCATTAGTGATATAAGTATCATTAATCTCAAATAAGTTCAGGATGTGCTGTTGTGGATCCTCGTGTGGAAGACTCATAAACCGACCATTTGCATGTAGTAGATGGATCATGCTCTATTTCAGCTCAAAGTGCCCAGTGATTCTGGGCTTCACAATGCTGGAAGTGACATTAGCAATGCTTGGCATCGCCACCTCCTGAACATCCATATGTTGCTCATCTGCCATGTCCACGGAAAATTGAACAAGTGCTTGAAGATTATTTGTGTCCCTTGCTTCCCTCAACCTCCTATGAAATGTTCTCTCAGGTTGGGGGTCAAAGCCTTGAAGTCTATCTTGGCTTTTGACCCTTCATATTCAATCGAAGTTCCTGAGAGCAGAGCAACCAATAAGAAACGTTAGACTTGACGAAATAAACAACTAAAGTAAAAACTAGAAAGTAGTCAATATTCAAGTCCCCAACAACGGCGCCAAAAACTTGTTTCTCCCAAATGCACACGCAAGTATACGTAGTCATACAAGTAATAAAATGATAAGTCGAGTGCCGAACCCACAGAGACTTGTGTTAACTACCCAGTAGTTTTACCCCGATTATTATTTAGTCGAGTCAGTTAGAGTTCAAAAGTGTGATTATACTAAGCAATAAGTCTAACAAATAACTAATTAATCAAGCAACAAAATAGTTGTGTATTCAGTATAGATAAATATTCCAGGGTTGTGATCGATTCACCAATCCGATTGTATTTTAATTAACTCTCCCGATTCATACAATTCACTCATGGTTGCTAATTAATCGAACAATTACTATTGTAGTATTCTCCCGAATTACTACTCGTCTATTCAAAATAGATTAACGCATATTAAGGAATCAATCTATTAAGAACACATTAAGATTATGATCTTTAATTAAGCATGGTGACTAGGTATATTCCTATCCTAACCACAAATCTGCCCCCTAACTTAGAGTTAAGATCACGCTCTCTTCAATTTTTCTCTAGTCTAGACGTAGTTTTTCCAAGCATAGCATAGATAGTAAATAGGACCTAACTGTTGGCCAGACAATTAAGCAATTAGTCACAGAATTGAAGAAATAAATATATATTAGTGAATTGTAATCAAGGTTAAGTCAAATTTAAAAAATAATATTCATGGCTAAATCACAACCCCGGAACTATGGGTTTTAGCTACTCATGATAATATCAAAACAAATTCACAAGTGTTTAATAATTGAGAATACTAAGAAAAGATGAAGAAAACTAAGATATCCTCGCTCCCGGATGTTCCTCGTGTGTATTTTCTCCTCAATGTGGCGTCTCCCCTCTCAAAATAGGCTTAGTCTTGCTTTTATACGCATTGGGAGGGGAGGGGGGAAGGGGTCTTGGGCCGAAATAACCTTGTCCTGGGCGAACTAGGAGAAACTCAGGTAGCGCCCCAAGCTGCATGTGGCGCTACAAAGTGGCTATTTTTCAATTTTGCTCCTTTTTGGCTCCAATCTCGCACCTTCACCCCATATTGCCTCCGGATGATTCCTACACATTCAAACACCATAAATTATTATATTTCACATCCGAAATCTACGAAACATGAGTAAAATGCGAGGCAATATACATATAAATATATATACTTTAAGCTAAATATCACTTATTTTTCAAAATTACTAGTCCACTAGTTATATATATCAGTGTTTTAAAAGGCGTGGGCATAAGGCGAGTCGTTCTACATATGCCTCAGCGAGGCGTAAGCCCCGAGGCACGGGGCATAAGCCTCATAAGTATTTAATTTTTAATATTTTATAAAATAATATAATTACAGTAAATATTTATAAACACGTAAAATTGCATAAAAATTGAATATATATATATATATATATATATATATATATATATATATATATATATATAGAGAGAGAGAGAGAGAGAGAGAGAGAGAGAGAGAGAGAGAGAGAGAGAGAGAGAGAGAGAGAGAGAGAGATAGATAGATCCCCACAAAAAACTAGTCAAAACAATCTAATTATACGCTACTTAGAAGCTCAAGTAACTTGAGTCGAAAAGAATTAAGTTTTCTACATGGAGGAACAAAAAGGATGATTAACCTTCAATTTGAACTTTGAACTTGGTGCTACGAAGGAGAATGAAGTTCTCTTTGAATTTGTAAAAAAAATTGAATATTCGTTGCTTTTGGGAGATATTAGCAGACTAGCGGACAAGATAAAAAATTAGAAAAGACCATGAATTGGGGCTTCAATCAATAAAAAAGTTCTTGACTTTTAAATTTAATACATTACAGTTCCTTTTTAAAACTTTTCAGTAATTACCAAGCTGAATTTTGAAAATTTGGGTATTATATGAAGGACTTATTCAACAAATTTTGTTTTAATTTGAAAAAATCTCTGGGACTTACGCCTCACTAAAAGAACTCGCCTCAAATGCCCTCTTGAGACTTTCGCCCCACATCATCGTCCCGGGGCGATTTTGGTGTGCCTCGCCCCGAAAAAGCCTTTTAAAACATTGATATATATGTTGCTAGCTATGGTTACATTTCAGGTGGCTAAAGTGTTTTGTGGTGCTGGAGAAAGAATAGACATACAATAAGAGGTCGACTGTTTTTATGTAGGGAAAAAAGATAATTTAATTATTGACCATATAAAGGTTATGCGGTTTTCCTTATTCTAATTTTTTCTTGCATATGTCAGTAAATTCAGGATTTCCCATTGTTAGGAAAAACTACAAGAAAACAAGGAAAACTACAAAAAGGAAAAGAGAAAAAAGAGATCACTCCCATTGTTTGCAAAAAGGAGCAAAATAAGAAAATTAATTCTTCGAGTTGTTGAAAAAGTCTATTTAATGTGGAGTATTGTGGGAGAAATATTTCTTGATTTGATCTTATAACTGAATGCGGAGGAATCAATCTTCTACTTTTTAGTAGTTGGCATTGCTTATGTTCCTTGTATTTGTGAATTATATTTTGCAACTGCTATTCTTTAATTGGCAATGTTCCTGTTGTGCTCTTGCGATTAAATGAGAGGGATCACGAGATGTACTTCAGAAGTGTAGACTAGTTGTTGAACGGATTTTCACACACACACACACACACACACACACATATATATATCCCTTGTTTTTGATGTTGTGTGTGATAGTCTTATTTAAAAGTTTAAGTTATAGAATGAGATGTCTCACATTTTAATATGGTAGCAGAAAAGGTAGAAGTCCTGACAGGGGCGAAGCTACAGTTGACCACCCTTCGTCGGAAAATGTCAGAAAATTAACACTGTGTATATAGATAAAATTTTGGATTTACATGCATGTAATACATATTGAACACCCTTACAATAATGAAGAGTCATAACTCAGTGGCAAAGGGTGGTCAAGAGGGCCTCATGGGTGCGGGTTCGAGCTTCACTCTCCACAATATTTATTTTTCTTGTTTAAGTTTGAACACCCTTGAAATATTTTCTAGCTTCGCCACTGAGTCCTGGGTTTGAATCTCACTACCATCGGCGTAAGCCGAATTTTCGTAAGCGAGTCTCCATTTGAAGAAGTGAACAAATGAATAATTCACTATAATGACAAGGGTATCTTTTTTATATTTATAATCAATGTTTTTATATGGCATATTATCTATCTATCTATCTATCTATCTATTTATATATAGTAAACAAATCGACGAAATGATGTCACGTGACACCGCTTGGGGCTATGTGTATCCGCCCATGCAGCCATTATCAAAAAAGAATTTGCACGAGTTTGTCCCGTGAAAAAAGGCTAATTATAATTATTTTTTATAATTAATTATATAAATAAAAAGTGTATTCTTTCTGATAATTTAAACTTTTAAATGAGATGGTCACACATTTCAACTATATTGTACTTAAACATTACATTTAGTTGATTTTAATTATTGATGATTAAACAAAGAAAAAACTCCAAAGAAACTTGAAGAAGCTAATAATGGATGGATTGGGGAGACACCATGAAAGATTTTTTGGACCTATAAGGTTTAGACCAAAGTTATTGAGTTCGGCTGAATCCGTAATCGAAGGCCTTACTCCGCCCCTATTTTCGGTAACTGCTACATTAAAGAAATTAAGTGCTTGTATGTGATAGTTACCGGAACAACTAAAATACTATACATAAACAACAAATAGTTTTGCTCCCAAAGTTGTGGCCCAGTGGACAATTAAGTGAGTTGAGAATCATAAGTCTCATGTTCAAATTGTTCAAATTCTAGTGGAAACAAAAATATTACATGATTTTTTCCCCTCTAAAAAATAACAGGTACTACATAGAATTAATTGAGAGCTAACACAGACACCATAATTATATATATAAAAAAGGAATAGTTTTAAAGGTGAAGCAAATCTCATGCCTCTTGCAATAAGTGCTTTCTTTTTATTAATAGGGAAAATTTGAGAGATCTCTCCTCACATTTTGCATCGTAAGACTGACTTCCCTTCGGGTTTGCGATGTTACAGCTATCTTTCTTATTTTTACTCATGTGTAACAACTATTTTATTCTATTTCTTATTTATGAAAAAATAACATATCTGGACTGATTTGCCCTCCCTAAGATTATGCTCTTTTGATTATTAATCTTTTATCAATATCTCCTTTAAGAAGTTTCTTAGAAATAGTAAAACGAAATACGCTATTACAAGAGACGAGTGGTTTCTATCTTTCAGAAATCGCAATTTGATATATGCAAACTTACTGCCAAATTGTCTACTTTCATTTGCTTCCAGCCTGAAAAATTAAATTAAAAAATTAAAATTCATAACACACGACTAATTCTTAAATAGCAGATCTTTAAAGTGGCTACCTTGTGTCATTTCTATATGTTAAAGCCATGGCGTCATTCAAATTGATGCGGACGAAATGTTATTGGAGTATTTTGTGGTGCTGGACAAAAGATTGGACATAACTCGGGGCTAATTTCCCACGTGTTTTGATATAAGAAAATAACAGTCCCAACACAAAACATTATATTTTTCCGGGTTCAAATCCCGGCAGCGGAATTTCTTTTCCTTTTTCCAAAAGTTGTTTATTTACCTCTCCTTTTAGTTTGGTGCAAAAAATAAAGTCTATATGTAATGAACTACTTCCTCTAAAAGGTTTATTACAACTTATAAAGTGTGATGATCCAAAAAATTATCTTTAAATTTTATAATTAATTCTATGTTTTAAGACCTCGAAAAACACTATTCATCATTCTTCGACTTGCGTGCGCAGTCCGTATAATTTTCCGAAAAGTTTTTATATGAAAAATTGATTAAAATGTGAAATAGAGCCTTAAAATTCAACTGAGTTGACTTTGGTCAACATTTTGAGCAAACAGACTCGGATCAGTATTTTGACAGTTCCGGTAGGTCCGTATCGTGATTTGAGACTTGGACGTATGCCCAGAATTTAATTTGGAGGTCCCTAGCTTGAATTATCGCCAGTTGGCAAAAACTAGAAGCCTAAAGGCTTAAAGATTTCAAAGTTTGACCACAAATTGACTTTTATTGATATCGGGGTCGGATTCGAGTTTTGAAAATTTTTATAGGTCCGTTATGTCATTTATGACTTGTCTGTCGAATTTGGTAAGAAACACAGTTGATTTGACGTGATTCGGACGTTCGGTTGTGAAAATAGAAGTTTTAAAGTTTTCTTGAAAATTTTATTTGCTTTGTTGTCCGATTCATAGTTCTAAGCGTTATTTTGGTGTTTTGTTCACGCGAGCGAGCTCGTATGAGATTTTTGGACTTATGTGCATAATTGGTTTGGAGCCTCGAGGGCTCGGGCGAGTTTCAGATAGGCTACGGGTGTTTTGAAACTTAGAAAAATCTGGTTTTTGGCTTCAGCTGATATCTGGTGTGTTCTTCTTCGCGTTCGCGAAGGTACTCTCGCGAATGCGAAGAATAAACCGGGGCAGGGTGATTTTCTTAATCGCGAATGCGGTAGCTAGGCCGCGAACGCGAAGCAAGGGAGGCCTTACCCTTCGCGAACGCGAGCATTGGCTCGCGAACGCGAAGCTTTAGGGACCTGGGGGGAAGGGTCAGTCATTCTTCTACGCGAACGCGAGCATTGGCTCGCGAACGCGAAGGCCAGGGGGAGAAGCCTTAGCGAACGGGAAAGACACTCGGGCTGCTGCTCATCACGAACGCGATAGGCATTCGCGAATGCGAAGAAAGCCTGACGCCCACACCTTAAAACAGAACCAAAACGGAATTTTTCCCATTTTTCACAAACCCTCAATTAGAACTCGGTTTAGGGGCGATTTCAAAGGAATTTTTCACGATTTCAATTTAGGTAAGTGTTCTTTATCATATGGTGATTATATTTCATAAATCTAAGTCTATATTCATCATTTATTTCGGATTTAGATGGAAGAAATTGGAATTTTTGTAAAACTTTTCAAAAAATAAAAATTTAAGATTTGAAGATCCATTTGACATCGGAATTTGATAATTTTTGTATGGTTGGACTCGCCTCAGAACGGGTGTTCGGATTTCGTAAGTTTTTCTAATATTCGAGACGTGAGCCCCACTGATAATTTTTTAGATGCATTTCGAATTTTAATCCGGAAAATTAGTAAATTCATATGGAATTAATTCCTACAATTTATATTGAGTATATTGAATTGTTTGTGACTATATTTGAGGATTTTGGACACGAATTCGCGAGGCAAAGGTTTATTGGATTCTTGAATTTGGTTGCAAAGCGAGGTAAGTATCGCGGTTAACCTTGACTTGAGGGAATAGAACCCTTGAATTATTTGCTATGTGAATTTCATGTGTAACGATGTATAGGCAAGGTGACGAGTGCCTATACTTTGTCAAATTAATTATTTGCTTAATTATTTAAAAATTTTAAATTATTTTAAGACACGAATTAATTGTTATAATAATTGTTTCTCTCATATTCCTTGTCAAATATTAATTCTTGAATTCCTGCAATAATTGTGACATGCTTATTTGATTTATGTGTCTTAATTGCTATTTGACATTTAGCATATTAAAAATTAAGCTGCCTTTTTTCTCCCTGATTTTCACAATTAATTGCTACTTGTCATTGTTTGTTTCATAAATAAATTATAATTATTGTATGCCTTGATGCCTAATAGTTTCTCATTGAACGTGGTATTTATTGGAATATGTTTATTACATTTAAGAGTTGTTAAAATATATAGGGAGGATCGGGTTGCACGCCGCAACAAATTTATTTAAAATTGATATTGGGGGATCGAGTTGCATGCCGCAACAGATGTATTTAAAATTTATATTGGGGGATCGGGTTGCGCGCCGCAACAGATTTATTATTATTATTATTATTATTATTATTATTATTATTATTATTATTATTATTATTATTATTATTATTATTATTATTATTATTATTATTATTATTATTATTATTATTATTATTATTATTATTATTATTATTATTATTATTATTATTATTATTATTATTATTATTATTATTATTATTATTATTATTATTATTATTATTATTATTATTATTATTATTATTATTATTATTATTATTATTATTATTATTATTATTATTATTGTGTACAGGTTAATGTAAGCGACCTGCCTTAGCCTCATCACTACTTCGTCGAGGTTAGGCTCGGCACTTACCGCTACATGGGGTCGGTTGTACTGATACTACACTCTGCAATTCTTGTGCAGATTTCGGAGTTGGTCCCATCGGTGTACTGTAAATTTGCCCGGATACAGCTACCAGTGGAGACTTGAGGTATAACTGCACATCGTTCGCAGTTCTCAAGTCCCCTTCTATTTTATTAGTTGTGTATTATATTTCAAACAGCTCGAATTTTATTCATACCTTTATTTATATTATTCTAGAAGTTCGTGCACTTGTGACTCCAGTTCTGAGATGGTATTTAGATATCGCGATTATTATGGATTATTCACTTTATTTCAGACTTTATTTCTGCATTTGTTTCCTTGTTATTAATTAATTTAAAATTTTGTTAAAATGGCTAGTTATATTCTAACATTGGCTTGCCTAGCAAGTGAAATGTTAGGCGCCATCACGGTCCCGAAGGTGGAAATTTCGGATCGTGACATAAAGTGACATCTTCTGTACAATTTCCCAGTTAAACTAAACCTGATTTAACACTAAAAGTTGATTCTTGAAAAATATAAAGTGAATGTCAAATTTAATGGATACAAAATTTGTGTGCTTAATTGCTCGAAATTGATGTGTATTGCTTTAAATAAGTAGTAATATATAAGGTCAAAACCTCGTAGACTAGTGGCTAAATTTCAGCGGTGATAAAACGTTCGGTAATTGTTTCTTATATTTTTAAGTTTTAGTACTCAAAGTTACCTGATATATATATATATATATTAAAAATTCTATTAAATATTTATAAATATTTAATTATGAATATAGTTATTATTATATATTAACTTAAGATTGTTATAAGAATTAACGTACTTCAAGAATGCGTCTATTAGATCTGGCTAGTTAATAACAAAAAGATGTGCCTCAAAGGCTAAACTTACTGTGATTCAAGAATTTAATATAGAGTCGACGTAGAGCTCTATTAACCTTTATGTAAATTATTGTTTAGTATCTTTAATAAAGAGAATCTGCTGTAGCACTCGCAATTCCAATTGGATCAGGGTTCAAATCCAGGCAACGGAATTTTTTTAGTAAAAAAGATATTTTTTAACAGAAAATACTTACCCCTTTTAACCTCCCCTTTTAGTTTGTGCAATAAATTAAGTCTATACGCAATAAGCTACTTCCTCTAAAAAGTTTACTACAGCTTATCAAGTAACATCTTTTGTACAATTTCCCAATTAAACTAAACCTTATGTAACACTAAAGATTTGGGTTCAAAGCATCAAATTCTACTGCAGTGAGCTTGAATTTCTTAGCTACGTCAAAACAAGTATCACCCAACTCTGCTCCATAGGTCGAGTTGCAGACCAGCGTAGCATTACTCTTTTCATTAACTACAAATTATGGATAAAAGACAAAATAATTTAGGGCTCAAACATGGCAATATATAACATGAACAACCAAAAGAAAAACTACTACTCGACTAAATCACATTTAAATAATAACAGGTTTAAGCTATATACACTATCAGTGTAAATAATTTAAAAATTATTGAGTCACCTTTATTTATATATTGTAGCGGATAATCTGTCTTATCTTTAAGATTATAAACTCCACTAAGGAGGTTTAATTACTTGTAGATATGGGCATAATATAGAGAACTATTTACATTGACGATGTATATTACTTTAACTCTGAAATGGGTAATTGGAAGTCAAAATAGTGGTTTTCCTTTCAAAAACACGAGCGGATGAAGCTTATTAGCCACAAGTTCAGTGTATCCAATATTTTCGACGTCAAGCATAGATATATATGTAAAGAAATACTCAAATTTTAACAGCTAATATAATCTAAATTAATCTATAATTTCAAAAGTATAATAAGTTAAGTGTTAAAAACTTTAAAGTATGAAATTAAATTCAAACTCTAGGTCGCCTCTTTAAAGAAATCGCAATTTAAAGCATGCAAACTTACTGTCAATTTTTCTACTTTCAGCATCCAGTGCAATGAGAAGAAAAGAAAGAAATAGGGCCAAGTGAAACTTCTTTGCTGCGTCGTTACTGAAACCAGCCATAATTGATCAGCTTGTATATGTGCTTAATTTAATTTCTACAAAAGCTAGCTAAAATTGTTTTCTAGTCTTTTAATGGAAAGTACTAGGGCATGTTATAAAAAGTTAATGAATATATATAAAGGTTAGAAAAACACATTGGAAAGACCAAAACGTGCACTAGAGATCAAAATTATTGTTGCAGTAATAAGGCCGGCATAGCTAATTAATGGCGACTGTCAAGTAGGGGAAGATTTATAGTGTCGGATTAATCTAATTTTTTGTCTATATGTATTAAGAAATTTATTAAATATATGAACCCCATTATTAATGTATAGTATTCCCTCCGGTCCATGTTAATTGATTTTTTGGCTGCTTTCATACAAATTAAGAAATTCACCTTTTAATATTAATTAATAATAAAATTGATTATTTTAACTTGAATTTGTTCATTGAAAATATAAAAAATACTCCAGACTCTTTACTCCAAAGACAACTTTGAAAACAAATAATTAATTCCTTCTTGATATATTAAAAAATCAAAAAGCCAAAAAATCAATTAAAATGGATAGGAGAAAATATTAATTTGAAGTTGTTAGTAGCATCAAGTTAAAAGGGGCAAAGGGTTTGGATCGGGGAAAATGAAAAGATGCTGCCTTATAGCCTTTTTGGCCGAGCCGGAGAAATCAGCTTATTTTGAGAAATATTTTTGAAAAAGGTATTTTTAGAGAGAATCAGTTTGTGTTTGGCTAATCAGTCTGAAAAGCACTTTCGAGAAATAATTACTCCACTTTTCTTTTTAGTTTGTTTCAAAATAAATGATATGTTTCTAAATTTGCAAATAATTCAATTTTAAACTCTTCATTTTACCTATTTTACCATTAATGAGAAGATTTTATAACCACACAAATGTCATGACCCCACAAAACTTTTACTCTTAAGCTTGCAAGACCACAAATTTCAAAAGTTTTCTTATTTTTTCTTAAACTCCGTGCATCTAAACTGTCACTGCGCAACGAGAAGAAAGAAAGAAATAGGGCTAAGTGAAACTTCTTGGCTGCATTGTTACTTCTTCCAGCTTTATTTCCTTTATTTGATCAGCTTATATATTATATATGTATTTTCTACAAAGGTTTTAAAATTTTCTTTCTAGTTTCTTAACGGAACGCAGTATATGTTACATGAAGTTAGTGAAATTTATTGGACAGAAAACACATTGAAAAGACCAACACACTAACTAGAGCTAAAGCCATGGCGACACTCAAATTGATGTGGATTAAATATTGTTGGACTGTTTTGTGGTGCATGGACAAAGATTGAACATATAATGAGGGATCATTTCACGTGTTTTTGCATAAGAAAAAATTGTCCCACACAGAGAAATTATATTTTGCAGTGACTTGTAGCCTTGATTAAAACTATTTAACATTTAAATTTTTTCTAGAAATAATTTCTGTTGATGGGCCGTAGAATACTGGAGTATAAAAGAGTGTCGTTGTAATTATGAAATTATATGACTGTTTTAGATTTGATTAGTTAATTATCAAAAAAGGTGCCCAAATAGTTGAGCTTATAGTGGTTCAAGGAACAAATTTAGAGTCGATGTAGGACTCTATTAATTATGTAAATATTTCCTGAATGTAAATGGTGAACAAAATCCGCTTTAACACTATCAATTCCAAATGAATTATAGGAACACGGTTTTTTTAAAAGCAAATATATCACTAGACTGAGTGGCTAATATATATATATTAAACAATCCCAAAATGGGTCCAAGTCTTTCAGGATGTCCAAGAAAAACTACAATAAGTAATCTAGCACTAGCTATTACAATAGAGGATGTAAACAACACTAATAAGCTTGTTATGACACGAGGTAGCCACTTTAAAGATCTGCTATTTAAGAATTAGTCAGTGTATTTTGAATTTTAATTTTTCAAAAATTATGCTGGAAGCAAATGAAAGTAGACAATTTGGCAGTAAGTTTGCATATATCAAATTGCGATTTCTGAAAGATAGAAACCACTCGTCTCTTGTAATAGCGTATTTCGTTTTACTATTTCTAAGAAACTTCTTAAAGGAGATATTGATAAAAGATTAATAATCAACAGAGCATAATCTTAGGGAGGGCAAATCAGTCCAGATATGTTATTTTTTCATAAATAACAAATAAAATAAAATAGTTGTTACACATAAGTAAAAATAAGGAAGGTAATTGTAATATCGCAAACTTGAAGGGAGGTCAGTCTTAAGAAGCAAAATGTGAGCAGAGATCTCTCAAATTTTCCCTATTAATAAAAAGAAAGCACTTATTACAAGAGGCATGAGATTTGCTTCACCTTTAAAACTATTCCTTTTTTATATATATAAGTATGGTGTCTATGTTAGCTCTCAACTAATTCTATGTGGTACCTGTTATTTTTTAGATGGAGAAAAATCATGTAATATTTTTGTTTTCACTAAAATTTGAATATGACTCCAATTACAACATCTTAACAATGAACAGTCAACAAGAATTAAGCTTCAAAGCACCAAATATTACTCAAAAATCAAACTCAAAGAACGCCTGTTGAACACATTCTCTCAGACTATTAACCAAACACCTTGAGTGCATAATCATTACAGAACTTTTCAACAAAAACAAATTCAGCCCTAGCCCAACAATTACATCATCAAATTGGTATTCAACAATCACTCATCAATCTCGGGTAGAGATTAACCCATCAAGAACAAAAAAGGAGAAGAGAGGCGGGATTTGCAGAGGAGAAGAAGATCAGCGAATGAATTGAAATATCAAGAGAGGGAATGAGTATACCGGAGATGATTGGAGTTCGAGCTCGCCGGGATTTGACCAGAGAAGAAGAAGCAGAGACGGAGGAGGTGTGTTTGTGCATAGGAGTACAGAGGTGAGAGAGAGGTGTGTGCATAGGTTTTGTGCGTAGGTGTTTGAAAATAAAATGTTGTGTTTGTGTTTGAACCTTAGGATAACAAATAATATTACCTGAATCTTATTTTTACTTGAGTGAAGTCAAACCTGGTCAAGCGTAGCTACGGTGCTTCCTCTGAAGGCGTCTCATGGAACTAAAAGTTTAGAAAGCTTCTGGAAATATACGCTCCTATCTACGCTGCTTCCTTTGAACCCTCTAGCTTCCCTACACACCTAGGAAAATTTTGGCCAAGTTCACCTCAAACACTCACCTGCACACCCACTTTAAATACCAGTATTATCAAAGCAATAAGCTAAAAGAAGGCTAGAATTTTTTTTTAAAAAAGCTACACTAACAAGATAAAACTTAAAATAAAAGAAATAAGGGACAAAAAAATTGGGTTGCCTCCCAAGAAACGCCTTATTTAACGTCGTGTCACGACGAAAAGTTCAATACCAATCAAGTCATTAGGGGTTCCCCCAATCGAACATTTGAAACTACTTTTCCTCTATCAAATTGGCCCGAATTCTATGCCTCTGCACTTTAAAAATTCTAAGGCCATCCTCGGACTCTAAATTCACAACAGCAAAGGGGTAAACATGCACAATCTTGAATGGTCCGGACCATTTTAATTTTAACTTGCCCGGGAACAACTTAAACCTCGAATTGTAAAGAACAACAAAGTTCCCGGGGTGAAACTTGCTTTTTATGATCTTCTTGTCATGGAGAAACTTCATTCTTTGCATGTGCAAAGAAGCACTCTTATATATTTGAAACCAGAATTCACCCAATGCATTAAGTTGAGACACTCTTAAGTTCGTCGCATTAACCCAATAAGACTCAAAATTTAGTGGCTTAATAGTAGAAGGCTTGATTGGAGAAATAACTCGATTTTCCAAGTCAAGGGACAACTTCTCGGGCTTGTAAGAATATGAACCGAGTCCCTCCTTATCCATCACGGCTTGGCCGTAACCTTCAATGACCTCATTGTTCGAATTGAGGGGAACCGCTTGTAAAGCTTCTTCCATGCATATATCTTCCATGTCATCATCATCCACCACATCAGCTACGGATATTACACCATAGTCACGTGGTTGTTTCATTGACTTTTGGATATGAAAAATTGTCTCCTCATCATTCAATCTAAATTTGAGCTATCTCGCCTCAACATCATTATTAGCTCGCCCGGTAGCCAAGAAAGGCCTACCAAGGATGATTGCAATTTCCATATCCACTTCACAATACAATATTACAAAGTTGGCGGAGAAATAGAAACGATCCACTTTGACAAGGACATCATCAATGACGCCCAATGATTTCTTTAATGTTCGATCTACCATGAACAACATTATTGTGGTATGTCTAGGATCCTCCAAACCTAACTTCTTGAATACGGCATAACGCATCAAATTGATACTAGCCCCTAAATCAAACAAGGTTTTTGCGAAGCTTGTCAACTCAATAGCACAAGAAATAGTGAAAACGCCCAGGTCTTCCATCTTCTCAACCCCGGTTTGTGAGATGCTTGCACTACATTGGTGGGTGACCTTGATGATCTCAAAATTAACATTCTTCTTTTTAGTGACCAAGTCCTTCATGAATTTAGCATAACCTAACATATTTTCAAGAGCTTCCACAAAAGGCACATTGATGGTGATTTGATTCAACATATCATAGAACTTTTGCAATTGTCCTTCTTGTTCTTACTTTGCAAATCTTTGTGGAAACGGAGGAGGCGGTCTCGGTAATTGTTTTTACACTCTAAGTGCCTCCTGTCTTAACTCATTAATTAGTTCTTTCTCCTTTGAAGGGACTTCTTTGGCATTTTGAGAAGTACTTGGTGCTTGGTGTACCTCTTCAACAACAATTGGACTTACTATTGGCACTTCACACTTGGGAACTTCAACCACCCCGGGTGTCTCATTGACCATGAAAGATACATTTTGCTTAGGAACTTCATCAGCTTTAGGAGGATCGTCAACCTTGGGAAAAGCAACCTTAGGAACTTTGGGCCTCTTGACCTTAGGAAAAATATATTTGAGAGGCAACTCCTCTTCGTAATCATCATCCTCAACTATAATGGATCTCTTCTTTTGGATTTTGTCCCTCCTTGTGGAAAAGGCAAACACATACTTTATTCCCTCATCTCTCTTTGGATTTGCAATTATATCACTAGGCAATGACCCTTGTGGTCTCACATTCAATTGAGAAGAGATTTGACCCAATTGAGTCTCAATTTTTCTTAATTGAAATGGTATGAGAAGTCACCATTTGATTCATTTCTCGCCTCTCTTTTTCGGATTGCTCTTGATTCTTGAGCATCCTTTCCATTATCCCTAAAAGTTGGTTATCACTTGAGGAGTCACCTTGGTTGTTGTATGGAGCAGGTTGGTAGGATCTTTGTTGATATTGTTGGGAAGATCCACCACCTCGATTACCTTGATTACTGCCACTCCAACCTTGGTTTCCTTGATTTTTGTTCCCCCAATTTCCTTGATTGTTATTACCCTAATTGCCTTGGTTACTACTCGACCTCCATTGTCCTTGGCTATATCCTTGAAAGTTACCTTGTTGATTTTGATAGTTACTCACAAATTGAACATCCTTATTTTGCTCTTGATAAGAATCATCTTGAGTGTAGCGTCCATCATCTAGTGAGTACATCTCCTCTTGAGGTTGACATTGACTACCCTTCATCTTTTGCTTAAAACCCAAGACATGAACACCTTCCACGGCATGTACTTGCCTTGATGTTTGAGTTTGTTGAAGTTGCGCTTTTGCAAATTGATTCATAGTGGTGGTCAACTCGGCAATGGCTTGGCCATGATTTTGCAACTCCTTGTTAAGGTGAATCATATTCGAATCCCCTTGAGGCACATTTGATCGGGATTGCCAAACGGATAATGTCTCCACCATCTCATCAAGTATGCCACAAGTCTCCGGGTAAGGCGTGGTCATAAAATTTCCACCGGCAAATTGGTTCACGACACATTGATTGGTTGTGTTAATTCCACGGTAGAAGGTTTGTTGCAACATATTCTCGGTCATATCGTTGTTAGGACATTCTTTCACCTTGGTTCTATAGCGTTCCCAAATTTCGTGTAGTTGCTCATTCGGTTCTTGCTTGAATGCCAAGATTTCATCCCTCAAAGTATCCATGTGCCTAGGTGAGAAGAATTTGGCAATAAACGTCTCCGCCAACTCATCCCAAGTATGGATAGAATGGTTCGGTAAGCGCTCTAGCCAATCCAAATCTTTCCCCCTTAGGGAGAAAGGAAATAACCTCAATTTCAAAGTGTTCTCGGACACATTTATTTTCTTACTTCCCCAACAAGCATCTGCGAATCCCCTTAAGTGCTTGCATGTATTTTGATGAGGTGCTACGGTGAAGTAGCCTATTTGCTCAAACAAGGTGAGCATGACATTTATAATTTGAAAATTTCCCACCCTAATACCGGGGAGGGGGGGGGGACAATTGCTCTTGCATAGCCATCATTTAGTGCGGCATGTTGTTGAGTCGATTGGCCATGTGGAGGTGGGGGTGGAGAAGGCGGAGGGTAGTTTTGGTTTTGCCCTTGACCATGCTGATTTCCTTGAACCGGATCCGCTCCTTCATCTACCATATCTTTTTCAATGTCCCCAAGAGGAAAAATAGACACGGATTTAGTACTTGCAACCACAAATCAATCAATAAAGCATGGAGTAATTAGATAACACAAAACTTAATCAAACTTAGAGTAAAAATAATAACCCAAAAACGTCATCACACTTAGTGTTCACAATTCTAGCTTAATAAACTTAGCTAGACATATTAAGGAAGGAAAATACAAAAAGAGATGAAAATCTAAGCATGATAGCTAAATAGGAAAGAAAGATTGTGTAAAATAATGGTGAAGTCAACCAAAATCCCCCAAGAGAAAATTCCAAAAGTTGCTACACAAGTATTCTTGCCAAAAAGATACCCTAGAATGACTTAAAATAACTATTTATACTAAGTCCCAAAAGTAGACAAAATTGCCCTCCGGATGCCAGCATAGCTACGCAAAAAATGGTGCATAGCTACGCCCAACAACTCTCTCTTTTAATGCTTCAGGTCTTCAGTTGGCGTAGGTAGGGAACATAGCTACGCAGGGCAGCGTAGCTAATTCGAGAACACTCTAAAATCTTCGGCTTCCAATGCCTTAGCAGTGTAGCTACGCATGAAGGGAGCGTAGCTACGCACATCTTTCACTTTTCTTTATTTTCATTCTTTTAGCACTTTTAAGCTTCCATTCACCATTCTCATGCAAGTTTTTGATGTTTTTTTTTCTCTAGACTCTTTAATCACTTCACACCCTGAAACCTCATCATTTAAATCATAATTAATCAATTAATTCCAACAAACGGGGCATAAAACTCTATCAAAACACTAGAAAATTAGCTAAAATTCTAACTTATCGAGGTGCAAAGGCAAGGGACTAATAATCCTGTACAAATGCAAGATGCACAATTTCAGGGACAATCTCGGGGATCTATAGGTGGTGTTACTGTTACATTTACTCCATAACAGTATAGCCAAATCTTACAAATTCTCAACAAAGATAATGTTCCACAAATATAAGCCAATATGGCCGGTACTATTTGTTCTTTTCTGGCTAGTAAAACTAGCCACAGTTGGATAGTGGACATAGGAGCAACATATCATATGGTATCTACTCTTGAAATGTTATTTGATTTGAATGACTATGGTAAGCAAGGCTCACTAGCGCATTTACCTGATGGAAAATAGTTGCCTATTAGTCATGTTGGTAAATGTAGATTAGCACAAGGTGACATCAATGATGTGTTGTGTGTACCAGACTTCAAGTTTAACATGTTATCAGTGGGTAAACTAACTAGAGAATTACAGTGTTTCATGTCTTTCTATCCTGATTTTTTCCTGATGCATGACCTTCACACTGGGAAGGTGAAGGGGACTAGTAGAATGCACAATGACTTATACTATTGGAGAAACAACATAGAGAATAAGATACCACAATCATTGGAATCTACTATGACTCAATCTGCAGAATTGTGGCATAGGAGGTTGGGGCATGTTCCTCGCAGAATACTACAACAAATGAAAATTTGTAAGGATGCCAAGACAGATACTGACAGAACTTGTTCTATGTGTCCTCTAACTAAGAAAACTAGGCTTCATTTTCCTCAAAGTACTAGTAGAGTTACTAAACTGTTTGAGCTAGTTCATGATGATGTATGAGGTCCTACAAAGTACCTACACATAGTGGTCATAGATTCTTTATTACACTTGTAGATGATTGTAGTGGAATGGTCTAGGTTTTCTTGTTAAGGTTTAAGAGTGATGTCTCGGTTGTATTGAAAGATTTTAAGCCATTAATAAAGACACAATTTGGTAGTTCAATCAAGGTTTTCAGAAGTGATAATGGTACATAATTTTTTAAATCACATTGTACAGATTTGTTCAGTAGTGCAGGAATTGTACATCAAAGCTCATGTGTTCATACTCCATAGAAGAATGGAGTAGTTGAACGAAAGCACAAACAACTTTTTGAGGTAGCAAGAGCTATCAGATTTCAAGATTGCATTCCTCTCACTTTCAGGGGATTTTGTGTTCAGAATACTGCTTATCTGATTAACAGGATTCCATCCACTGCTTTAGCTGGAAAGTCACCATTTGAGGCATTCTATGGGAGGAGTCCTAACCTACAACACCTAAGGGTACTGAGTGCTTATGTTATGCCACAAGTGTGGGTACCAAAAGTGGCAAATTTGGAGCAATAGAAATCCCAATAGTGCATATGGGATACTCTACCACTCAGAAAGGCTATAGGTTGTATAACCTAGCCAATAAATTGTTCTTTGTCAGCGGGGATGTTTCATTTAGAGAAAATATAGTTCCATTTCTTGAAATCAACTTAGACTACCCGATCTTGTGGACTGTTGGGATGGTTTCCATGATCCCTTTGTTCTTGAAACTACTATTGATGCAGCTCTATTGGAGCATTCATCTACAGCTGAACCATTCTTTGTCTCCTCCGGTCCTTCTATTCCTACTTCTTTTAATTTAGGATACTTTGCAACTGGTGTCTCTGAAAATGCTACTATTGTATCAGTCCATGCTGTTAGTACTGACTTTCCCATTATTAGTGAGGCTCCTTATGATAATGTATCAGATGTTGATGTTGCTCCAGGTTCTTGTGAGCTTACAGGCACAAGAAAGTCATGCAAGACCTCCCAGCCTCCTAGTTGGCTTAGTGACTATGTTCATAAGGGATCCTAGCCTTTATCACATGATGTAGTGGGCATAACTTATCCTTTATCAGCATATAGGTCATATGCTTCAATTTCAAGCCTTTATTACAAGGTTATTTGCAACATCTCATTTGTGAGGGAACCTAATACTTATGAAGAAGCTCTTCAAGATCCATAATGGGTAGCAGCTTATTGAACTGCAGGCCCTTCAAGACAATCACACTTGGCAGTTAGTTGATCTACCTCCTGACAAGAGGGTCATTGGTTGTAAATGGGTATTCAAATCAAATACAATGCTAAAGGAGAGGTGGATAGATACAAAGCTCATTTGGTAGCCAAGGGGTATACTCAACAGGAGGGGTTGGATTACAAGGAGACTTTTTCTCCTATGATTAAGATGGTCATGAGGACTGTCTTATCCTTGGCTACAATGCATGGTTGGAGGTTGCGTCAAATGGATGTATTCAATGCATTCCTGCAGGATGATCTTGTGGAGGATGTTTACATGGTTCCACCTCCTGGTCTTCTAGGACAGAGGGGTGTAGGAGAGTATGCAAGCTGCATAAGTCTCTGTATGGCTTGAAATATGCTTCTCGGCAGTGGAATCTTAAGCTTTGTGAGGCAATTCTCTCCTCAGGCTTTGTTCAAAGTCATCATGACTATTCCCTACTCAAAGATCAGGGAATGACCTGGTCCTCATCCTGGTTTATGTTGATGACTTCCTCATCACAAGTTCTTCTCCTTCTCTCATTAATGTAGCTAAGCTCATGCTCCATAAGCATTTCAAGATCAAGGATCTGGGGGAGATGAGATACTCCCTTGGTCTTGAAATTGCAAGGAGCACAGATGGAATACTAGAATGTTAAAGAAAGTTTGCACTGGACCTTATTGCAGACTTAGGACTGGCTGGTTCTAAGCCTGCTGGGCACATCTATAGAGGTCAATCAAAGGTTCAGTAGGGCAGAATTTGATCACAGCTATAAGACTGAGGGCAGTGCTAATGAGTTGTTGTCTGCTCCCACTGGCTATCGAAAACCGGTAGGGAAGCTGCTCTAGCTAACAATGACTCGACCAGATATAAGTTACACAGTGCAGAACCTGAGTCAATTTATGCATAGACCAAGAGATCACGCATGGAAGGGGCTCTAAGGGTGGTGAAGTACTTGAAGAATGCACCTTGTTTAGGTATCTTGTTATCTTTTAAGCCATCCTCACAACTTACACTCTACTGTGATGCAGACTGGGCCACTTGTCCCATGACAAGAAGGTCACTTAGTGGCTTCATAGTCAAGCTGGGAGACTCCTTGATTTCTTGGAAATCAAAGAAGCAAAGTACAATGTCAAGAATTTCAGCAGAGGCGGTATACAGAAGTATGGACAATGCAATTGCAGAAATAGATGGGCTCATTGGACTGTGTGAGGAACTGAAGATGAAGCTGGAGTTGCCTGTTAAATTATATTGTGAAAGCAAGGCAACACTTCAAATTGTTGTTAACTCTATATATCATGAACGAACGAAGCACATAAAAATTGACTATCACTTCACTGGGGAGAAGATACAAGAGGGCCTTATACACACAGAACATGTGTCCACAAGTTTGCAGCTGGCTGATATTCTAACTAAAGGTTTAGGAAAGGCGCAGCATGACTTCCTATTATCCAAGCTGGGAATGTTCAATTTGTTCACATTACACAGCTTGAGGAGGAGAGTGTTAAAGGTGTCATGTGAGTAGGAAGCCAACTGACACTTAGTTGGCGCAGAGTGGTAAATTAGTTGTTGATTATACAATTAAAAGTTAGTTAGAATCAGTTGGATTACACTATATATGTATGTGTATAGACGGTTATTCAATATCACAGTAAAAAAATTTTCTCATCTTCTCTTTTCCTCTTTAAGCTGCGATCTCTCTTAGCTCAATCTAGAAGCATCCATAGCAGATGTTTGACATATATATTAAAAAATTGTTACATATTTAATTTTAAATTTAATTACTGTTATAGATTTAACTTGAGGTCCTATAAAAATCCATAAACGGCAAATCCAGGATCATGACACGTAAATCATGAACAGGGCGGGCACATGAGTGAAGACACTAACAGTATATATTTATGTCCTCAAAAGACACGTGTTAATTAATTAGGTGGTTTTCCAGGTAATGCAGATTGTTCAATCTAATGATATTAGATATGACGAGGAGACTCTTGCCAATCTCTTTCCTACGAATATTTTCAGCGGGACGGTAATATTTGGAAGAATACTTACTTTTTAAAAGGAAAACCTTTAATTTAATAGGAAAAATGACCAGAATAGAAGTGTTTTTAGCTTTTAGAATGACCAGAAACCTATTTTAAGTACTTCCATAGGAGTAATTTTTTCGGTAGGGGACAATAACAGAAACGCATTACTATCAATGGGCTTATTAAACATAGTATAAAGTTTCCTCAGAATTTAATCTCATATCCGTGAAACAGAAAGTCGGTTAAAAAATGCCACAAATTGTTCTGTAGGAGCTTTGGACAATTTTGCTAATAATCACTCAACTTTACTATATTAAACCGAAGGCACGATACTATTTTTTAAATAAAAAGTTCACCCAAATTTACATAAGTGGCCAAGTATCATATCAAATTAGAATTTTTTATAAAATAATCTTTGCTTAAGAATCATTATTAATGCATATTAATCTGTACCTCAGCACCTTTTGACCAAGTTTCGCGTATCGACTTTGTATCCTTTTTAAGCATTCAAAAGATTTTTCATAAAGAAACCAAACTATCAGGCGAATCTTAGTTGGACTTGCCCCTTCGGTAAAGTTAGTTGTATGAACAAATTGTACTATTGATGTTTGTATCAAACAGAAGAGGAGGAGAACTTCAAAAGAGAAGCTTTTGATTTTAATTAAAACTTGCATTACAAGTTGAAAATCAACTAAAACTACAACAAATACATACAAAATATAAAGCGCCTTCTAATAATATCCTACTTCCCAAAAACCCAAATCAGCTGCGTAATATAACTGCTGAACTGTATAATATCTGTAATTAAACCACTCTGCAGTACGTAAAAACTGTAATTTGCTGAGCTGATCCCTATTCGAGTGTGGCGGTCGTTCAATACTCTGCGCCGTCTTACGAGCTGATCTCTGAGCTTCTCATGAGCTGCTGTGTGTAAAGTTGCTGCTAAAATGTCGCTAACATATTTGAGCAGATTTCAAGTACTTTAATTTAACCCCAACAAGTTAGGTACATGACTTGCCGTAACGAGTCATCAGTTTGTTTCCTCTTTGTCTCCCCAACTACTCCAGCAGTCCCGCTGAAGCTGCCTCTAAGTTCAGAACCCAAAAAACCAGAAAATAGCCTAACATCAGAAGCATCTGATTTCCACTTCTCACCGTGATCTGAATATCCATTTACTACGGCTACACTTGCTGCCATCCACACGCGGTTCAAGTTCATCATCTTGGTTGTTTTCTGTGTTCGTTGTTGATTGTAGTAAGAAATGTTAATATACTTCTTTGATGGTTGTGAGAGTTATAAATGGTAAATGGAGATATACGAGAGGGTTTTTATAGGGGAAGCAAAAGAGTTGAGGACAATTAGGATTATAGCGGTGGGCGGCGATCGAAGATGTGGATGTTTGATGCATTTTTGGACGTATTGTCGTTTGTCATATAGTATATAGTTATTACTCTTCGTAATTTCGCGACTAAGACACTAATGAATTAATCTTATATATAGATGGTCGTTCAATTTATTTTATCGTTAATGATATAATAATTTATTAATATATAAATATCATAAGTAATATATTTGAGTCAAATTAATTAATTTATAAATTAATTTCTCCTATAATCATATAAATCAAATAAAATGAAACCGCTGAGTACATAACAATCTTGCACGACAGGAAAAAAAAAAATATAAAAGGTCTTTTGCAAAAGAACCGGCACTTTTTTTTCATTATATTTTGTATGTCACTTTTTATTTTTAATTTTCTATTGATAATGTTTTTCTTTAATTATAAAATGAAGTTAAATTCGTTGTTTAAGGAAATTTGTAAAATTGCAGTATCACAGGCCCTTTACTATCAAACGCACAAAGTAATCAAGTTCGGACTAATTAAAATATAGGAGCTTGTAAATCCTGATTATTCCTAATTAACTAATTCTGAGTTTACTCTTTTAAGTCTAGAGAACCGCGCAAGAATGATTGAATCGCAAATTTCCAGAAAATGAAATATCTTACGCACGTGCTACGATGAAGGACGACGTTACAAGTGCCAACTATATACATTGTTACGTTGCATGAGTCATCTCAAACTACCAATATACAAGTACCATGTTATTATCAATAATTTCTTCCTATGTTTTATCCAAGGTACAGAAGGGACAACGTGGGATACTAGTGCATCACGTGATTTACCTCACTCGCTTCCATGCTTTGCCATGTCTCTTGGCGTGGGTTCATTTCGTCGTGCTTAATGATATTTGGTTATAATTATATGTTTTTAATGTATTACTTATATTATATTTTTGACCTTTAATATTAAATTATATTATATTTATACTTAATTTAGTTTATTTTATGTGTATGTGAATTGAAGATGAAAGTAGAGCAAAAGGGATACTTAAAATGTGCTCGAGAACAATAAAAAGGAAAGGTTGGTTAGGATAGACATATACCTAGTTGCCTTGCTTGGTTGATTTACAGGAATTATAAATGCGTTCTTGTTGATTCTAACTCCATAAACATATAAGTGTTAGGTTAGCTTGAATAGGCGAGTAAGAACTCGACAGATTCTTATGAGCAATATTAACCCTGTCAACCAATAAGCTAGATAAATTAGTCGGTCAATTCAATTGAAGAATACAATAGGATTGTTAGATACCCCATAACCCTAGATCGTTTTCATTACATTGATATCATAAAAATCTGCTCTTTCTCTGTTAAAAGTTCATTATTTATATTTTTTTATTTAATTAGTTTAGAATCAAATATTTTTAGGTTTAATTCTTGTTTAGATAATTAGAATAGTCTAATTTAGTTAATAGTTAATCACAGGTCCTCGTGGGTTCGACTTCCGACTTTTAGTCACTTTATTACTTGACGACCGCATATACTTGCGTGTGCGTTTGGCCGCAACACTTAACTTATAATCCATCCGTTTTAATTTAGATGAGATAGTTTCAATGGCGAAGCCATATAGTTATAAGGATGGTCAGTTGATCATCCTTCGTCGAAAAATTGTAATGTCTATATATATAGATAAAATATTACATTTTAGAAGTATATAACACATATTAAATACTACGAAAAAGGTTCATATATGCCAGTGAACTATGCGAATTAGGACAGATATGCCCGTCGTTAATAGTTTGGCACAGATATGCCCAATCCGTCCAATACTTGCTTATTCATGCCCTTAGTTTAACGGAACCACTATTTTGTCTTTCTTAAATTATTAATAATCGGATCTGCTGACCCGATCCGTTAGGACCCGACCCACCCTTATTTCAAAGATATTTTTTGATATATTATTTTTATTTCATTGAGAAATTGTGGGATAATCATATTTATTTATTTGATTAATTTGATAATCGATTTTTTTTATACATCATTTCGGGAAGTAATCCTACTAAAAGTAGTAATTGATATTTATTTATTATTTTAATAATATAATATTCGAATTAGTTTGTGCTTTCTTCAATCATTTTACCATCTATTTTTATTTTTCTCATAATTTATTTATATTTTTTACCAATACAAATACAAATAACTCCATGTTCACTATAACCTAACCTGATGGATCCATTTTTTTGTTTAGATAAGTGATCATTATATGATTGATTATTAGTTTATTGTATTATTTTCTGCATTACAAATTTGTCATGAAATAAGTAATAAATTATTAAAACAGTGGTACTTCTTTTCTATTTTTATTAATTAATTATTTCATAACAAATATTATTTCATAACAAGCACCACTGTTATGAAATATAATTCACCGCTCGTAAGTTGAGCGCTTGCTTTGCTCATGGGATACAGGCCATAATAAAAATGTTATACACTTGAAATATTTTGAGGTACTTGACAAATATAACAGTAGAAAACAAAATAAGACTTGAAACTAAAGTTAAAGATAATCCTAATTTTGAAAGGTTTGATTGAGAAAATTGGTGCTACGACCATCTAATTTGGATGTAAATAAGCTTCAAATTAAAAACTGCATAGATCGCTAACATCCAAACTTTAAACGATTTAATTATGTTCATTGATACTTTTTAGAAGAGTTCTTTTGAAAAATAAATTTGGGATAAATAAAAATAAATAATAAAATAATTGAAGAAATCACAAATTAATTCAAATATTATGTTATTAAAATAATAAATAAATATCAATTTCTATTTTTATTAGGATTACTTTCCGAAATGATAACAAAAAACAAATCGATTATCAAATTACTCAAATAAATAAATATGATTATCACACAATTTCTCAATCAAACAAAAATAATATATCAAAAAATATCTTTAAAATAAGGGTGAGTCGGGTCCTAACGGATCGGGTCAGCAAATTTTAGTTGGGTCCGGTTATTAATTATTTAAGAAAGATAAAATAATGGTTCTGTTAAACTAAGGGCATGAATGAGCAAGTATTGGACGGATTGGGCATATCTGTGCCAAACTATTAACGACGGGCATATTTGTCCTAATTCACATAGTTCACTGGCATATATGAACCTTTTCCGTAAATATTATTTGTCGGAATTTTTTTTCACTTCTTTCAAATTTGAATACTCTTGAGTAAATTCCTAACTTCGCCACTGGGTAATTTGACTCGGCATGGAATTTAAGAAAAAAATAAATTTTAAAACTTGTAATCTTAAAAGCTTAAGAGGTAAACGTTTTGTGGGGCCATAACATTTGTGTGATTATACAATTGTCTCATCAAGGGTAAAATGGATAAAATAAAAAGTTTAAAGTTGAATTATTTCCGATTATAGAAATGTCATTTTTTTTTAACGGACTAATAAGAAAAGTGTGTCATCTTTATTGAAACAAAGGGAGTAGCTGGTTTGGCAAGTTTTTTTTGGCCAAAAATAGTTTTGGGGGGCTGTCAAAATTAAGGTTTTGGCTAAATCTTTAAATTGAAAAAAGTGTGTTTTCGTAAAAAATCAAGTAGTTTTTGAGAAGTAGAAAGATTAATTTCTTCCGAAAATATTTTTTTGAGAAATATTTTTGCTAAAAATTCTCTTAAAAGTACTTTTTAAAAGTTTGACCAAATATTAATTGGTGCTCAAAATTACTTTTAAAATTTATTAGTCAAACACATTATTTTTCGCCAAAAATACTTTTCTGAAAAAATAATTTTCGAAATAAGCTGATTTTATAAGTTTAATCATACAGGCTATTAATATTCTTGAACAATAAGCAGTTTTACATATTCAGGATCATAAATTTCTAAATTTTGGAAGCTAATATCATTTACTTCATTCTCTAGCATAAATTTACACTTAAATAGTATGCTTTTATAATGCCTCCCAACATTCCCTAATTACTCTTTCCGTTTCAATTCAGATGAGATATTTTCGTTTTAATTTAGATAAGATAGTTTAACTCGATACGGAGTTTAAGAAAAAAAAAAGGAGACTTTTAAAATTTGTAGTCTTAAAAAGCTTAAGGGGTAAAAGCTTTGTGGGGCCGTGACATTTGTGTGATTATAAAAACTTCTCATTAAGGGTAAAATGAGTAAAATAAAAAGTTTAAAGTTGAATTATTTCCAATTATAAAAATGTGTCATTATTTTTGGAACGGGCTAATAAAAAAAGTATGTCATCTAAATTGAAACGGAGGAAGTATAACTCACACTACAAGAGAACACACATTTAGCTAGAAGCCAAAATCCTAGCTAACATGGCAAGATCCCTAGCTAATATCGCTTTAGCTAGGAAAATGACCTTAGCTAATTCCGTAGCTAATATGCTCTTAGCTAAATTTTTTGCTAGGAAGATGTGTTATCCGTAGCTAAATTAGCTACGGATATTTACTTGGCACTAATCCGTTGCAAAATATTTGCTAGGACATGTGGTAGCTATATTTCGAGCAAAGTTTATTTGGTCAATGTTGACTTATTGAAACATAGCTAGGCTATTAGCTAGGAACTTATCCCTTGCTAATATTTGCTACGACTAGACTAGCTAAATTCCAAGTAAAATTTTTTTTGTTTAGCGTTGATTTTATTAAAACTAGCTAGGAATATCCCTAGCTAAACTTACAAGTATTCTAGCCTTTTCAACGTTTTGCTTGGAATGTTTCCAAGCTAAATTACTAGCTAAAAATACCTAGGAATGTTTGTCAAGATCATTATGTAGCTAATTTGATAACTATTCTAGCCTATATTTGTGTTTGCTTGGGATATTTCCAAGCTAAATCTCACTAGGAATACTTCCTAGATTGCATATGATGAAATACAAATACAATTTCCTACATAATTCGACATAAGACAAAATAAATAATTAAATCCAATAATTTTTCACATAAACATAATCAGAGTATCATTAGTTCTAGAATGACGAAGTGTATGTCTATTGGTAAATAAAACATGTCTTAGGTTAACAAATTAATAACATAAACTCTACTATTCTAAGATATGTTTGGGGAAGAACCAGAGCCATTTGGTGGTGGTTGAGTTAAACTAAGCATCTCATGCACGACAGCACGAGCCGCAGTTTTTACTTCTTCTCGCATATCTTCCCGAATACCCGCTTGCATATCTGCCTGCATATTCTCCATCCGTTGCTCCAATGTACGATCAAGAAGTTGCTGAAATTCGGGTGTTTCAAAAATTTGTTGGGTAGGAATATTTGGAGGATTAGGAGCACTAGAGGATGCACAATTAGCCTTCACCGAATCTGCCAGAAGACAAGTTTTTGGACCAAGTCCATATACTCTTCCTTTTTTTGCTCCTCCAATTGTTTCAATCCAAGTTTTCAGTAGTTGTTCATCTGGTATAGTTTTCAATATATCCACAACATTCTCTTTGCTAGTTTTTTCTCCTTCCTCATCTTCATTTGTTGCCATGTTTCTTTCCATGTCTGCATCATCTATTTCAAAACTTTCTTCATTCTTTGATGTTGAAGTTTTACCTACCTTCTCCTTAATAATCTCTGTAAATGTATTCTGAAAAAAATTATAATTATTAGTTTCATATAGAATATCAAAGTCTCCAAGAAGCAAATCTTAATAGAGCAGTCACATTTGTTTTGTAATGAACTTAATAGAGCAGTCACATTTGTTCTGCAATGAAAGAAGTGAACAACAGAGAAATAGACTTCTGTAACTAAGAAGTAGATGAAGAAATAGACTTCTCTAATAAGTAGAGATTGAAAAATATATATAGAAACTATTCATTTAATTGTAGATGGCCATCTAATCAATCTTATTTTTATGAGGTGCACCAGAGAAGGTGCTATAAAATTGTTGAATGTTTCTCAAATCTAGAGTGTGCAAAGGCTTAGAAGTTTTTCTTATACATCATAGATAAAAAATAGCAGGGTAAGACCTAAGAGGGTGTTTATGATATTCTACCATGATAGCGTCCATGAATAACAACTCTAACACTACTCCTGGAGATATATTCTTGGGACATAAGAGAAGAGTCGCAATAGCATGTCGACAACAACATAATAATAACGCAAACAATAAGAATACAGAATAGACAAAATTATTTACCATTCACTTTCAGTTAAACCACTTTCTCAGTTTGAAAAGCATAAAATAAACAAATATATAGACAAGTTTTTGATATTTTAAGTTCCAACAACTTGAGATGATTTTTAAAAGTATCAAACTGAGAAGAAAAGTAATTTTTTTCCCTACTTCTTTTCTCAGGTTGTCAATAAGTGTAAAATTATTCTCTTGAAAAAGGCTTATCTTATCCGACTCTTATTTCAAATACTTCAGAGAGTAGGGAAGTGCTTGTCAATCATTTCATGTTAAGAGGGTGAGTACTCACTATTTTTAGAGCTTTGGATTCTATCTTTTTCACTTAAATATTTTGGTTGATATTGTTCCACTATGCAGTAGTGCACCATCTTCTTGTTGATTAGAAAAAATACTAGGAAGGCACAATTTGGTTACTTTTGTAATCTAGTTAGATCATGGATAAAAATTGAAGCACCCGATAGTTTGTCAGCAATCTACAAATACATCACAACTTTATCATTGTCTTATATTTTTTTAATATATCCATTTTCTTCAGTAGCTTTATCTAGCTTCAACACTTCAGACAAGTACTCAGTGCACATAAATATGGTGAAGGAAAAGTAATTATTGAAAATATTAGTCCATTTATTTGTATTTGTAATAATTTTTCAATGGTTAAGGAGAATCTTTAAGGAATTACAGTCTAAAGATAGATACACAGTTGTAAATATAAAAACACTTCCTACATCTGAAAACTTAGTACTTTTGATGTTCCCTAATTTCACTTCCCAAAATTCATTGAAGCTATATCTGAATGTCATAAAACTGTAATCTGACTACTACAAAAATATGTACAGACAGTTAAAAAAAACAGCAATTTTATGTGCATCACTCCCTTGTCCTTTTTCCTCAATGCATCTGAATTATCATATTCTATGGATGGAGCTAATCTATAAAGAAAGCTTATCTACTGCAATAGTGTGAAGCAGATAAAGACTCAACAGGTGTTGCAATGAAGAATGAGATAAAAACACACCCATATCCTTTCTGACTTTCCGCATATCCACTTTTTGTCATTTTTGGTTCTGTGAGTCTTCAGAAACAATTCATCATTACGAAGATCTTTCCCCGTTAACTCCTTCTACAATCATTAAAGATATTGTTAGTTTACAGGATAAATCATAAAATAAATTTAGACTAATACTGATAATACTAAAAGATAGAGAAATATATTATAATGACCCGGTGGGTCGTTTTGAGTATTATAACCCTGTTTTCCCATTTACTTCTCAAATTATACTTTACAGTTGTTGTGTGAATTATCGGGGTAATTGATTCGGGTCCAGTGGGGTTTTTGAAGGAACTAGAACACTTAGTTTCAAGGTTTAAAGCTTAAGTTAAAATAGTGACCGGATACTGACTTATGTGTAAACGACCTCGGATTTGAATTTTGATGATTCCAATAGCTCAGTATGGTAATTTTGGACTTAGGAGCGTGTCCAGAAAATTATTTGAAGGTCCGCGGTGGAATTTGACTTGAATTGCCGAAAGTTGAATTTTTGGGAAGTTTGACCGGGGGTTGACTTTTTGATATCGAGGTCGGAATCCAATTCTGGAAATTGGAATAGGTCTGTAATGTGAAATGTGACTTGTGTGCAAAATTTAAGGTCAATCGGACGTGATTTAATAGGTTCCAGAGTTGTTTGTAGAAATTAGAAATTTCAAAGTTCATTAGGCTTGAATTGGGGTGCAATTCATGGTTTTAGCGTTGTTTTAGGTGATTTGAGGGTTCGACAAAGTTCGTATGATGTTTTAGGACTTGTTGATATATTTGGTTGAGGTCCTGAGGGGCTCGGGTGAGTTTCGGATGGTTAACGGGTTGGATTTTAGACTTGGAACTCTGCTGGAATTTTTCTGATGCACCATCTGGTTTCCTTCATCACGCTCGCGAAGAGGAATTTCAGGCAGGCAGGATTTACTCTTCGCGTTCGCGAAGAAGAACTGGGTTGTGCATCGCGTTCGCGAAGAAGGGCTCCGTAAAGCATCGCGTTCGCGAGCAGTGTCTCGCGTTCGCGAAGAACAAATGTTGGGAAGCACATTTTGTGCTTCGCGAATGCGAGGGACCTGTCGCGTTCGCGAAGAAGAGAGCTCTGGACAGAAAGTTTAAGTTCAGAAAATGGGACTACTTTCCATTTTTAACGATTTGGAGCTCGGATTGAGGCGATTATTGGGCGATTTTCAGAAAAAATAACGGGGTAGGTGTTCTTAACTCAATATTGGTTAAATTACCCGAATCCATGGTTGTTTTTATCATTTAATTGGTGAATTAAGCTGGAAAAGTTTGAAAACTCTCTTAGTTTAAATTGAGGATTTGAAGGCTGAGTTGTGGTCGGATTTGAGTAATTTTGGTATGGTTAGACTCGTGGTTGAATGTGGGTTCAAATTTTATAATTTTTACTTGATTCCGAGACGTGGGCCCCACGGGTGATTTTTGGGACGCAATTTCGGATTTTTGAAAAATATTAGTATTTTTTTATGGAATTAATTTCTATAATTTTTGTCGGCTGAATCAAATTATTTTGACTAGATTCGAGCCGTTTGAAAGTTGATACGCGCATAATGGGATTTCTGGAGTATTGTTTAACTTGCTCGACATTGGATTTGGCTTGTTCGAGGTAAGTAACTCTTCTAATCTTGGAGTTGAGGGTATGAACCCTGAGTATATATATTATGTGAATTATTGGGAGGTGATGCACATGTTAGGTGACGGGCGTGTGGGCGTGCACTATAGAAATTGTGACATAATTCTTTCTGTGAAATTTTGTAGTTAAATAATCTTGGCATTTTCCATGCGGTTTTATGAGTTAGAGAAATTAAGCTGAAAAGCATATTAAAAATCATGATTGAGGCTATGTGCCAGTACTATTGGGACCCACAAATGTCATATTGTTGTGAATTATTTATTTTAAATTGAAAATTCATACTCAGTCATATTCATTTCATTGCATATTATAACTCAGTTTTATGACTCTATTTTGATGCATATAAATATTTTGAGCCGATTGTCCTGTTTTACTGAAATGCCCGAGTGGCTTGAGAGGTTTATGACTGAATGAGGTCGAGGGCCTGATTTGTGAGGAAGAGTGTGGATCGGGGCTGCCCACCTGCAGCATACTTTATTATTATAGCACGTAAGTTGTCCGTGCAGCACGTGAGTTGTCCGTGCAGATTATAGCGCTTGTGTTGAAGGAGCCCCTCCGGAGTCTGTACACACCCCTAGTGAGCGCAGGTACCTACTGAGTGCGAGTGTCGAGTGCTGAGTGCTGAGTGACTGGGAGGCATGAGTGATTGTGAGGTATGCCCGAGTGGAAAGAGTGATTGTGAGGTATGCCCAAGTGGCAAGAGTGATTGTGAGGTATGCCCGAGTGGCAAGAGTGATTGTATGGTATGCCCGAGTGGCACGAGTGACTGTGAGGTTTGCCCGAGGGGCTGTATATGAGTGATGTTCTCCCCGAGGAGCTGTTTATGATTTTATCACTGAATTGCATCGCATTGGCATGCACACATGACATACAAGTATAGAGATGTATTTTTCCTCATGCTGTACAACATCACATCATTCATGATTTCTCACACATTTTTGACTAATAGGCATAGTGATGCATTTGTTTTACACGGGTTATCCGGAAAAAAAATAAAACATATTATTTATTATTGAGAAGATCTTTGGAAAAATTTATTGTTTTCAAACTATTCATATTATTGGCAACTTTGGCAAATGATTTGGGTTTTTACTAATGTATTTGAAAGAAAGAACTACTATTTTTTTTGAAATCATAACTTGGCTGAGTATTTTATCCCTGAGTTACTTCTGGTATTATTTGCTTTATGTTGTTATGGATTGTTGTGGACTATTGGTTTTGGACCCGACCTTGGTGGAAGCTCGTCACTACTTTCAACCTACGGCTAGGTTTGTTACTTACTCAGTACATGAGGTCGATTGTACTGATACTACACTTCTGCACATTGCGTGCAGATGTTGGTTGTTGTTGTTGTTGTGCTCGATGGTTGCGGGACTTGAAGATGTACCTGCGTTCCTGTTGTAGCTGCCTCTTGTTCAGGGTAGCCTTAGATTTATAAAAGCTCTGTTTATGTATTATTCAAACAGACTATGTATTTATTTCATTTCCGCTTTGTATACTCTATTCTTAGAAACTCATGATTTGTACTACCAGTTCTTGGGGAGATATATCGGTTTTAGATATTTTCTTTTAATTAATTTTATTGGAATTGGATAGTTGGAAATTGACTTACCTAACAGATTGGGTTAGGTGCCATCACGACTAGTGAGATTTTGGGTCGTAACATACATGTCTTCTTCTATATTCAGAAAATGCAACTGATCCTCCGGTATGTAAGGAAGGACCTTCTCCATTATTAGATGACATTCTGTTCTTGGAGTTGATTGTTGATTTTTTTTTAAAAGCGTCAGATTCCCAATATTGCATCAAAGCATCCCAGTGAACTTTAGCGATCCATCCGGGCATTTTCTTTGTTTTTGAAAATTCTCTTTTTGCTTTTCTCAAACTGTCACTTAACCTTTCACTTCCCACATACTCAAAAGTTCTTCGAATAAACACTTTGTCCTCACTAGTAAAGGAATATTTTTTCTGCAATTAGAAAGTAAAGATTAAATTTAATATAGTTTAACAAGTTAAGTCAATTAATACAGTTAATTATAAATACCTCGAAGTCATTAAACCATCTATCTCGTACATGCTCCGGAACTTTGCTCCAACAATTTCATGATCCACTGAAGCTTTTCTTAAATGCTATTTTTACATTCCGAATAGCTTCATGTGGGCAGAATCTACAAAATAATCAATATAACATTTTCTTCGAAGATTATTACATACAAATATATTTTATCACAACTTATATAATTAGATTTACTTACGTATTTCTGTTTACTTTCAAGGATCTTATGCCACAAATAGTATCTCGTCTTGCATGTGGATTACTACTTCCATAAGATGCAAGTGTTTGTTAAGTTGAAACATCTTGAGGAGTTTCTTGTTGAGGACCAACATTCAGAGAAGAAGGGGGTACTTGTTGACGACCAATATTCAGAGAAGCAGAATTTGTTGGTTGAGTAGGGACATTTTGAGATGTATGTGCAATCTGCCAAAAACTACATTCATGAGACGAGTCAATGTGTTACTCTGAACTTACCTGTTGAGATGTAGGGGTTGATGGTTCACTAATATCTGCCAGAGAAGTGTTCGGTAACTGTTGGTAGCCTCCTCCCCCTTTATTAGATATACCCCCACGACCTCCCCAACTACGTTTAGTGCCTCTTCCTCTTGTCATATTTCCTGATCAAAATCTAACAAGAAGAGTAGAATAATACACCAACCAACCAGAATAAGTGAAATATAAAATAGGAGGTGTAGCACTAGAATTTGGTTGGGAGATGGATATTACAGAAAAAGAGTTTTGGACGAATTCAGTTATGATGATGCATACTCAATACTCAGGCACAGAGTTACAAAAACATTTCTTATTCAGACATTACTAGAACATGTAGCTATTAACACCACCATTTATCGGGATAATGAACTATCATAAATTGAGAGGTCATTATAGTTGCTATGGGTCCATAATTCATTATATATTGATGGCTAGGAGTTCATTTGTAATTATATATCTGCTGATATGATTATTCAACAGTAATAGTCCAAGCTATTTCAGAAAGCAACCATCAAAAAATTAAGTTGTATAGTATTGAAATGCAACCTTGAGGTCATGGACAAACAAAACAAAAATTAAGCATGAAAAGCAGCAAAGCTCATAAAGGAAAGGTATGTGCAGAAATTTTGCAGTAAAAAACCATCTGCTATACCAGCAATAGCAATAAAAGAAAACAGACAAAAAATTTGCAGTAAAAAGCCATCTGCTATACCAACAATCTTATTATCATTCAATATCATCATTTTCACTATAATTTTGCTCAAATTTCATTCACTTTGTTCATCTTCTTCATCTTCATCAGATTCATAATCAGGTTCTTCTATCTCTTCATCATTTTCAATAGCATCAATATCATGTGTTCTTTCAGTTTCAGCAGTCTCTTGTTCAATGTCATGTACTTCCAGTTCACTATTTTCATGGCGTAAGCAATCAAGATCATCAATGACATTGGAAGTACTGTGGGTAAATCCTCATCTTCTTGGTACGGGATATTTGGAAAATCAATATGGCTTCTAGCTTTTATTTTGCACACTGCCCACCAATCAACTCTATCTTTTCTTTTACTGGGATATTCTGCAAAATATACTTGTGCTTGTTCAGTCAACACAAAAGTTTCATAGGCATAGCTCAAGAAATTTTTCTTATGATTGATATCGATTAGACCATAATGATTATGGACCTTCAGTCCTCGACCTTCTTTCACCCCACTCGAACATCCTGGATGTAAAAAGATGGACAAACAACCATCAGGTGCATCAATTTCATCTCCATCATCATTTCGAGTAACATTATTAAGCCTAGTTTGCACGTTAGGCTGGAAATAATGGGAACTGAATGTTGAAATTTCTTGAATGATATAAGCTTCACATATTGATCCCTCGACACAAGCTCTATTTTTTGCCTTCTTTTTGTAAGTGTGCAGCTCCCTACAATTAAAATATATTTTAGTATATTGTTAAGTAAATAAATTAATTATCTAATCAAGATCCAATTTAGACTCTTACCGCTCAAAAGGATACATCCACCGAAACTGAACTGGACCACCGACTATTGCTTCATATGCTAAATGAATCGGTAAATATTCCATGGGATCAAAGAAACCAGGAGGAAATATTTTCTCTATATTGCAAATTGTTATCTTTATGCTTTCTTCAAGCTTCTGTAAATCTTCTACTTTTAAAACAGTTGCACATAAACTATTAAAAAATAAGCTAATCTCTGTTAAGGCATTCCAAATTGGCTCTGGCAAAAAATTTCGAAATGCAACTGGTAGCAACCTTTATAGAAATACATGACAATCATGGCTCTTCATCCTTGATAATTTATAATCTTTCATGTCTACACATCTAGACAAATTGGAAGCATAACCATCTGGAAACCTTAAGCTTTTCACCCATTCACATACCAACTTTCTTTGTTCTTTTGTCAATGAATATGCTGCCTTTGACTTCAAAATTTTCCCTTGATACTCCTTCAATTCAAGCTCGGGACGATTGCAATAAGTCTGCACATCCATTCTAGCTTTTAAATTATCCTTCATTTTATCCTTTACATCCATTACTGTGTTGAATATATTATCAAACACATTTTTCTCGATATGCATCACATCGAGATTATGGCGAATAATATTCGTGCGCCAATATGGCAATTCCCAGAAAATACTTTGTTTTGTCCAATTAGATTGATCCCCAAATTCTGGCAACTTATCGGAGGCGCGATCATCAAAAATATTTGGTAAGTCACGCACTTTGTTCCAAACTTCTTCACTAGACAACCTAGGAGAAGGAGCAGAGTGCTCAACACTTCCTTTTAAAAATGATTTTTTATCCCTGCGAAATGAATGACCTATTGGAAAAAATTGACGATGACAATCAAAAAAATGAAGCTTTTCTTCCATCCTTTAAGTGAAACGCCTTACGTTTTCCCATACAACAAGGGCATGCCAAATGACCATGGGTGCTCCAGCTAGACAACATTCCATAAGCTGGGCAGTCATTGATAGTCCACATAAGTGCAGCTCGCATTTAAAAATTTTATTTTTTATAAGAGTCATAAGTCTCAACCCCATCAACCCATAATTGCTTCAATTCATAAATAAGAGGTTGTAAGTATAAGTCTATATTCTTTCCGGGACTTTTTGGACCAGGAATGAGAAGACTTAAGAACATGTACGGGCTACTCATACACATTCGGGGTGGAAGATTGTATGGTGTAATGATTACTGGCAAACAAGAATAAGGATGGGCCATCTGCCCATATGGACTAAACCCATCAGCTGCAAGTCCAAGCCTAATATTTCGAGGCTCAGCTGCAAAGCCAGAATGGCACTGGTCAAACTTTTTCCATGCCTCTCCATCACTTGGATGACTCATTACCCCAGGTTCTCGACGAGATTTCCAATGCCATATCATATTTTCAGCAGTCTTTGTTGACATATATAACCTCTGTAATCTCGGAGTTATAGGAAAATAATGTAGTACTTTATATGAAACATTTTTTTGCCTTCCATTGCCGCCTCTCTTAGGCTTATAACGTGGTTGACCATACATTGGACAATCCACTTTATCTTTATTACCCTTGTAATATAGGATACAACCTGTCTTGCATATATTTATCTTTTCATATCCTAGCCCAAGTTTTGCAACTATTTGTTTAGTCCTGTAATAATCGTTAGGTAACTTAGCATCTTCAGGTAAGAGCTCCTTCAGAAATAGCAAAATTTGGTTATAGCAATTGTCACTCATGTTAAACTCGGACTTAATGTTTAGTAGCCTGCAGACCGCTGACAACGTAGAATGATTAACACATCCATCAAACAATGGCTCTTCTGAAGCTTTTAGCATATCAAAATATTCTTGAGCATTTCGATTAGGAGGCTGTTCTTCTTCACCATCCAAATTAAATCCATCACTTTCAAAGTTGAAACTATGACCAATTGCATCCAATACCATAGTGCGATACGGATTTTCTGTTGTTATCTCAGGACCTATTTCTTTTTCTGTATTCCTACTACGTTGAGGTCTAGAGATTGGTACAAAAGGCTCCCCATGTGATTCCCATTGATAATAGTTAGGCATGAAATCATGCTTGTACAGATGTGCTCTGACATCATGAGGTTCAAGAAACCCACTAATCTTTCTACATCTTGAACATGGACACCTTATACTCCCATTAGAAACGAAGTCATGTTGCATTAATGCAAACTCTACAAATCCCTGCACACCCTCTAGGAACTCAGTGTTGAGGTTTTTGTTATTTAAGATGAAATAGTCTTAAAATGAGGGTGAATGAAAAATGGAGGGAAAATGAAATTTTTAAGTAAAATTTTAAGTTTTCCCCTCTTGACAATGAGACATTGTCCCATATTGGAAGAGGAAAAGATTTTTGGTGGGTATATATATAATTTCTCTTCTTGTAGCTCTTAAAGAGTTAAGAAGAAAGCAAGCCTCGCGCCGTCGTCGTCGTCGCTCGCTCTGCTCAGATCGGCTTCGGCTTCGGCTTCGGATTTGGATTTGGTAAAATGATCGATTGATTGATTAATTTTTTGGACCAAATTAATTTGTTAATAGTAAATATTAACCCGTATTTGTAACGGATGTGTTCCAAGCTGATTGCTATAAATATGTGCAGCAGCTGTTGAAGAAAGACACCAAACTGAAAACGCTCAACTTTGGCTGTACATTGCACTCTTCCTCTCAGCATTTCCATACGATTTTCTGAGTTTCTACTCCTTTGTTCTGCATTGTTTTAACTTCAAACAAAGCAACTGTAAGTGTGATTTGCTACCGAACTTTGTGTTCGCTGAAACACTGGGGTTTAAAGTACCGCTACACCAGTGTGTGATTCGTTCTATCCTGGGAGGAAATAATTCATAACCTTGGGTACTAGGAGGGGATTAAATTCCTTAAGGAAACACTGTGAATTCAGTGGGCTCGAATTAATTACTGTTTCATTACGATAACATATATTTCCCAGAATTATTATTTATAAATACAGCAATATTGGCGGGACTAACAATCTTAAGAAATTTAATATTTATTTCTGTATTTGTGTTATTCTTATTATTCTGCAAACTAAAACCTTTGTGGTTTTGTGTACTCCCGTTTTGGAGAGTAAAGCCTTCGTGGTGTTTTGTTGGAGATTAAAATCTACGTGATTTTTACTCCAGTTTGAAAACGTTTATTAAACGTTTGTTTGTGTCATTCTTTTATAGAAAAAATGACGACTGAAAGCAAAAACCAAGCTGTTCCAACAGTGACTGCCAACGCATCGACAAGCCGAACACCGGCGTTGGCACCGGCAGAAAAAATCTGGAAAATTTTTCGGGATTGATTTCAAGCGCTGGCAGCAGAAGATGTTCTTCTACTTAATTACGTTATGTCTACAGAAGTTCATCAAGGAAGATGTTCCTGATCTGCCAGATAAAACTCCAGAGAATGAATGCTTTGTCGTGATTGAAGCGTGGAAGCATTCTGATTTTTAATGCAAGAATTATATTCTTAGCGGACTGGATGATAATCTGTATAATGTATACAGTGGCGTAGAGACGTCAAAAGAATTGTGGAATGCGCTTGAAAAGAAATATAAAACTGAAGATGCCGGGATGAAGAAATTCGTTGCCGCAAAATTTTAGACTACAAAATGGTAGATATCAAGTCTGTTATTACCCAAGTCCAGGAATTGCAAGTGATTATTCATGATCTACTTGCTGAAGGTCTTGTCATCAATGAAGCATTCCAAGTAGCAGCAATGATTGAGAAGTTGCCTCCGTTGTAGAAGGACTTCAAAAATTATTTAAAACACAAACGAAAGGAAATGACCCTTGAAGATCTCATTGTTCGGTTGAGAATTGAAGAGGACAATAAAGCTGTTGAAAGGAGAGGCCATGGAAATTCAACAATAATGGGAGCAAATATTGTTGAAGATAATAAAAAGAGGAAGAAGGCTTCTGTACCGAAATACAACCCAAGCAAGAAGCGGTTCAGTGGAAACTGCTACAATTGTGGAAAAACCGGATACAAATCTACGGAGTGTCGTGCTCCGAAGAAAGACAAGAAAAGGGGTCAAGCAAACATGGTAGTAAGGCATGATGATGTTGATAACTTGTGTGCCATGCTTTCTGAATGTAACTTGGTGGGAAATCCTAAACAGTGGTGGTTTGATTCTGGAACCACTCGCCATGTTTGTGCAGTTAGAGAAGCTTTTGCTACTTATGATCCTGCTGGACCCGGAGAGACAGTTTATATGGGAAATGCTTCAACAGTAAAAGTTGAAGGATATGAAAAGATATTTCTGAAAATGACTTCTGGCAAGGTCATGACTTTGAACAATGTCCTTCATGTCCCTGAAATGAGACAGAATTTAGTCTCTACTGGACTTCTTGTTAAGCACGGTTTTAAGTGCATTTTTGTGTCCGACAAGGTTGTCATAAGTAAGAATAAAATATTTGTAGGAAAAGGTTACCTTACCGAGGGCCTTTTCAATCTGAATGTAATGGTTGTGGAAAACAATAATAATATTTCAGATTCTTCTTACTTACTTGAGTCAAATAATTTATGGCATGTACGTTTGGGTCATGTCAATTATAAAACCTTGCGGAAAATGATTAACTTGGAAGTACTGCCTAAGTTTGAATACGAAAAATCAAAATGTCAAACATGTGTGGAATCTAAGTATGTTAAACATCCTTATAAGTCAGTTGAAAGGAATTCAAATCCTTTAGACTTAATTCACACAGATATTTGTGACATGAAGTCAATACCATCTCGCGGTGGAAAGAAGTATTTCATAACTTTTATTGACGATGGTACTCGATATTGCTATATTTACTTACTGAATAGTAAAGATGAAGCAATAGACGCATTCAGGCAATACAAAAATGAAGTTGAAACGCAACTTAACAAGAAAGTAAAAATGATAAGAAGTGATAGAGGTGGTGAATATGAATCTCCTTTTGAAGAAATATGTTTAGAATATGGAATTATTCATCAAACAACAGCCCCTTACACGTCCCAATCTAATGGGATTGTGGAAAGAAAGAATCGCACATTGAAGGAGATGATGAACGCGTTGTAGCTAAGTTTTGGTTTGCCACAGAACTTGTGGGGGGAAGCCATTCTTATGGCTAATCGAATATTAAATCGAGTGCCCATATCAAAACACAATCCATTCCATATGAAAAATGGAAATGAAGGAAGCCCAACTTGAATTATTTTAAAGTGTGGGGGTGTTTGGCAAAAGTGCAAGTTCCTAAACCCAAAAGGGTAAAGATAGGACCGAAAACCGTTGATTGTGTTTTCATAGGATATGCGACAAATAGTAAAGCATATCGATTTCTGGTTCATAAATCAGAAAATTCCGACATTCATAATAATACGGTTATAGAATCAGATAATGCTGAGTTCTTTGAAAATATATATCCGTATAAAAAGGAATGTGAGTCGTTTGGTGAAGGATCTAAACAACCTCAGGAAGAAACAAAAGAAAGTACATGTAATCAGGAGGATCCAAGACGTAGTAAACGTCAAAGAACTTCTACTTCATTTGGACCAGATTTTATGACTTTCTTATTGGAGAATGAGCCTCAAACATTTAAAGAAGCTATGACTTCTTCGGAATCATTGTTTTGGAAAGAGGCAGTCAATAGTGAAATAGAATCCATATTGAACAACCATACATGGGAATTGGTTGATCTTCCTCCTGGAAATAAACCTTTGGGTTCTAAATGGATTTTTAAGAGAAAAATAAAAAATGATGGCACTATTGATAAATTCAAGGCAAGACTCGTAGTCAAAGGGTATAGACAACGAGAAGGTCTAGACTACTTTGATACATACTCTCCAGTTACAAGAATTACGTCCATACGGATGTTAGTAGCATTAGCTGCAGTGTATGGTCTTTAAATTCATCAAATGGATGTTAAGACGGCCTTCTTAAATGGAGAGTTGGAGGAAGAAATTTACATGGAACAACCTGAAGGGTTTGTGGTTCCAGGTAAAGAAAAGAAGGTATGTAGACTTGTTAAGTCTCTTTACGGACTAAAACAAGCACCCAAATAATGGCATGCGAAATTTGACCAAACAAAGTTGTCAAATGGTTTTAAGATAAATGAATGTGATAAATGTGTGTACATTAAAAATCTTCCAAATCACATAGTCATTGTTTGCCTATATGTGGATGATATGCTGATAATGAGTAATGACATTGCCAACATAAATGCTACTAAGCGTATGCTCAATAGCAAGTTTGATATGAAAGACTTGGGAGTTGCTGATTTAATTCTGGGAATTAAGATCCATAAGACTCCTCAAGGTCTGGCATTGTCACAATCTCTTTATATTAAGACAGTACTTGAAAAATTCAAGCACTTGAGCTTTAAAGTTGCAAAGACTCCAATTGACGTGAATCTTGCATTAGCAAAGAATAAAGGCCAAAGCATATCACAATTGGATTATGCTCGTGTGTTGGGATGCTTAATGTATATCATGAATTGTACACGATCAGATATAGCTTGTGCTATAAGTAAACTGAGTCGATATACGAGCAATCCAGGCCAATCTTATTGGATGGCAATGAAACGAGTTTTGGGATATTTAGAACATACCCAAAACTTTGACTTGCACTACAGTAAATTCCCTGCGGTGATTGAGGGATACTGTGATGCAAATTGGATCACCGGTTCAACTGATTCTAAGTCCACGAGTGGATATGTATTCACTATTGGTGGAGGAGCGGTATCTTGGAAGTCGTCCAAACAAACATGTACTGCCTGTTCTACAATGGAGGCTGAATTCATAGCCTTAGATAAATCCGGTGAAGAAGTTGAATGACTCCGGAATTTCTTAGAAGATATTCCATTTTGGCCCAAACCGTTGGCACCAATATGCATACATTGTGATAGTCAAGCGGCAATTGGAAGGGCTGGGAGCGTTATGTATAATGGTAAATCTCGTCATATACGACGAAGACATAAAACCGTTAGGCAATTACTCTCTAGAGTAATTGACTATGTAAAGTCAAGTGATAATGTGTCAAATCCACTTACAAAAGGCCTAACTAGAGAGGTAGTTGAGAAATCATCAAGAGGAATGGGGCTATGGCCGAGAACAAGTCATTGTGGCGGTAACTCTACCTAGAAGACTGGAGATCCCAAGATCTAGGTTCAAGGAGATCAAACAAAGTCATTAATGACGGTTCAACATTGTCAAATAAAATTTTAGTCTGTTCTCGTGATGAGACAATGTTCAGTACCAAGGATAAAACACTAAGGCTTTTTAATGATTTCTAAATTTGATACGGGGTATATCAAATAGTGTATCTACAGGATGACACGTTTAGGAATCACCTATGTAAGTGTGAAGTGTTAGCCGCTTCAAGGAGAACTTTGTAAGACCAGTTCTCTACACACTTATGAAACCAGGCGGTGTTCATGGCTGAAACGAACACAACAATGAGAACCAAAGACGGTTAAGGGTTGATTGTGTGACTTATGTTTGTCTAGGTATACACCAAATATCGACGGTTCAAAGATATCAAATCTAGCGATTGACCGAGTGTGAGCACGTGATTTTTGCCCGACTAAAATATTCCTATAGAAATTCACAAATAGATTTTTTCTTAATTGTTTTTAGTTTTTGTAGAATTCGTAGGATTTTTGGTTAATTGTTGCTTGCATTTAGTTGCATATTTAACATTCTAAAATCATAAGAAAAATACCAAAATGGCTAAAGTATTTCGTGCATAACATTTTAGGTCTAGTTGCATTTAGGATTTAATTGCATGAGTTAATTGCATTATTAAACGAAAATCAAAAAATATATATACATATGAGTCATTTTTACATTTTTAGCTTTAAATTGCAAATTAGTAATTCTTCCTTCATTAGTCTAAATTAATTAATTATGGTAAAATAGATAACTAGGTTTATTTCTATAAATTATATTTATTTAAGACTTAATTTAGGTTTTAATTAATTTTATTAGGATTTAAAATCAAGAAAAAAGAAAAGAAAAAAAGAAAACCCGTTTTGGTCTCAAATTTGGGCCAAAACAATTTTGGCCCAAACAATTACCTGAAATCCGCCCAACCCAACACCTACAAACCCCCTCACCCGGCCCAGCCTCGTCACTTAACCGAAACGACGTCGTTTCGTTAACAGCGATCTCAGCCGTTGATCTCCTTCGATCGAACGGCCCGTAACTCCCCCTCTCTAACCCTTATATCTGTCGGATTCCCTCCCCCAAACCCTAGAGACCCCTCTCATTTTCCTCTCCTTCTCTTTTACTCACCAAACCCTAGCCGCCCCCCAAACCCCTCGTCTCTCTCCCTCAAACTCACTCAAACCCTAGCCGCCCAAAATCCCCACGCCGGCGGCGCCACTCCAAATCCTCTCAAACTCGCACCCTATAACCCTCATACCCTCCTAATCCCTAATCCCCCATCAATTTCATCAAAAAACCCACCAAAATTAGCGAGTCTTAGATCTAAAATTCCAGAAAAACCCTAGTCTGGTTTATTTCTAAATTACTTTGGTGTTTCTGTTTATTTTAGTTCAAGACTCACATGCATCGAGTAATCTTGTTGAGAGCATTTATTTTAGGCTAGTCTCGACCCGTTTCGAAGTTACCAGAGTCCGGTCCTTTCATCGGTTCGCGGCTAGAGTTCATCATTTTCACTGCTCATCGGGTTGTTTCGTTTACTCATTTCTTTAGCGTTTAAATTAGTATTCTTTTTTCTCATTTGTTCCGGCTCTGTATTTTTCTAGTTTGTTTTTGTTTTGTTGTTTTTCCTTCTTTCTTATTTTCTGTCAGTCGGTTAATTAAACTCCGTCGTTAATCGCATGCTCAATTAGTTCAACTGATAAACTGATTAAGATTAATCAAAAGTTAAGTATTTAGTAAAATCTCTGATTTTATTTGAAATTCCAATATGGCATGTGTTGTTTCATTTGTGGGCTATTTTTCTTTAAGGTCGAATCTGGGCTTGGTTTTGGGCCATTTAGGTCACAACATTTGGCCCAAGCCTAAGCAGATAGTCTGTTTCTAGAAGGGACAGTTGGCATTTTTCAGTTGGAAAAAGATTCTCTCCCCTCGTCTATTCTTCCCTGAATTCACGCTGACATATTCCTTCCCCCCAACAGACCTTCTCTAATTTTAGATAGCCTATATATACACCCTTCACACAGAGACAAAGGGTGGATTTTTTTAGACTGAGTTTTATTCCTCTCAAATACAATCGGGAATAGACAGATTTTAGGGAGAATTCTTTGAAATTGAATCTTCTTCTCATTTTTTGAGATGGATTTCTTCTAGAGAATAATGGAAATTCCCAGATTTAAGGCTGTTTTTCTCTGGTTTGCTGCTGCTGTTGACTAGCTGTGTTTGCGGCTCAGCTTTAAGGCTAGGATTGTTGCTTGGTTTTCTTGGTAGCTATTCAGTTCTGCTGGTTGTTTATTTCTCTCTTGGCCTTTATTTGGCTCTTCGGCTGGTCTATCTGTTGTTAGGTATTTATCACAATTTTATACATTGGTTATGCTTCAAAAGGGATTGCTAATTTTCTCTTTGTTGACTTATCACTGTGTTTTCGATGTATTGACTTAAATCCTAATGTATTTAAATAGTTTCTTATTGCTGATATTTTTTTTAAGGGCAGGTTTAGTTCGTTCATAGTGACATGTTGCGTGTTTCAGCCTTGTATGTCTGGTTTGTTAGTTCTAAATGTTGTTTAAGTTGTTTTGCTTGGATTGACCATTTGTATTGCTTTTTCATTTCTTCCTATTGCTGTTAATATACATTCTCAAGAAAAAATGACTTTGTTTGGATGAGACTACCAGCAGTACCTTAGTCAAACCTGAACATGTGGGCCATTTGATTCGCCAAACAGTTTATGAAGAATAGCCCAATGGCTATATCTTCGTAAGTTTGGGAGAGTAATTGGAAGCAGAAGTCCTCAGGTAGGAAGCTCAGGGTCACGTTAGGCATTATGTTGTGTAATAAAGGGCTTCATAAGCAAAGTGCCCTTGATAGCAATAGTTAAGTCTTCTGTAACATTAAGTTTGAGGGTTGCCTGCTGATGAATGATTTGTACAAGATTTGTTTTGAAAAGGTTTGTAATAATTCATGAATTCAGCTACTGTAATCAGTAGCTATGGAGTAGGTTATCTTTGTAAATTTAACCTCTAATTTAGCTTTACACATGGTTTCGAAATTTGGGTGAATGATGTTCTTCTCCAGATTTCGTCTTAACAAGGACTTCATAAATGGGCTAGACTTATAACTTGGGCCAGTTGGGAGTCCTTTGAACGAGTCTGGACCTTAGGCCGTTGGGCCTGGGGTATGTGAGCCCAGTAATAGGGCCTGATCATGTATTTGTTCAGAGCTGGTGTAGCCGAAGTGTTATTATACTAGTGTTGCAAATTCAGAATGTACTTGTGCTGTAAATTTGAATCAAGTTCGATCATTCTCTTGGTTGGCTGTCGATTATCTCATAAATTAAATTGAGTTGATAACATGTTAGTTTATAATTCCATATAATGTTTGCTTCTGGAAATTAAATGTCATCTTGAATAGTCTAAAACCCTCAGGAAAGAATGATCTGGCTCCTATAGTATATCTCCATAATGTTTGTACCTTACATGCAATCTCGAACTTTAGGATAATCAAACCATGAATATGCGTAGTTTTGCTTTAGGCGCGATTAATAATAAATCATCGTGACTATGAGTACGGTTCCCGTGGCATAGTTATGATACGTAATCCCAATTCGAGTGTGCGTTTCACGTGACTCGACCACAACTTCAAACAATAATAAAAACAAGCATGTCGTAAATCGCGGGTACATTTCATGTGGCGCGGTTTGCAACGTGTGCCAAAATGACAAGTGTACGACATCGTGACTTGTTCCAAAAATAATTCCATAAACAATTAAAAGCGGTTAGAAGATAAACAATGTACCGTAAGTTTCAAATATGTAATAAATCAGATAATTAGGCCAAATTATTAATAGTTGAGTGACCGTGCTAAAACCACAGAACTCGGGAGTGCGTCACACCTTCTCCCGGGTTAACGGAATTCCTTACCTGGTTTTCTGTGTTCGCGGACCATAAATAGAGTCAAATTTCCTTGATTTGGGATTTAAAATAAACCGGTGACTTGGGACACCATAAATTATTCCAAGTGGCGACTCTGATAAATAAATAATCCCATTTCGATTAATGTCACTTAAATTGGAAAAACTCCCCTATCCCCCTCTTCGGAAAAAAGAAGGTATGACAGCTCTGGCGACTCTGCTGGGGATCGAACCCAGAATCTCTGGTTCAGCAGGGTTCAGAATTCGAGCTTAGAATAACTGTTATATTTGGATTTTTGTCTATTATCTGATTTTTGCGTGCTTGAACCTGATGTGCTAAATGTCGCATTTTACCGCTTTGATATTGTTTGAACTGTATATAAATTGCTACGAAACCCTCCTTCTCTCCGAGTCTTCTAAATCTTCTGGGGTGGCTTCTTTTCTGTTAGAGTCATATCCTAATTTTAGAACGAGGTTCGGATAAGTTGCAAAGTCGGTGAAGCTTCTGTATTCCCGGTATGCTGCCCTCCCCCCCTCCGCCTCGAGTTGTCCGCTCGGGTAAGCCAGGTCTAGAACAATACACCCAGGATTTAAAACTTAGAATAACACAGCCTCATGCCGGATCCCTAGTAGGTACGTTTGCTTGCATCACGTGCATTTGACTTAGGGGACTCAACACAGGGGTTGGGTCCGTCTAGAATAGGTGCACCCGAAAATTAAAAGACCATCCTGATGCATTCTTTACGTGCTACTTGTGCATTAATTTGCTTGGCTTTTATGTTGACCGACTTCTAGAGTAAGGAAAAAAAAAACCAAGAGTGAGGTAGGATAGAAAAATGCCCGGTTTTGATAATCCCGATATTCAAAAATCTCGTTACTCTGCCAAAGTTTCAAAAAAAAAGAGAGAAAAAAATCATTTCAAAACAAATCATATCTTTCTGTGCATCAAGATGGACCGAACTATGTGGGTTTGATTCTCACCGGATGTGAGATACGTAGGTAACCCTCATCGGGTTCGGCCCCGTTTTTGAAAAAAATAACCAGAAAATTTGAAAATGCGTCATTTTTTCATAAATAAATTTAGGGGATGTCACTTTCTGTCCAAATAGCCAGAAACGTCCCGACGGGACGCAGGAAGTTTGTTTTACCAGAATAACCACCTATGGCTCTTTTTCTAATTTTAGCCACTTAGCAAGCACAGCTTTAAAATCTTCATTTCTGAAGGGCTGAAGGGCCGTTATTTGCAAAGGTGGCCTTGAGTTGTTTGCGTTTTATTTTGCACAAAATAATCTTTCTTTTGGGGTCAAAAATTAAAAAAAAAATCAAAAATCACTTATTTTTAACCAGTCGCCTTAAATAAAATGTGCAGGATGAGCATTGTTGAAAATATACCTTTTCGAGTCGTAGACGAGATTCCACTAGGACTCCATATGTGGTGGAACGACCTGGAGGAGGTCAGTAAGCGTTCTGTGACAAAGGCTTTAGGTGGGCTCACTGGTCTTCTGGAAATTAAACCAAGGGTTGATATAATCGAAGCTTTGATACCGTTTTGGGACCCGACACACAATGTTTTCCACTTCTCTGATTTTGAGTTGACCCCTACACTAGAGGAGATAGCAGGTTATGTTGGTTTCGAAGGGAAGTTAAGGTATCAATATCCAGTAGCACCAAGAACTGTAACCCCTCATAAGTTTTTGGACCTCCTCAGTATTAGCCGGCAGGTTAAAGATGAAAATTTAGCCGGAGGATTCTGCACATTCCGTTTCTTATACAGCCGGTATGGGGACCCCCACGGATTTAAGGCTCCGGACACTGGTTTGAATCATCAGGGAAATAAAGACAAATGGGAAGCACGCAGGGGTTTGGCCTTTGTGGTGGCATATTTAGGCACTCTGATATGCCCAAGGAGTGACAAACATATAAAATTGGGGCTCGCAGGAGTGGCCGACTTTATGGTCAAAAAGGCCAATGGCACTATCATACCGATGATTCTCGCAGAAATTTACCGAGCTTTAACTGCTTGTCGAGCCGGGACAAAGTTTTTTGAGGATGCAACTTGCTTTTACAAATGTGGTTGGTGGAACATCTTTGTCATCGCCCAGGTTACATAAACTACGGTCTGACCGGACTCAATTGCATCGAAGAATATGAAAACCGAGTAAACGGCCATAAGTTTCCAGAAGGTACTGAGGCATGGTTCGCTTATTTGGCTTCTTTAAACGCAAATCGAATTGAGTGGACTTTCGGTTGGCTCCCGGTCGATGAAGTTATCATGTCCGCCGGAGTGTGCTTTCTTTTATTAATGGGTCTTTGGAGTATTCAGCCATATGCCCTACATCGGGTCCTACGCCAGTTGGGCAGATACCAAACAATACCCTATGACGAAGATTTGAGTCCACAGGTTATTGAAATATGCCCGAAAGCCACGTTTCCAGAAGAAAGGGTTCGCCAGATTTGGCACTAATGTAGGTTCCTGGAACCACAGACTCAAGTACAAGATCTGTCCATAGGTAAAGTAGGATCCAACTATGCCACGTGGTACAGGAAAAGAAGTTGGGTCGGTCAAGATCCAGAACAGCCCGCCAAAAGGCCCCATGTCCAATAATTCACCGATGGAGCACGAGAGCAATGGGTTTGGTTGGCTAAAGAAAAGGAATACCGAACTACTATAAACAAGCTAGAAGAACAAATTGAAAAAATCAAATTTGATAGTAGTTTGCAGGCAGCTGAAGATGAAGGGGAAAAGAAGAGGTTGGCCAAGGAAAATGAAGCCCTTCGAGCCCAGATCCAGAGAATGAAAATAGCCGCCGAGACACCAGCAAGAAGTGAGAGAGATGAGAAAATTATAACCAACCTGAGGCGGAAAGTGCATGATTACGGTTTTGACTTGACAAAGGCCGAAAGGGACTTGTTCAATGCTCAAGCAAGGCTGGCCAAAGGTGCGGAAGAACACGCTAGATTAGCCCACCAGTTGAAGCAGAAATATGACAAAGAAGTAGCAATTTTACAGAAAAAGCTGGTTGCCCTGGAAAATGAAATGATCAAGCAAACAAAGGATTTCAAGACAGAAAGAGAGCATTGCTATGCACTGATTTATCAACTACAAGAATGCCTGAAGCAGTTACAAGACCAAAGCAACACAGATACACAAGTGTTAGAGGCTCGGGCCTAGCAAATTGGACGTTTGCTTCAAGAAAAGGGTGTCATCAGAATGAGGATTAAAGAGATAGCTGATTATGTTATAATGAAATGCCATGAATGTGAAGACATGACCGAGTCTATGTTTTTTGCTTCTGTAATGACATTCGTCCAACAGGTGATGGTTGACCTAGACCGCCTTCAAGAAGATATTGCCCGCAGGCCCGTGCGGAGACCGGCTGATGTCCCGCAAGCCTCCGAAGTACCAGTGGAGGCTCTTATGTATTTTTGATTTCCTTTAGTAGTCTGTATTTTACTTTCTCCGAGTTGCGTTCGTCTTTGTCAAGGTTGTCTATTACTTTATTTTGAGTCTGTAGATTTTCCTTTTGCAGTCATCGCTACTTTTAGTCCTTGTAATAGAAAATCCAAAAAGATGTCTTTTATTGATGAAATAAATTATTTCGTATCTATTTCTCTGAACTACGTAATGATCTGATTCATGCGGCGTCATGATACGTAGGCAATCCCCATAGGATTCGATCATATTCTTAAAAGAAAATAGAAAAGAAGAGAGAGAAAAAGAGAGAAAATGAGGGAAGAAAGAAAAGAGGGGCCAAACTAAAGAAAAGAGGAAAGAATAAGTATTAAAAGAGCGAAACATAGCAAAGGAGAGAGGGAAAATCAGGATTGGAGAATTTGGAAAAGCCGGGATGAAACATATGAGCCGTCGCAAAGCATTTAGAAACGTTTAACTGCTCAGGTGCATTGCATCCCCAATATGCGATTACCTATCTGTAAATTGCTTTAAAACTGACCAAGTTGTTGTGTGTGCATAAAGACAGGTTCTGTTTTAGGTGGTTAGTTTGTTGGAATCCTGGCAAGTCACCCCTATAACACCAGATCAAAGTGCAAGGCAGTCATGACTAGCAAAGAATTGGACACGGGTGTTGTCGACCTGCCAAGGGAGATTGTAGAATCGGAGTCTGAATTGAAAGAGGAGGTCTACAGGTTGAAGCATCAAATGGCAGAAATGTATCAAGCCTGGATCAGGGGGCATCCTCCACCTTCATTCCCCGCTAACTACCCAGAAAATCCCGCTTCCATCCCACCACTGTCACAAGCCCAAGATCCCATTACCATTGACCTTTCCCCTAAGCACGCACCAGGCTTTACCCCTTATCATCATTATCCTAGCACCTCTTCCCAAACCTTTCATGCCCCACCAGCCAAAACAACCGCATACCATGCTCCGACATCCGCTCCTATTTTCGTAGCCCCTCCGCGAGCCACTCTTCATAGATCTTCTAGTGAACCCGCGTTTCAAGCTCCAGATACCCAATATCATGTCCCAGAACCAACTTTCAAAGTCGCGGATCCTCATTCCCACACCCCTCACTTTGAACCTCCTGTCAAAACTGAGAAACCATCCCGGAACGTGGAGGAGGACGAGATGTTCAGGAAAGTGAAGAGTCTAGAGCAATCTTTGAAGAACATGCAAGGGATAGGAAGCCAAGTAAGTGTGGCTTACAAAGATTTATGCTTATTTCCGGATGTCCAACTGCCCGCTGGGTTCAAGATGCCCAAGTTTGACCCGTACGATGGACATGGAGATCCCGTGGCCCATTTGAGAGGCTTTTGCAGCAATATGAGAGGCGCCGGTGGGAAAGATAAATTATTAATGGCGTATTTCAGTCAGAGTCTGAGTGGGGCAGCTTTAGAATGGTACACCCACCAAGACACTAGCAGGTGGTACACATGGGATGACTTGGCTCAGGCTTTTGCTCGGCACTTTCAGTACAATATAGACATTGTCCCGGATCGCCTATCTTTGACCAAGGTCGAGAAGAGGCCCAATGAAAGCTTTAGGGAATATGGTTTCAGATGGAGAGAACAAGCTACACGAGTCTACCCTCCAATGGAGGAAGATGAGATGGTTGAGTACTTTCTTCAAGCCCTAGAGCCCACTTACTTTGGCCATTTGATCTCAGCCATAGGTAAGTCCTTCAACGATGTGGTAAAGATGGGAGGAATGGTGGAAGAGGGACTCAAGTCAAGCAAGATCATGAGCTACTCTGCCATAAAAGCAACCACACAGGCAATTCAAAGTGTCACCGGAAGCCTGTTAGGCAAAAAGAAGAAAGAAGATGTCGCTATGTTTATCTCCGGATCGTGGCATGGCCCAAGGGGTCCGCCTCACCAGTACACCCAAACTCAACCCCGGCTTCAAACCTACACCCAAGCTCATATAATCCATCTCAACATTATTTCCCACCACAAGACCCTCAATATTCTGTCGGGCTACCCCAATACCATGTTCACCACGCACAGTCATATGCTCAACCCCCTCCTTACCCGCAATGGCGTGCTCCAACCCCACAAAATCCTTATACACCCCCACAACCATACCAAAACCCTACTGGTCCAAGTTTTCGACCAAGGCCAGATTACAGAAAAGAGAGGCAGCAGCGGAAAGAAACCTTCACCCCTCTTGGGGAGTCCTATACCAGTTTGTTTCAGAGGTTGAGGCAGTTGGACGTTTTGAGGCCGATTGAGCCAAAGATACCAAATCCGCCTCCAAGGAACCTTGATTAATCCCTTAGATGTGCGTATTGTTCTGATGCCCCGGGGCACGACACAGAAAAGTGCTGGCATTTGAAAAGGGCGATCCAAGAGCTTATTGATACAAATCAAATTGTGGTCCAGAGCCCAGAAGCGCCAAACATCAACCAAAATCCTTTGCCGGCCCATGCAGAGACACATATGATCGAGATAGTTCATAAGGATAGGGAGCCCAAGAATTCTTCCAAGTCTGTCATGATGATCCGGGCTAGCGAAAGTGGTCCAATTAAAGCTCTAGATTCTGCAAAGGCAACGCCTTTGACAATTGAAGGGATGTCGGATAAGCCAAGCACGCTCAACGTGAAGCCATCTGTATAGGTTGTGAAAGGGCCTCCGGTTGATGTTGAAGTGAACCAGGAAAAGCAAAAAGTGGTCGTGCCAGGGGTCTCGGGCAAGCCTGTCATAATCGTGGAAGGGGCTCGTGTTACCCCCGTTATTATTAAGCCAGTGACCCAGTTACTAATGGTTGACATAAAGGCCATCCCGTGGAATTACAAACAGGTGATAGTAACATACAAAGGGAAAGAAGTAGAGGAAGAAGTCAATGAAACCGGAGGACTGACTCGTTCTGGGAGATGTTTTACCCCAGAAGAACTGAGGAAAACCAAGCCATTCAAGGACGGCCACATCCCAGTAAAAAAGCCGGTCACCGAAGAAGAGGCTGAGGAATTCCTGAAAAAGATGAAAATGCAAGACTATTCCATTGTAGAACAGTTGAGGAAAACACCAGCTCAGATCTCTCTTTTGTCTTTGCTGATACATTCAGATGAACACCGCAAAGCCCTGATGAAGATTTTGAACGAGGCTCATGTTCCTGATAAGATCACGGTGAACCACTTGGAAAAGATTGCTAACAAGATTTTCGAAGCAAACATGATCACTTTCTCAGATGATGAACTCCCTATAGAGTGTACAGAACACAATCGAGCTCTTTATCTCACAGTGAAGTGCGAGGATTCTGCTGTCTCAAGGGTACTGGTGGATAACGGTTCTAGTGCAAATATTTGCCCTCTTTCCACTTTGAAAAAGTTGAAGATTGGCACTGAAAGGATCCACACTAATAATGTATGCGTTCGAGGCTTCGATGGAGGAGGGAAAGATTCTGTCGGTGATATAATGCTCAATTTGTCAATAGGGCCAGTAGAGTTCACTATGGAGTTCCAAGTGCTAGATGTGGTTGTCTCCTATAACCTGTTGTTGGGCAGGCCCTGGATCCATGCTACCAAGGCAATCCCGTCTTCTCTGCATCAAATGGTAAAGTTCGAATGGGACAGGCAGGAAATAGTTGTGCACGGTGATGAGAACTCATCTGTTTACAATGACACAATCGTTCCATTTATTGAAGTTGAAGATGATAAAGGGCCTTGGGTTTACCAAATGTTCGAAACAGTGTCTGTCGGGAAAATTCCCGAAGGAGAATGCATCCTAGGTACGAAGATACCATCCGCATCTGTCATGGTAGCAAATGAAATGTTGAAGAATGGTTTTCTGCCGGGCAAAGGTCTGGGTTCATCTCTGCAGGGTATTGTGCATCCGGTGTGTCCACGTGAAAGTTTTGGTACATTTGGTTTGGGATTCACACTCACAGGGAAGGACGTGAAAAAGGCTAAAAGTTTGAAAGGAAAGGCATGGTCACTCCCTAAACCTGTTCCACATATCTCCAAGTCTTTCGTCAAGTCAGGGGTCGCCAAACGCCCAATATCAGTGGTCCCAAAACCTGTGGTCGACTTTGATGAAGAGCAGATCAAGAGGTTCCAGAGTCTGTTTGATGAGGTTAATATGGTCGAAATCGGGGAAGGTTCCAGTAATGCCGATGTGCAGCTTGTTGGGCCAAATGTGAAGCTTAGAAATTGGAAAGCTACTCCTCTCCCCATCTGGAAGGAGTTTTGGTAGTTTGCTTTGTTTTCCTTTCTGTCATCTGGGTTATTCCAGGGTTGTAATCCAGATTTTTCTTAGTTTTTGCTTGTTTCAATGTACAAACCCTTCTATCCTCTTATTTTCAATAAAATACAATTTCCAGTTTTCCATTAATCCTGATAGCGTTTCATTTTTGTTTTTTTGCTTTTTCTCTCTGTACAGTTCTTTTTATGCTAGTTTCAATGACATGACATGCATGAGGAATTTTCAGCCAAATCTTAAAAGCCAATCTAATTCTGAAATAACGATCCAAGAAGTAGAGGGTGATGATGAAACAGAATACGATGAAGAAGCGACATTTGAAGAAGTCAGTAGAGAACTAAAACACTTCGAAGAAAAAACCCAAGCCTAATTTGAATGAAACCGAAGCAATCAATTTAGGGGATCAAAATAATGTCAGGGAAACCAAGATAAGTGTGCATCTGGAACCGCAAATCAAGGAAGAAATAATCAAAACACTGTTTGCATACAAAGATGTCTTTGCATGGTCGTATGATGACATGCCGGGTTTGAGCACTGATTTGGTAGCTCATAAATTGCCAACTGACCCTACATTCCCTCCTGTCAAGCAAAAGTTAAGGAAGTTCAAGACTGACATGAGTGTGAAGATTAAAGAAGAAATCACAAAGCAACTGGAGGCAAAAGTCATTCGGGTCACTCAATATCCCACTTGGTTAGCTAATATGGTACCAGTACCAAAGAAGGATGGTAAGACGAGGGTGTGTGTTGATTATCGTGATCTCAACAAGGCAAGTCCAAAGGATAACTTTCCATTGTCGAACATCCACATTCTGATTAATAATTGTGCCAAGCATGAGATCGGGTCTTTCGTGGATTGTTATGCGGGATATCATCAGATCCTGATGGACGAGGAAGACGCAGAAAAGACAACATTCATTGCGCCATGTGGGACGTATTGCTACCGGGTAATGCCATTCGGTTTAAAGAATGCTGGGGCAACTTACATGAGGGCAATGACTACCATATTCCATGACATGATACACAAGGAAATTGAGGTTTATGTAGATGATGTGATCATAAAGTCAAAGAAACAGTCCGACCATGTTGGGGATTTGAGAAAGTTTTTCCAAAGGCTCCGCAGGTACAACCTCAAGCTCAATCCGGCGAAATGTGCATTTGGTGTCCCATCGGGGAAACTATGGGATTCATAGTCAGTCGACGCGGTATCGAGTTGGACCCGTCAAATATTAAGGCCATCCAAGAATTACCACCACCAAAGAATAAAACTGAGGTGATGAGCCTGCTCAGGAGGTTAAACTACATCAGCAGGTTTATTGCTCAACTCACGTCAAATTGTGAGCCCATCTTTAAGTTGCTAAAGAAGAATGCTGCGGTTAAGTGGACCGATGAGTGTCAGGAAGCATTTGATAAGATCAAGAATTACCTGCTGAACCCCCCTGTGTTGGTCCCGCTAGAACCTGGGAGACCTTTAATCCTCTATTTGACGGTCATGGATAATTCTTTTGGTTGTGTGTTGTGTCAACACGACATCACGGGCAAGAAAGAGCAAGCCATTTATTACCTCAGCAAGAAGTTCACTCCTTATGAGGTTAAGTATACTCTTCTTGAAAGGACATGTTGCGCCCTGACTTAGGTGGCGCAAAAGTTGAAGCATTATCTGTCATCCTACACTACTTACCTCATTTCTCGCATAGATCCTCTAAGGTATATCTTTCAGAAGCCTATGCCCACAGGGAGGTTAGCAAAGTGGCAGATTTTACTCACAGAATTTGATATCATCTATGTGACTCGGACCGCGATGAAAGCCCAATCCCTAGCCGATCATTTGGTCGAGAATCCGGTGGATGAAGTATATGAGCCACTGAAGACTTATTTTCCTGATGAAGAAGTGATGTATGTTGACGAGGCTGATCATGATGAAAAGCCAGGTTGGAAACTTTTCTTTGATGTGGCTGCTAATATGAGAGGTGTCGGAATAGGGGCTGTACTCATTTTTTGAAACAAGGCATCACTACCCCGTAACAGCTCCACTTCGATTTTATTGCACTAACAACATGGCTGAATACGAGGCATGCATTCTGGGTTTGAGGCTAGCTATAGACATGGGAGTTCAAGAAATATTGGTTTTGGGAGATTCAGATTTGCTGGTTCACCAGATTCAGGGAGAATAGGAGACTCGGGATTTGAAGCTCATACCGTATCGACAATGTCTGCATGATCTTTGTCAACGATTCAGGTTGGTAGAATTCAGGCATATTCCCAGGATTCATAATGAGATTGCCGACGCCTTGGCTACTCTGGCTACTCTGGCGTCAATGTTGCCGACGCCTTGGCTACTCGGCCCTCTGCAAATCCAAATCCGTGATCAGCATGCCTATTGCAATGTGGTTGAGGAGGAACTTGATGGCGAGCCTTAGTTCCATGATGTCAAAGAATACATCAAATCAGGGATATATCCGGCACATGCCACAGGCGATCAAAAGAGAACCATTCGACGTCTGGCTAGCGGATTTTTCTTAAATGGGGGAATATTGTACAAGAGAACTCTAGATCTAGGATTATTAAGGTGTATAGATGCTAAACAAGCCTCGACTATCATGGCCGAAGTGCATTCCGGGGTTTGCGGGCCACATATGAGTGGGTATGTCTTGGCGAAGAAGATTCTTCGAGCAAGTTATTATTGGCTCACCATGGAACGAGATTGCATCAGCTTCGTTCGCAAATGTCATCAATGCCAGGTGCACGGTGATTTGATTCATTCCCCGCCATCTGAGTTGCACACAATGTCTGCACCTTGGCCCTTTGTTGCTTGGGGCATGGATGTCATTGGACCGATTGAGCCGGCAGCATCAAACGGGCATAGGTTTATTCTTGTGGCCATTGATTATTTTACCAAGTGGGTCGAAGCTGTAACTTTCAAGTCTGTGACCAAGAAGGCAGTGGTAGATTTTGTTCATTCAAACATCATTTGCCGGTTCGGAATTCCCAAAGTAATCATCACAGATAATGCTGCTAATCTCAACAGTCATTTGATGAAAGAGGTATGCCAACAGTTCAAGATCATGCATCGAAACTCCACTCCATATCGTCCTAAGGCAAACGGAGCTGTTGAGGCTGCTAACAAGAACATAAAGAAGATACTTCGTAAGATGGTGCAAGGTTCTAGGCAATGGCATGAAAAGTTACCTTTTGCTTTACTGGGTTATCGCACTACTGTTTGCACTTCAATAGGCACAACTCCCTATTTGCTGGTATATGGAACCGAGGCAGTTATACCTGTGGAAGTTGAGATTCCATCCCTGCGGATTGTTGTTGAAGCTGAAATTGATGATGATGAGTGGGTCAAAACCCGGTTAGAGCAATTGAGTTTGATTGATGAAAAAAGATTGGCGGCAGTATGCCATGGTCAATTGTATCAGAGAAGAATGGCAAAAGCATACAACAAGAAGGTGCATCCCCGAAAATTTGAGTTGGGTCAGCTGGTATTGAAACGCATCCTTCCACATCAGACTAAAACTAAAGGCAAGTTCGCCCCAAACTGGAAGGGGCCTTTCATTGTGACGAAGGTGTTGCCCAATGGTGCTTTGTATTTAACAGACATAAAAGGTAAATGTGTGGATATGGCCATCAATTCCGATGCAGTCAAGAGATATTATGTATGATTTCTTTGCTTATCTTCAATCGCATTTTGTACTGGGCATGTTCAAAGATGGAATGACGAAGGCATTTTTATTCTGCTATCCCAAACACTTTTATCATTTGTTACCCCTTTTTTGAGCCTTATTTATTTTCTTTCATACCCCTCTTTTGGAGTCAGAAGCAGAATTAAAAATATCAAAGAAAAGAAAAAAAGAAGAAGGAAAAGATAGAAGCAAAAGAAAAAGAGAAGGAAAAGAGAAAAGCAAAAGAAAGAAAAGAGAAAAGATAGGAGAAAAAGAAAAATAGAAGCAAAAAAAAACAAAAAAAACAAAACAACTTTTACTAGTTTGAACTACGTTCGACCTGATTCCTTTTAAGGATACGTAGGCAGCCTTACACGGTTCGGTCCCATCAAAATAAAAATCCAAAAATTCCCCAGATTCAAAGAAACTGGGGCAGAAGTTTTAGTTTTGTAAAAAGATCTGATTCCAAAAGTTGTAATTTTGAAACCCTTCATCTTAAATTATTTTGAGTCTGCATGCCACCCTTTCTTTCTAACCCTGTCCAAAACCTACACTACATTCCAAAAAAAGACCTTCTGATCAACTTTGAGGATGCCAAGTCAAGTGAGATGGAGGTATTATTTGCATCATGGGTAGCACCTTTGTTCACGGGCACGAGGAAAAGTGAATAAATGAGAGAGTCTTATTAGTGAAAACCCTCACGGGCACCATAAGGCGATGGTGAGCTGAGAAAAAATTTAAAATGAGAGAGTCTTATTGGTGAAAACCCTCATGGGCACCATAAGGCGATGGTGAGCTGAGGAAAAATTACAAATGAGAGAGGCTTGTTGGTGAAAACCCTTCGGGGCACTACAAGTCGAAAGAGGTTGGTGACTTTACGGAAAAGTTGGATCGTTGAAAGCCTGGGTTTTGAAGTATGAAGACATGACATGAACAGAAATGTGATTAGTTGAATGGATTAGGCTGATCAATCCGAAATGCATGTCATGATCAATAGAGCCAGCTGATTCATTCAGATAAGTCTCTTTTCAATTTTTCTTCAAATAGTCATCTCAGTTTTTTTTTATTGTTCCTAATTCTCGAAGTCACTTTGCTTCGTTTCTTTTGGGTCTATTTTTCTAAGTCTCTGTCAAATTAGTATTTTGTTAAGCAAGCAAGAAAGGACTTCAAAGCTCATTACCGGTTTTTTATTTGTACCAAGCGATTTGGCCAGACACATTCCAAGTGACATGGTTTAGAATGAGCAATGCGATGGTAACTGAAGTTCAGTTGGTCAAGTGATTCGTGAATTTGTAGGAAATGCAAAGGTTCCACAATTGTCAGAATGAAAGTGTTATACGACGAGTTGAGTGTAAGGGATTCAAGTCATTCAGAGGTTTTGTGTTCGAGGTCCGATTGAAAGGTCAAACAATTCTTCGTAGCCCAAAGCAGCTAATCAGAATGAAGCAGGATAGTGGCAGAAACAGACTCCTTCAGCAAGGATGCCACAAACTAACCGCCACAGTTTCAAACTGACAAAATTTTCTTTGTTTTAAGCAGGGGAAAGAAATCTTGTTTGCTGTGCTAGGAATTCCCCATGAGGAAAATATGTTCCAGATAAGTTCAGTCTTAAGTTTTCAGGACCCTCCTGGATAATGGGATCTAGTTTTAAGTTTTCAGGACCCTCCTGGATAATGGGATGCAACTAACAATCAATGAATGTTCCTGGTACAAACTGGGGCAGAAAATTTTCTCTGTTTTGTCTATGTTGTCATATTGCAGGCGCCCACCTAGAAAATGAGGGAATTCATTTCAAGTTTTAAGTCAACATCAGGCGCCTACCTGGAGAACGAGGAAATTTATTTAAAGTTTTAAGTCAGCAGGCACCCACCTGGAGAATGAGGGAATTTATTTTAAGTTCAAGTAAGTCAGCAGGCACCCACCTGGAGAATGAGGGAATTTATTTCAAGTTTTAAGTCTACGTCAGGCGCCCACCTGGAGAACGAGGGAATTTATTTAAAGTTTTAAGTCATCAGGCGCCCACCTGGAGAACAAGGGAATTCATTTCAGTTTTAAGTAATCAGGCGCCCACCTGGAAAACGAGGGAATTCATTTCAAGTTTTAAGTCAACATCAGGCACCCACCTGGAGAACGAGGGAATTTATTTAAAGTTTTAAGTTAGCAGGCGCCCACCTGGAGAACGAGAGAATTCATTTCAGTTTTAAGTCAGCAAGCGCCCACCTAGAAAACGAGGGAATTTATTTCAAGTTTTTAAGTCACAAGGCGCCCACCTGTAGAACGAGGGAATTAATTTCAAGTTTTAAGTCAGCAGGCGCCCACCTGAAAAACGAGGGAATTTATTTCAAGTTTTTAAGTCATCAGGCGCCCACCTGGAGAACGAGGGAATTCATTTCAGTTTTAAGTAATCAGGCGCCCACCTGGAGAATGAGGGAAGTCATTTCAAGTGTAAGTCGTCAGGCGCCCACCTGGAGAACGAGGGAATTCATTTTAAGTTCAAGTCAGTCATCAGGCGCCCACCTGGAGAACGAGGGAATTCATTTCAGTTTTAAGTCATCAGGCTCCCACCTGGAGAATGAGGGAATTCATTTCAAGTGTAAGTCGTCAGGCGCCCACCTGGAGAATGAGAGAATTTATTTCGAGTTTTAAGTCATCAGGCGCCCACCTGGAGAACGAGGGAAGCCATTTGAGGATTCAATTCAAGTTAGAAGTAGCAGAAGCTCGCCTCAAGAATGCGAGCTGACAGTTCGAGATGACCAAAGGAAGAATTCTCAATCCAGAATAAAAAGAAAAAAAAAAGAAGTGAATCCAAAATGCAAAAGTAGATGAAAAGATATGGGCTGCTCAAGACATGATTGAAGTCGCAAGCTTTGCATGTCCCATCTTGATCCGAAAAGCTGAAGAAGAAAGAACTAACACCTGCAGTTAGCAAGCATCAAGGTCCAAGTCAAAAGTCCGCATGAAGAATCATTCAAGACTCAAGACCAAGCTTCAGAAGACTCATAGATAGGAATCTTGTAACTCGTAGCTGATAGGCTTAGTTAGTTTCTTTTTCATTTTGACTTTGGTGTAATAGGGAGCTCAGCAAGAAAGAGCAGCAGTAGCAGCAACAGTGAAATCACAGCTTCTCGATAGTTCCAGCTACCAAAACTTCCAGAACTACACTGACCTGATTCCTCCATAGCCGAGGATATGTAGGCAACCTCGGAAGCAAGGTTCGGTCAAACGTTTTCAAAATGCTTCCATGGAGTATACAAACGGTCAAAAATCGCTCGTATTTGCTCAATGTATCTTTGCCCGAAAACTCTTCGTGTTTCCAAGCAAAGAGGGGTAGCTGTGAGCACGTGATTTTTGCCCGACTAAAATATTCCTATAGAAATTCACAAATAGATTTTTTCTTAATTGTTTTTAGTTTTTGTAGAATTCGTAGGATTTTTGGTTAATTGTTGCTTGCATTTAGTTGCATATTTAACATTTTAAAATCATAAGAAAAATACCAAAATGGCTAAAGTATTTCGTGCATAACATTTTAGGTCTAGTTACATTTAGGATTTAATTGTATGAGTTAATTGCATTATTAAACGAAAATCAAAAAATATATATACATATGAGTCATTTTTACTTTTTTAGCTTTAAATTGCAAATTAGTAATTCTTCCTTCATTAGTCTAAATTAATTAATTATGGTAAAATAGATAACTAGGTTTATTTCTACAAATTAGATTGATTTAAGACTTAATTTAGGTTTTAATTAATTTTGTTAGGATTTAAAATCAAGAAAAAAGAAAAGAAAGAAAGAAAACCCGTTTTGGTCTCAAATTTGGGCCAAAACAATTTTGGCCCAAACAATTACCCGAAATCCGCCCAACCCAACACCTACAAACCCCCTCACCCGGCCCAGCCTCGTCACTTAATCGAAATGACGTCGTTTCATTAACAGCGACCTCAGCCGTTGATCTCCTTCGATCGAACGGCCCGTAACTCCCCCTCTAACCCTTATATCTGTTATATCTGTCGGATTCCCCCCTCCCCCCAAACCCTAGAGACCCCTCTCATTTTCCTCTCCCTCTCTTTCACTCACCAAACCCTAGCCGCCCCCCAAACCCCTCGTCTCTCTCCTTCAAACTCACTCAAACCCTAGCCGCCCAGAATCCCCACGCCGGCGGTGCCACTCCAAATCCTCTCAAACTCGCACCCTATAACCCTCATACCCTCCTAATCCCTAATCCCCCATCAATTTCATCAAAAAACCCACCAAAATTAGCGAGTCTTAGATTTAAAATTCCAGAAAAACCCTAGTCTGGTTTATTTCTAAATTACTTTGGTCTTTCTGTTTATTTTAGTTCAAGACTCACATGCATCGAGTAATCTTGTTGAGAGCATTTATTTTAGGCTAGTTTCGGCCCATTTCGAAGTTACCGGAGTCCGGTCCTTTCATCGATTCGCGGCTAGAGTTCATCATTTTCACTGCTCATCGGGTTGTTTCGTTTACTCATTTCTTTAGCGTTTAAATTAGTATTCTTTTTCCTCATTTGTTCCGGCTCTGTGTTTTTCTTGTTTGTTTTTGTTTTGTTGTTTTTCCTTCTTTCTTCTTTTCTGTCAGTCGGTTAATTAAACTCCGTCGTTAATCGCATGCTCAATTAGTTCAACTGATAAACTGATTTAGATTAATCAAAAGTTAAGTATTTAGTAAAATCTCTGATTTTATTTGAAATTCCAATATGGCATGTGTTATTTCATTTGTGGGCTGTTTTTCTTTAAGGTCGAATCTGGGCTTGGTTTTGGGCCATTTAGGTCACAACATTTGGCCCAAGCCTAAGCAGATAGTCTGTTTCTAGAAGGGAAAGTTGGCATTTTTCAGTTGGAAAAAGATTCCCTCATCTCGTCTATTCTTCCCTGAATTCACGCTGACATATTCCTTCCCCCAACAGACCTTCTCTGATTTTAGATAGCCTATATATACACCCTTCACACAGAGACGAAGGGTGGATTTTTTTAGACTGAGTTTTATTCCTCTCAAATACAATCGTGAATAGACAGATTTTAGGGAGAATTCTTTGAAATTGAATCTTCTTCTCATTTTCTGAGATGGATTTCTTCTAGAGAATACTGGAAATTCCCAGATTTAAGGCTGTTTTTCTCTGGTTTGCTGCTGCTATTGACTAGCTGTATTTGAGGCTCAGCTTTAAGGCTAGGATTGTTGCTTGGTTTTCTTGGTTTCTACTCAGTTCTGCTGGTTGTTTATTTCTCTCTTGGCCTTTATTTGGCTCTTCAGCTGGTCTATCTATTGTTAGGTATTTATCACAATTCTATACATTGGTTATGCTTCAAAAGGGATTACTAATTTTCTCTTTGTTGACTTATCACTGTGTTTTCGATGTATTGACTTAAATCCTAATGTATTTATATAGTTTCTTATTGCTGATATTTTTTTTTAAGGGAAGATTTAGTTCGTTCATAGTGACATGTTGCGTGTTTCAGCCTTGTATGTCTGGTTTGTTAGTTCTAAATGTTGTTTAAGTTATTTTGCTTGGATTGACCATTTGTATTGCTTTTTCTTTTCTTCCTATTGCTGTTAATATACATTCTCAAGAAAAAATGACTTTGTTTAGATGAGACTGCCAGCAGTACCTTAGTCAAACCTGAACATGTGGGCCATTTGATTTGCCAAACAGTTTATGAAGAATAGCCCAATGGCTATATCTTCGTAAGTTTGGGAGAGTAATTGGAAGCAGAAGTCCTCAGGTAGGAAGCTCAGGGTCACGTTAGGCATTATGTTGTGTAATAAAGGGCTTCATAAGCAAAGTGCCCTTGATAGCAATAGTTAAGTCTTCTGTAACATTAAGTTTGAGGGTTGCCTGCTGATGAATGATTTGTACAAGGTTTGTTTTGAAAAGATTTGTAATAATTCATGAATTCAGCTACTGTAATCGGTAGCTATGGAGTAGGTTATCTTTGTAAATTTAACCTCTAATTTAGCTTTACACATGGTTTCGAAATTTGGGTGAATGATGTTCTTCTCCAGATTTCGTCTTAACAGGGACTTCATAAATGGGCCAGACTTGTAACTTGGGCCAGTTGGGAGTCCTTTGAACGAGTCTGGACCTTAGGCCATTAGGCCTGGGGTATGTGAGCCCAGTAATAGGGCATGATCGTGTATTTGTTCAGAGCTGGTGTAGCCGAAGTGTTATTATACTAGTGTTACAAATTCAGAATGTACTTGTGCTGTAAATTTGAATCAAGTTCGATCATTCTCTTGGTTGGCTGTCGATTATCTCATAAATTAAATTGATTTGATAACATGTTAGTTTATAATTCCATATAATGTTTGCTTCTGGAAATTAAATGTCATCTTGAATAGTCTAAAACCCTCAGGAAAGAATGATCTGGCTCCTACAGTATATCTCCATAACGTTTGTACCTCACATGCAATCTCGAACTTTAGGATAATCAAACCATGAATATGCGTAGTTTTTCTTTAGGCGCGATTAATAATAAATTATCGTGACTATGGGTACGATTCCCGTGTCATAGTTATGATACGTAACCCCAATTCGAGTGTGCGTTTCACGTGACTCGACCACAACTTCAAACAATAATAAAAACAAGCATGTCGTAAATCGCGGGTACATTTCATGTGGCGCGGTTTGCAACGTGTGCCAAAATGACAAGTGTACGATATCGTGACTTGTTCCAAAAATAATTCCATAAACAATTAAAAGCGGTTAGAAGATAAACAATGTACCGTAAGTTTTAAATATGTAATAAATCAGATAATTAGGCCAAATTATTAATAGTTGAGCGTCCGTGCTAAAACCACGGAACTCGGGAGTGCCTCACACCTTCTCCCGGGTTAACAGAATTTCTTACCCGGTTTTCTGTGTTCGCGGACCATAAATAGAGTCAAATTTCCTCGATTTGGGATTTAAAATAAACCGGTGACTTGGGACACCATAAATTATTCCAAGTGACGACTCTGATAAATAAATAATCCCATTTCGATTAATGTCACTTAAATTGGAAAAACTCCCCTATCCCCCCCTTTGAGAAAAAAGAGGTGTGACACCGAGTATATCCGACATAAGTTCACTACGGAAAGTTCAAAGAAAAATCTACTTATCCAGATGCGATTAATCCTTGCTTGCAAATCACACAGTTTTTCCATGCATACTTTGGTGATATAGCCATTCCCCATTCATGTGGGAGATTGTTGAGATTTTTCTTATTTAAGATGAAATAGTCTTAAAATGAGGGTAAATGGTAAATGGAGGAAAAATAAAATTTTTGAGTAAAATTTTAAGTTTTCCCTTCTTGACAATGAGACATTGTCCCATATTGGAAGAGGAAAAGATTTTTGGTGGGTATATATATAATTGCTCTTCTTGTAGCTCTTAAAGAGTTAAGAAGAAAGCAAGCCTCGCGCCATCGTCGTCGTCGCTCGCTCTGCTCGGCTCGGCTTCGGCTTCGGCTTGATTAATTTTTTGGACCAAATTAATTTGATAATAGTAAATATTAACATAAGATTATCCGCATTTATAACGGATATGTTCCAATCCGTGTATTGACCACCAGCTGTAATAGCAGTCGCCTAATGCTCTTCCCACCATGGCCAAGTGCTTGCTCCACAAATAAGCTAGTGCATGCTCCACCATGGCGGGTGGAGGGTCGTTCATCTTCAAAGCTGACTGCTATAAATATGTGCAGCAGCTGTTGAAGAAAGACACCAAACTGAAAACGCTCAACTTTGGCTATACATTGCACTCCTTCCTCTCAGTATTTCCATACGATTTTCTGAGTTTCTACTCCTTTGTTCTGTATTGTTTTAACTTCAAACAAAGCAACTGTAAGTGTGATTTTCTACCGAACTTTGTGTTCGCTGAAATACTGGGGTTTGAAGTACCGCTACACCAGTGTGTGATTCGTTCTATCGTGGGAGAAAATAATCCATAACCTTGGGTACTAGGAGGGGATTAAATTCCTTAAGAAAATACTGTGAATTCAGCGGGCTCGAATTAATTACTGTTTCATTACGATAACTTATATTTTTCAGAATTATTATTTACAAATACAGCAATATTGACGGGACTAACACTCACTAGTGACTCCTTTTCGACTAGGCACTAGGCTATTATACATCCATATACGATCAGTTCTAAAGGAACTCATACTTCCTATCTATCAAACAATAACAAAACAGAAACACTATTTGAGTACTTTATAATATATTAATTATTTCACCAATTTAAGCAGATCGATAGCACCAAATCTGGAAGAGTTCACCAATTTAAGCAGATTGATAGCACCAAATCTGGAAGAGTAAAGAGAAAAGAACTAGTAAAGGTTGCCTCTGTTTTCTATTAAACACATGTTTGTAAGTGGAGTTTATTTATTTCAAAAAGTATATCACTTCAGCTTTGTTTGCTAGTAAACTTACAAAGGGCACATAAGCTTCTTTTTTTTCCCCTATCATATATTAAAAATATAAGATTATATCAATTTCATTCTTCTTCAGTTATCATGTGATATCAATTTCATTCTTCTTCAGTTATCATGTTGCCCTCTTTGGAAATAATTTTACTTGGTTAACCATAGGAACAATATATCTTCATTATTTTTTTCTCAAACCCAGAAATAGCTGTTCAATAAAAATATAAGGATAACAATCTAATAATCAACAGAAACGAAACAATACATATATGTAGAAGCATCTTATATCACATTATTGAAAGTTCAGTTCTATAATAAGATAGGAAACATGAATCGTTGGGGGAATTGTTCTCTCTTAGTTCATAGTTAATGCTAAATTAAACGACGACAAGAATTCCTGGTGCTAGGAAGGTATTGATCACGCACGATAAATTAAATACTCACGAAAAGACCTATTTGCAGAGATGCTTTAAGTACCAGAGAAATTCTTACCAGAAGCTTACAAGCGGCAGCGATAGCAAGTCACTTAATTAGAAGATGATAGTTGAGGGTTTAGAGGGATGAAGAGACGTGGAAGAGTGCGTGGATGTTTAGCGGTTTTTAAGGATTTGAGATACGGAGTTCTATTAAAATAATATTACTAAAGATTTTAAGCGCCAACAGACTTATTTTTAATTGCTATAAATTAGCTACACCTTTCTGCTAGCTAGCTAATCTGGATTCTTTCGCGAAAAGGTATTTTATTTCTAAATCTCCTAAAAGATATTCTATATGAATTCTCCACAAATTTAATTAGGATGGTGAGATAGGATAAGAAATAATGACGGCACAAAGTTATTATTTTAATTATACATAGAAAAATTATTTTAAATATGTGGGTTGTGGCCACGCCAATTTTGATAAATTGTCATATTTAAACATTCGTAATTAATAAATTGCAATAATAATAATAATAATTTGCTTGAGATTAACTTGGATTCGTCCATAGCTAAACAAAAGATTAGCAATATATTGGAATTTCCCGCTAAAATTTAGCTATAGATTTGGCAAGGAAACATCCTTAGCTACTTTTTAGCTAGAGATTAGCAACGGAATATATTCCTAGCTAACAGATAAAGTTGCGGGAAAAATAATTAGCGCCAAAATAGAATTCCCTCTAACATTTAGCTATAGATTAGCTAGGAGACTTTCCTTGCTAATACATTGTTAGGGATTTGCTACGGACTATGTCCCTATCTAACCTATGATCTCTTGGAAAAATAAATTTAGCGCCAAATTAGAATTCCCGCTAAAAATTAGCTATAACTTTGGCTTGGGAAAATCTCTAGCTATGTTTTAGCAAGGAATGGTCCCTAGCTAATTCCTATCTATATTATGACTAGATTCTTAATCGAAAACATTTGCAAGGAAATGTGACTTTTCTAGCTAAATTCCTAGCTAAAGGTGCATATTAGCTAGGGATATGTGTATCCAAGCTAAATTCCATAGCTAATGTCCTGTTTTCTTGTAGTGTTTGTCTCTGTTCTCTGTTTCACTTGTATTTATGCGCTTGCTACTGGTTATTGGTTGCTCAATGATTTATCTTAAATTATTTGTCATTTTAGAAGTTCAAGATAAAATTAATTATTATTTTCTTTTTTTTTTAACCTTAGTAGTAATTGTTCTTGAAGATGGAAATGACATATAAACAGAATAAATATCCAATGAAAAGAGATTATATCATAAGATATAAATAAGGATAAAATAATAAAAAAATTATTTTAATTAATGTTTCTTAAAAATCGTATAAAAAAGAGAAACATAACAGTTAATTTGATGCGGGAGAAAGTATATCCTAATATTCATTATTAATGGTTAGTTCGACGGAACAGTATCCTTGTTCTAACATGTACTTATGTAATTTTCACGTAAAGAGATTTGAACACTCACCCCAAGTTGATGAAACTGATCAAAATCTAAGTGTGAGGTGTTTATGACTACTTCGACTACATTACCCAATGAATATGAGCAAAACCTGAATTCTGGAAGTTTCCTTTCAATTTAATAAACTTTTTTTTATTAATAAAGAAACCACCATAAGTGGCAGAAATAATTTAAATCGAAGAACACTAGACCAATACCTATATTGATGATCTGAATTTTTTTTGTACGACTTGAATTTACTTGGGGCCAGTATATACACTTAGGGCAAAAAAGGAAACTTACTCTTCACAGACCTAACAAAAAGTGCATATGTTTTCCGAGCCGTGCCTTTGACAGAGCAATAAACTAATGGTGAAATCAATCGACAATTATCTCAATCCCGATCGCCGCTTAATTTGAGGCTCTTTATATTCCACTTTACTCACATTTAATTAAGTTTTAGTACGGCCAAATACCGTCCTTAAAGTTGGCTTCAAATTCTATTTAGACACTTTAACTGAGACTTGTATGTATTGGATACTTCAACCATAATAAAAGTGTGCCTATTGAACCCACCAGCTGATAATAGAGAGCACTGCAACAATTTTAAAGATGACCTGATAGTGTGAAGGTGTTGTTAAAGGGACGAAGGTGTTGAACTGACTATCTGGTAATTGTCGATAATGGTCCCAAGAGATGGTGGGGAAGATGCAGTGTATTTGGTGGTGTATGATAGCCGAAAGAGACAATATGTTAAGGTGAAAGCACGGTAAAAATACGTTTTAGTATTGAAATGATCTTAATGAGTTACAGTGTTTGCTCAGATGGTTTAATTACTGGAGAAGATGAAGGCAATATTGATGCAACAATGGAGATAATTGTATGAAATAAAAAAGCAATGGTGGTATTGGTGGCGAAGCGGTGTCGGCAGCAAAGTTAAGGTGGAGTTTTTAATTAGAAAATGTGATTCTTTTTTTACAAAAATGTTGATTGTTTAGCTTAATTAGAAAATGGAGTTAATATTGGACCCATTCAAGCTTTTGAATTTTTCCATTGAAAGAGAAGCTATTGATTGTTTGGTCGGAAGGCGGAATACATTGACATCGCAGGGAGGGGGAGGGGGCGGGATAGCAGTGGGGTTCTTTTCTCTTTCTTTTGTTTTTTATTTTTTCCTATGGCATTTTTTTAGATTAAAAAATCACGTGGCTTGTTTTTATTCGTTAATTTTGCCATGTCATGTGCGTGCAGTTCACTCGTCTAGTTTTACTTCCACACATTATTAGAGGTGTTCAATAGGTACACTTCTATTGTGGTTAAAGTGTTCAATAAGTACAAGTATTAGTTGGAGTGTTTAAATGGAATTTGGGATCAACTTTAAGGGGATGTCTATGTCTTTGACCTTTTGGTAATAAGTAGTTTATTATATTTTATCATTTCTACGTTTATCGTCGATCTATAACAACTCTCCTTAGAATTGTACAAATAAAATTAAAATTTAAAAGACTCACTTTTAAAGGATTGAATAGTCTCCAGAATGGCTATTGAAATGGGGCCAAAATAAGTCTCAACAAGGAAAATCGAATGGGCTGATTGTGATAAATCTTAGCGGATTTAACCGAATTGCGTCGTAGTCCGCTAAAATTTGCTTTGGTCAAGATAAACAAGTTAAATTGACTAAATAATGAGTTATAGGACGTTATACTACAGCGTTCCCTAGCTCAAAAATTTTTCATCTATTTTCCTAACTTTTATAATTTCTTTAATTACCAAATGGAGCTGATAAAAGTTTCTTTTGTTTACAACACTTAATTTGGGGTACATGTGCCGTTCAAATTGACCCAATCTTGTTGGTTGAATATCTGAACTTTCATCTTATTGGTGAAAATTCGATTCTTCACCTTATAATTCCGGTCCTCCCCATTTTCCACAAAACAATATATAATAAAAAGAAATTTAAACAAAAAAGTAACATTCTTGATCAATTATGCCTAAGTTAATACCATCTGAATGAATTTATGAAAATCAAAGTGTCCAAATTTGGAAGAATTAGACAAGTCTCGGCTTAATTCATCGCCCACACCCCCATGTTTTTTACTTTGTTTTCCTATGCTTGTATTACTCAATCTCTGCCAGTATGCATAAGCGATAGTATTCTGTAGACCCAAGTCAGCAGTTCCCAAAATCTGTTAATGTGGACAGATTAACCCATAATCGAGTCCCCCATTAGAAGAGAGAAGGAATAGAATAATGACAAGAAGAATAAGTATATCCTCCCACCATTTCCGTTCGTATTAATCTAAGAAATATTCTATTTTCTTATTAATCGTTAAATAAAAAAGAATAATACGTCTTATATTAAAGAAATTTTAATTTTAAAGTTCATATTACTGTTAATGAAATTTTTATAGCTACACAATTGTTATAATATCTTTAAGCTTACAAATTTTAAAAGTCATAGTCACCTAAACGTTTTTACTATAATACATATAAAACCACAAGATTTAATGGTATTTATTTATTTCTTACTTAAACTCCGTATAAATCAAATTAAGTCGCATCAATTGAAAGAAAGATTATATTTAAGGAAAAAAAGAATGACAATGAGACGTGCACGCATATATCTATTTCTATACTATAAGTGGGGATAACCAGACAGCTCATTGTTTGTCGGCCATAGGGATATTTCTGAAATTTCATAGTTTATATGCTTTCAAGGTATTGTACTTGTTAGCTTTATTGCTTGTGCACGCTTGATATGTTTGCTGGAATTATAGGGCCCACCTCAACTTTTCATGCCTTGTGTCATTGCAGCACTTTAAAACTGACACTTACTAATCAAGTGGGCCTTTCTTCAGTTGTTTCAATATCATTAGAGATAACATTATTACCTTACCTCTCTTTCTTTCTCATTCATAATATCATGTCTTTATTTCCTATTCTAAGTAATTAAAAAATAAAAGAACCAATTATAATAAATAAAAACAGTCCTTTTTCTTCTCCTGTTATTTTCTTTCTCTTTCATAAAATTAATTGAATAATAAAAGAGCAATCTTAATTCTAATTAAAGGTCAAGTCTTGTAGTTTATTGTACGTGACCTTTGAATAAGGCATATACATTATACAATTATTATACTTTTTGTATAATTAAATTTTCTAATTAAATTTGAAATATGCTAAAATTATTTCATAAATATTTCATGTATATTGATATATATCTTATGTATGTTTTACCTATTATGTAAATATACTAGGAATATTTTATAAATAAAATGCACAAATAGATATATACACATATACATTGTATTATTATTCTATTTGTTTAATTAAATAATCTAATTGAATTTTGTAATATACTAGAATTATTTCAGACCAAAAATATATAGAATGATATACTTATGATAATAGAAAATCTAGGGATTGATATAATTAATGAAGAGTTGTATGGAAAGATGGAGTTTCGGTTGCAATGTGATGGGCAGGGGCGGATTTATATGGACCCAAGCAGTGTCACAGGACACTACTTCGTCAAAATTTTTATCTACATATATATATATATATATATATATATATATATATATATATATATATATAATAAGTAAAACAAAAATACAAAATATAATCATTAAAAGTGACACCACTTGCATCGAAATAGCTCAAATTGTCTAGTGGTTGATAGCTTCAAGTTTGATGTAAGAGGTCTTGGGTTCTAAATCCCTTAGCTCCACAAAATATGTTTTGACTGTTGGGCTTATTGCTAGATATAGTGAACCGCTTATGAAAAATCCTGCGTGCCACTGGTGATAAGTAAGGGTGGGCATTCGGTATTCGGTTTATCAATTGTGTATACCAAATACCGTACCAAATTAATTCGGTACGGTTCAGTATTTCTTATTTTGGTTTGATATGGTTTTGGTTTGATACATATTCATGTGTCACGTACTGCTAAGTGCTAAGAGCATTAGCAAGCAGAAACAAATTTTCAGTGCATTCCTAATTAAGGAAAATCTTTCCTTTTATTTCTTATTGAAAGGAAATGAAATCCAGAGGCATCAACATTCAGCACTACTAATAAGTAATATCTTTCCTTTGGAAATTAAAATGATAATGACTAAATTTAATACTAATATGAAACGAAAGATTCTGACTAAAAGGAAAATTTAAGTTTACACCAATAAGTAATAACAACTAAAGTGTTACACGCTCACAGCAACAACAACATTATGCAAAGTTTTCAAACCTATTGGTTACTGCCATTATGCCAAACATAAAGTTATAAGTTTAACTAATAAGCAGGCAACCAGCAACAACATCAACATAAAACGATAAGAACACTGGCCCATAACGCCATAAGTCTAAGTGTCTAACACATTAAGCTTAAATAAGTTAAACAAATTCTCAAAAATCAAAATAACACAAATAGTCTCGACTCTCGAATCAACTTTAGGAACACATGGCATTATTGAACTTGAACCTAAAAAAAGAAGATAAAATCATAAGTTAGAATATTATTTTTTGATGATAAAAGAAAAAAACTGCAAAAGTATATGACCAAACAAATAGAATATTAAACTCACCACTGCAACTATACGTTAAAGTGATCAAACAATGGTAGTAGTGCTTCCATTATTTTCCATATCCAAAGATAATTCAACCAAATACATATGTCATACAAATAAACAAGTGTAAATAAACAACTGGGTTTAGTATCACAATGCCTAAGGAAAAGAGACCTAGTGGAAACTACAATAGCTACGATAAAACAGTCCCTTAAATCTGTTTGTGTACACCCAAACTACTGAAAAGCTGAATAACAAGTTGCAAATAGCACATAAGTTAGTTCTTTCCCTCTTAATTTCGCCCAGGCCAAGTGGTAAAATGTATTTTGTAAATGGCGTCCAACTACCAATAAGTCTCCACGACTTAACTATAGACTAGACACCAAAATATTACTTCTGTACTTACTATATTATCCTTGAGTCAATTATTCAACGTACTAACTTAATGAAGATTGAATAATGAAGAATGAAGAAGTTGTGAACCTGTTAAAAAGTTGAAGATTGAAGGTTAAAAATGAGGAAACAAGCCGTCACACTTGAGAGTCGTCGGCGCCGTGGTCGTTAAGTCATCGTGACGCCGTCTCTATCGCAGTCGCAACACTCGCAGTGGTAGACTCGCAGCCACAAGCTCACGGCCGATCTGTTCTTCACTTATTGAGAAACCTAATTCTAATTCCAATCCTTAGAAATAAGGGGAAAAGATTAAAAGAGTAATGGACTTGAGCTTAGTCTTGAGTTATTGGGCTAGAAATAAACTTAAAATTTTGGGTTGGGCTAGGGCAGTATAGGACAAGGAATTAGGAATTAGGAAGCACATGGAATACTTTATAAATTCGGTGTTTCGGTATACCGAAATATCAAAATCTTAATACCGAGGACCATACCGTTATACTGAAATACCGAAAATTTAATACCGAATTATACCGAAATACCGAAAAAATTAAAACTGAAATACCGAATTAATTCGGTTCGGTTCGGTTCGGAATTCGATTTTTCGGATTTTATGCCCATCCCTAGTGATGGGGTCAGTTGGGATTCTATTATGGAATATAAATATTTGCTACCATGTTTTGTTAATTGATAATTGCTACTAGGGTTATGTATTTTCTTTAAATCTTGCACAATTATGTTTTTTCTCTTAATTTGATATGTATTAACTTAAATTATTGTATACAGGTAGAACCGAGGCTCTATGCTTGATCGAGGCATCTGGAACAATAGGTCAAGGCTCGGTACCTACGTAAGAGATCGAAGTAACAATTATAACTGAGCTCGAGGATCGAAGTTCGAACAAGACCATCATATTTGCCCTCGAGTTTATCGGGGGCACGACCGACCCCGCTTCTAACGACCTCGAAGAAAAGCGTTGCCAACTCACACGACAAGTATCTATGATTCTCGCCATTAACCAATTATTATGATAAAAATTACGGGATTAAGTCAAAAAGGGAGCCAACGGTCTACATAATTTCTTATAAAATAATATCTTAAAGGTTTCATCTCCCCATATATATAAAGGGGATGGAGTAATCCATGGGAGGGTAACATACTTAAAAAAACAAGGTACTATTTTTACCAACTTTATTCATATTATTCTGGCTTCAATAAGATCACATCTAAATTCGAAGGAACTTAACATTGCGAGGCTTAAGTTGTTCAATCTGCAAGGTTTGCATTTAATTTTCTACATATTCTTCCATATTAAATCTGATTTTTCGCTTTGTATCAAACTAGATCATATATCCTTAAAACCGCGTATAAATTCAATTGTTATCCGATTTTGGGGGTAAACAATTATATAGTTAATATTTGTACAAATAATTAGTTGGACATATGTGCACTTAAAAGTTATTTGTTTAAACGTAAATTTCTTCCCATCATTCAAATTTTAAGAGTTTTTTTTTTCCTATAAAGAAATAGTAGTATAAATTTTCAAAATCAATAATTGAAGCTAAAATCATCCAACTTTATTATATGCATCTCTATAATCTTATAAATAACATTAAAATCTTTCTTTGAGTAAATAATTTTCCTGAGTAAAATAGAGTCTAATTTGATGTAAAACTGAAAAATAAAAGTCCTCTACTTCTGCTTATTTCACATGTTAAATAGTTTAAATTAGGTTATATTCCCTTCCCTAAAAAATAAATGTCATTTTATTTAGCTAAATATATTTGGCCAAAATAAATGTTGCTCTAAGAAATTAAAGCGATATTAGTTGTGTTTTTCTAAATCCCTCGAGATGGGGTGTTACTCGTATTATTCAGCAGGCACATACTATCATCTCCTGCTACCCGATTACTATTTTTAAGTTTTTACCTAAAGCGCACTAGTTGATTTTAAACCGTGCCTTATGCGTGCACTACATGTCCCGTGCCTATGGCCCAGGAGGCATTTGGACCTCTATTTTGGATGGTTTCTAGACTTAGCTTAGGGTGCTCAGAAATGATAAAACTAGGCGACATACAAAATAAGTTGGACTTTATGTAAAAGCAATTAAGGGCTCAAGTTAGCCTCCACACTTACACAACAAATGCACGCAAATAAATTAGGCGGGTGACAATTTCAGAATTAATAGAGTCTTAAATCCTATAGTCATGGCTTCTAGGTGATTCTGGATCCAAACGTGCAGACAGTTTTAGAGAAAGATGCCATTTTAGGTATAATTTCTAAGCGACTACACAGTCAGCCCGCTGATTACAGATTATAAGCTATTAAACCTATAGACATGATATCTAGGTGATTTATACGATAGTTGGCAGTGATAACTATTGAAGATACTCAGAATTACTCAGTTTGATCCTATAGGCATGCTTTCTAATAGTGGAAACGAAATAGTGTTGAAAGTTTAATATTAACACTTAAAAGCGAGTGGTATTACCCTATAGGTAGGATTTCTAACGATTAACGATTGAAATTATTTTTTTATACTTAGCTCCTATAGGCATGTCTCCTAGGTGGGCATTATAACAACGTATTAACCAAGTAAAACCCTATAAGCATGATTTCTAAATGTAAATTTTGTAGAACATAAGCTAACATAGCCCTATAGTCATAGTATCTAATGAATATGCTGCAGTTATGTAAATTGAAAGATTGGTCATTGACACTTTATTTTCTATAGGCATGGTATCTAATAAAACACATAGGAGCAGAATATATTAAACGAATTAAACACTCAGGTCCTATGGGCAGGTTATCTAACAACACATAGGAGAAGAATATGTTGAGTAAATTAAATACCTATAGGCAGGATTTCTACCCGTTCATGTAAATATTAGAATATACCCATTTTTCCAATTTTACTAATACCCCAACTGTTATTACAACATTATTACAGGCCCGATGAATGAATCAAATTACAAAGTTAAAAAATCACTATAGTGGGCCTAAGACAGGCCCAAAGTACACCCAGCCTCGCCAGGCCTTCAAATTTCGTATCCATACAGGTTTCACCACAGTCCAGAAGTCATAGCCAAATCAAACCCAGAAAACAATCTTCATTTATACAAAATAGCCAAAACCCAGTAACCACAGCTGATTACCAACCATTTACACAAACCAATTGGTTCATTCAGTAGGCGAAAAATGAGGCAGAATTGAGCAATTGGGACAAAGTGGCCACAGAACCTTAGACCCTAGTGTGTTAGAGTTCCCAAGGGTTTCAAGAACCCAGGGCAGTGCTCACACTAGGGAGGTTAATAGAGAAGATTTAGGGGGCCTTGGCTTCTAGTCGGCCCAGAATTTGACTCATAACAAGAAACAATCAAAGAAATAGTAATAAAGTAATAGCTTTGGAAAAGCATTTGCAGATACTTTAAGATAATCACATAATGAACATGATCTCGAGAAGCAAACTAATACATTGGGGCAGAGTTACATATGACAAGAAACAAGGAGCTTGGGATTGCAAAGTTTGCAGGCAAGGGCATTAGACTAGTAAAACCAATTAATAAAACCAGTTTAGAACTTAAAGGATCATATTATACCAAACTCACGATTAAACAATATAACACAAACTGGATCAGGTACCATAGAGGGCAACAGTCAAGGAAGAAAGGATAACAAGTTATTAGAGGTACATAATTAGATATGGCAAGAATACATAGAGTGACAATCATATTCGTAGGGGCACACTATACATTTAGAATGAAGGTCTTAAACAAACTAAGGCATATTAATGACAAAAACTGATCACTAGATATTCGGAATTAGGCAGAACACATGGATTAAGCCATATAATCAAGGCAGAACATTCAGATTATCAACAATCACCAAGCTAAACATGCTTCAATCTGTCCAAGTTGACTAAGCTATCTGCAAAGACATTATTAGGCTAGTAATTATAGGCAGAATTAGACAAAAAGAGTCAAGGGAATACATGAAGTCATGCAGTTTCAGAAAACATGCTAACATAATGGAATAAACATTGCGAAGGTTTAGAAACTAACCTGTGATTGTTCAATAAACAAGAAAGAACAGCAAATAGGACCCACAGTCTCAAATGTGTCAAGTTCCAAAGGGTTTCAAGAACCCAGGGCAGTGCTCACACCCAAGAGAGGTCGAAAAAAATAGAAATCGGGTGGCCTTGTGTTTCAGCCAGCCAAGAGCCCAAAACATAACAAGATTCTCATCGAGCATAGATTTAAGCTTCAGGCTTAGTGGGAAAATAGTGATTGAAGTTCTGTCCAAAAAGGGGAAGGGAAATATATTTTTATAGTAGTAGGAATCGAACAAACAAATAGGGAAATATAATCAATTAGACATTAAAAAAAAAGAAGAAGAAGAGTATGAAGAATCAATTAGAACCAATTTAGGAGAAAAATCAGGCCAAACCCTAGTTTTTAGGGAAAATAAATATCAACGGAATATACACAAAAGCAGTAAAATAGGATGAATATAGACACAAATAGCACTAAAAATCAGAGAATCGAACCAATTTTGGTCCGATTTAAGGAAATCTGAAAACCCTAGTTTTAGGGTAAGTAAGAATCAACAAAATATAAACAAAAATCAAACTCACACAGTGTAGAATAAATGTATGTAGACTGAGTGTCGTCCAGATTCAAGAAATGGGAGTCAATCGAACATAATCAGAGTGGTAATACTTTCCATGTTTAGGCAAGTATTTGGTAATACCATGGAAAATCAACCAATAGCTGAAAGATACTAATATGGTAAGGAGATGAGAGGGAAATTCCTTTAGAAGAGGGATTAAGGGAGGGTTTTGAGAGGCGGCGGCTAGGGTTTCTCAGAGAAGAAGAGAAAGTAGAGAGGATTTAGAGGCGGCGGGTGGTGAGAGTGGTTAGGGTTTGAGCGGGTTTTGATAGTTAAAGAGAGGGGGTGAACGGGGGCCGTTGATCTTGAGAGATCAACGGCTGGGATTAAAGATAAATGGGGCGGGTCGTATAAAATGGGTACCGACCGGATGTTTGGGCTTGAGATTTATTAGGTTAGGGTGTTAGGTTTGGGCCAGCGATTGGTCCGAAAATGGGTGGGTTTTTAGGCTAGTTTTTTAATACCTAATATTTAATAAATAAATAATTTATAAAAGTAATTAATAAATAACAAAATATCATTTGTGCACTAAAATGATTAAAAAAATTACTTAACATTATAAAAATATAAAAGTCATTTTCTGCATAAATAATGTAATTATACATGCATATGGGCTATTATTGCAAAAATATGTAATTAGCCCTAAAATGCAAATGTAATTATAAAAAATGTACTGAAAAAAATATTTAAAACCTCATGCTGGTATAAATTATAAGTTCAGATGATTAAATCATCATCAAAATAATTTGAAGGATCATTATTGGATATTTATATAATAAAATACAAGAATAAATTGGTTTGAAGTCTTTAAAAATTATGAAAAATACTTGTGTATGTTTATAAATCAAAATGATGATGTATATGCACTATTTTGAAAGTGTATATATATATATATATATATATATATATATATATATATATATATATATATATATATATATATATATATATATATATATATAACGGAAAAATTGGGTATCAACAGCTGCCCCTCTTTACTCGAGAAGGATGAAAGAGTTGTCGGGTAAAGAAATGATGACCGATTTTGACCGAATGGGGTGATTTTCAAAAATATAGGCCGAACCCCAGTTTCTGAGTTGCCTACATATCCCTGGTTTTACAGGAATCAGGCCATGTGTAGTTCTGGATCCAATGATGGAATAAACCGATGGAGTTGTTGTAGGAACGGACAAGCTTTTCTGGATAGAACGATATCGGAATTGTGAATGGATGTACCTTGGAATGGTTATGGATATTTGAACGGTTATCAAATGGGAATGGGTAACGGACGGTGGTTGGTTACGTTTAAAATAATTGCAGGATATGAACGTTGAACAGAAACCGGAGCGAAGATTGCTCCCGTTAGGAGAATGGTTACTTCCTGAATTACCTGCAAAACTTAAAACACAATGCATGCAAGTATATATGGATTATTACGAGAATTTAAACATGATGCAAATTCCCTTTGGACCATGAAAGCTATCTTTGGAAGATGGGGATGGTGTCCTTAGACCATGATGTCCTGGGCCATGAATTGCGTGATAAGGGATTCACAAGCCATGAAATGATGTCCTCGGACCTTGAAAATGGTGCCTCTGAACTATGACGCCTTTGAATAATGATATGCGATATTGAGAGATCCTCAGTCCATGGCCTGGTGTCTTCCGGCTATGAGGATGATGGCTTCAGACTATGATGCCTTCGGACAAAAATGGCGGTATTTCAGCCCATGAGATCGAAAGACATGACGTTTGGTTATGCGAAGCGAAACAAGACATAGCTTAGTCTTGTGTAAGATCGGGGGCAGAGCTTAGCCCGAGGTGGAGAATAATGCTAGATCTCATGCAAGATGGGAGACAATGCTTAGTCTCGTCCAAGGAAAGGCAGTGCTTAGCCTTGTGCAAAATGGAGGCAGGGCTTAGCCTCATGCAAAATGGAGACAATGCTTAGTCTCATGCAGAGGAAGGCTGTGCCTAGCCTTATGCAATTAAGGAGGCAGGGCTTAGACTCATGCAAAAATGGAGACAATGCTTAGTCTCATGCAGGGGAAGGCAGCTTTTAGCCTTATGCAATTGAGGAGGCAGGGCTTAACCTCATGCAAAGGTGGAGACAATGCTTAGTCTCATGCAGGGGAAGGCAGTGCTTAGCCTTATGCAATTGAGGAGGAAGGGCTTAGTCTCATGCAAAATAGAGACAATGCTTAGTCTCCTGCAGGGGAAGGCAGTGCTTAGCCTTATGCAATTAAGGAGGCAGGGCTTAGCCTCATGCAAGATGGAGACAATGATTGGTCTCATGTAATGAACAAATAATAAGTAGTAGCAGAGTCTTTCTTAGCTGGAAATGTGTTTGCACTTAGCAGCTTTGTCGTTATGAAGATAGTGATTCTGAGGTGTTCCAAAATTTGAGAATATTTCTTGTTCCTGCATCCAAAGGACAATCGTGAGTTTTACGGGGGGAGGTTGGTTCGTGCCTCCGCCTGCCTGCTTTGCTTTGCTCTGTATCGAAGTCCTACTTAAGTTACCACGGGTAACATCTGGCTGTTTCATAAAAATAAAGTTTTCGAAAATGTGCGTGCATATGATGAATGTAGTTATTTAAAATACATTAGTATGCAATATCGGATAAATTAGATGAACCAATGACTGTGACACTTTAGAGACATTGCGACCTCCTTAGAATTTTGAGGGTCCTCCTCAAAATTCATGCCCCAGTTTACTTAGGTGATTCTCTGACCGTTCTGCATATGATGACGTTGGCTGGATTTGCTCCGAAATTTTAAGGGTCATCCTCAAAATTCTGCCCCAGTTTCTCGTTGTGGGGAAAATGAAAATTTTATTGAATTGTGACAAAACCCACAGGGCTGCCTACATATCCCCTCTTAAACGGGAATCGGGTCAAGCGTAGTTCAATTACACTAGATGAAGAAATGCAAACATTCTAAACATAATATCTTTTGATTGCATCTGAATTGATAGGCTTTGGCCAAACCTCTATGTCCATTTCTGCGAGTATGAGTGCTCCTCCTGTTAGTACTCTGTGAACCATGTAGGGCCCTTGCCAATTGGGCGAGAATTTTCCTTTGGCTTCATCTTGATGCGGGAAGATCTGCTTCAGTACCAGCTGCCCCAGTGCGAGCTGTCTAGGTTTGACCCTTTTGTTGAAAGCTCTGGACATCCTATTCTGATAGAGTTGACCATGACACACTGCATTCATTCTTTTCCCGTCAATGAGAGCTAATTGTTCATAGCGGCTTCTTATCCATTCTGCATCACTCAGTTCAGCTTTCTTTATAATTCTTAAAGAAGGAATTTCAACCTCGGCAGGAATGGCAACTTTGGTACCGTAGACCAGCAAATAGGGAGTTGCCCCGGTTGGTGTGCGGACTGCGGTACGGTACCCTAATAAGTCAAATGGTAACTTTTTGTGCCATTGCTTGTGGTTGTCTACCATTTTCCTCAGTATTTTCTTGATATTCATATTTGCGACCTCCACGACTCCATTCATTAGAGGCATGTATGCTGTGGAATTCTTGTGCTTGATTTTGAAGGTTTCACACATAGCTTTCATTAGGTCACTGTTGAGATTGGCGGTGTTGTCGGTGATGATGGACTCTGGAACCCCGAATCGGCAAACAATACGATCTCTGACAAAATCTACGATGACTTTCTTGGTTACAACTTTGTAGGATGCAGCTTCGACCCATTTTGTGAAGTAGTCTATGGCCACTAAAATGAACATGTGCCCGTTTGAAGCAGCAGGCTCGATTGGTCCAATGACGTCCATTCCCCAAGTGGCAAAAGTCTAAGGTACACTCGTTGTATTGAGTTCATTTGGCGGTACCCGTATCAACGTGTATTTGGCACTGATGACATTTATGGACATACCTGATGCAATATGTTTCCATAGTCATCCAAAAATAACCTGCCCTCAGTATCTTTTTGGCTAAAGCGAACCATTTATGTATAGTTTGAAAGTTCCAGAGTGTATCTCTTCGAGCAGTTTGGATGCTTCCTTGGTGTCAACACACCGTAATAACCCTAAGTCTGGAGTCCTTCTGTACAGAATTCCTCCACTTTGGAAGAAATGCTTGGACAATCTTCGGAGCGTGCATTTTTTAGTATGATTTGTATGCTCCGGGTACTCTCCTTTTGCCAAGTACTCCTTGATATCATGGAACCATGGATTCCCGTCTGCTTCTTCTTCAACATGAGCACATTAAGCTGGCTGATTATGAATCCTTACCGGAATGGGGTCGATGAAATTCTTGTCCAGATGCTGTATCATGGAGGACAAAGTGGCCAATGCGTCTGCGAACTCATTCTGGATTCTCGGGACATGTATAAACTCTATCTTCGTGAACCTCTTCATTATCTCTAGCACATGATATAGATATGGTAATATCTTGGTCTTCTTTGTAGCCCATTCTCCCTGCACCTGATGTACCAGAAGACCTGAATCACCAATTACCAGTAATTCCTGGATATTCATGTCAATGGCCAAATTGAGCCCCAATATGCAAGCCTCATATTCTGCCATATTATTTGTGCACGGAAATTTGAGTTTTGCGGATACCGGATAATGTTGACCTGTTTCTGACACCAAAACGACTCCAATACCCACTCTTTTGAAGTTTGCAACTCCATCGAAAAACATTCTCCATCTCTCATAGGCTTCAGCGATATCTTCTCCTACGAATGATACTTCTTCATCAGGAAAATATATTTTTAGTGGTTCGTATTCACCTCCTACAGGATTTTTCGCAAGATGGTCCGTTAATGCTTGTCCCTTAACCGCCTTCTGAGTCACATAGACGATGTCGAATTCACTCAACAATAACTGTCATTTTGCCAGCTTCCCTGTAGGCATGGGTTTCTGGAAGATGTACTTCAGAGGATCCATCCTTCATATGAGATATGTGGTATAGGCGCAGAAGTAGTGCCTCTGTTTCTGGGCTATCCAGGTCAAAGCACAGCAGGTGCATTCCAGCAAAGAATACCGTGCTTCGTAGGGTGTGAACTTCTTATTCAGATAGTATATGGCCTGTTCTTTCTTTCCCGTCTCATCGTGTTGTCCCAAGACACAACTGAAAGCCCCATATAATACGGAGAGATAGAGTAGCAGTGGTCTACCAGGTTCTGGCGGGACCGGGGCTGGCGGTGTGGACAAATATTCTTTGATTCATTCAAAAGCTTTCTGGCAGTCTTCAATTCAACTGGTTGCGACATCCTTCTTTAACATTTTGAAAATTGGCTCAGAAATCACGGTTGATTGTGCTATGAAGAGGCTAATGTAATTAAGATGTCACAAGAAGCTCATCACGTCTTTCTTATTCTTTGGAGGTGGCTAATCCTGGATAACCTTGACCTTTGATGGGTCTAGCTCAATTCCTCGGCGGCTGACAATGAATCCTAACAACTTTCCTACGGGGACCCCAAAGGCACATTTTGCGGGATTCAATTTCAAATTGTACCTCCGAAGCTGATCAAAGAATTTCCTCAAGTCTTCTTTGTGATCTGTACTCTTCTTGGATTTGATGATGACGTCATCAACATATACCTCTATCTTCTTGTGTATCATGTCGTGGAAAATAGTTATCATAGCCCTCATATAAGTGGCCCCAGCATTCTTCAGACCAAACGACATCATTTTATAGCAGTACACCCCCTACGGTTTAATAAAAGCTGTCTTTTCGGCATCCTCTTCATCTATCCAGATCTGATGATATCCCGCGAAGCAATCCACAAAGGATTGGAGTTCAGGCTTGGCGCAATTGTCGATCAGTATGTGTATGCTGGGTAACGGGAAATCATCTTTGGGACTTGCTCTGTTTAGGTCCCGATAATCGACGCATACTCTGACTTTCCCATCTTTCTTCGGAACTGGCACGATGTTAGCCAACCAAGTTGGATATTCAACCACTTTTAGAACCTTAGCTTTGATCTATTTGGTGACTTCTTATTTGATTTTTAGACTCATATCTGGCTTGAATTTTCTGAGCTTCTGCTTTACTGGTAGACATATTGGGTTGGTGGGCAGTTTATGAGCCACTATGGACGTGCTCAAACCAGTCATATCATCATAAGACCATGCAAAAATGTCTTCATATTCTTTCAAGAAACATGTGTATTCTTCTTTCTCTGATGGTGACAGGTGAATGCTTATGCGAGTTTCTTTGACTGTTTTGGAATCTCCCAAGTTGACTATCTCAGTTTCGTCCAGGTTGGACTTAGGCTTCTTCTCAAAATCTTCAACTTCTCTAACAATTTTCTAAGGTATTATATCCTCTTCTTCTATTTCTTTCGAGTCACTATCCTTATGTTGCGTTGTCTCATTACATGTCACAGTCGTAAGTTCATCGGGATAGGTAATAATAATGTTGTAGAGAAAAAACATAAAGAATAATAATAAATACTAAAATAACAATCCATTAGATAAAATCTTGAAAACGTCAAACATGTACGGCTCGATGACTCGAGCAATTATTTCAAAACAAAATATGCTTAAAACAAAATACTGAAAATGTCTTAAATGCTCATAAAAATTGCTTTTAAAATAAATGATGCTAATTGCCAGGCTACCCAGGAACTCGACGGGCCCTTGATGGTGTGGCAGTTCAGTTCCTGAGAACAACTCCCTTCTCTACTGTCTAGATAACGAGGCCTTCCTCCTCCTCAACTATTACACTGCAGTCTATGTCTTTATCTTCTAAGAATAGATTCCTCAAACCAGCTAGCACTTCATCTTCTTTAGATCCCCACATCATATCCGCCTGATGGAAGGACTGGTTCAAATGTGGTATCGGTTGCTCGAGAGGGTGATAGGGACCACGCCATAGTGGCGATCAATTTTGATACTCATGCCAAGTGTATTGATATCCCAGTCCAAAGGTCGAGCCGTGACATTTTAACTGTATTAATTTGGTGGTCCCTTGAAGATTATTGCCGAGACCCTTGCCGGGTTCATACCCTGTCCATGCCAATATGCTTTCTATTTTTCTACTCCACCATTTGTCCTTCTCAATCACGTTAACACGCTCAATGTGATGGTAAGTCTCTCCCCCAACTTCCTCCTATTCTCCGGGACAGTCTGGTTGGTGTAAATAGGGTTACTCCCATCTCCATGAATGATCACCTCCCGATGATTCCATTCGAACTTCACAGCATGATGCAGAGTAGACGCTACAGCCCGGTGGTGTGTATCCAAGGTCGTCCCAATAACGGATTGTATGAGGTGGATATGTCGAGCACTTGGAATTCAACATCAAACCAAGTTGGACCCATTTGTAACCAGAGGTTGGTTTCTCCGATTGTGGCCCTTTGAGACCCATCGAACGCTTTTACGTTCATAGTTCCTGCTCGTATATCATGCAAACCTTTAACTAACCTCTTCAAAGTAGTCAACGGGCAGATGTTGAGACTTGAACCCCAATCTATCAGGACCCTGGCAATGAATTTGTCTTCGCACTGTACTGTGATATGCAACTCCCTGTTATGGCTCAACCCTTTTGGTAGCAATTCATCTTCGTGGAAAGTGATCTTATGGCTTTCTAATACTTGCCCTACCACGTTGGCCATCTCTCCACTGGTAATGTTGTTGGGTACATAAGCCTCATTCAACACTTTCATTAACGCGTTCCTGTGTGCCTCAGAATTCTGCAGTAGTGATAGAATGGATACCTGAGCAGGGGTTTTGTTCAAATGATCGACCACAGAATACTCCCTTGCTTGCACCTTTCTCCAAAGATCATCCGGGCCGGTTTTAATGACAGGCTGTCCGGAAGCGGCTTCTTTACTTGTTCCCCCCAAATGCTCAGGTGTGTAAACCCTACCAGTTCTGGTCATACCTTGTGCTGCACCAATTTTTTCCATTTTCCCCTTTCCTTTCCTCCTCTCTTCTACAGTATAGTCCCAGGGCACAACATTGGAATTAAAGGATGGTGTGGGTGCTACCATTACTGAGAATGGTGTGGTCACTTCTACTTCGAACGGAGTTGGAGTGGCTGAGGGCGTTGTTACTTCAACCTCGAACAGAGTCGGTGCGGCTACCTCAACTTCAATCGGTGACTATATCTGTACCACAATAGGTGTGAGAGTGACTGAAGGCATTTTGGGATCATCCCCTTCTCGAATGAGCCCAATTGACCCTTCCGGATCCCATTCTTCATCAGTTTCTATCACATTTACCCCTTTTCCCCTGTGATCCGGGAGGGGATTATTGCAGACATTAGGTGCAGTCTCCTTTGCCTGTATAACTTTGGTATCAATCAACGTCTGGATCTTATCCTTCAGAGTGCGGCATTCATCAATAATGTGACCCTTCATGCCCGAATGGTAGGCACATATCTTGTTCGGATTGACCCATTGAGAGGAATTTTCCATGGCGACAGCGGGAATGAGAGTGACATAACCGGCAGCTTTCAATCTCTCATACAACTGGTCAATAGGTTCGGCAATAGGAGTGTATTGTTGGGGTGACCTACGGTTAAAATTTGGCTTGGGAATTTGGTAATTTTGGCGGGCTGGTGGTGAGTGGTAATATGCTGGCTGAGTGTTGGAAGTGTGGTAGGCGGTAGCGGGTTGTTGATATCTAGGAGGTGAAGGCTGATATATGGTTGGAGGTGTTTAGTATGTGAGAGGAGATTTCGGACCTTGGGCTACCATCACGGCCCCTAATTCCTTCTTTTTATATGTACCCCAGATTGCAAGGCTTTGTTCGTAGCCTGGAGTGCCTCGAAATTTGTTACCATCCCGCTTTTGATTCCCTCTTCTATTCTTTCTCCCAATTTGATGATGTTGGAGAATTTATGATTTTCAATTACCATCAACCTCTTGTAATACTGCGGATCCTGAGCTCTGACAAAGAACTTATTCATTTGCTCTTCTTCCAGTGCTGGCTTTACCTTTGCAACTTCAGACCTCCACCGAGTAGCATACTCACGGAAAGTTTCCGTTGGCTTCTTCTTGAGAGTTTGAATGTAGAAAATGTCTGGTGCGTTTTCTATGTTAAGCCTAAACTGATCCATGAAATCCGATGCCATGCTTACCCAATTAACCCATTTCTTTGGGTTCTAACTGATGTACTAAGACAGGGCGTCTCCAGTGAGGTTTCTCATGAATAGCTTCATACGGATTCTTTCATCCCTGCCAACTCCTACAAGCTTGTCACAAGATGTTCTCAAGTGCACCTTCGGATCACCAGTTCCGTCGAATATTTCAAACTTAGAAGGTTTGTAACTCTCTGGCAGTTCTACATCTGGCTGAATACACAAATCTTCATAATTCAAACCCTCAATGCCTTTGCCCTCTTCGACACTTTGAACCCTGCCTTTAAGTTTCTTGAGTTCCTCTGCCATGTTCTTGATGAGCAGGTCCTTCTCAGCAGATTCAGGTATGTATAGGGTCTGTTGTGGGATGTGGGGTAAGGTTTCCATATATATGGAATTGCTTAGGTGGACTCCGGGAATCTAGGCGTAATGGTGGTCATTGGTTGAGTTTTGCGGGTCAGGAATAGGCGGTGGTGAATTCTGAGGAGTGTGGTAGGTGGTAGTTTGTGGGTACTTGGTCGAATGATGATGATGCTGTGGAGGAGTTGGTACTGGTAGGGGATTAGGATTTTGGGGAGGCATGGCGTATTGGTGAGGTTCGAGAGGATTTTGTGGGTGTTGGTTTTGTGTGTTTTGAGGAGGTGTTGGATTTTGGGCATTTTGTTGGTTGATGTCGAGAACATTCAGGGTAAGGGAAAGGTTTGCCAAGTTACGGACCTGCTCAAGTTCCTCTTGTAACTCCAATATCTTCTGTTCTAACCGTAAAACCAAGTCATTATGCGCCGGAGTACTCCGACCATCCGAAGTTTCGACTTTCTCGGCGTGCGTAGCGTTGTCTTTCTTGATACCACTCATATCGTCCATCTTAGCTTTCCCTTTGTTCTTAGGATCACTTGGAGGAGGAGGAGGACCTATAGATCTGGTAGAATATGTTGATGATGCCAGTATGCACGAACCAACCTTAGGGGATGGGAATAAACAAAGAAAAGAAGAAAAACAAAAGGTAAACAAGTCAGTAAGGAATATTAAAAGGATATTTACGATATTAAAACACGTATTGTAGAATTATAAATTCACGTCCTAATTTTGGGACCTCATCGTGCCCAAGGTAGGCCTAGCGACATATAGCTTTGGAGAAAACTCAATGCCGATAACTGCGTCATTTCACTAATATGATAAATAAACCAAATCTCTACAAAAACGACAATAATTATAAAGAGTCACTAGTGGCATTTGCATTAATACAATCAAATTCTAAAACGAATCTAGAAAACATCATTCCTAATCTACTCGGTCCCAGAGGGACCTTCTCCAAGCTTGGCCTTCTTAGCCCTGTCAATCAGATTCCCCAGGTCGTGCATGTCCAACAGCAGATACACCCTTGCTAGATGTCCTCCTTTATTGCCTTCTACGTTATGATAATCCGAGAACCTTTTCCTCATCTTTCCCTCAAGTTCCATCAAACCCTGCTCCAAATACTCCAGCCTTTCTGTTGATTTAGTAGCGATTCCCCTCCATTCATTGATTGCCTCCATGTACACTTTACGTTATTCCAAATGCCTGGCCTCAGATTCAAAGACCCTTTTGCGCAACCTCCTGTATTTGACTTGTGCTTCAGCACCGTCGTCTATGACCCTATTTCTCAAATCAACCCCTGGCTTGACCTCACCTGCTATGTCATCGACCAACCATGATGGGTAGAAGTACACATGGCCGGCATGATACCTGTCTGGCTCGATGGTATCTTTCTCCACAATAATCTTTTGATGCCATATATGTTGTGCCTTGAACTTGAATGGAATGGCATTCCCTCGGAAGTCTGCTTTGTAATGAACCATTTTGGAAACCCGTGGTATAACCTGTTTTCTCCAAACTTGCCTCATGACTTTGAGAAGAGCATAAGGATAGATTCCCCTTAATCCGATTAGCAGTAGATGAGGAACATTTCTCGACCTGATGATGAATTCACTGCTAGGGAACCACTCGAACATCCAATGTACCTTGTCATCAGTCAAATTGCTAAAGAAATGTACCCAGCTCACAGCGTTTCCCGGTTGTGAAAACCCGTCTGGGAAAAAAGTCATTCTCTTCGGATGGTAATAAGCTATGTGGTCATTCCATGGTCGTCGCAAAAATTCTTGACGGTATTGTCTTCTCTGAAGGTGTTCCAACAACCATATTTGCAGCAAGAGATTGCAACCCTCGAAATGCCTATATCCCTTTTTGCAACGGTTTAAGGCTCGGTACATCTCAACCACGATCATTGGGATAATAGTGTAAGTTTACCCCTCAATTCCTTCCATTAGGGTCTTAGTGACCATAGCTAGGCGAGTGTGGATCCTTTCTCCTTGTGTTGGGAATATCAGCATCCCAGAAAACAGACAATGAATACAAAAACCTGGCGGTGAGTCCAACCCAAAGAAGTGATGGCAAATTTATCATGGTAAAGACGATATAACTTGCTGTGACCATAACGCTCGTAAAGGAAGTCGAATTGTATGTAAGATTTCTTCAAACAGACTAACTCGTCATTTTTCCTCAAACGCATCATTTTTAGGAAACCTCGAGAAGTACGATTTTCCGATACCAACAAGCCAGGTCTATCCCATAGGAGCCCGACGAAGCCTCCTATTTCCTCTAGAAGGGGAGTCATTTCTATATCACCAAAAAGGAAGACGACCATCTTCTCATCCCAGAACATAGTGGCAGCCTCAATTAACACATTGTTCGGCTGAATATCTAAAAAGAAGATAAATTTCCGAGAACTCTTTTCACATGGTTTTTGTCACTTGGCGATAGATTTTCCCACCAATCTATAAACAAAGGTGGGATACTTCGAACCATGCCGAACCTGGGGACTTCATGCCTCATTTCTACAAAACACATAAATTTAGCCCCTTCCCCCTCCGGATTCGACTATTTACACATTAATAATTAGCATATCAGCACATTTTCTCCAAATAATGCACATATCATGATTGTACCCATTGGGATTTAAGGAAATCTCGGCGGACTTTGGACAAGGCTTGCCTTAGAGAGTTATTACGCGGACAACGTTCTAACCCATACTAGGTTTAGACATGATGCATGCACAGTTAATATTAGAGTGGGGGTTTCTAGAAGAGTCTAGACCGGTACCCTCAAGTGGACAACTTGAGAGGGGAAGGCACGGAACCGTCGATTGCACCGCTGATCGACTAGTTTTACCGCAAATAATAGTTTTAAAATTTAAAAGGGTGATTTAGAAAGAGCACGGACACTCATCAAGTGCCGCTATGGTATTAATTACGCACGAGTGGAATATTATATGGAGCATGCTTTATCTAAAGATAAAACAACACGTTGTCAAGTATTTTGCATGATGAAGACAATAAATGCAGTATTAAATGGAGCGTAAAGACATAAAAAGAAAGGAAAACAAGGAAGAAGTTAGTTCGCGCAATGTGAAAGAATTGCAATAAAGCAAGAAAGGGGGTAGGGGAGGTAGGGGTAGGGAGAGACATGATGTAGCAAATTTAAAAATGATTCGGAGTAAGTGAACATGACTAGAAAATAAAGGAAAACGCACATTGTAACCAAATCAAGCAAAGATTTGCATATTAATACAAATTCAAAAATAGAGGGAAATAGGGGAAAGGGTGTGCATGTATCCATAAAAAGGGAAAATGGAAAAGGAATGTTCATGTAACAATAAAGAACAAGGAAACACATTCATCAAAGAAGACTAATTCATATAGACCAAGTTCGCTATGGTAAGAGCCTCATGCTGTCGCGCCCATCTTTCTCGCGAAATTGGGTTTCGACACGTGACAACTCTTTTAAAGGAAGGTGTTAAAAGAGAGAGTCTCCACCTAACGGGTTTGAGGTGCGTTAGGGCACCTATTTGCAAATAACTCTGGTTTAACCAGTTTGCGTCACCAAAGATCGGGTAAGGGCTCAAATTACCTCGAAGAGAAGGTGTTAGGCACTCTTCGAGGTCCACAACTGTGGGTCCGAGCTGAATGTGAATTATATGAATTAGTCAAATAGTCAGAGAGAAAAACAAGAAGTTTGAAAAAAAATCATTTTTAGAAAGTCCTTGAGTAAACACAGATAAGTGGTTTAAAGACAAAATGGGGGTCCTAAGTTTTTTAGCCTAAAGGATCACCCCGTGCAACATAAATAATACTTCATAATACCCTCGAGGTGGGGTGTTACTCGTATTATTCAGCGGGCACAGACTATCATCTCCTGTTACCCGATTACTATCTTTAAGTTTTTACCTAAAGCGCACTAGTTGATTATAAACCGTGCCCCTATGCGTGCACTATCTGTCCCATGCCTATGGCCCATGAGGCATTTGGACCTCTATTTTGGATGGTTTCTAGACTTAGCTTAGGCTGCTTAGAAATAATAAAACTAGGCGACATACAAAACAAGTTGGACTTCATGTAAAAGCAATTAAGGGCTCAAGTTAGCCTCCACACTTAGACAACAAATGCACACAAACAAATTAGGCGGGTGACAATTTCAGAATTAATAGAGTCTTAAATCCTATAGTCATGGCTTCTAGGTGATTCTGGATCCAAACGTGCAGGCAATTTCAGAGCAAGATGCCATTTTAGGTACAATTTCTAAGCGACTACACAGTCGGCCTGCTGATTACAGATTATAAGCAATTAAACCTATAGACATGATATCTAGGTGATTTATACGATAGTTGGCAGTGATAACTATTGAAGATACTCAGAATTACTCAGTTTGATCCTATAGGCATGCTTTCTAATAGTGGCAACGAAACAGTGTTGAAAGTTCAATATTAACACTTAAAAGCGAGTGGTATTACCCTATAGGCAGGATTTCTAACGATTAACGATTGAAAATGATTTTTTTATATTTAGCTCCTATAGGAATGTCTCCTAGGTGGGCATTATAACAGCGTATTAACCAATTAAAACCCTATAAGCATGATTTCTAAATGTAAATTTTGTAGAACATAAGCTAACATAGCCCTATGGTCATAGTATCTAATGAATATGCTGCAGTTATGTAAATTGAAAGATTGGTCATTGGCACTTTATTTCCTATAGGCATGGTATCTAATAAAACACATAGGAGCAGAATATATTAAACGAATTAAACACTCGAGTCCTATGGGTAGGTTATCTAATAACACATAGGAGAAGAACATGTTGAGTAAATTAAATACCTATAGGCAGGATTTCTACTCGTTCATGCAAATATTAGAATAAACCCATTTTTCCAATTTTACTAATACCCCAACTGTTATTACAACATTATTATAGGCCCGATGAATGAATCAAATTACAAAGTTAAAAAATCACTATAGTGGGCCTAAGACAGGCCCAAAGTACACCCAGCCTGGCCAGGCCTTCAAATTTCGTATCCATACAGGTTTCACCACAGCCCAGAAGTCATAGCCAATCAAACCCAGAAAATAATCTTCATTTATACAAAATAGCCAAAACCCAGTAACCACAGCTGATTACCAACCATTTACACAAACCAATTGGTTCATTCAGTAGGTGAAAAAGGAGGCAGAATTGAGCAATTGGGACAAAGTGGCCACAAAACCTTAAACCCTAGTGTGTTAGAGTTCCCAAGGGTTTCAAGAACCCAGGGCAGTGCTCACACTAGGGAGGTTAATAGAGAAGATTTAGGGGGCCTTGGCTTCTAGCCGGCCCAGAATTTGACTCATAACAAGAAACAATCAAAGAAATAGTAATAAAGTAATAGCTTTGGAAAAGCATTTGCAGACACTTTAAGATAATTACATAATGAATATGATCTCGAGAAGCAAACTAATACATTGGGGCAGAGTTACATATGACAAGAAACAAGGAGCCTGGGATTGCAAAGTTAGCAGGCAAGGGCATTAGACTAGTAAAACCAATTAATAAAACCAGTTTAGAACTTAAAGGATCATATTATACCAAACTCACGATTAAACAATATAACACAAACTGGATCAGGTACCATAGAGGGCAACAGTCAAGGAAGAAAGGATAACAAGTTATTAGAGGTACATAAATAGATATGGCAAGAATACATAGAGTGACAATCATATTCGTAGGGGCACACTATACATTTAAAATGAAGGTCTTAAACAAACTAAGGCATATTAATGACAAAAACTGATCACTAGATATTCGGAATTAGGCAGAACACATGGATTAAGCCATATAATCAAGGCAGAACATTCAGATTATCAACAATCACCAAGCTAAACATGCTTCAATCTGTCCAAGTTGACTAAGCTATCTGCAAAGACATTATTAGGCTAGTAATTATAGGCAGAATTAGACAAAAAGAGTCAAGGGAATACATGAAGTCATGCAGTTTCAGAAAACATGCTAACATAATGGAATAAACATTGCGAAGGTTTAGAAACTAACCTGTGATTGTTCAATAAACAAGAAAGAACATCAAATAGGACCCATAGTCTCAAATGTGTCAAGTTCCAAAGGGTTTCAAGAACCCAGGGCAGTGCTCACACCCAAGAGAGGTCGAAAAAAATAGAAATCCGGTGGCCTTGGCTTTCAGCCAGCCAAGAGCCCAAAACATAACAAGATACTCAACGAACACAGAGTAAAGCTTCAGTTTTAGTGGAAAAATAGTGATTGAAGTTCTGTCCAAAAAGGGGAAGGGGAATGAGTTTTTATAGTAGTAGGAATCGAACAAACAAACAAGGAAATATAATCAATTAGACATAAAAAAAAAGGAAAAGAAGAGCATGCAGAATCAATTAGAACCAATTTAGGAGAAAAATCAGGCCAAACCCTAGTTTTTAGGGAAAACAAATATCAAGGGAATATACACAAAAGCAGTAACATAGGATGAATATAGACACAAATAGCACTAAAAATCAGAGAATCGAACCAATTTTGGTCCGATTTAAGAAAATCTGAAAACCCTAGTTTTAGGGTAAGTAAGAATCAACAAAACATAAACAAAAATCAAACTCACACGGTGTAGAATAAACGTATGTAGACGGAGTATCGTCCGGATTCAAAAAATAGGAGTCAATCGGACATAATCAGAGTGGTAATACTTTCCATGTTTAGGCAAGTATTAGGTAATACCATGGAGAATCAACCAATAGCTGAAAGATACTAATATGGTAAGGAGATGAGAGGAAAATTCCTTTAGAAGAGGGATTAAGGGAGGGTTTTGAGAGGCGGCGGCTAGGGTTTCTCAGAGAAGAAGAGAAAGTAGAGAGGATTTAGAGGCGGCGGGTGGTGAGAGTGGTTAGGGTTTGAGCGGGTTTTGATAGTTAAAGAGAGGGGGTGAACGGGGGCCGTTGATCTTGAGAGATCAACGGCTGGGATTAAAGATAAATGGGGCGGGTCGTATAAAATGGGTACCGACCAAATTTTGTAAAGGGGTGTTTGGTTTGGGCTTGAGATTTATTGGGCTAGGGTGTTAGGTTTGGGCCAGCGATTGGTCTGAAAATGGGTGGGTTTTTAGGCTAGTTTTTAAATACCTAATATTTAATAAATAAATAATTTATAAAAGTAATTAATAAATAACAAAATATTATTTATGCACTAAAATGATTAAAAATAATTACTTAATATTATAAAAATATAAAAATTATTTTCTGCATAAATAATGTAATTATACATGCATATGAGCTATTATTGCAAAAATATACAATTAGCCCTAAAATGCAAATGTAATTATAAGAAATGCACTGAAAAAAATATTTAAAACCTCATGCTGGTATAAATGATAAGTTTAGATGATTAAATCATCATAAAAATAATTTGGAGGATAATTATTGGATATTTATATAATAAAATGCAGGAATAAATTGGTTTGAAGTCTTTAAAAATTATGAAAAATACTTGTGTATGTTTATAAATCAAAATGATGATGTATATGCACTATTTTGAAAGTATATATTTACATATAGACCGAGTTTATCTTCAAAGGATACTAAAGTTGTTGATACCCAATTTTTTCCTCATATATATATATATATATATATATATATATATATATATATATATATATATATATATATATACACTGAAACATCTGGATATATAAATACAAGACAATGCATGACATGCAACCGCAGCCGGTGATGTCACTATGCAACCATACACGTATTTGCATGAAGCTTAACCGCGTACAAGAAATTTCAACAGCTTACGAGCAATATTAGAGAATGACTAATTTTTCAACCACAAAAACATCATCAATTTATAAAAAGATAATGTGTATCCCTAAACATGAATATTATATTTACATATTATATGTGTGTGTGTCATTTTTATGTACCAACACGTTATAGAGATACATGGTGTATTTGCATTAAACAAAAATGCTTTGACACCATATATTATAACAGCAATGTGAACTCTCCCAATTAAATATTTGCTGTTGAAGATAACGAAGAAAAAAGAAGCCTTATAAGCTTTATAATTCAAAGTTTGTTGAAGGCAATTAATCACCTCACAAAAACAACTAATATAACAACATTCACGTACCAACTTTGCAATAAAAGAAATGCACTTTGTGTTTGTGGAGGGGGAGAAAGAGTCTAATATCAATGACATCGCAAGTTTTCCCCACAAGCAAACCCCAGATTTATTACAACTAATTACTGAATCAGTATATTTTTTTCTAATTTGTAATAATTTCCTAAAAAATCTTACAATGGTGACGAGCTATAAGCTGATTTCACTACTATTAAACAAAGATTTAGCTGACAGGGAACAGGAACTTCAACGATATAATTTATTATTTTTCTTGAACTTGTATTTTTATATACAACAGTCAAATTGATGGAAACAAGTGGCGAGTTTTAATCAGGACATTGTATCATCTTTATAATTAGTAACGTACTTTTCTTAAGTATTTCTGTACTTTTCTTAAGTATTTCTTAGTTGCCAAAAAGATTGGGTTGCCTCCATGGGACCAAACAGGAAAAAGAACTGCAGGCTGCGGAGCTAGAATTTATTTAGTGATTCAGTTGAACCTAGTAGTTTTGATCAGACTATATATTTATTTCAAAAAATATATTGAATATATATAAATTATTGATTTAAAACTCAATATAAAATTCTGAATCCGTAAACTTTAAATTTTGACTCCATCACAGAAGATGGTCGATGTTTATCCTTTCATTAGATACTATATACTTCCTCCGTTTCAATTTATGTGAACCTATTTTCTTTTTAGTCCGTGCCAAAAAGAATGACATCTTTCCTTATTTGGAAATAATTTACCTTTATGCAATGATTTATAGCCACACAAAATATATGTGCCTCATTTCACACCAAAAGTTCAAAAGTCATCTCTCTTTTCTTAAATTCCGTACCCAATCAAATGAGTTCACATAAATTGAAATGGAGGGAGTATAATTTTGCTACTAATATTTTTTTTTTTTCCGTAAGTGCTAAACAAATTTTCCATATAATCTGCCGTTTAATTATATTAAATCGCATGAAAGATACTCTTGCTTCTAGAACAGAATATGACAAGTGAGAGGGAAGAGGTAGGGATGTCAGCGGGGCAGGGCAGGCGGGGCAGGTGCGAGCCTTAACCCGCAAAACTTTTAACCTGCCCCGCATAGCACTTTTGTATGTTTTCAACCCGTCCCGCTTAATTTAAAAAAAAATAATTTTGTTGTTTTTACAATAGTATTTAAATTTTTTATGACCCAATTTTCTAGCCTGTAGTTTGATTTTCAGATGAGATATTTAGATAAAGCTCAACAAGATTAAAAAAATTTAAATCACTATTTTGTCCTTCCGCTTCGTCAATTTTGGTTTGTGGTAAAATATCTATAAGTTCCATAAACAAACTATTTATTTTTATTTCTTCAAAACTTCCAGAACTTTGAAGTTCATTTAACTAAAGCAAGGCTTCGTTGGCTAATTAATCAAAATTAAACTTTGATATTTTCTCCATCAAAGTATATTTTTCAACAGTTAATTTTACTAGTAAAAATTTAACTAATCCATTAACAATTAATCTAAAACCTTTATGAAAATATATTACTTCTGCTTCAACTAGCTTTATTTGTAGATAATGAACCGGAGAGACACAACAGGTAATAAGATTTTAGTTTACGACATGGGTCTCATCAGATTGGATTTCCCAACCCACAACCCGCCCCGCCTCGGCTAAATTTTAAAAAAGATTGGTGTTACGCGCCTGGCCCCTCCCTGCTCGGCACCCGCATTCCTGCAAACTTGCCCTGCCCCACATCGCCTTAAACCGCCCCGCCCCATTGCCATTCCTAGGAAGAGGTAAACAAACCAAGGCAAGCAAGCTGCCAAGCGAGGGGAGGGGATCAGAAGGATTGAAATGTGTAACCATCTGAACAGTGGCAGAGCCACATGCACCCGAGGGGTGTCAACCGACACCCATTCGTCGGAAAATTACATTATTTAACTCGGTATTTTAAAAAAAAAATATGTATATATATTATATAGTGACACCCTTTGACTTCTTGGTGAGTTTTTTTTTTATATTTTGACTCCCCTTAATAAAAATACTGGCTCCGCCATTACATCTGAACTAATTAAAGCATAATAGATTATAAAGCGTGTAATTATCTCAACTAATTATATATTAGATTATTTGAACTTGGATATAAATAATTTCCAATATCAGAAGATAGAAAAGTATTTGGCTGCTGAAAAAGAAAGCATTTACTTGCTAATAGGGGCTATAGCCTATATGTTGCTTGAACGGGCAGACACTATGTGAAAAGTGAACGTAGTCGTACATACAAACAATTTGTGCTATGGACGATTTTAAAACCAAGACTATACACGGTAAATGCTAATGCTTGAAAAAGAAAATAAAGTTGAAACTGATAAAGATGTCAAAATATTGGTGGCCTGATAACTAAAAATAACGACATTAAGCCAAGTGTAATATGTGGAAATTACAAATAATATTTATATTACCTACGTGTACGGTCTTGGATTGGCTGACCTCACAAGCTCCTTAATACGGAAATCTTCTTCTTCCACATACATACGTGTTGTTTAATTTAATTCAGATTAAATTATTTTCATTAGAAAAGTGGCTTCAAATGAGAAATAATGAAATTTTCTACACAGTTTCGCACTTGTTTCCTCTTCAATTATTCTAATCTCTACTATAAGCTTAGAGTGGTTTCCTTTAAAGTATACATAACAATAATAAAGACGACGAAAATGACTACAGTATATTTTATTTCACTTGATTAAAACTTTGTCTCTTAGACTTGGTTGCAAGCTTCTAAAAGGTGACACGGAGAGGAAAATCTGGATTTAGGCGATATGTTGATGATAGTTAACGTAATTAATAAAAAATATTTATACAATCAGATTACTTATGTAATAATTACAAGTCAAATTAGATAATAGCATTCTTGTATGAGTACATAATCGTTTGGTTTTAAAAAAAAAAAGGATATTTTGGTATAAGAAGTTACATCAATTTTCACTAATATTAATAATCAAACATAAAGTAAATATAATTTCACATTTTATATCAGAATTAGTATCCTAATCATAAACCATGAAAAACGATGAGACGTTTCTTGCCTTGTTCTAATTGGTAGGAGAAATCTAACCACCATACCGACTAATCACTCCCTATTTCTAGACTTTGATGCAAAGGTCAAAACCATTAACTAGTTGCCACTTGTCCACAACCTTCTATCCAGATTTTTCACATTTTCTTTTGTAAGATAAAATCCAAAAGCTTCTAAACTGGAAAGAAGAAAAACTCAAGTAATTTTACTTTTTTATTATACACCATATACGTGTTTTTTTCAGATAATTTTTTAAATATTTCACCCTAAACACACAGCAAGAGGATGCATTGACATAGAATAAGGCCGGTACCAAATACTATTGACTTCCATTTTCTTCTCTTCTATAAATTAAGGGTCATCATCTCATTTCTCCTATAGGGACTACAAGTACTGCACTTTTGCTTATATTATATAGCTCTCTTTGTTTCATTCAAACAATTGCACCCTTTTAAGTAATCTTTATTGCAAGTAGAAAAAAAACCAATGGGAAGATCACCAAGTTCTGATAAAAATGGACTCAAGAAAGGTCCTTGGACCTCAGAGGAAGATCATAAGCTCATAGAATATATTCAAGTTCATGGTCCTGGAAACTGGCGTAGCCTCCCTAAAAATGCTGGTATGTGATAATATTTCTTTTTTAATCTGTTCCAAAAAAGTTATGACATCTTTATGACTATAAGTTTTAAAAAATTCCGTTCTTTTTATATCTCCTTGTCTAATATTCAAAATTTTCTAATAAATTGAGACGAAAGTAGTACTTAATTGTTGTTTCATAGACGATTTTATATTTATTTTCTATCATATTGCTAATTAATAAGTGCTTTATTCTAATCTTTCATTTGGAAAATTATTTGCAGGACTTCAAAGGTGTGGAAAGAGTTGTCGTCTTCGTTGGACGAATTATTTGAGACCAGATATTAAGAGAGGAAGATTCTCATTTGAAGAAGAAGAAACTATTATCCAACTTCACAGTGTTCTAGGCAACAAGTAAGATACTCTCTTAGTTCTTTATTTCATTTTCTGTGATGTTCTTTTATAGTTTGTTTCTAAGGAAATGACACTTTTTATATTTAATTTTTTTATTTATTTTAAACTTTTAATTTTACACACGCTTTATAGTCATAAGAATCTCATAATTAACATGTATAAGACCATCAATTTTAATGGTACTTTTAGTATGTAGCAAAATAATTTGCTTTCTTCCTTAAACCTGTACTTTATTTAAAGCTTATTATTGTTATTATTTTCAGATGGTCAGCAATAGCTGCTCGTTTGCCAGGAAGAACGGACAATGAAGTAAAGAATTATTGGAACACACACATAAGAAAAAGGCTTCTAAGAATGGGACTTGATCCAGTAACTCACAGCCCTCGTCTTGATTTATTAGACTTATCATCCCTCCTTAACTCTACACAATTTAACCTTTCAAGTTTACTTGGACTACAAGCATTTGTAAACCCTCAAGTCTTGGCACTAATTTCTACAACCCTTTTTACATCCCATACAGAAAATCCAGAAATGTTATTACAAAGACAACTTCAAGAAAACCAATTTTTGAACGCACAAATACAAAACCAAGAAGGGTCTCAAGTGTTGTTGCAAAAATATCAAGAAAATCAAATTTTAAATGGCCCAATGGAAAACCCTACCCCAACTTTCCAACCTTATAATCAGTTCCAAGATCGGACTTCAGAAATACCAACATGCACTACATCAAACTTGGGATCATATAATTTGGTGAATGGCCAAAATTTACAAGAAAATGTGATGCTACCTTTGCAAAACTATGGCCAAATTTTACAAGAAAACTCCAGCGGTCAAAACTTTAGCTTTGATTCAGTGTTGTCAACACCATTGTCAAGCAGTACAGAAGATGAGAGAGATAGCTACTGCAGTAATTTCATGAAATTTGAAATTCCAGAAAGTTTATTTTTTGATGATTTAGTGTGAAAATTGACACTCTTTAGTACTTGGTTATCACTTTTTCGTTGTTGTTTCTCTTCTAGGCTAATTATTTGGATGGAACAATTGTTACATTTTTTTTTAACTTGGTCCATTCAAATCTACATTTTTTTTACGTGGATTTTGAATTTTATCTATACATAAAAGCTTTTTGTTGCTTACTGTCGTTCTTTCCCAAGCGTAGTTGGTGGATGCGTAGTGGTTGAGCTTTTTAAGGCATTCTTAAGGCTTTAAAACTTAAAACAGTATCAGACCGTCTATTGTCCTCTTAAAGTTTCGTGATCTAGCCTCTTTTTTTAATTCGGTGTTAGTTATCCTTACCCGCGTTGAGTCAGACTAATTTTAATTTAAAACTTATTAAAGGGATAAAGCTTCCGAGTGGGCTTTTTCGCATTACAAAGCTTGAAATAAAAACTTTTGATTAAGGTTGGATAGCCTAGCACTAACCTTAGCCTTTGATCCTAGATCTTATAGTAGTGGAGGAAAATAATCTTTTATATCCCATGATTAATTTCATGTTATTCCTCCTTTTCTTCTATTCTTCTTGCTTCTCTCCGGTCTCTCTATTTCTCTATTTCTTCTTCACGGTTGGAGAGCTTCAATTGAAGCTTTAGTTGCTTCTTTGTGTTTGATTGGAGTTTCTGGCCATAACATCTTTAAACTATATTCTAAACTTAAATTTCATTCTTATATATCCAAGTCAACAGAAATATCTTAAACTATAGTACAAAATGAGCAGAATAAATCTTACATTCCTACTGCTACTTTAATGCTAAAAACTAATAACGGCTCTCTAACTTCTTCTCGGACCAGGTATAATAACTTCAATCGACGACCTTCTCTTCTTGCTTTTCTCCATGCTTTGAGTTTTAAATTCGTCATTTAATATTAGTCGTACGTTCAGTTTTAATTTCTCATTTCAATGTTAGTTTTCGTGGACAAGTAATCTTTATCCTTCTTTGCTTTCGTGGTGTATACGGTCGAAATCGGGCTCGACTATTGCATGACAGATCGGGCTCGGAACGCGAGGGGTTGAAGATCGACTTCGAGTCTCATCGAACCAGAACACGAGGTCAGAATGTTCGTCCTCGAAACATTGAGCCCATGATCCCGGAATCGACCCTGACCCCGAATAAGCTCGAGAAAACATTGTCGGTATAACCAACAGAAGACCGAAATAACGGAAGGCCGAAATATCCGTAACCGGTCGGATATTTCGGCGGGAATCTTGGCATGTATCAATAAAGAACCGGCAAATCAGCAAACCATGAGATTTTTATCTTTTATAGAATTATACCTAAAGTAGGACTCCCCTACTATATAAAGGGGGTCTGATTACTTGTAAAACATAGTGTAACTCGCATCCCAAAGCAATATATTATTATTTTCAGTTCTTACTATTCTCTTGTCATTCTGTTCTGATATCGATAAAAATACTTTTGGCTCGAGGGCGGATAACCTTCTAAGGCGAAGACCGTTCAACTTGTGTGGTTTGCATTTACTTTCCTATTGTTTATTTCAATTTCAATTTGATTTTTCATTTTGTACCAAGCTAGATCACTTATCCTTAAAATCACGTACAAATTTAATTGTTATCCGATTTTGAGGGTAAACAGTTTGGTGCCCACCGTGGGGCTAAGGATAATAGTGGTTATGTGGTACAAATCTCCATAACACACACTACTTTACGCTTGCTCTTTGAAGTATCTCTGATGTCAGGTTAAAAAATAAAATGTCGAACTCTCAATCAATACCCCTAAATGTTTACAACGAGTCCGGTTACCACGTTGAAAATAACAGCGTAGCACCCGGTAAAGAGGTACCGCCCGCTGATCCCATCGAAATTCTGGTCGCAGACCCAATTGACGTTAATTCACATGTGGCTATCGATGCAAACTTGCCAACTGACCCCGAGAATAGCGTCCCTTGGTGGAGCCCGATCGACAACTCAAAATACACAAAACATTGGATAGGACGGGATCAGTTTAATGGTGATTGTCGAAATTTTGCAGGCCCAACAAGCGGCGATAACTCAATTATAGAACCAAAGCCGTGCACCGAGCAGAGTTGAACCCGATCTACCCCTGAAAGTCACCCGTAGGGATAAACCGGTCGCAGAAAGTTCAAATAAACATGAATCGGGGGCTAACCTCGAGATCATAAAGATGCTCGAAGAGTTGGCAAAACAGATAGAACCAGGGGAGAAGAAAATCGATGCTAATGACAAAAAGGTGGAAACCTACAATTTCAGGGTAGACCAGATCCCAGGAGCACCACCAATATTAAAAGGCCTGGATTCCAAGAAGTTCGTGCAAAAACCTTCTCCTCCGAGTGCGGCTCCGAAGTCGATCCCTAAGAAACTCCGTATGCTCGAGATACTTAAGTATAACAAAACGACCGACCCAAATGAGCATGTAACCTCTTATACATGTGCCATCAAAAGGAACGGCTTGGAGGACGATGAGATCAAGTCTATTCTGCTGAAAACATTTGGAGAGACCCTGTCAAAGGGAGCTATGATGTGGTATCACAACTTACCTCCTAATTCTATTAACTCATTTGCTATGCTTGCAGATTCTTTCGTGAAAGCACACGCTGGTGCCATCAAGGTCTGGACCAGGAAGTCGGACCTTTTCAAAGTAAAATAGAAAGATAACGAGATGCTAAGAGAGTTTGTATCTCGATTCCAGATGGAACGGATGGACCTACTGTCGGTTGCTGATGATTGTGCTGTTCAAGCTTTCACCCAGGGACTCAATATTCGAAGCTCGGTGGCTTCACAGTAGTTGAAGCAGAACCTGATAGAAAATCCGGCCGTTAACTGGGCGACGTGCATAACCGGTATCGATCTAAAGTCGAAGATGATCAACTTGGGGCCCCTTCGGGGTCCGTTTATTCTGTCAGAACCATTGATAGAGCCAAGAGAGACATTGACCGTGAACCAAGATCGAATAGGGATCACTATCAACCGTACAATGAGGATCGAAGAGGTAACGGATATAGGAGAAATCTCATAATAGGCGAATAAAGAAACGATCAAGGTCAAAACAGTCGGGGACTCATGAGTAAAGACGGCTTCGACAGGCCCATCGGGCCTAAGGAAGCACCGAGGTTATCCGAATACAACTTTAACGTTGACGCTGTCGGCATCGTATCAGCTATCGGACGTATCAAGGACACCAAATGGCCTCAACCATTACAATCCGATCCATCCCTGAGGGATCCTAACCAGATGTGTAAATATCACGGCACTCACGGCCACAAAACGGAGGATTGCCGACAATTGAGAGAGGAAGTATCCTGATTATTTAGCAATGGGCATCTTCAAGAATTCTTTAGTGACCGAGCAAAAAATCATTTCAAGAATAGGGATTCTAACAAGTGGCGAGCAAGAAGAACCTCAACACGTCATTAACATGATTATCAGTGGGGTTGATGTTTCTCAGGGGCTGATGTTGAGAAGCACCAAAGTATCCATCACAAGGGAGAAACGTACTCGGGATTACATACCGGAAGGAACCTTGTCTTTCAACGACGAGGACACGGAAGGAATCGTGCAACCTCACAATGATGCACTTGTAATATTTGTACTCGTAAATAAATTCTGAGTTAAACGTGTGTTAATTGACCCAGGTAGCTCTGCCAATATCATCCGATTGAGGGTCGTGGAGCAATTCGGTCTACAAGACCAAATCGTGCCTATAGTCTGAGTTCTAAACGGGTTCAACATGGCATGTGAAACCACTAAGGGAGAGATAATGTTACCAGTAAACACCGTCGGGACCACCCAGGAAACTAAATTTTATGTGATCGAAGGAGACATGAGGTACAACACTTTGTTCGGAAGTCCATGGATCCACAACATGAGGGTAGTGCCCTCGATAATGCACCTAACGGAGTCAAAATAGTCTATGGTAAACAACTGGCTTCCAAGGAAATGTTCGCGGTCGAGGAGGTGATACCGTAATCTACAATGTCAACATAGAAGGATCCGAACCAGATGGTCAAAAATGGGGCCAAATAGCAATCATTGATACCAGCCTTGGCAGATTCGGACAATCGAGGGGAAGGCGAGGATAATGATTACGGGGTTCCCAGATCTTTTATAGCCCTCGATGATTCTGACGCCACTAAATCAACGATCGAGGATATGGAACAAGTCATATTGATAGAATACTTGCCCGATCGAAAGATATACCTGGGCACAGGGCTAAGCTCCGAGCTCATGAAAAAACTCATTCAATTTCTTATAACTAATGAAGATTGTTTCGCTTGGTCCCATCTTGATATGATAGGGATCCTACCGGAGATAACCACTCATAATCTAAGCCTGGACCTAAAATTCCATCCGGTCAAACAGAAGAGGAGGCCCCAGTCCGAGGTCAAACATGCTTTCATCAAGGACGAGGTATCTAAACTCCTTAAAGTAGGGTCCATTCGGGAAGTTAAATACCCCGATTGGTTAGCAAACGTAGTGGTAGTCCCTAAAAAAGGGAACAAATTAAGAATGTGTGTAGACTAAAAGGATTTGAACAAGGCGTGTCCCAAGGACTCTTTTCCTCTGCACAACATCAATCGCATGATCGATGCCATAGCCACCCACGAGATCCTCAGTTTTCTCGATGCCTATTCCGGGTACAACCAAATACGGATGGACCCGGATGATCAGGAAAAAACCTCATTCATCTCAAAGTACGACACCTACTGCTATAACGTGATGCCATTCGGATTAAAAACTGCCGGTGCCACTTATCAACGCCTAATAAATCGGATGTTCAAGGAACAAATAGGAAAATCAATGGAAGTTTACATTGACGACATGTTGGTTAAGTCCCTGCGAGCAGAGGACCATTTGAAATATTTGCAGGAAATCTTCAGCATATTGAAGTAATACAATATGAAGCTGAATCCAGAAAAATGTGCGTTTGGAGTTGGGTTGGATAAATTCCTCGGATTCATGGTATCCAACTGGGGAATCGAGATCAACCCCGACAAAATCAAAGCCGTCGAAGATATCACGGCCGTGGACAATGTGAATGTCGTGCAAAGACTAATCGGACGCATAGCCGCCCTGGGACGATTCATTTCGAGGTTGTCCGATAAGAGCCACCGATTCTTTGCACTATTGAAGAAGAAGAAAAACTTCTCATGGACCCCGGAATGTCAACGAGCTTTAGAGGAACTCAAACAGAACTTATCGAGCCCACCGCTGCTTCACACACCGAAAGCAGACGAATAACTAAACTTGTACTTGGCAGTTTCGGAGATAGCGGTAAATGGAGTCTTGGTCCGGGAAGAGCAAGGTACACAATTTCCAATTTACTATATTAGCAGGACTCTAGGTGAGGCCGAAACTAGGTACCCTCACCTAGAAAAACTGGCGCTCGCTTTGCTAAGCACCTCTAGGAAGCTAAAACCATACTTCCAGTGTCACCCCATATGTGTCGTAATTACTTACCCGTTAAGGATTGTTATGCATAAGCCTGAGCTCTCGGGCCGGTTGGCCAAATAGGCCATGGAAATAAGTGGGTACCATATTGAATACCGATCCCAGATCGCCATTAAGTCTCAATTATTAGTAGACTTTGTGGCCGAATTTACACCGACCCTAATACTAGAAGGTCGAAAGAGAGTTATTAATTAACTCAGGGACTTCTTCGGGAATTTGGACCCTCTTTACGGATGGCGCCTCAAACACAAAAGGGTCCGGACTTGGTATCATATTGAAGCTACCAATAGGCAATGTAGTTAGACAATCTATTAAGACTGCGAAATTGACTTTCAACGAGGCCGAATATGAGGCCATGATTGCAGGCCTTGAGCTAGCCAAAATCTTGGGGGGAGAAGTGATCAAAGCCAAGTGTGACTCCCACCTTGTGATAAACCAAGTTAATGGAACATTCGAGATCAGAGAAGAACGAATACAAAGATACTTGGACAAATTGTAGGTATTATTACATCGGTTCAAAAAATAGACTTTGCAACACGTACCTCGGGATCAAAACAGTGATGCTGATGCCCTCGCTAACTTAGGTTCATCGGATGAAGGCAACGAGTTCAATTTGGGGACAGTCATATAACTTATGAGATTGTTGGTGGAAGAAGGCCATGCCGAGATCAACTCGATGAGCCTATCTTGGGACTGGAGAAATAAATATGTAGAATATCTTAGGACCGGGAAAGTCCCTCGGATCCAAAAGAATCGAGGGCCCTGCGTACAAAGGCATCCCGGTTCAGCTTGTCCGAAGATGGAACCCTGTTTAGAAGAGGATTCGATGGCCCACTCGCAATATGTTTAGGTCCAGGAGATACTGAGTACGTTATAAGGGAAATCCACGAAGGTACCTGTGGAAATTATTCGGGCGCCGAATCGTTGGTTCGAAAAATAATCAGAGCTGGTTATTACTGAATCGATATGGAAAAAGATGCGGAGGAGTTCGTATGAAAATGTGATGAATGTCAAAGATACGCTCTGATGATTCATCAGCCCGGGGAGCTGCTGCATTCGGTTTTGTCACCATGGTCGTTCATGAAGTAGGGAATGGATATTGTTGGCCCCTTTCCATGGGCTCCCAGTATGGCTTAATTTATATATATATATTTATGCCTGACTATTTTTCTAAGTGGGTGGAAGCCTAGGCATATGAAAAGTTCAGAGAGAAAGAAGTCATCGGCTTCATTTGGGATCATATCATATGTCGATTCGGAATGCCGACCGAGATCATATGCGACAATGGGAAACAGTTCATTGGCGGCAAGATAAGCAAATTTATTGAGGATCATAAGATCAAAAGGATCCTATCAACACCTTACCACCCTAGTGGGAACGGGCAAGCAAAATCGACCAACAAAATTATACTCGAAAACCTCAGAAAGAGGTTAACTGACGCCAAAGGAAGATGGAAGGGAATCCTACCCGAAGTCTTATGGGCATACCGAACGACCTCGAAGTTTAGTACCGGGGCCACCCCGTTCTCGCTGGTCTATGGAACCGAAGATCTAATACCGGTCAAAGTCGGAGAATTAAGTCTCAGGTTCTGATATGCAACAAAGGAATCACACGATGAGGCTATGAACGCAAGCCTAAATCTACTGGATAAAAGGCGTGAAGCAGGCCTTGTCTGATTGGCCGCCCAAAAGCAGCAGATCGAAAGGTATTACAATCGACATGCCAACCTTCGACATTTCAATGTCGAGGACTTAGTACTAACGAAGGTTACATTATACACCCGAAACCCGAACGAAGGGAAGTTTGGTCTGAACTGGGAAGGCCCTTATCAGATTAGTGGGATCAACGGTAAAGGATCATACAAACTCGGAACGATGAACGGTGAGCAACTACCGAACAACTGGAACATAGCTCACTTGAAGCGATACTATTGCTAAGGTACGACCCCATTCATTTTCTATTATTTATTTACATTCCGAACTAACACTCTCAGGGAATCATCAAAGAATGATACAACCTTTAGGACTAAAAGCACGCGTTGCACTCTTTTTCCCTTGAACCGGTTTTGTCCCAAATAGGTTTTTTTGGCAAGGTTTTTAACGAGGCAATAAGTAAATCGTGCTAACTTAGAATTGAAGGTCGGTTACGAATCGGTACCAAAGAATACAACAATATTTGAGGCCTCTCTTCGATAGGCCCCGGAACTAGGGGATCACCCTTGGTTAACGACTTTAGCAAGGAAGGAAACTTTATAATTAAATGGTCATGGCTCGATCAATAGGATTTACTATAAGGGCTAAACGGTCACATTAACCGTGCCCGCATAGACTACTCGAGCCCTGGCATAAAACTTGTACTCGTGTGTAACTATCACGCACAAGAATAAAAATTTCTACCTTGCGAATAAATATCTTGTCTTTTAAGAATTTCTCTTTATTCTCTTAAGGAATTTCTTACATTCGATCCCCTAAATGGTATCGAACCCAAGAGATACCTTTATCCGGGTTCGAACGATCACTCCCAATCTGAGGTTGCAGTCCGAAAATAAACTCGGACAACTCAGATTATCGGAGCTCGGGGGCACAAAGCCTATTTGGCATTGCCCGAATTAAAAGGCTACGGCCATTCCGGAATATCGAAACCCGAAGGCATAAAGCCTATTTGGCATTTCCCGAATTAAAAAGCTAAGGCTAATCCCCGTTCGGGGATCGTTATCTAAGGCAAGTTCGGATTACTCGAGGTGAAAAACCCATTGGGAAACACCCAAACTAAAAAGGCTACGACTATTCTAAAATGGCTCGGAGACGTTCGAGACCCGTAACAAAAAGCAAGGGCTTCAAAATTTCATAACCGGTTCTAAAGACTACCCTCAGCAAACTATAATCTAAACTACTTTGGAAAAAAGTTTCCGGTAATACCGAACCCCCACGATGCCTTAAAATGAAATAATGTTGAAGGCAAGGTTTGTTCGAACCTCCAAACGTAACCTAACTATTTCATGCTATGGCATTTCGATCTTTGCAAATATAAGTAATAAAGCGAAGGGAAATTCAAAAGCTGTTGAAGGGAAAAAAGCCTTATATACATATAAAAAATTCTTTTTACAAGGGCCAAACATCCCCGATGCAAATTTTTACAAAGGTTGAACGGCCTAAAAAAAAGGTAATACAAAAACCAAAAAAACAAAAACATCTAAAAAGTTCCTAAGTGGCCTAGTCTTCGTCGGGGGCTGCATCATCACCTTCGGGGTCTCCGCCACCCTCGGACTCACCCAAATCTTCAGACTCCTCGAAATCTTCCTCTTCGGGATAGGCCAGCTTCCTGTCCTCAGCTGCGAGCACCTTGGCATTCTTGATCTCACGCGATAAATCAAAACCCCGAGCATGAACTTCCTTGAGGGACTCCCTTCGGGATTTCCACTTCATATGCTCAACTATAGTTTTTACAAGGTCTTGAGCCACCTCGTCATTGTCCTTGTACTTAGCCATCATTTCATCAGCTTCAGCTTTGACGACAACGACCTATGACATGGCCATTTTAAGCTCATTGGCCAGACTTTCTCGATCTGAGACAGCCAAACCTAACCGGGATTAGAGCTCCTCAACCTTTTTGGTCTGAACCTCGGCCCTCTCCTTTGCTGATCTAAGCTAGAATTTACCCGAAGTTAGTTGTGCCCGAGCAGCCTCATTTTCCAAGGCCATATGATCCATTCGACCTCTCCATTCATCGGTCTCAGCTTTGACTATATTTATTTCAGCTCAATGATGGTCAATCCGATCAAGTTTTTGCTGGACTTGCGGATTTTGACCATCAGTCACTGAATCAAATTCATTTTCACTAACCTAAAAAATATTTACCTGCTCGACAAAATCAGCATCTTCCTTCCAAGCAACTTCTAGCTCGGCACGGAGGTTCTTAACCTCCCTTTTGAACTGCTAGCTAAGAAGTTTAAAGGCGTCTCTATTCTCTTGAGCTCACGAACTTCAGCTTCGAGTTGTTTCAACTGTCCTGATACCTTAAAAAGGTCTTGTGATGAAGCATCGAGGCCTACGAGCACGAAGAGAAACACTAAGTTATCAACGAATAATATAAGTGTAAATCAAAAACTCACTTAGGAAAGCATGAAGTTACCCGGTTCAGCGCCTGTTGTGCTTTGTTGAAAAGGCAGTATGCATACATCTCGTTTATCTTAGCTTGATCATCCTCGGTCACCAAACACCGAAGATAACTGGTCACCCCTACGGGGGCGGATATGACTCGGGCATCCTCCGGAAGGGAGATAATAATGGATCACTTCCAATCGGGATTAGCACTTGGGGCAAGGAATCGATCGACCAATTTTGGGCTCGAGGAAGGCCCGTTTGCTTCAGAGGGTGAGCTCTTCTTCGGTATCTCTAAGTCACCAAATCCGGTGGCGTCCTCCGTGGCTGCCGAATCCACGCCGTCGAAAAAACTGTGGAATGGATCGTTCGCTCTATAGGCCCCTCGATAAGGCGTTCTTTTGCACCTTGGGCCTCGTTGAACATCGACTCTGTGTACGAGGGTGACTTGGCAATTTCTATCAGGCCAAGTGCTTCCTGCGGGGCTTTGCCCACATCCCGGGAAGCTTCAGTTCCTGCCTCTTCCTCGGCCTCCCCGACTTGATGAAGATCGGCATTGCCTCCCTATGGTTCGGAGGCCCATTGCCCTTCGAGCTGCGGCAGCTCACTGGCCACCAGATCGAAGGCTTCTCCTTCCCCCTCAGACTCATCCATCAATCGATAGAGTAAGTCCGGAGACAGTATTCGAGCACTGGTGCTTTTCTTGGGTTTACGCGCCAATCGTTTCCTTGGCTTCTTTTTCTCTGAGCTCGGAGAACGCGAAGCCCTTTTTCTTTTCTTTTCTTCTTTTTATCCTGCCTCGGAGCAGATGGTTCAGTAAGGATATCATCATCACCAGATGGAGGCCTCATTGTGACATCTTTTGAGAAACTTGCCAAAGGAAATAAAATGAGTAAGAACTCAACAGCGCAGAAGGGAAATCAAATGCCACTTAAGAAAAATCTCACCACGGGAACGGGCCTCCCATCGACCCGTCGAAATCTCGTGCCACGAACGCTCGGAATATGGACTTTGTTTAGCAATGCCCTCGACCCATTCCTTGAGTCGAGGAATTGCATCCGGCATCCGAGCAACAACTGCACCACCACAAAACATCGACGAGAAGAGAGAAAAAGGAAGAGTGATAAACAAAATCTTGTGTAATGACTCGACTTGTTGTTTTAAGAATTTACGCTCGATCAGTGACTTAAGGTCTCGAGAAGCTTCGAAATATGTATTATGACTCGCGGGTGTGGTCGAGTTTGATTTTCGGAAGATTCAGAATTTAATTAAAAGAACAATTCTTATTTAGAAGCTTAAAATGGAAAAAGTTGATCAGAGAGTTGACTTTTGAGCAAACGACTTCGGAATAGAATTTTAATGATGTGAATAGCTTCGTATGGTGATTTTGTACTTTGACGTATGTCCAGATTCGGATTTGGAAGTCTATAGGATAATTCGACGCATTTTGGTGAAAGTTGAAAAAAATAGATGATTTTGAAAAATCCTACCGAAGGATGAATTTTTTATAATGAGGTCGGATTTTGATTCCGGAAATAGGAATAACTCCATTACGTCAATTATGACTTGTGTGCAAAGTTTGAAGTCATTCCGGATTTATTTGATACGTTTCGGCGCAAAATATAGAAGTTGGAAGATTTAAAAAACTTATAATTTGATTTGATGCGCGATTCATAATTTCGGCAATGTTTGACATGGTTTGAAGCCTCGACTAAGTTCGTATTATATATTGGGATGTGTTGATATATTTGGTTGAGGTTCCGAGGGCCTCGGATGGATTTTGGAAAGTTAACAGATCAATTCGGACTTGAAGAAAAGCAGCTGGAATTTCTGGGCAGCTTGCTGTTTTTTTTGCAGGTGCGGTGATTAAATGATAATAATATTGGCACATGAACTGTCCGTGTAATTATCATATGAAAAGTAGGCACGAGGTGCCGAAAAAATATGATGATTTAATTATGGGCACGAAGTGCCGTGGAAATATGAAAATGGGTTGAGACTCATGTTTACAAAAAATATGAAAATGGACTAAGACCCATATTTCTATGATTATGAAATGAGGTGTCACTTGGTGACTTTTTAATTGAAAGAATTATATTAAAAATATTTATTTGGAAGAATTTTTATTCAAAAATAATTATATGAAAGAATTGTATTTGAAAGATATTTATTTGAGAAAATTATATTTGAAAAAGAGTTTTATTTGTAAGAATTATATGCAAAAGATATTTAATTGAAAAACTTGATTTAAGTGGGTGTAATTGTATTTATCAATTGTTGAGCGATATTAATAGTGATTCTATTGTCTTACTGTGCATATCACTGATTGTTTTATGTTGCCCTTATTATTATTTATTTTCTATTATTTTGTATATTATATTGCATAGGCTATTAGACTAGTGAGTGTCTTCACTGTACCTCGCCTCTACACCACTGAGGTTAGTCTTGATACTTACTGGGTATCGAACGTGGTGTACTCATACTACACTTCTGCACATTTTTGTGAGAGCCAGGTATTGGAGATATCAGACTTGAGCAAAGTTAAAGCGGGATCGTAATGATTCAAGGTAGAGCTGCTTGGTCGTCGCAGTCCTTTGGAGTCTTTTCATTTCATTGTACTATTAATTTTTAATCAAACAGTATCGTATATTCGGTCCTCGTGATCATTTCTTGTATTCAGTTAGAATTCGTGACTCAGTACTACCAGTCTTGGGAGATTTTTATATTTATTTCCGCTGTTAGTTTTGATTACCTATTTAATTAAAAAAAAGGCTTGAAATGTAATTGTAATCGGCTTACCTAGTCTTAGAGACTAGGTGCCATCACGACGCCTGAGGTGGGATTTTGGTTCGTGACAAGTTGGTATCAGAGCCCTAGGTTTATTGGTTCTACGAGTCACGAACGAGTTTAGTAGAGTCTTGCGGATCGGTACGGAGACGTCTGTACTTATCTTCGAGAGGCTACAAAGCTAGTGGGGAAAATTTTCACTTCTTTCATTCCTCATCGTGCGGCATTTATTAAGCTTGAAGCATATATCTTATGTTCTTTTGCATCCACTCGTGTATGAAATTGCGCACTCGATATCAACTATGCGCCAACGGTTCATGATACTATAGAGGGGTTATAAGAGAGCTAGGGTTGCTCAACCATTATTATAACATGTCATCCAGATAGAGGATGCAGAAATATTGAGAGATCATTTAGTTGTTCACATTGGGGTGCATCATGTTCTGACATCTGGTTGATAAGTATGATATTAAGAAGGTTTAATTAATTGCCTAAACATCATAATTGTGGTAGGGTCACGAGGTGGATGTAGATCTGAAATAGCTGGTGGTATTAAAGACTATATAGTTCGTATGGGATTTCTATTTAGCGAATGGTACGTACGCAACCAAGGCACTAGAGGAAGCGAGTTTAACTGTCAAGAGGATGACATGCGCCAAATAAATGGTTTGAGATGTCTTATGACCGAAGTCGTACGAGCGATGAAGGTTAGTATTGTGGATCATCAGAATGTGTCCTATGGCTTCACACCAAGTGAGGGGAGTTCACTATCAACGATCAGATTGTGGGGTCATGTATTATATCAGTTTTGGCCTGAGATCTATTTATGTGGTATTGAAAGGTTCTCCGAAATTTGTATATGATTAAGAGCTGAGATTGGTATGGGATGGTGCTGGGACTTGCGGTATTCCCGCTTCCTTAATAATTCTACATTTCAGTGCCAGCGAGGTCACAAAAACAATTTCAGAATACTCGGGGTGCTACAGTAAGTTCTTTTAATGTACCACCGATACGAGGTTCCTATAAAGGTTATTTCAGTTATCCGGAAGAGACTCAGTATGAGCAGCCGAACCCGTAGAGGGGTTGTTATCAATGTGATTGTACTAGACACATCAAGAGGAATGTCCCAGACTTGGAAGAGATAGATTTCATCAGAATATTTAGGCTACAAGCTTTATTCCAGTTAATAATCCACGTGCACATTCAGCTAGAGGTGGAGACCCGACCCGTTGATATAATCGCTATGATTTGGCTGAGGCCAATACACCAGATGGTAACGTTACAGGTACAATCCTGTTTTTTGTTATAAGAGAATATGTTCCCCTTAATTTGATTCGGTTTTGAATATTGAGGTGAGTCCTCCTATTATACTCCGCTTATGGGTGAGCTTCGTAATTTTATGACTCAATGTTTATCCCTATAGGGAGATTTGAAGATGTGAGCTCGTGTCTGTCATTTTTATTTTTGGGCACCATTGAGGACTATAAGTCCAAAAGTAACTTTTATTATTCATTACAGTGGGTTTGATGTGTTTAGGAATAATTGATTCCAATTTTATGAATTATATGCCCTACCGGTATGAGGGTTCATTATGTGTTATGAAAAATGTTTACGAAATTTATTGAAAAGAAGAAAAAAGGAAATTGAAATTTCAGTTGGCACAATGTGCAAAATACTTGTGATTCAGAGTTGAGTACGAGATCCTCGCATTTTATATATGTTGTGAAATATTTAAACCGGATTACAAGCCGCGGTGGAAGTTATATAAGGACGAGGTCCTTGTGGTGAAATATTTATGAGTTTAAAATTCTCCATGTGTGAAGTTTAAATTGTACTATAGCACTAATAGGGAGTCATGTGTGATAGGCTTATGTCATAATTCTTTTTTGTGTTTCTGTACCATAATTGTGCTGTAATTATTAAGTTTTAACCTATGAGATGAGTGCCTAGGTGGCGTTAAGTGTGACTCGTTAATCTGAGTAAGTAATCATGAGGTCTTCATGCCTCACATTCTGTTGTCAGTGTTGTGAAAATTTGAAATGAGGTGGTGGTTAATATGAGATTAATTGATGATGCTGGAATTAATTATGAACAACTTTTAAGACCAGAGATGTGGTGATGAGCATACATATGATGTGCTTCATGTCCTGATATCATTATGATAATGCAGTGCTTGTAATGCTGAGATTGGTGTTATTGATATATACCTTGTGGTATTTTGTTGGGTTGTGGATGTGTTGTTAGGAGTTGTTTTGGTGTTACTCTAGCAGGTGGATAGGCCCAATTACAGGAGGGACTCTGCCGAAATTTCTGAAAAATTTGGGAGTTAGTAAAATTTGGAGGATTGAGATGTGCGAAAGGAGAGAAAAGTTATGTTATGTGTTTGAGGACAGACTCTATTTCTCATTCAAGGGCAAATGATCCTAAGCGGGGGAGAATGTAACACCCCGGAAATATTTTGAAGTACTTCAACAATATCAAGAAAGTTGATGTGTGCGTAGGCACGAGTGGCTATAGCCAATTGAGACTAATACCGTGTGTTGATGTGAAAATGAGGTCTTTTGAAAATGTTTGGAGTGTAAGAAATTGATTTTAAGGATTATAAATGTATATCAAAGAAATAATCTCAAAGGAGACGGAGTTGTCGGGCTTATCTCAAATGCGGTAATGTGGGATCAACCGTGAGTATATGTGTAAAAGTAAAACCATCAATTTGGTAACCTCAGAATAATTCTTAGCACGATCGAGGACGAACGTTTGTTTAAGAGGTGGAGAATGTAACGACCCGACTTGTCGTTTTAAAAATTTATGCCCGATCAGTGACTTAAGGTCTCGAGCAACTTCGCAATATGTATTATTACCCGTAGGTGTGGTTGAGTTTGATTTTCGGAAGATTCGAAATTTAATTAAAAGAACAATTCTTATTTAGAAGCTTAAAATGGAAAGAGTTGACATGAGAGTTGACTTTTGAGCAAACGCCATCAGAATAGAATTTTGATGATGTCAATAGCTTCATATGGTGATTTCGGACTTCGACGTATGTCCGGAATTTGGAAGTCCGTAGGATAATTCGACGCATTTTGGCGAAAGTTGAAAAAATAGAAGATTTTGGAAAATCCTACCGAAGGATGAATTTTTTATAATGAGGTCGGATTTCGATTCCGGAAATGGAAATAGCTCAATTACGTCAATTATGACTTGTGTGCAAAATTTGAAGTCATTCCGGATTGATTTGATACGTTTCGGCGCAAAATATAGAAGTTGCAAGATTTGAAAAACTTATAATTTGATTCGATGCATGATTCGTAATTTCGGCATTGTTTGACATGGTTTGAAGCCTCAACTAAGTTCGTATTGTATTTTGGAACGTGTTGGTATATTTGGTTGAGGTTCCGAGGGCCTCGGATGGATTTCGGAAGGATAACGGATCAATTCACACTTGAAGAAAAGCTGCTAGAATTTCTGGGCAGCTTGCTGTTTTTTTTTGCAGGTGCGGTGATTAAATGATAATAATATTGGCAAGTGAACTGTCCGTGCAGTTGTGATATGAAAAGTGGGCACGAGGTGCCAGGTAAATATGATGATTTAATTATGGGCACGAAGTACCGTTAAAATAGGAAAATGGGCTGAGACCCGTGTTTACGAAAAATATGAAAATAGACTAAGACCCGTATTTCTATGATTATGAAATGAGGTGTCACTTGGTGACTTTTAAATTGAAAGAATTATATTCAAAATATTTATTTGGAAGGATTTTTATTCAAAAAGAATTATATGAAAGAATTGTATTTGAAAGATATTTATTTGAGGAAATTATATTTGAAAAAGAGTTTTATTCGTAAGAATTATATGCGAAAGATATTTAATTGAAGAACTTGATTTAACTGGGTGTAATTGTATTTATCAATTGTTGAGCGATATTAATGGTGATTCTATTGTTTTACTGTGCATATCACTGATTGTTTTATGTTGCCCTTATTATTATTTGTTTCCTATTATTTTATATATTATATTGCACATGCTATTAGACTAGTGAGTGTCTTGACTGTACCTCGTCTGTACACCACTTAGGTTAGTCTTGATACTTACTGGGTACCAAACGTGGTGTACTCATACTACACTTCTGCACATTTTTGTGAGAGCCAGGTATTGGAGATATCGGACTTGAACTGAGTTAAAGCGGGATCGTAAGGATTCAAGGTAGAGCTGCTTGGTCATCGCACTCCCTTGGAGTCTTTTTATTTTATTGCACTGTTAATTTTTAATCAAACAGTATCGTATATTCGGTTCTCGTGATCATTTCATGTATTCAGTTAGAGTTCGTGACTCAGTACTACCAGTCTTGGGAGATTTTCATATTTTTTTTCGCTGTTAGTTTTGATTACCTATTTAAGTAAAAAAAAAAGGCTTGAAATGTAATTGTAATCGTCTTACCTAGTCTTAGAGACTAGGTGCCATCACGATGCCTGAGGAGGGATTTTGGGTCGTGGCATCTTGAAAGTAAGATTATACGCACGTGTCATGTTCCACTTCTCAGGAAATGGCATATGCTCGGCTGGGATCAAATCCGAGGTGTTCACTCGGAAACCAACCTCGATTCCGATCTTCGACGATGCTCGAGAACGGGGCCTTACTGGCCCGACGAGCAATCTTGATTATTCCCCCTAGATAAATTTGGGGACTATATAAGCGCATGAGATGCTCGAGGGTATGGGATACCTCTCGATCTTGCTTACGAAAAAATAGAGGAAAATTACTATCCTCCAAAAAGAAGGGTGAATTTGACCAAGGGTCACCTCGTACCTCTTACAAAAGGTAATAATGATCGAGTCGAAGGGACCTAACGTGAAGGGATAAATGTAAACACTTAAAAATCCCTCCACGTGGGTAGTGATGGCTTCCTCAGGCTTTTTGACCACGACGTGCTTATTAGCCCAGTTTCAATCTTTCTTGACCTCGGAAAGGACGTCCTCGATGATCGAGCAAATATACCTCGAGACCGACTGACACCGACCCGGTATCGAGGAGGGCTTCTCGATCTTGAAATCAGCACCGGTCAGGCACCCCTTGGGGATGAACATTTTCAGAGGAGGTTCCGATGCCAGTTCCTCGGTAGTAGCAGACGAAACATTTCCTCTACACCCGGTCACGAGGCAGAGGGAGTTTCTTTTTGGGGAACGGATTTTGAAGTCTTCGCCATTTATTTGATAAATGAAGAAAAAAGAGGGAGTTAAAAAATTAATCTTGATGTTTGGGGATAAAAACAGAGCTGAAGTTCTTATAAAAGGATTTCAGAATAGACAGAAATTTAATGTTTGGAAGTGTTGAAATTTCTAAGGAATAAGAGTAGAGAAGATTTGGATGTAAAGTTTGAATAAATGAAGAAGGTTTTTTTTTTTTATAATTTCCAAACGACGGTTCAAAGCCAGGAGTGTTCGACCAGCAACTGACAAACATTTAATGCCATTAAGACACGATTGACGAGACATTTCATTCATTTTGTCGTTTCTGACGCAGAGTACCGAGGTGAGAATCGGAAGCTCATCTCCTTTCTCGTCGTTTACTCTCCGAAAAATAAGGGGACTATCTGTATACGGTCAAAATCGGGCTCGACTATTGCATGACAGATCGGGCTTAGAATGCGAGGGGTTGAAGATCGACCCCGAGTCTCATCGAACCAGAGCACGAGATCAGAATATCTGTCCTCGAGAATATTGAACCCATGATCCCGGAATCGATCCTGACCCCGAATAATCTCGAGGAAATATTGTCGGTATAACCAATAGAAGACCGAAATAATGAAAGGCTGAAATATTCGTAACCGATCGGATATTTTGGCGGGAATCTCGACACGTATCAATAAAGAACCGGCAAATCAGCAAATCATGAGTTTTTTACCTTTTATAGAATTGTACCTAAAATAGGACTCCCCTACTATATAAGGGGGGTCTGATTACTTGTAAAACACACTATAACTCGCATCATTCTGTTCTGATATCGATAAAAGCACTTTTGGCTCGAGGGCGGCTAGCCTTCTAAGGGGAAGACCGTTCAACTTGTGTGGTTTGCATTTACTTTCCTATTGTTTATTTCAATTTCAATCTAATTTATCATTTTGTATCAAGTTAGATCACGTATCCTTAAAATCACGTGCAAATTTAATTGTTGTCTGATTTTGAGGGCAAACAAATGGTATGCGTATCAAGCTATCTGAATGAGCAGTTAATTTGATTCAAGAATATTGCATTTCAAAAGTTGGTTGTTTTACCTGTTTGATAAAATGCCTGAACGAACTATTTGATTTAATTGTGAAAATCCCGTTCCCTGTTTTCTTTTGTTGATTTTATTGGAATTAGTTGCTGCAAAATGCCTGAATACCTCATAGCTAGAGTAAGGTAGTCCTCTCTAATTCATCTAAAAGTAAAATCCAATGCAATTTTCAATATACATCATCCGTTTTCAATTGTTTGGTGTGTTGTTCTTTTACCAAGAGACAATTTGACTGTTTATCACGATCCCTAGACTCAGACGGTAGTAGCAGGACGTGCTTTCATCTATATATACACAAAAAGATAAGGGGCAAGTCATAAGAACATTAAGAATTCTCAAGTCGTTGTTAACTAGTTAGGATCGGACTAGGATTTATAAAGTCCTGAATGCATATGATAAATGCAATGCAAGCACATGCAAATGTCACAGTGACATAAATTTGAGTCATTAATGCATAAACAACAAAGGCGCGCGCATATATATACACACATTAGTTTCTCGTCACGTGCGTCGCACGTGTATGCCCAGTTATATAGTACGCGATTTGTAAAATAAAATCAACATATTATTGAAACAGAAATTTTGAGTAAATAATTATAGATGAAGAATAAATACAATTTTAATGAATGATGAATGTGAATTGTTGATGTAACGACTCGGCCGGTCGTTTTGAGTATTAAAGCCCCATTCCCCCATTTACTGATCATTTTGTGCTTTACAATTGTTATGTGACTTGTCGGGATAATTGGTTCGGGTCCGGTGAGGTTTCGGAATGAATTGAGACACTTAGTCTCAAGGATGAAAACTTAAGTTGAAAAGGTTGACCGGATGTTGACTTATATGTAAACAACTCCGGAATAGAGTTTTGATGATTCCAATAGCTCCGTATGGTGATTTTGGACTTAGGAGTGTATCCGAAAAATTATTTGAAATCCCGTAGTTAAATTAGGCTTGAAATGGCGAAAATAGGAAGTTTAAGTTTGGAAGTTTGACCGGGGAGTTGACTTTTTGATATCATGGTCAGAATTCAGTTCTGAAAATTTTCATAGGTTTGTTATGTCATTTATGACGTGTGCAAAATTTGAGGTCAATCAGACTTGATTTGATAGGTTTCGGCATCAAATGTAGAAGTTGAAATTTCTTAGTTTCATTAATCTTGAATTGGGGTATGATTCGTGATTTTAACGTTATTTGATGTGATTTGAAGTTTCGACTAAGTTTGTATGATATTTTAGGACTTGTTGGTATATTTGGTTGAGGTCCTAGGGGCCTCGTGTGAGTTTCAGATGGTTAACAGATCAAATTTTGGACTTAGGGATGTACTGAAGTTTTCTGATGTCTGTATCTGATTTCCTTGTACGCAATCGCATGTAAGGGTCTGCGTTCGCGTAGGTTTGTTTGGGGCAGTGGTGATTTTTCCCTATACGTTCGCGAGTGGTAGTACGCGATCGCGTAGGTCTGGCTAGGCAGTGCATCAAGAACGCGCGGGCACTGCACCATTCGCGAAGAGGAATTGTAGCAGGAGTTGGGTCACATGTTTGTTCTTACCGATCGCGTGAAGAGAGCTGTGATCGCGTAGGTCTGTGGAGCCAATGCTTCACGATCACATGCAGTTATCCACGATCGCGTAAGGCTAAAATTGGAACTGGAAAATCTGTGCTTCGCGGTCGCGTGAATTTGTCCGCGATCACATAGAGTAAATAACTAAGCAATAGAACTTAAGTATTGAAAATGAGACTCGTCTCATTTTTCATTTTTGACTATTTGGAGCTCGGGGAAAGGAGATTTTCAAGGAAAACATCAGGGTAAGAGTTCTTAACTCAATTTCGGTCAAATTACCCCAATCTATTGCTATTTTTATCATTTAATTAGTGTTTTAAGTTGGAAAAATTGTGAAAACCCTTAAGGTTAAATTGAAGATTTGAGGGTCGAGTTGATATTGGAATTTGATAAATTTGGTATGATTGGACCCGTGGTTGAATGGGCGTTCATATTTTATAACTTTTTCTGGGTTTCGAGATGTGGGCCCCTCTGTCGATTTTTGAGTGAAATTTTGGATTTTGTTGGAAACTTAATATTTTCATATGGAACAAATTCCTATAATTTGTGTTGACTAAATCAAATTAATTGTGACTAGATTCGAGGCGTTCGGAGGCCGATTCGCGAGGCAAGGGCATATTGGAATAAAGAATTACACGGTAACACTTCTAAACTTGGTTCTGAGGGTATAAATCCCTGAATTTCATGTTATGTGAATTGTATAGAGGTGACACACATGCTAGGTGATGGGCGTGTGGATGTGCACCATAAAAATTGTGACTTAAATAAATTCCGTGGAGTTGTATAATTAAAGAATCATGTCACGATTCACATATCCTCCACGTGTTAGAGGAAATTGAGATGAGATTCATGTTGAAGATCATGTTTAGGCTACGTGCCGATATTTTGGGACCCAATGGGTCATGTTGCTGTCGAATCATTTGTTTGAATTGTAATTATTTTGTACTCAGTCACATTCATCATTTGCATATCATATCTCAGTCTCTGTTGTCATTCATTGATACATCATATCATCATGTCGGGTTGATTTTCATGTCATTGAGAGCCCGAGAGACTGGAGATTTTGAGCGATATTATATGGGATCGTGCTGCACGCTGCAGCATATTTTATTTATTTATGCTTGGGTTTGGCTATTATAGCGCTTGGGCTGAAGGAGCCCCTCCGGAGTCTGCACCCCCACCCCCCCACAGTGAGTGCGGTTCATTTATATTGAGGGATGGATCTTGTCCGAATCATTTATACTTGGGGATGGATCTTCCCCTAGGCTGGATTGGCCTTATACAGTACTGATTGACTGATTATCAGTTGATGTGTATATATACGGGGTGGATCTTCCCTAGGTTGGATTGACCATATAATGTACTGAGTGATTGAGTATTTTGAGATTGTGAATGCATGAGATTTTCCACAGAGGTGCATCACATACAGCATGTACATTGGCATGTAGATATAGAGACGTCACATTCCTCATATCATTCATAATTTATTTATTTTATTTGTACTGAGTTTAACTGTTGAACTTGAAAGCATGCCTACATTTCTGTACAGTTATTTCTATATTGGATTGTGTTTGTGGAGCTCGTCAATACTTTCAGCCCAAAGGTTAATCTTGTTACTTATTGAGTATATGGGGTCTGTTGTACTCATACTACATTCTGCACTTCGTGTGCATATCCAGGCACTTCCGTACACGGCGATTGCTAGATATTTTGGGAGATTATTTGTTGGAGACTATCGAGGTAGCTGCTTGACGTCCATATACCTTGACTCTATTTCCTTTCAAGTTATTTGTACTGTCCTACAATTCCAGACAGTGTTTGTATTAGTTATACTATGTTATCATTTAGATGCTCATGTACTTAGTGACACCGGATTTTGAGAGTGTATTTTACATCAGTATGTGTGGGGTTTTTTCTATTAAATTTATATATTATGTTTCCAAACTTAAAATAAATTGTGGCTTATTGAGATTGCTGGCTTGCCTAGTATTGAGATAGGCGCCATCACGATATGCGAATTTTGGGTCATGACAATTTGGTATCAAAGCCTAGGTTACATAGGTCTCACGAGTCATGAGCATGTTTAGTAGCGTCCTGAAGATCGGTGCAAAGACGTTTGTACTTATCTTCGAGAGGCTGCCGAACCCTTAGGAAAATTTCACTTTCTTATATTCTGTCGTGCAAATCTGTTGATTCAGGAAACTAAATTTTTGTTATTATATTCTCTCACAAATGGTGAGGACATGTACTACCGGATCAGACGGTCAGCCACCAGTGCCACCAGTTAGGGTCGCGAGAGGTAGGGGTCGTGATAAAGGTCGAGGTGTAGCTCGTACAGCAGTTAGAGCAGCACCTGTAGAACCACCAGTTGCTCCAACTCAGGAGCAGGTTCCAGATATAGTTGAGCCGGCAGGGTCAGCTCAGGCACCAGCTGTGCTTATTGTGATTCCAGGCCTTCAGCAGGCTCTAACACAGATATTGGTTGTTTGCACTGGCCTTGCTCAGGTGGTTTCGGCTCAGGCCGCACCAATCACTTCTCAGGCCGGGGGAGGTACTCATACCTCTGTCGCCCGTACTCCAGAGCAGGTAGTGCACGAACTTCAGATACCGGGGGAACTACCAGTCTAGCCGGTTGTAGCTGCTCAGGCCAGGTGGGTCCTATTATTAATGACGAGGAACATAAGAGATTAGAGAGATTTGGGAGACTCTATCCTCCAACTTTCAGTGGAACTGAGTCACAGGATGCTCAGGATTTCTTGGACAGATGCCAGCAGATTCTTCATACATCGGGTATTCTGCAGACCAGTGGGGTCTGATTTACTACTTTTCAACTGACCGGAGCAACCTTCAGATGGTGGGAGACTTATGAGAGGAGCAGACCAGTTAGTGCAATACCACTTTTATGGGAGTTCTCCGTATTATTCCTGGAGAAGTTTGTTCCATAGAACCACAGAGAGGAACTGTGCAGGCAGTTTGAGTATTTACTTCAGGAGGACCTGTTCGTGACTCAGTATGAGATGCGATTTTTAGAATTGACTCGTCATGCAATTTGGTTGGTTCCCACTGAGAGGGAGAAGATCAGGAGGTTCATTAATGGACTCAATCATCAGTTCTGTTTTGTTTTGACTTTGGGAAATATAGCAGGTGCTAAATTCGATGAGGTGGTTGATAGTGCTTGGTGGTTAGATATGGTCCGTATTCAGGAGCATGATGAGAGGAAGGCCAAGATGTCTCGTGGTACGGGTAATTCCAACGGTGTTCCTTCTGGGGGACAGCCCCATCACAATAGGGGTCGACCTTATAGGCCCGCTCAGATGGCTCGTCCAGCTCTTCGTGGCGCATCAGCTAGCCATGGTTCATAAAGTGCTCTACTGAGTCAGTATTCTCTTAGTGCACTTCCAGTTCAGAGTTCATATCGTGCATTATCAGTTCAGGGTTCATCTGTACTAGGTTCTTCTGGTTCTCGAGGTCCACCTCAGAACTTGCCGACATTTTTAGAGAATGGTTGTTTTGAGTGTGGAGATTTGGGTCACATAAAGAGATATTGCCCCTGCCTTATGAGAGGTTGAGCTCAGCATAGGAGTCAGGCTACGACTTCAGCACCAGTTGCTTCACCACCCGCCCATCCATCTCGGGGTGGGGCTCAGTCAGCTAGGGGTCTCCCAAGAGGGGGAGGCTAATTAGGTGGCGGTCAGGCCCGATTCTATGCTATTCCTGCCAGGCCAGATGTCGTTGCATCGGATGCAGTGATCATAAGTATTGTCTCAGTGTGCCACACAGAAGCTTCTATATTATTTGACCCTGGTTCCACATATTCATATGTATCATCATATTTTTCTCATTATCTGGATATGCCCCACGAGTCCTTAGTTTCACATGTTCGTGTATCTACGCTGGTGGGTGATATTATTATTGTGGACCATGTGTATCGGTCGTGTGTGGTAACTATTGGGGGACTGGAGACTAGCTTTGATCTCTTATTTCTCAGTATGGTTGATTTCGATGTATTCTTGGGTCTGGATTTGTTGTCTCCATGTCATGATATTCTGGACTGTCACGTAAAAACTGTGACGTTAGCGATACCGGGATTGCCGAAGGTCGAGTGGAGAGGTTCTCTAGATTATGTTCCCAGCAGGGTAATTTCTTACTTGAAGGCCCAACGGATGGTTGGGAAGGGGTGTTTGTCATATTTGGCCTTTGTGAGCGATGTTGATGCAGACACTCCTACTATTGATTCTGTACCAGTAGTGCGAGACTTTCCGGATGTATTTCCTGTAGACCTGCCAGGTATGCCCCCGACATGGATATTTATTTCGGTATTGACTTGGTGTCTGACACTCAGCCCATTTCTATTCCTCTGTATCGTATGGCACTAGCTGAGTTGAAGGAATTGAAAGAACAACTTCAGGAACTTCTTGATAAGGGGTTTATTAGGCCTAGTGTGTCACCTTGGGGTGCACCAGTTCTGTTTATGAAAAAGAAAGATGGTACTATGCGGATGTGCATCGACTATAGGCAGTTGAACAAAGTTACAATCAAGAACAAGTATCCATTACCGTGTATTGATGATTCATTTGACCAGATTCAGGGAGTGAGGGTGTTCTCCAAAATTGATTTGAGATCTGGGTATCACCAGTTGAAAATTCGGGATTCGGATATCCTAAAGACGACATTCAGGACCCGTTATGGTCACTTTGAATTTCTCGTGATGTTTTTTGGGCTGACCAACGCCGCAATGACATTTATGCACTTGATGAATAGTTTATTCCAACCATATCTTGATTTGTTTTTTGTAGTATTTATTGATGACATCCTGGTGTACTCACGTAGCCAGGATGAACATGCACATCATTTGAGTATTGTACTATATAGGCTGAGGGAGAAGAAACTTTATGTTAAGTTCTCTAAGTGTTAGTTCTGGCTTAGTTTGGTGGCATTCTTGGGACACATAGTGTCCAGTGAAGGAATTAAGATGGATCCGAAGAAGATTGAGGCAGTTCAGAGTTAGCCTCCAACTTCATCTACTGAGATTCAGAGTTTTCTCGGCTTGGCCGGTTATTATCGTCGCTTTGTGGATGACTTCTCATCTATTGAATCACCCTTGACTAAATTGACCCAGAAAGGTGCTCCATTCAGGTGGTCGGATGAGTGTGAAGAGAGCTTTCAGAAGCTCAAGACTGCCTTGACCACAACTCTAGTTCTAGTTTTACCTTCAGCTTCAGGCCCTTATACAGTGTATTGTGATGCTTCTCGGATTGGTATTGGGTATGTCTTAATGCAGGAGGGTAGAGTGATTGCTTATGCTTCGCGCCAGTTGAAGCCACATGAAAAGAACTACCCTGTTCATGATTTAGAGTTGGCAGCCATTGCTCATGCATTGAAGATTTGGAGGCACTATCTCTATAGTGTATCTTGTGAGGTATTTACATAACATCGGAGTCTTCAGTACTTTATCAAACAGAAGGATATAAATTTGAGATATCGGAGATGGTTGGAGCTACTAAAGGACTATGATATTACTATTCTGAATCATCCCGGGAAAGCCAATGTGGTGGCCGATGCTTTGAGTAGAAAGGCGGCGAATATGGGTAGCCTTGCATTCATTCCTGTAGGTGAAAGGCCTCTCGCAGTTAATGTTCAGACCTTGTCCAATCAGTTCATGAAATTAGATGTTTCGGAGCCCAGTCGAGTTCTAGCTTGTGTGGTTTCTCGGTCTTCCTTATATGACCGCATCAGAGAGCGCCAGTATGACGATCCCCATTTGTTTGTCATGAAGGACATAGTTCAACACAGTGATGCCAAAGATGTTACCATTGGAAATGATGGGATGTTGAGGATGCGGGTCAGATTTGTGTGCCAAATGTAGATGGACTGCTTGAGTTGATTCTTGAAGAAGCCCATAGTTCACGGTATTCCATTCATTCGGGTTCCGCTAGGATGTACCAAGACTTGAGGCAACACTATTGGTGGAGAAAAATAAAGAAAGATATAGTTGGGTTTGTAGCTCGGTATTTAAATTGTTAACAGGTGAAGTACGAGCATTAGAGACCGAGCGAATTGCTTCAGAGACTTGAAATTCCGGAGTGGAAATGGGAGTGTATTACTATGGACTTCGTAGTTGGACTCCCATGGACATTGAGCAAGTTTGATGTTATTTGGGTGATTGTGGATCGATTGACCAAGTCCACACATTTTATTCCAGTTGGTACTACTTATTCTTCAGAGCGGTTAGCTGAGATTTATATCCGCGAGCTTGCTCTCCTTCACGGTGTGCCAGTGTCCATCATTCCGAATCGGGGCACGCAGTTTACATCATAGTTTTGGAGAGAAGTACATCGAGAATTAGGCATGCAGGTTCAGTTGAGTACAACATTTCACCCTCAGACGGACGGACAGTCCGAGCACACTATTTAGATATTGGAATATATGCTACGTGCTTGTGTTATAGATTTTTTGTGTTCTTGGAATCAGTTTCTGCCACTCGTAGAGTTCGCTTACAATAAAAGCTACCAATCGAGCATTCAGATGGCTCCGTATGAGGTTTTATATGGGACTTGTTGGTATATTTGGTTGAGGTCCCGGGGGGCCCGGGTGAGTTTCGAATTATTAACGAATCAATTTTTGGACTTAGGGATGTGCTGAAGTTTTCTGATGTCTGTATCTGGTTTCCTCGTATGCGATCGCAAGTAAGGGACCGCGATCGCGTAGGCTTGTTTGGGGTAGTGGTGATTTTTCCCTATGCAATTCGCGAGTGGTAGTACGCGATCGCGTAGGCCTGGCTAGGTAGTGCATCGCGAACGCGTGGGTACTGTCATGTTCGCGAAGAGGAATTGGAGCAAAAGTTGGGTCAGGCGTTCGTTCTTCGCGATCGCGTGAAGAGAGCCGCGATTGCATAGGTCTGTGGAGCCAATGCTTTGCGATCGCGTGCAGTTATCCATGATCGCATAAGGTTAAAATATGCAGTGGGAAATTTGTGATTCACGAACGCGTGAATTTGTCCGCGATCGCATAGAGTAAATAACTAAGCAGCATAACTTAAGTTCTGAAAATGAGACTTCATCTCATTTTCCAATTTTGACGATTTGGAACTCGGGGAGTGGCGATTTTCGGGAGATTTTCAAGGAAAACATCGGGGTAAAAGTTCTTAACTCAATTTCGGTCAAATTACCTGAATCTATTGCTATTTTTATCATTTAATGGGTGTTTCAAGTTTGAAAATTTGTGAAAATCCTTAAGGTTAAATTGAAGATTTGAGGGTCGAGTTGATATCGGAATTTGATAAATTTGATATGGTTGGACTCATGGTTGAATGTGCGTTCATATTTTATAACTTTTATCGTGTTCCGAGATGTGAGCCCCTCTGTCAAATTTTGAGTGGAATTTCGAATTTTGTTGGAAAATTAATGTTTTCATATGGAATTAATTTCTATAATTTGTGTAGACTGAATCGAATTAATTGTGACTAGATTCGAGGCGTTCAGAGGCCGATTCGCAAGGCAAGGGAATATTGGAATAAAGAATTATATGGTTTGAGGTAACTAAGGCTGGCAAGTGGGCCGGTCCAGGCCCGGGACCGGCCCGGGACCGCGGGCCAAACGGCTAAACGGGCCAGGACCATTTGGCCCAGTTTTAGCGGGCCTGGTCCGGTCTCGTGGGACGGTCCTATGATTGGGTCCGTCAGGCCCGGGCCCGCCAGGGACCGGGACCGGACCGGTCCCCTCGCGGGCCAAACGGTCCCAACGGTCAACTTTTTTAAAAAACAAATAAATAAATAAAATTTAAAAAATAGCCTTTGGGCTATCAAAAATAGTTGTTGGCTATTTATAAAATAGCCATTTAACCCTCCCCTCCCACCCCCCAACTTTGTTTTAATCCCAAACTTTTTATAATTATACTTTTTCCCTATTTTTAACTATAAATACCCCATCATTATTTCATTTTTTCTTACAAAATTATCAATCTATCACAATCTCTCTCTAATTTACTTCTATAATTGCTACTATTGCTTACTTTATTGTTACAATTTGTGAAACAATTGTGAATTTGGTGAATTGAAGTCTTCAACGATAATCAATTTCCAACAAGTTGTTCGTCAATTCGGTAAACTCGTTCCAACTCTTAAGTTTTAATATTATAATTTTGTTTGTTTTATTTACTTTGCTTGATTAACTAAGATGGTTTATTCCTTAAAAAATATGTTTAGTAAAAATAAGGGAAAATCGAAGAGTGGTGAATCTAGTGGCCAATCTGTTCCTCCTCCACTTCCCCCGACTCCCCGACCCAAACCTGTTACCCGTCCAACACCTCCTATTCTTGATAGCGATAATAGTTTATTACAATTTACCGAGAGTCAATTTTGCCATAATATTGCACCCGGTGAACAATTAAACCATGAATATATGAATGCTCTTTATGGTAATCCAACTATTGATGAAAATGATGATGAAGAAATAGATTTTGATGAAATGCAACCGGATGACGATACACCCACTAGTCCTGCTCCTGAAGTTAACCCAACTAATAATAATCCAGATGATCCCCCGTCTGCCCTCCTATTAGTGCCCCTACTCTTTCTAGATAACCTTTTAAACGAGCAGAAACATCTCTTGTTTGGTAATTTTTTTACTCAACTAAGAGAAAAAAATAGGGCTAAGTGTAAAACTTGTGGCAAAGAGTTAGTTTTTCAATATGTTGGAAGTCGGGGGGGGCAGGGGGGGAGGGAAGTTTGACTAGACACATATTGCTACACCCTCAAGATAAAGCTAGATATTTTCGTATGAAAGCTTTGGCTAAGGGGACAAGTGCACCTAGTCAGGCTGACCTTAGTACCGGGTCAAATCAATTTTAACTGGGAATTAACACTGTTACCGGTGGTATTTTATATTATGATCCAAAAAAGATCGGGAAGAATTGGCAAAAATGGTTACTGTTATGTGCTTACCCTATAGTTTTCCTTCTAACCCCCACTTTGTGCATTATATTAGAAAAGTTTATAATCCTACTTATAAAGGTTTTCCTCGCACAACCGTAAAGAGTGATATTTATAAATATAAACATGAATATGAACAATATTTGCGCTATTTATTTACTCATATAAATTGTCGTCTTGCTATTACAACTGATATTGGTAGAAGTGGTAATGACTGTGATTACCTTACTGTTACCAGTCATTGGATTGATGAGCATTGGATAATGCAAAAGCACATTATTGCTTATAGAATAATTAATTCATGTCACACAAGGCAGTTTATTTCTAGCACGATTGCGGATATTTATAGATATTTTTGCATTAGTGATAAAATAATATCAGTTTCAATGGATAATGCTACTAGTAACACAAATGTTGTAGCCTTGCTTACCACTACACTAAGTCCTATATTTAGTAACATTTTTCATGTTAGATGTATTTGTCATATTTACCATTTAATTGTGGGTGATGGTATGCGAATTTTAAATGTTGAAATTGAAAAGGTTAAAATGGCTCTTAATTGGCTTTTTTATTCAAACCGTAGAAGTAGACTTAGAGAATATTTTAAAAGATACGATGAATTTGGCCTAAGAGAAAGAAAGGTTCCTAAACCTTGTCCAACTAGATGGAATTACATGTATGAAAGTTTAGTTGTTGCATATGAATATAGAAACCACATAAACTCAACGTTTAATGCTCACGTAAGTGATGATGATGAGCACCTTACAAATGCAGATTGGGTTAATGTTAAAATGCTTGTAGATTTTTTAGAAAAATTCCATATTGCTACAAATGAATTTTCTGGGCAATATTATCCTACTATTTCTAACTGTTTAGTTTATATTGCAGAACTTGCAAATTTGTTTGATCATTTTTCAGAGGGTGGGGAAATTTATCAACTTGCTATTGATTCCATGAGAAAGAAGTTTAAAAAATATTTTTTCCCTATTCTCCCTATTTATGGTATTGCTGCATTGTTAAATCCTACTATGAAATTAGGAGGTCCTCAATTTTGGTATGAAACTGTTTATAATGGTTTAGCACTTGAAGATGAGGAGTTATCTAAACTTCCGAACGCAATAACCTCAATTAAAATAAATGTTCAAACTATTTATAATCCTTATCAAGTTGCATTAGATCATGCTAGACCAAATGTTCCAACTCCTTCTTCTTCTTCTAGTTCTCAATCATCTAAAAGAACTGCGGGAGTAAGAGCACTTAGTGCTTGGGCAGGGTTCAGGGGTTCTCAAGGTTCTAGTACTAGTGATTTTTCACAACTAAATGAGCTTGAAGTTTATTTGTCACAGGGAATTGAGGAAGTGAATCCCGACGGCTCCTTTAATATTTTGGAATGGTGGAAGGACAAAGAAAAATACTTTCCGATTCTTTCAAGGATGGCCCGAGATATTTTAACTATTCAAGCTTCAACAGTGGCATCAGAGAGCGCTTTCAGTCAAGCAAGACTTCAACTCGGTGATTATAGAGCGTCTATGAGGGAGAGCTTGGAAAAATCAGTACTTTTCAGAGATTGGATCCGTTCGGAAAGAAGAAATTTTGGACTTGCTGAATCACAACCAGAGGTAGACGAAGCTTACGAAGAAATGCTAGCTGAACTTGCGGAGGATGATGCTTCGCCTGGAAGCGGTGATGACCAAGCTTCATTTCCGTCACCACCAACGGAAATTCCTCCGGACCTTGAAGGATTTATGAAATTTGTAAGAGATACCATGTAAATTAATATGTAACTTGTATTTTGGCACATCTTGATTAGTTTCTTTTTCTTCTCAATGGTGGTATTAGCACCTTGTTGTGCTCATTCCATAGGGGAGAGGAAGACTAAGAAAGATATTGCCATGATTTTTAATGCTATAATAAAAATATAACGCATTGATTTGAATATCTCTTTACAATATTTTTGTCTTTTTATATATCTTAAGCTATACATATAGTATAATATAGTATAGTATAGCTTATATATATACTATACTATACTATATATACATCTTAAGATATACTATATATACATAGTATACTAGATATACTAGATATATATATAGTATAGTATAGTAGATATACATGTATATATAGTATATCTTAAGATGTATACTATCGAATATGGCTTATATACTATGTATATATAGTATAGTATAGTATAGTATAGTATAGTATATATATACTATATATACAACTTAAGATATATAAGCTATATATATATATATATATATATATATATATATATAGTATAATATAGTATAGTATATATATATAAGCTTATATTTATACTATACTATAGTCTATACTATATATACATCTCATAAGATATATAAGCTATATTCGATATACATATATATATAAGCTTATATATATATACTATACTATACTATATATACATCTTAAGATATATAAGATGTATATAGAGTATATAAATCGAATATAGCTTATATATAGTAAGATGTATATATATTATAGTATAGTATAGTATATATATAAGCTTATATATATGTATATCGAATATATCGAATATAACTTATATATCTTAAGTTGTATATATAGTATATACTATACTATACTATAATATATATATATACATCTTACTATATATATTATATATATCTTAAGATGTATACTATCGAATATGACTTATATACTATGTATATATAGTATAGTGTATGTATATATATATATATATATATATATATATATATTATGTATATATAGTATAGTGTGTGTGTATATATATATCTTAAGATGTATATATAGTATATCTTAAGATGTATACTATCGAATATGACTTATATACTATGTATATATAGTATAGTGTGTGTGTATATATATATATTTTAAGATGTATATATAGTATATAAATCGAATATAGCTTATATATCTTAAGATGTATATATAGTATAGTATAGTATAGTATATATATATAAGCTTATATATATATGTATATCGAGTATATCGAATATACTATGTATATATAGTATAGTGTGTGTGTGTGTGTATATATATATATATATATATACTATAATATACTATATATATACTATAATATATATACATAGTTTATAAGTCATATTCGATAGTATACATCTTAAGATATACTATATATACATCTTACTATATATATATATATATATAGAGAGAGAGAGATATATATATATAGCTTATATATCTTAAGATGTATATATATCTTAAGATCTACTATACTATACTATATATATATCTAGTATATCTAGTATACTATGTATATATAGTATATCTTAAGATGTATATATAGTATAGTATTTAAATTTGAATTAAAATATTTATGTCACAATTCTATAATATAATTTAAAAGGAATTGCCTTAGATATTGTTATTACTATTTTTTTCTCTAACTTCTATATAAAAAAAAACTAAAAAATAGAAAGCATCCATTGGGCCCACTTAGGCCCGCGACCGGCCCACTTAACCCCGGGACCGACCCACTTAACCCGGGATCGTTAGTTCGTGGTCCCGGTCCCGAGCCGGTTCCAGCAATAAGCCCGCGAAGCCCGGGACCGTTTAGGACCGGACCGCATAGGATCGGCCCACTTAGGACCGGGCCCGCGAAGCCCACTTAGGACCGGGACCGGTCCACTTGTCACCCTTAGAGGTAACACTTCTAAACTTGGTTCTGAGGGTATAAATCCCTAAATTTCGTGTTATGTGAATTGTATGGAGTTGGCGCACATGCTAGGTGATGGGCGTGTGGATGTGCACCATAGAAATTGTGACTTAAATAAATTCCGTGGAGTTGTATAATTAAAGAATCATGTCACCATTCATATATCCTCCACGTGTTAGAGGAAATTAAGCTGAGATTCATGTTGAAGATCATGTTTAGGTTACTTCTTCTTCGATATCCATATATTTTCTATATGGTTCAAACAAACATAAGAAATAGCGGGTTCGGTGTCGATATTTTGGGACCCAATGGGTCATGTTGCTGTTGAATCATTTATTTGAATTGTAATGTTTTTGTACTCAGTCACATTCATCATTTGCATATCATATCTCAGTCTCTGTTGTCATTCATTGATACATCATATCATCATGTCGGGTTGACTTTTATGTCATTTAGAGCCCGAGAGACTGGAGATTTTGAGCGATATTATATGGGATCGGGTTGCACGCCACATTATTGCCCGAGAGACGGAGATTTTGAGCGATATTATATGGGATCGGGTTGCACGCCACATCATGTTTTATTTATTTATGCCTGGAACTGGCTGTTATAGTGCTTGCACTGAAGGATCCCCTACGGAGTCTGTACCCCCCACAATGAGAGCGGTTCATTTATACCTAGGGATGGATCTTCCCCTAGGCTGGATTGGCCTTATACAGTACTGATTGACTGATTATCATTTGATGTGTATATATACGGGGTAGATCTTCCCTAGTCTGGATTGGCCATATACTGTACTGAGTGATTGAGTATTTTGAGATTGTGAGTGCATGAGATTTTTCATAAAGGTGTATCACATACAACATGTACATTGGCATATAGATATAGAGATGTCACATTCCTCATATCATTCAGAATTTATTTATTTTATTTGTACTGAGTTTAACTGTTGAACTTGATAGCATGCCTACATTTCTGTACAGTTATTTCTATATTGGACTATGCCTGTGGAGCTCGTCAATACTTTCAGTTCAAAGGTTAATCTTGTTACTTATTAAGTACATGGGGTCTGTTGTACTCATACTACACTCTGCACTTCGTGTGCATATCCAGGTACTTCTGGACACGGTGGTTGGTAGATATTTTGGGATATTATCTGTTGGAGACTATCGAGGTAGCTGTTTGACGTCCATATACCTTGACTCTATTTCCTTTCAAGTTATTTGTACTGTCCTACATTTTCAGACAGTGTTTGTATTAGTCAGACTATGTTATCATTTAGATGCTCATGTACTTAGTGACACCAGATTTTGAGAGTGTATTTTACATCAGTATGTGTGGGGGTTTTCTATTAAATTTATATTTTATGTTTTCAAACTTAAAAGTATTGAGATAGGCGCCATCACGATATGCGGATTTAGAGTTGTGACAGACGATCGTTGAGATCAAAATGATTGGATATCGTCAAGACGATTATTGTTTTTGCAACGTGCATCTACTAGGAAATGTGTGTTGGGAATACTAAAATATGTGTCGCACACACCAAAAATATTTAACTTATCAAAGTGTTAGGAGTACCCATTCATCCTTTGAAAGGTGAAAGGTGCATGAATTATTAGAGTTAAATCATTCCTCCTAAATTATGGCAAGAATATGAAACGGGCTTCGTACTTTATTGTCTAAGAATCTAAATTTATACGGTAATAAATAAATATTCAAACTCAAATACATTTCTTTGTGAAAGCACACATCTATTTACATTAGTTTTGTCTTGTGTAAAACAACATCTATTCACTCCTCAAATCAAATTTATTTTCTTTCTCATTCATATGGCTCTTATGACACAAAGATGCGCAGTAGTTATTCCCCTTTTAAGCATCCAAATAATTATTTTTGGATAATTTTTTCAATTGAACTTATTTTCTGTTGTTTGATGTGAACAAATGCAGCACACCGCGGGAATGAACAGGACGACCAACCAGATCCTCTGGCTTCAGGTAAAACTCACAATGTCTGACAATGCAGGTGTGGTTATGTCCAATCCTACTCTCAAATTGAAAATAATACGGTGGATTTAAATAATAAGCTCAATAAGGTTGGGGTCGATCCCATGAGGAGTATGGTGTGTGCTAGAATGTCAAAGAGTGCGTGAATTCAATGAACTTAAAGTAATCTTCAAATAAAAGATTTACTTTTTGCAGTTACTTCTAAAGTTATGACTACGAAATTTATCAAACACTTGGAATATGAAAATAATTAGAGAGTAGTAATTAATGAGAGAAAGCACTAAGGTTGTTCATCCTTCGTGTATGCTATGCTACGCTATGGGTATAGATGTATTCGATTCCAATCAATCAAACATGTGTTATGACAACAATATCAATAATACCAATTTAGTATTTTCCAATACTAAGAGGGTTTTACTCACAAATGCTTTTCCAAGCTATTTAGAGCTTTATGCAATACAATTGTTCATGCTCAATTAAGAATCTCCCTATTCCTAGTTTGATTCCATTAATTGAGATGGGATTAATTCCTTATTCTACCCAATTCCTTGATAATTGCTGTAAAATTAAACTCGGTTCCACTTTTTCAAGTTAGAACTAAGTGTGATAGGCGTAAATCTAGTGTTTGTAACCACCAAATTATGCAATAAAGCATGGAGCAATTAGATAACACAATATTTAATCAAAGACGAATCTATATTAATAACCCATAGTTATAACACCACTCACAACCCTAGCTAATGAGTTTAGCTAGACATGACAATAGAAACAATAATCAAATTATCCTTAATCCAGTCATTGATGCTAATACAGAAGAAAAGGATTGAGAAACAGTGATGTTTTGAGAAACCATGATGTCACTTGTTAACCCTTAGGAAAACTCACAGCCGCTCGTACAATATTCTTCTCTATCAAAGTTTTCAAAAAAACCTAAAAAGCTGACAAAATTATCCTCGTCGGGTCTTGCGTGGCAAAGTTGCATGGCCCACGCAGGATGCGTGGCCCAGTACTCTATTTCTTCAGCTCTCAGTACATGGTCAAGATGCGTGGCCCACCCAGGATGCATGGCCACTTCCAGAACTTAAACTTTCAGCCTCCAAGTTCTCCAACTGTGTAGGTGACCTGCGTGGGTGACTTGCGTGGCCCACGCAGGATGGACTTTTGCTTCTTTAGTTTTCTTCTTCAGTTTTGGACTGAATTTGATACTTTTCTTGCAGGTATTTGATGATTTTCAATCTCTTAATTCTTACGCAACTCCATGACCTGCAATCATATCATTCAAAACATAATTAGTGCATTAATCACATCAACTGGGACATAACTCTATTAAAAGGCATAAGAGAAGTTGGGAAAAATACCAACTTATCAAGGTGACAACGTCCTTGCCGCCGTGCTGAAAAGAATGGAGGAAATGGAAAACGAAAATAAGGCGCTCAGAGACCAAATGAAAGAGCACCAGGAATGGGTAGACAAAATACCTGGCGCCCCTAAATTGCTGCCAAAAAGGGACGCCAGTAGGTTCTTAGAACAGCATATAGTGAGGAAGCGGCTCTGCATGCCATACCAAAGACCTTCAAGATGCCCCCATATCTCAGAATCTACGAAGGAATGACCAACCCCGAAGATCATGTGACTCACTACGTTACCGTTGTGAAAGACAATGACCTCACCAAAGAACAAGTGTCCTCCATCTTGCTAAAACAATTTGGCGAAACCCTCACTGGACGGGCATTGACATGGTATTCACAGTTACTAGCCCATTCTATAGAAACGTTCGAAGAGCTGGCCGATAAGTTCGTTACGGCACATGTTGGGGCCAAGAAAGCTGAAACAAGAGTAAAAGACATCTTCCCCATTAAGCAATACCCAGGAAAGGGACTGAGGGACTTTTTAGCCCGGTTCAACAGGGTGAGGATGACCTTACCAAATATTTCCGAAGGAATGGCCGTCGCAGCCTTTCAGAATGGGTTGAGCATAGATGGTTCGAGGATAACCAGAAAGCTATTAAGTCGGTTAATGAAGTATCCTCCGGCCAGTTGGGATGAAATCAACAATGCCTACTGTGTCGAGGTTAGAGTAGATGACGACGACCTCAATGGACTAACTCGACGACTCACCTCAGTACAATATTAGCCCGGGAAAGAACACAGGGATAATACGAGAAGAGACCACCCGGTATTGTGTCTAGGCAGGGAACGACACCAACCCTATGTTAGGACACATGTTCCCTCTTTTCATTGTGAAGATGGCCAGTCTAGGCCGAGATGAGGAACTCACAGGAACGACAGGGGTATGCCCCCTTTATTATCTGCTCATAATTTTTGTGTTCACCTACAAAGGTGGTTTAAGCTCTTGAAAAGCTCATAACTAAGGTAAAATGGCCACCTAAGATAAGGTACGACCAAGCACCTGGAAATGCGACACCCTTTGCTAGTTCCACCAAGAATGTGGACACAAAACAGAAGACTACATCGCCCTAAGACTAGAGGTAGTGAACTTACTGCAGCAAGGACACCTCAAAGAACTACACATCGACAAGGGCAGGAACATCTTAGCAAGGGGTCGAGAACGTCTAGGCCCGCCAAAGCCCCATTCACCAGCTCGTACCATCAATATGATTATTGGTGGCAGTGATAAAGCCTCTATCAACGGCATCAAGTTCACCGCCACCCACAAGCTCAAAAGATCGATCACCCACAAACGGTATGACGGACTCCAAGAGAGTATCATCTTCGATGAGTCAGATGCCGACGATTTGACTTTCCCTCACAATAATGCACTTGTCATCACTTTACAAATTTTAGATGCTGATGTTAAAAGAATTATGGTAGATGACGGAAGTGGAGCGTGCATCATCCATCCCCAAGTCCTCACACAGATGAGACTCGAGGATAAGATATTGCCACGTTGCATCATACTAATCGGTTTTAACAATGAAGTTGAACGGACTTCGGGTGAAATTACACTCCCCGTTCTCACTGTTGGAGTAACTGTAGAGACAGCATTCTACATCATGGACTAGGACACCGCATACAATGCCATCGTGGGACGACCATGGATACACCCCTTGAGAGACGTCCCCTCCATCTTGTACCAAGTGATCAAATTCCCAACACTTTGGGGAATATTCAGGATACGAAGGGAACAACGCACATTCCGTGAATGCTACCGAATTGCCATGGATAGCACGACAACTCAACAAAAGAAAGATAAGGAAAAAGAAGCATAACAATCAGCAGGGTTGAGGTCACCATAAGGTGAAGCCAAAGAAGTCTGTTATGGACCGCGAGATGGTCAAAGCCGCATAATTGACCATAGAAGACCTCGACCATGTCCAATTAGATCATAGCGACCTCAGTAAAAAGGCCTACATCGGCTGCAAACTCTGGGAACTAGGTAAATTTAGTTAATTCTTAATAACTAACGTAGATTTTTTTGCCTTTAGTCATGCAGATATGCCAGGCATCCCCAAAGAGATCTCCACACACAAATTAAACGTCGACCCCTTCTACCCCCTAGTAAGGAAGGTCTGATGAAAGTTCAACCCCACCATCAATGAGGTCATCTACGAGGAAGTAGAAAATTTATTGGCAAATGGCTCTATCATGGAATCGAAGTACCCCCAAATGGATTGCCAATGTAGTGATGGTCAAAAAGAAAAATGGGAAATGGAGGATGTGTGTGGACTTCACAGACCTAAAAAAAGCATGCCCAAAAGATTTATTCTTGTTTCCACATATCGACCAGCTCATCGATGCAACGGTAGGGAATGAGTTGTTAAGTTTTTCTGGACGCATACTCACGTTACAAACAAATACTTATGGAGGAATAAGACCAAGAGAAAACTGCGTTCATCACCCACAGGGGCATATATTGTTATAGTGTCATGCCATTTGGATTTAAGAACGCATGGGCTACCTATCAAAGGTTAGTCACAAAAATGTTCAAAGATCAACTCGGCAAAACCATGGAGGTATAAATCGACGACATGTTGGTCAAATCCGTGAAGGCAGAGGATCACATCGACTACCTAAAGGAAGCTTTCGACATACTATGACAATACGAAATAAAACAAAACCCTGAGAAATGTGTATTTGGCGTAGCTTCGGGAAACTTTTTGGGGTTTTTAGTATCGCAGCAAGGAATTGAAATCAACCCAGATCAAATTAAGGATATCGATGGGATACCTGAGCAATTGACCACTAAGAAGCAAGTCCAAAGATTGACCGATCAAATTACCTCTCTATCCAGATTCATCCTGCGATCGTCCCAAGGGTAACGACCTCGAGTGGACGCCCAAGTGTGTACAAGCACTAAAAGAATTGAAGGAGTATTTGTCATTACCACCCTTGATCTCAAAGTCCGAGCCCAGGGAGCACCTTTTCATCTACATATCCGTATCCGAAGTAGTAGTAAGTGTGGTCCTGATTCGAGAAAATAAAGGTACGCAATCTCCTATTTATTATATCAGCAAAACACTTGTCGATGCCGAGATGAGGTACCCACACCTCGAGAAATTATCCCTGGCCCTGGTCGTAGCTTCACAAAAGCTTAGACCCTATTTTCAGTGCAACCCTATCTCGGTCGTCACCATTTTTCCTTTAAGAAGAATTTTACATAAACCCGAGCCGTCGGGGAGGCTGGCCAAATGGGCCATCGAGCTAAGTGAGCACACAACATCACATATCAGCCTCGATCAACAATAAAGTCACAAGTGCTCGTTGACTTCGTTGCAGACTTTAGCGCAAAATTAATGCCTAAGGCCGAGAAGGAAGCCGCTCAGGCTTCTCTTCAAACACAGGACCTTTGTGTTCTATACACCGATGGCGCATCCAATGCTTCCGGGTCCAGACTAAGACTCGTACTTAAGGTCCCCACTGGTGAAGTAATTCGCCAATCCATAAGGTACCTAGATATGACTAACAACGACAACGAGTATGAGGCCGTAATTCTAGGGTTAAGACTAGCACTAAAATATGGGGAGAATCAGCTGAAACGCTGTTGCAATTCTCAGCTCGTAGTCAACCAAGTCACATGGACATTCCAAATCAAAGAACAAAGGTTGCAAAAGTATCAAACCGAGATCTGCAAATTGCTACCCAATTTCAACGAATGTTAGCTCGACCAAATCCCACGAACTCAAAACATCAAAGCAGACAACCTCGCCAAATTGGCCGCTGCCACCAAAAGCATAACGGCCGGGGATAAGAGCGTAGTCCATCTCCTCAACTCATTATTAGACCAAATCGAGGTAAAATCAGTAATGGGACTGGTGCAATTGTATTATTACATATTTGCAGGACGACATCCTCCCAAACGACAAAAAAGAAAGCTAAAAAGCTAAGAATGCAAGCCTCTAGATATAACGTCCTCCACAATGACTTATACAAAAGAATGTATGACAGTCCCTTGGAAAAATGCTTAGGTCCAAATCAAACCCAACACGTTCTCGAAGAAGTCCATAAGGTCATTGCATCACTCATTCTGGTGATCGAGCACTCGTCAGGTGCCTCATACGAGTCGGGTGTTATTGGCCCACCATGAAGAAAGACGCCTCAGAATTTGTGAAAATGTGTGAACAGTGTCAAAAGTATGCCCCAATAATCCACCAAGTACGCGAACACCTCCATTCAATCCCCTCACCATGGCCATTTATTAAGTGGGGAATGGACATCGTGGGTCCACTTTCGCCGGGACGAGGTAATGTAATATTTCTTTTAGCTTTAATTAATTATTTCTCTAAATAGGTGGAAGCAGGTGCATTCTCCCAAGTTCATGAGCATGAAGTAATCTCTTTCATATGGAAAAATATCATCTGCTGATTCGATCTACCTAAAGAAATAAGTTGTGACAATGGGCCGCAATTCACGAGAAGAAGAACCACCGAGTTCTTCAAAAAATGGCATATTAAAAAGAATTCTTTCAACTCCTTACCACCTAGATGGAAACAGACAAGCAGAATCCTCCAATAAGTCAATACTAAACATCATGAAGAAGAAACTTGAACAGGCAAAGGGACTATGGCCAGAAATACTCCTAGAAGTATTATGAACGAACAGAACTACCCCGAAAACGAGCACATGATAGACACCTTACTCCCTAGTCTACTGAACAAAAGTAGTTATACAAGTTGAAGTCAGAGAACCCAGCGTGAGGTACTCCGATAAAAGCGACACCAACAATGACGAGAATAGGAGACAAGATCTTGACGAGGTTGAAGAGTGACGAGACATGGCGTACATAAGAATGATCGCTCAAAAACAACAAGCAGAATGCTAATAAAACAAAAACGCAAAGGTTTGATTGCTCAAGATCAGAGACTACATACTCAAAGCCAAAACGCAAGCAAATAGGGATCCGCGAGAAGGCAAGTTGGGAACTAACTGGGATGGACCGTACCAAATTATAGGCAAAGAAGACAAGGGCTCATTCCAATTGGAAACTATGGAAGGGAAGCTCCTACCAAACAATTAGAATATCAGCTATCACAAGTACTTCAACTTCTAAAAAGCAAGAAATGCCCCATAAGTCGTACTCTCAAGGAGGTTTTTAACGAGGTGACGAACGGGATACTTCAAGTTGGAATACACGAGAGGACTTATTTTTTCATTACCCGACTCGTCAAGAATCTCCAAGTCGAACAATGAAGGGACTAGACATACTAGGACTGGGACGCCAGCTAACACCCGAAACTTGTAATTTTCTCCAAAAATTGCCTAAGGGAAAAAACGATGTACTTGAAACAATAAAGTTGAAATAATAAAGATGCACTTCTGTCAAAACTACTCTCCAAAATGGTACGTTCGGCCAGCTCGAACAACACTTATCGACCCCTGGCCTCGACATAATTTAAAGGTACATTCGACCATCTCGAACAACACCTATCAGCCCCTGGCCTCGACTTAATTTAAAGTTACGTTCGACCAGCTCAAACAAACACCTATTGACCCTTGGACTCGACTTAATTTAAAGGTACGTTCGACCAGCACGAACAACACCTATTGGCCCCTGGCCTTGACTTAATTTAATGGTACGTTCGACCAGCTCGAAAAATACCTATCGGCCCCTTTCCTCGACTTAATTTAAAGGTAAGTTCGACCAGCTAGAACAACACTTATCGGCCTTAGGCCTCGGCTTAATTTAAAGGTACGTACAACCAGCTCAAAAAATACCTATCGACCCCTGGCCTTGACTTAAATTAAAGGTACTTTCGACCAGCTCAAACCAACACCTATCAGCCCTCGGCCACGACTCAACTTAAAGGTGTGTTTGATCATATTGAGAAACACCTATAGACCCATGGCCACATCCTAACTAAGAGACATACTCGACCTGTTTGAAAAAAAGCCGATACGGCCCACACCTATTCGACCCAAAGGCTACGACCACCTAAAGGATAACAACAAAAGGAAAAAAAAAAAGCAAACATGCAAGTACATAAGCAAAATGTGCAAGTATAGAAGTAAAACATGCAAGAACATAAACAAAATGTAGAAATAAAAAAGGTTTGTGTAAAACAAAAGTCAACTTTGATATTCAGATGAAGAGGTTTTACAAGAGCGCTCGAAGACGCCAACAAAAACATACAAGAAGTTAAAACTAAAAACTAGTGTCCATTACCATCTCGGCCTTCGACGCCCTCTCCATACTCACCTTGACCGTACGCGGAGTCATACAAAGCACTATACGCAAGACGGTCTACACCCTCTTCCTTGTCCTCCTCAAAACCAGGCTAAGGCATGGCAGGATCATAGTCACAAGCAAGCCGAGCCTCATGATCTTTAACTCAAGCATCCTCGAGGGCCGTCTCAGATGTAGAATTCGCTTTATTCAAATCGCGGATCACGTCCAGCCGTGATTCAACGTGGAACACTCCTCGTACATCTCTCGAGGGATATTAGGATTTTCAGAGGCATTAGACGCAGAGGGCCGCACAAGCAGTTGGGCTTTCTCGGCCTCAAGAGCAGCAACTCAATCATGCAGCTCGAACTTTTCCTTATCCAACTCTCCAATCCTCTCCTCAAGCTGGTCCTCTTTATCCCTGGCCATTGACAGAGCATTATCCCGCTCAGAACGAGGAGTTTTGTTCGCCAGCTCGAGGATGTGAACCTTTCACCGAGTATCCAGTCGGGAACCCTCCGCCTGCTCGAGCATCTATTGCTTCATAGAAACCTTCCCTCAGAGAGCGTCCATCTGAAACTGGCACCCATCCAACTGACTTTCCAGTTGATCCACTTGATTCTGGAGGTCGCTGCATTGGGCTTCATGCCCTTGCTTAGCTCGAGCTCCTCCTCTTTTCTATTAAGAGCCCCCGCGAGAACGCTGAGCCTCTCTACGGCTGCCATCAACTCCTCGTCTTTCTTTTTCAAATCTTCTTCGCCCCCCTAGCGAAGTCGCCTCTAAGCTTCCCGGTACTCCTCGTACTTACCCTTCAACTTCACATAACTATATTTTCACCTCTTTTCCCTACGAGCACTCTCAATTCCCGAATAACAATTTGCAAATCAAAGGAAGGCAAAAGTTAAAATTTGGAAACAAGTTAAAACAAAGGAAAAAGAATGAAAGACAACCACACTTACCCTGAGAGCAAGGCCGACAATATTCTTCGACAAAGTATTATCGGTAAACTCCTTGAGAGTCTCACACTCAGCCTCAGAGCAAAATGTACCGAGGACGGGAATCACCTCCTCGGTATTTCTGCAAATCACGATCCATTAGAATAATGATGGTCCTTGAGCCCCCTTCCATCCTCACCTCGATCTGAGTGAGCCACTCATTAATCATCCTGAGATTTCCAGGGTCTATGTTAGAGCCTGACTTATCGCCCTTGTTGATAGTGTCCTTTCCTTTTTCCTCGTTGGCCAGGGAAGCATCCGCTACCGGCCTGGAAGATGAGGCCTCTTCTTGCCCTGCGGGCACAGAGCTGACATTAAGCGTCCTCCGCACAACAATCTCCTTTTGGGGGCGTAAAGGCAAGCCCTCATTAGCCTCTTTCGGTTGTGGGGTCTTGGAGGTCGCCCCAATATCATCCCCAACGTGTATCATCGCAGTCTCCCGAAGTGTGAATTCACCTTCTAATGAGTCGATGGCGGCGGGAACTCCTCCTTCTACATCCACGACCTTCTTTTTGTGTGGCCTCAGGTCCGTGTCACATGAAGGGACCTCATTATCCTCATCAATAAGTGAAAATAATGGAGGAGCAGGCGCAATAGCCAAAGCAGGGGCGGAGGCGAAAGGCGTAGCGACCCTTCTCCTTCTAAAAGCAAAAAATATGAACACTGACGTTTATGGTTCCAGGCCTCAGGGAAACCGTCGACATTAGCCACAACGGCCTCAATCTTAACAAAGAAGTAGTCGATCCAGAACTAACGACTACCTTTATCGTCTATCTTCACCACTAAGAATTTTCTCCCACGATGTCGAAGGTTCAACATCGTCCCTCTGTAGAAGCTAGGCGCGAACAGGTGCACTAAGTACCGCACGGTGACCTCAACCCCGGCAAGTTCGGCAAACTTTGACAATATCATGATCACCTTGTAAACATAGGGGTCAAGCTAAGCAGGGCATACATTGTAGTGGCGAAAATATTCCTCCACCAACGGAAGGAGAGGGAACGAGTAGCCGTTGGCGAATGGGTAGGCATAGAGAGCGCAATACCCAGGACGGTGAACGTGCACTTCATCCTTGCCAGCGGGGATTAATTCTACGTGGTTGGGAAGGCCAAACTTGGCTTTGAATTCAGCCTAGTGCCTAGATGTCATTAAAGATTGAAACATCACATCCGGCGGCCATTGAAAATTGGATCTAGCATTAGGGTTATGTGGGATGATCTTCTCCACTGAAGGAAGATTCAACGGTGGCGACGGTATCCTCCCCATGAGCATGGAATAAAATAGCCAAGGAAATGTTATGGCTCTCCTCATCAACATTAGAAGGAATATTAGACATGGCTATGAATTTTCTAGGAAGCCAAGGTACGAAAGATGAGAGTAAGAAAGGAAGTTGAAGGTCAAAAGGCTAAGAAGATTTAAGAAAAGTAGAGGAACTTATGTAGAGAAAATCTAGTATGAAAGGAAGTAAAGTTTGAATAATGAAGAAGCCATCCCTATTACAGAGATGAAAGCGCGAGACCCAAAACGGCTCATCATGATTGACACAGGAATCAAAACGAAAGAAATAATCAAAAGCCATGCGTAAATCGATGCGATGCTTCGGAAACAGGCGTCATCATGACAAAGTTTGAATAATGAGGAAGCCATCCCTATTTATAGATATTAAAGCACGAGGCCTAAAACGGCTCATCATGATTGACACAAGAGTCAAAACGACACAACCAATCAAAAGTCACGTGTAAATCGATGTGACGCTTCAGGAACAGGCGTCATCATGACAAGTGACGTCATGAAGTCACTCATTTTCGTGGACAAAATGGTTCCAGCAAGTCACCCGGGAAAACCAAGAGTTTGAAATACACTACAAGAAATCAGCCTTGTAGTGGCGATTAAAGTCGCTACAAATTCCCTAATTGTCACCGCTAGAGTCTATCAGTGGTGACCTTGGTGTTGCTGCAAGTGCAACCATAACTAAATGGTATTTGTGGCGATATACGAAGTCGCTGCTAAAAATAAACTTTTAGTGGCGACATAGTTTCCACAAAAGGTGGGAATAATCTGCTACAAAAATAATTTCACAACAATAAATATTAGGTGGTCGCCACTGCATATATTACCTTTAGCGGTGGCGAAGGTCGCCACAAATGTATGTTTTGATCAGTGGAGACAATTTTCGCCACTGTAAATGACCTATAGCAATGACTTGTGTCACCACAATGATTAAACCATGTGTGAATCATCAATTTTGGTTTGCAGGTATTTCGGAATCGAATTGGAAGAAAGAATTTCATTGTGGAAGCTTTAAATTGGGAGAATTGGCCAAGTTTGACTTTTTAGCATTTGACCTCGGATTGAAATTCGAATGGTTCAATTAGCTTCGTTAGGTGATTTTTGATTTAGAGGCGCATCCGGAATATAATTTGGAGGCCCGTGGTAGAATTAGGCTTGAATTGGCGAAATTTGGAAATTCGACAATTTCGGTCGGCAGTGGAAAATTTGATATCGGGGTTAGAATGGAATTCTGGAAGTTGGAGTAGGTTCATAGTATCATTTGTGACGTGTGTGCAAAATTTGAGTTCATTCGGACGTGGTTTGATAGGTTTCGACATCGGTTATAGAATTCGTAAGTTTAGAAGGTCTTAGGCTTGAATCCCAGGGTAATTTGGTGTTTTGATGTTGTTTTCAGTGATTCGAAGGTTCGACTAAGTTCGTATGGTATTTTAGGATTGGTTGGTATATTTGGTTGAGGTCCCAGGGGCCTCGGGTGTGTTTCGGGGTGAATTTTGAGCAAGTCCGGGCATTTCCGGAACTCAGGTATAGTTCTGGTGCTTGGGATTTCGCGGACCACGGCAGAATTTTGCGGACCGTGCTTGGAAGTTCTGCAGATCCGCTAGTCCGACTTCGGAAGCCTATATCTTTTGATCTACAAGGAAATTTGAGATGATTTAAAAACGAAAGTTGTAGCCCTTCATCTCTAGTTTTCACAAGGGTAAAGAAGTCATCATTTGGACATCAATATAGAAAGTTATGGCCAAAATACTAAAGTCTAGTAGTGCAGTCCTAAGAATTTTGCAGACCGCAAATTGGGAGATCAGAGGTGGACTATATAAATGGGGTTTAGGGTATTATTACACATTTTGGACCTAGGGAGCTCGGTTTGTGGCGATATTTCATGGGTTTTGTTAAGAAATTCATCGGGGTAAGTCATTCTAACCCGAATTGGTTAAAATACATTAATATTGAGGTGGAAATTTGGGAAAAATTGTAGAAACTTCATAAAATAATTTTTTGGGATTTGAATGTCGACTCGAAGTCGGATTTGAGTGAAACTAGTATGGTTGGACTCGTGAGTAAATGGGCTTTCTGGTTTTGTAAATTTTGTTGGATTTCGAGACGTGGGCCCCGGGGCCAGGTTTGAGCCGATTTCGGGTTTTTGATCTGAATTGGTAGTTATTCTTGTGGAATTCATTCCATTAGCGTATATTGATGGTATTTTACTGATTGTAAATAGATTCAGAGCATTTGGAGGCCGAGTCGAGAGGCAAGAGCATCACGGGGTAGAGATTTGATCGATTTGAGGTAAGTAACGATCATAAATCTAGTCCTGAGGGTATGAAACCCCGAATTTTTTATCATTCTACTATTTTGAGGTGACAAACATGCTAGGTGACGGGTGTGTGGGCGTGCATTGTTGGGGATTGTGACTTGGTCCATCCCGTAGCAACTATAAAGTTTCATATTTTGTTGAAACTATATGATACTTATATGTTTTAGAAAGAGTTTCTGTAAATTGGGATGAATGCCATGTTTTGGGCCTTGTGCCAGTGTTGTGTGGACCCTTAGGGGCCTTTTCTTACTATTCTCTCATTGTTTTCGATTGAAAATCTATACTCAGTCATGGTTATACATGTTTACTGCATAACTCAGTTTTTATTACTCGGTTTTGATGCATATAAATATTATTTTGGGTATAATATCCTATTTTCATTGAAATGCCCGAGTGGCTTGAGAGGTTTATGCCTGAGTGAGGCCGAGAGCCTGATTTGTGAGGATATTTATGGGATCAGGCTGCATGCCGCATCATGTTTGATATAGGCTGAGGACCTGAGTGATTTATGCCATCATTTGGCTTGATATAGCGCTTGGGCTGAAGGAGCCCCTCCGGAGTCTGTACACACCCCCAGTGAGCGCAGGTACCTACTGAGTGCGAGTACCGAGTGACTGGGAGGCATGAGTGATTGTGAGGTATGTCCGAGTGGCACGAGTGATTGTGAGGTATGCCCGAGTGTTATGAGTGACTGTGAGGTATGCCCGAGAGGCATGAGTGACTGTGAGGTTTGCCCGAGGGACTGTATATGAGTGATGTTTTGCCCGAGGGGCTATTTATGATTTCATCATTTTTGCTCACCTTTTCATTGAGGCCTCTGTTTGAAAAATGTTGAAAAATATCTTTAAGTGATTTTACTGGAACTGGATTTAAACGAGATGATTTGATTCAAACACTGATTTTGCATGTTGTATTTTACTGAGATTTCATGATATGAACTTTATATGCTTTATTGCTCGTCACTACTGCTCAGTCCTTATTTATTGTTGTTACTTACTGAGTTGGCGTACTCACGTTACTCCCTGCACCTTGTGTGCAGATTCAGGCGTATTTGGACACAGTAGCGGCTGTTGACTATTCTGGTAGCACATTTTCCCAGGGATAACAAGGTAGCTTCCTGGCGATCGCAGCCCTGCTCTTCTCCCTCTTATCTTTCTTTAGTTGTATTTAGTTATTTTCCAGGCTGAGTTAGTCTTGATATTGGTAGACAGATTGTAGTAGATGCTCATGACTAGTGATACCCCGATGTCGGGATTTTCTTTTCCGCATTTTTGTTTTGATTTGAACTCCTTTACAAAGGTTTTTACGCTAAATAGCCTTAAAATTATCCTTGAAATGAAAATATCGGTTTGTTTTGGAATGAGCCATCTTTCCTAGTTCCACGATAGGCGCCATCACGACAGGTTAGGTTTTTGGGTAGTGACAGAGTGGTATCAGAGCCTAGGTTACATAGGTCTCACGAGTCATGAGCGGGTTAGTAGAGTCTTGCAGATCGGTACGGAGACGTCCGTACTTATCTTCGAGAGGCTGCAAAACCCTTAGGAAAATTTTACTTTCTTGTATTCTATCGTGCGGAATTGATTCAACTTGGAACATAACTCCTTGAATTCCTTCCACGCATTCGTATGCGCACATGAGTGCTCGGTATCAGTTGTACATCGCCAGCTTGTGATTCTACGAACGATGTTTGAGATGTGTTATGTGTTTTGGTGATGGACCAGTCTGGAGGACTTGAGGCCAGGTTTAGACCACAGCTTTGGCTCAGTAGCTTCAGTTTTAACCTGTACATTTGGACTCATATGTCTAGTAATGCCCCTACGAGTGGAATTTATGGCTCGATGAGCGGTGGAATGGCTTTGTGATGAGTATGATGTAACTGCGGGATGTGTTAAGATGATTTGAATGTGACAAGAAGTGTTTCCTTGAAATTTAAAGGAAGGCCATTGGGTGCTTGATTTTCATTTTGATGTGACGTACGGTCTCGAGTGTGAATGTTTTGAAGGATCTTTCACGTTATTAAATTTTGGGACAAATTAAATTCTCATGTCTTGTCAATGCGTTTGGACTCAAGAAGAGTAAGTGATTGTGTAGTAATTGTGGTTGTGAATGGGTATTTCTGATGTTGATGGATCGAGAAAGATGATCTTCGAAGAGACTTAGAGTCGGTGACATTTTATTGGTTCAGGTGCGACGGAGATGCATTTTGATTTGATGCAGTAGTTGGTAGCAAAGTATGAGGGAAGACATGACGGGAAGTGTTTTACGGTGGTTGATGTACTAGCAGGTCAAGTAGAAGAAGTAGAGGTTGAGAAGTTTCTTAAAGGAGATGATTTAACTGAAGTAAGAGTGGCAGATTGGCATATGAATTCAATGGTAGGGTAGTCGTGCACCTTGAGAAAATGTAGAATGGTTTGGAATCGTGTTAGTATGTGATTTGGCATGCAGACTCCTGGAGTGATGGTTACTGTACAAAGGAAGATTTAATATGGCAGAAAGGAGTGTGTTTGAAATGAAGAGAGGTGTGAAGATCTGATTATCGCGTCAGGTGCAATATGACTTGAGTTCGGAATGTATTGTTGAACGTACAGTTGATGTCAATAGGGAAAGTGCAAACTTATACAAATGGTGGGCGAGCATGAACTCAGGAGAATTTACGGATCTCGTGGTCGTTGCACTTAGTTCAATGTCATTGGGAGATGTCGGTAAGGAATTCCACAGGTGGATTATCTCTGGTGAGTAGTTAGCGTTGGCGTGATGTTGATGAAACTTCAGCGAGAAATATTAGTTGCTACCTGGTAAGAGGTCGAATGTGTGACTGTGGCTGGCGATTCAGAATGTTTATGTGAAGCTTAACAAAAGACTTCGAGAAGTCTGGCGGGTTAACGATGCGAGATCTTGGTAATTGAGAAGGAGAAATCCTTGCGGGTTCTAATTTTATATAATTACAGCTTGAGGCTAAGTGGGGGAGTCTGCTATCGACGAGTTGATTGCACAGTTATATGTCGTATTAGTTTCGGTTCGGGGTATACTGGTGAATCAGTTATGACTTGCAGAGGTCGAGATCAAGGATGACTCTAGTAAAGGAATTTATGGACACAAGTTGTATTACACTCTATGGTTATAGGAGGACCATAAAATAATTTAGTGGTTATTCACGAAGAATGTAGTATACATAGAGCGGGAATTTGCTCGGTTGCGTAGGATTATGGGTTACTCTTTATTTCCCTTGGGTGTTGGTGTGCTAATGGGGCACAGGTCGTTTCGGTCCGTTTGGTCGGTTAATTCAATATTTGAGTAGAGTAGATGACTCTTAAGAATGGTTCTAATGGATTCAAGATTTATATGTAGCAATTTGGAATTTTCAAGATTTATATATATGGCTAGAAAACTGGGAGTTGCATTGAACAATGTCGAGACTCGTGGCATTTTATATCATTGTGAATTATGCATTTCAGTATCAAGAAGGTGAAGGAAACAGTTTTAGGTTCACATAAAGTCTCTTCGGAGTAAGCATTTTTGGTTATGGTACTTATGGGATACATAAAAGGGGAATTCGGCGGCTTATAAGACTTAGGGCAGTGTGATTCTATGCTAGAGTTCGTAGGGCAAGTTTTAGTTAAAGATAGTAGTGTTCTAACAAGGAAAAAGTAGCAATTTGAAGGCAATTTGGAAAGGACTTGGAGAAATAGGATAGCCTGGTAGTAGGTTGGGGTAGCACAATAATGGGTATGATCGGTTCTTTGGGTACTTATGACGTGGCTAGTATCTACAAGTGTTTCGTGGCAATGCTCTTGGATTTGGAAACCTGTGTGGCTTGGTGGAGTTAGAGGAATTCAGTTCAGATAGCTCGGTTATGTGCAGATGGATTTCAAAATGTTCATGATGGTTTCTACCATGGTTTGAACCGGATTATTTCTACCGGTGTGCGGAACATATTGTGTGTTATGATTTCCTCCTAGAAAGAAGCAAGAAAGAGGTTTCCGACTAATAAGGTATGTAATTTGCTAGTGACTCAGAGTTGATAATGGAATTCTTATGCTTGTCACATAATGGCATAATAGATGTGGTGTGTTGTGCAGGAATAGGATTTACATGTACAAGGTCACAGTTTAGTTTTGAAGGGAAGGACATAAATTCTTAGGCAGCATGGACGGTTTCAGATGACTAGGTAAATGATATTACTATTTGGTATGGCTTGATGAGAGTGTACATTTCAGAAGGGGCAGTGTGTTTTGATTTATGGGTACTTCGCTGGTATTGCAGCACTCTCCCGGTTGATCGACTGTTGATATTCAAATTTTTGCCAGGTGGCACGGAAGAATTTTTAAAGTATTTCTCGTGGGATGATTGTGTATGAGAGAGGTGTTAGGCATTCAGGCGGTGGGGTGGAGTCAAATATGGTGATTCATGTGTTCTATGGAAATGGATATTGGGAGTTCTCAGGAGCAGATTGTTTCATGGTTGTGGACTGTGAAGTTGTGACCGAAGCTAGCCAGATGATAGAATGTGTTATGATTCAGCCATTGTGGACTTTCGGAGGTTATTTATCTATTGGTGGCTGATCATAGTTGATTTGGGGCCCATTGGTAGGCCCAATTAGGATATGTATTCTACACCGAGCCGGATTGGTTGGCTCCATACTGCTATTATTGAATTATGTGCCATTCGGTTGATGTGGAGCTTATTCGTGTTCTGAAATGATCTGTGAGTTACTCTTCAATGCTACGAGGAGTTGTGATTCGTTGGTTACATGCACATATGGTGCGGTTCTATTGTGACCTTATAGCAGAATTTGAGCGAGAATAGTATTGGATATTGCTTGGTTGATGGCATATTGGTCATGTTCTTTTGGGTTTTGTGTGGTATATTATCATTTGCTTCTCCATGGTTATGGTAATGCACTTTGGGTACATTTGGAATGTTGCTATCTGGTGCACGGATTGCACGGGTTGTGGCTTTAGATTGTGTTGATGTGTCATGTCACTAGAGTGGTCGTGTTAGATGAGACGAGGTCATTGGGCCTAGTATGGATGCTATAGGATTTGATTGTGGTATAATTGGGAGGATAATATCAGAAGTCAGCTTTGAAATTGGCTATAGTTTTTGTAGAAGGAATGGGAGCTCCATGACCTGTTGGTCTAATGAATGGTTATGAATTCGGTATGTTTCTATCATCATCGGCAGTGTACGAAGGTTTTAGAACGAGGTTTTTTCTGATATGAGGTTTATTACCGGCACTAGGTTGATTTGAGTCGATAATGTGATTAGAAATCATTGCTTCGAGCATTCGATCTATGCGGTATTTGAATTTGAGTATTTGATTTATGGTTACGGCTTTTGGTACAACTTATTCAGATTTATACGGTATGTAGATGCGAACTTCTAATTTTATAGGAAATTTCGGATGTTGGAAATTTGATTCGAAGGCTTATGGGCTAGGTTGAATTAAGAAATTTCAGTTATGCTGTGCTATCGGACATGTATGGGATAGGGTGACGTGGGATCAACCCCAGGTATGTGCATGGAAAAGTTACACAGCGATTTGATGGCTTTTGGAACAACTCTGGGCACGTTCGAGGATGAACGTATGTTTAAGTGGGGGAGGATGTAACGACCCGATCGGTCGTTTTGAACATTTGCATTTCGCTCGGTTGTTTGAGGGCATGAGTAGCTCCATATGATGTACTTTGACTTGTGTGAATTGTCGGTTTTGGTTTGCAGGTATTTCGAAATCAAATTGGAAGAAAGAATTTCATTGTCGAAGCTTTAAATTGGGAGAGTTGACCAGGTTTGACTTTATAGCATTTGACCTCGAATTGGAATTCTGATGGTTCCATTAGCTTCGTTGGGTGAGTTTTGACTTAGGAGCGCATCCGGAATGTAATTTGGAGGCCCATGGTAAAATTAGGCTTGAATTCGCGAAAGTTGGAAATTCGGTGATTTCAGACGGCAGTGAAAAATTTGATATCGGGGTCAGAATGGAATTCCGGAAGTTGGAATAGGTTCGTAGTGTCATTTGTGACGTGTGTAAAAAATTTAAGGTCATTCGGACGTGGTTTGATAGATTTCGGCATCGGTTGTGGAATTCGTAAGTTTAGAAGTTCTTAGGCTTGAATCCGAGGGTAATTTGGTATTTTGATGTTGTTTTGAGTGATTCGAAGGATCGACTAAGTTCGTATGGTGTTTCTGGATTGGTTTGTATGTTTGATTGAGGTCCCGGGAGCCTCAGGTGTGTTTGGGGGTGAACTTTGAGCGAGTCCGGGCATTTCCAAAACTCAGGTATGGTTCTGGTGATTGGGATTTCGCGGACCGCGGCAGAATTTTGCGGATCACGGCAGAATTTTGCGGACCGCGCTTGGAAGTTCTGCAGATCCGCTGGTCTGACTTCGGAAGCCTATATCTTTTGATTTACAAGGAATTTGGAGATGATTCAAATCGAAAGTTGTAGCCCTCCGTGTATAGTTTCCATAAAGGTAAAGAAGTCATCATTTGGACATCTGTAGAGAAAGTTATGGCCAAAATACTAAAGCCTGGCAGTGTAGTGCCAAGAATTTCGCGGACCGCGAAGTGGGAGATCAGAGGTGCACTATATAAACGGGGTTTATGGTATTATTTCATATTTTGGACCTAGGGAGCTCGGTTTGTGGCGATTGTTCGTGAGTTTTTCAAGAAATTCATTGGGGTAAGTGATTCTAGCCCAAATTTGATTAAAATACATGAATATATCCATGATTTCATCATCTGATTAGTACTTTGAAGTGGAAATTTGGGGAAAATAGTAGAAATTTCATAAAATGAATTTTTGGGATTTGAATGTCGATTCAAAGTCGGATTTGAGTGAAACTAGTATGGTTGGACTCGTGAGTGAATGGGCTTTCTAGTTTTGTAAATTTTGTCGGATTTCGAGACGTGGGCTCGTGGCTGGGTTTGAGCCAATTTCGGATTTTTGGTCTGAATTGGTAGTTTTTCTTGTGGAATTCAACATATTAGCGTATATTGATGGTATTGTACTGATTGTGAATAGATTCAGAGCATTTGGAGGCCGAGTCGAGAGGCAAGAGCAACGCGGGTTAGAGATTTGACCGGTTTAAGGTAAGTAACGATCGTAAATCTAGTCCTGAGGATATGAAACCCCGGATTTATATCATTCTACTATTTTGAGATGACGCACATGCTAGGTGACGGGGGTATGTGCGTGCACTATTGGGGATTGTGACTTGGTCCGTCCTTTAGCAATTGTAAAGTTTCATATTTTGTTGAAACTATATGATACTTATATGTTTTAGAAAGAGTTTCTGTAAATTGGGCTGAATGCCATGTTTTGGGCCTTGTGCCAGTGCTGTGTGGACCCTTAGAGGCCTTTTCTTACT